>NC_084801.1:131611481-132267481 GCF_963169125.1 Humulus lupulus
TAACTGATTAAACAAATTTATTTGAAATTCAAAATTAAAATCTCAGGGATAAAATCCCAGATGCTAGGCGCCACACACTGTATTGTACAATGCCTGTCGCCCAACCCTATTAGGGTTGCCCTAATTTTCTCATTTGTTTATTTAATCAACTTTCAAGACAAGATATTTATTCAACATAAATATTAGTTAATTCAAAATTAATTTTATCTTAAAATATAAGTTTTAAATTAAATAGATTAATATCATATTATAATAAGATATTTATTATTTTCTCTCTTTATATTAATCCAAACAAGATTAATATTAATTTTAACATATAGTTTTTCAAAATAAAAACTATATAGTTAAATAATTAATTAATTCACAATTAATCAATTACCCATAATTATCAAATAATTATTTCTTTGGCCTAGAAAATTAATTCCTTTGAAATTTAGTCATTTCTCTCAACAAATCTTTCTTTTGACATCCTTACCCTTGACAGTGTAGGACAGAGGTGATCTGGGACCATGGACCTATAATACGAAGTTCTAATAAACCAGATTATTAATTAAACTATTTAATCTAATAATATTATTTATTAATTCCATGATTACTCCACTATAAATATGGAATTGCACTCTAAGTATTTATAGAATTATATTTACATAGTTTTCTCTAGTAGTCCATTGATATAATTAATATATGTAGTTATGTCCTCCATTATTGGTTCGTTAATTAGAGTTGGTCAAATTACCGTTTTACCCTTCTAATTACTTCTTGATCCTTAAGTACCATAAATTCACTAGCAAATAAATAATCTATTATCTAATTATAGATTTAAGCTCAATAACTATTCAGTTCCAGAATCAACCCTTAAGGGAACCAATATTCAATCCGTTCGGAAAGCATAGATTCCAATATTGTAATTCATGTTCCCAGCCATCCATGATATTTAATCTCCAAAACAAAATTCATTAGCCTCATTATTCTAGGAGACCTTAACGAGTGAATTAAAAGTTCCAATAAACGTAAACAAGAGTTCATGAACTCAGGATTTAGACTGATCTACAAATGATCATTATTATGACAAGAATTAAATCTTTACGTCAAATAGCAAGTTTATAAAGATAATTAATTCTCATCAGTCCTGTCATATATAATCTCTATTATATATAGCACCTTTACTAAGATGTCTATCCACATCAGTAATCTGAATCTAGATTACTTGCCTCTCGTATGCTTAGCAAACCATACTAGTAACCATTCATTAAAGATTCCTTACTTTAATATGCTACTGATTATTTAATTCATTATATATGATCTTAATTCTCTCGTACTAATAAAAGATCATATTCTCATGAATGAATAGGGAATTTTCTTGATATTATGTAACGACCCAAAATTGCTAATAAGGCTTAAGGGCCTTGATTAGCATGTCGTGAGGGCATACTTGGTATTTATGTATGATTTAATGTTTAAATGCATGATTATATGATTATATGTGAATAAATGATTAAATGCATGTGGGGCCCTGATTAGTTTAGAAGGGCATATTTGTAATTTGAACCCATTAAGGGTATGATTTTGAGTTATGTGCGGTGTTTCCAGCGTGAGGCGATCCTCATCCGCAGTACTAGTTGAGAGTCATGATTGTGGTAAATGATGTTTAGTTTAGGTGGTAACCATTAGTAACCTTAGTGTTAGTGGTATTAGTGAAATAAGAAAGGAAAAGTGGTATTTTTGCAAAGAGTGGAAATGACTAGGTTGCCCTTGAGGTTTAGGAAGGAAATGTGTTGAAGGAAGGGTAGAAAGGGTCATTTAGGCTTTAAATGAGATAACTCACAGCTGAGGATATGTTATACGTACAGACTTCTCAAAACTTCCATAAGTCACATTTGGTTCAATTTTGAAGAAGAGAGAACAAAGCATAGGTCTTGAGAGCTGGATTTTGAAGGAGGTAAAGAGTGAGATCAACTTGAAGAAGAATTTATAGCCATCCACACTTAGAATTTTGAAATTGGGGAAGGAGTTGTGAGGAATTGAGCTTGGGACTTTGAGTGCTGAAGCTTGGAGTGGTTTGGGGGCAGCCTAGGCTGAAACTCTCTTTGAGGTATATGCTAGGGCTCGGAACGGGATTATGCTCGAGGGTCATCTTTATTAACCAAAGCACTTAGAATTAAAGGTAAGAAAACTGCACACTTATGTGACTGTGTGGGACTGAGTTTCTCTGTATTCGAATGCATATGTTGTGTGATTGTAATATGCCATGTGAGCATGAATTAAATGGCCTAAGAGTGTCGGAATTGATATTTGCGCACAGGACGCAGCTCGGCCACTGGTAGCTGGGGTTAATTAAATAATCAATGAGCTTTGCCTAAGCGAGCTAGAGTCAATGGGTTAAACACTGGGCTCGGCCTAAGCGAGCCGGAGACAGTGGGTTAAACAGAGGGTGCGGCCTAAGGGCGTCAACCCTGAGTATTGTATGATGAATATTGTTATGTTATCATTGTTTTCTTATGTGTATAGCTTGTTTAATACTGAGATTACTTATGAATAATTGATTGACCTTTCTGATTAGATGACTGTTATGGCATGCTAAATACATGGTTAACAACTTTATGGATTATTTGATTGTCTGTATTGTTTATGCGCTGCATTATGGTTTTCTTGCTGGGCCTTGGCTCATAGGTGCTATGTGGTGCAGGTAAAGGCAAGGGCAAGGTGGACCAATCTTGAGTTGGAGAGCTCTGGGGCAGAATGTACATAGCCAGTTGCTTGTCCGCCACGGCCGAGGAATGATACAGTGATAGGAGAACCTAAAGTGCCTATTTTTCCATTAGAGTGACTTGTGGTTGTACATAACCTTTGAAATTTTGTAAATTGTTCCTTAACCCTATTTTTGGGACACCGTGTACCAAACGTTTGTTTCAATAAAAGTTATCCTTTATGACCAAAACCTTTTAACCCTAGTTCAATTATGGTTTTAGTGTCACATTTTTAACTAAATGACTTGATTAGCAAGTCTTGCACCTTTATAAACACACAGTGTAACGGTCTTGGTTATCCAAGGCGTTACATATTATTATATAATTAATTCAAACAATAATTATAACATTCAAATATAATAAAATTTTACTTTTATTTAAAACCAATAAAATGTCTATACATGCTTTTAGGGCATTGATCTAACATTCGAGAGACTCCGCTTTTTGGAAGGAGGCAATAAATGATGAGATTGATTCAATTATGTCAAACCACACATGAGAATTGGTAGACCTTCCACAAGGTTCAAAACCAATTGGATGAAAGTGAGTATTTATGAGGAAATATCACACTGATGACACATTACAAACCTTCAAGACTAGATTAGTAGCCAAATGATTTAAACAGGAATAAGGAAATTATTATTTTGACTCGTATGCACCAGTTTCTAGGATAACCACAATAAGAGTTTTATTTGTCTTATCATCAATATATAACATTTATGTTCATAAATTGGATGTCAAAATGACATTCCTAAATGGAGATCTTGATAAGGGGATCTATATGGAACAACTGGAAGGTTTATTTCTAAGGAGAAATGAACATAAAGTGTAACTCCCCAATTACTCAAGGCGTCATGTAACGTCCAAAATTTGCTAATAAGGCTTAGTGCCTTGATTAGCGTGTTGGGAGGGCATAAATGGATTTATATGTGAATTTAATTGAATATATGTATGATTATGTGAAATATATGAGTTGTCTTATAATATGACTATTTATGTATGCTTATGTGTATTAAATGTGATTGTGGGCCCGTTTTAGTAAAAAAAGGCATTTTCGTAATTTCGACCCATTGAGGCGATCACATTATTATGTGGATATATTTGGGATGTGTGGCACGTGGTGATCTTAGTGAGAAATTTGGCGAAAAAGTTATATCGGGGATTAATATCCGGCTTGGGGTGAGGCTAGGATTATTTTAGTAATTTGATGAATTACCGGGAATATTAGAGTATTAGTTATAATTGGGGGAAAATATTAGTGTTTGGAAGATTAGTGGGATTAATTGGGAATTTGAAATGGAATTTGAGGTTTAGCAGGAAAGTCGGGTCAAAAGACAATTTTTCCCTTGAGTACATTAAAGAGAAAGCTTTGGGAAAGAGGAATGTTAGTCTTTTCATACCCATGGATAGACTTAAGCTAGTAGAAGCCTTCAGAAAACAAAACAAGAAACACTCAACAATTCCCTCAACTTTCTCTCTCTCTCTCCTAGTTGGTTTGGAGCTCATGATTTCTTGAGTTTTGGGGCAAGGCTTGTTAGGGATTGAAGTTTAGTCAGAATTGGAAGCTTAAGACTTAAAGAGGAAGATAGGAAACGGTTTGATCAGAGGTAAATTCAAGTTTTAAGTTCTGAGTTTTGTTTTTTGTTTTTTTTTTTTTTTTGAGTTTTAGAGTTTGCTTTGAATTTTGAGTTTGGGTGATATTTTGTTAATTTTATGGGCTAGGTTTTGATGAATGTGAGCTGCTGAGACCACTTCTATGGTCTAATTATATTAAAATCGTGTTTTGGGACGATTTTTGGGGAGTTTAGAAATCTTGAAAATGTTGGAAATTCTGGGTTCGTAGGGTTGCGCCGCAATGTTGTTCTTGGTGTGTCATAACCCGCATGAACTCAGAGGCTAGGGCGGCTCTCTGAATCATCTTGGCGTCGTGGCGCGTGGTGGGCTGCACCGCAGCGCGTGTTCAGGGAGATAGGTTGGGGGCTTTCTGACTTGTAGAGCATTGTGGCCCTTACTAAGGGGCATCGCGGCTCAAATTAGGAAAGTTAGCAAAAAGGGGTTTTGAGTACGGGAACTCAAACCTAAGGTTTCGGAAAGGATTCTACCACCTGGTTTAGTAGAATTCGTGGAACTGGAGGCTAGGAATCAACCTTAAAGCTATTAATTGGTTTAGTTATTGATGATTATACATTAATATGTTGTTACTATATTACCACAATGCTCGAGATTAGGATCATACTTGAGGCCATATCGTCATCCGCACGAAACTCAAGGTAAGAAAACTACACCCTGGTTGTAATTAGGGCTCAGGCCCTTGTTAATGAACATGACTATAATTATGCTTGTGATTACTTGATTAGGCATGCTTGAATACATTATATTTGATGGTGTGTTAAGTAAATTGTATATCTGATTAGTACCTGATCTGAAAGCTCGGTCTAAGAGCCGAGGTCGCCAATAAGCGTGCGGAACGGATGTTGTTTTGGCTGTAACCTAGGAGTGCATCATGCACTTTTCTGGCCCGGATGCCACCTAAATAAATAGAAGTGTGGTTTGCACTTGTGTGACCCAATGGTCATTTAGATTGGACAGTGTGTTTGCTTGAGTAGGTTGTTACTGTTAATCATGTTGTTTATACTCTGTTGCTTATTTAAATATGTTGATTTAAGTTTTCTTGTTGGGCCTTGGATCACGGGTGCTACAT
The DNA here is from genome assembly GCF_963169125.1 of Humulus lupulus. Lineage (NCBI taxonomy): Eukaryota > Viridiplantae > Streptophyta > Magnoliopsida > Rosales > Cannabaceae > Humulus > Humulus lupulus. The sequence goes on from NC_084801.1 coordinate 131,616,930, forward strand.
GGTTCAAGTAATGGCAAGGGGAAGATAGACCAGCAATGAGTTGGAGAGCTTCGGGGGTGGCATGTACATAGGCATCCTGCTCGATTGCCATGGTTGAGACTTCTTTTGGAAATCTAGGATTTAGTGGTTTTGCTGTTTAGGACGGCTGTTATGTACCTTGTTTAGTTTTCCCTTGTACAAGCTTTAATCTCTTTTTATGGGATCCCGTATATATATATATATACTAAATATTTTAATAAAAAGTAGCAAATGTTTAACCAAAATCTTTTATACCAAATTTTAACTAACCCTTACTACATGTTTTAGTCCAAATGACTCGCTTAACGAGTTAAGCATAATTTTAAACACACAGTATAATGGTCCTGGTTTAGTAGGGCGTTACACGTCATGTGAATGAATTTAAGTAAAAAGAATTAAGTTTAAATTTATTTAAAATAAATCATAACTTCCCTATGCTGAAATAAGAACAGATTTTGGAATCCTTAGTAAAAACAAAACCATTTAACTAGAACCATAACATGTCTCATAGGTTTTAAAAACAACTCTTAAACACTTAAAAGTAATATATTTCATAAAAAATCATAAAATGCATAAAACGCTTTAGAAAAACGTGAGACCTTGACCCCTAAGGCCAAAGTATCCTAAACATGTACTCCCCGACACCGCAACTCTCTAACTCATTGTTGCACAGACTTTTCTTTACCTTTACTTGCATACAAAGTACACGTGAGCCAAGCCCAGCAAGAAGAGTTGTGTAGGACACAACCCCCCGAAAACCAAAAACACAACAATATACATAACATGATAACAATAATACAATCATGCTTCGTATACACAATTAACAATCATTTTTATAATATAACACCAACATATCATAAACATAACCATAAGCACATCATACCGCATTTGCAACGTCCCACTGCCCTTGTGACAGCCCTTGGATTTTACCACATACCAAGTTACAAGAATATGTATATCGTTAATCTTTCCACACATGTTATATTCATCATAACATACTGATAACATGATATACAAAATAGATATAACACATATTTACCTTGCACACAGGTTCCCACTCTACTTACCTCAATTACAACAGCGATCCACACCCTCAATATGCCCCTTCAAGTAATCTTAGTGAGCTCAATGTCAAATAACATACAAACTTACATCTTTTAGAGACTTGTATCCAAACAAATCATTATGCAAGTACCCCTACTCTTTCTAGGACCCAAACCGCTCTAAAGTGTCCTCAAGAAAGTCCTAAAAAACCAAACAAAAAACCCCAAAGTAAAAACCTCAAAGCCCAAATCAAACAAAGAAAAACAAGGAAAACCTCATTTCTGGAACTCTGGCGCGGTCGTGCTCGAAGTTGTTCCCAGAAATCGCAGGTGTGATTTCTTCTTCATATTCATCTTCTCCAATCAACCCAAACCTCCAAAAATCCACATTTAAACCCAGTTTCAACCCCAAACCAGTCACATATTAACCTTAATACATTCTAATCATGGAAACAACACCAAAAACACATTCATCCATTCATCATGGTTATTTCAAAAATTTAAACAACCAAACCTTTAATCACCCATTCCATCATTCCAATCATGTTTCTAACCAATATATATCAACAATTTTGATCCTACCATCCAATTTTATACAGTAAAAGTAATCTACCATGAACATCTGCTCTTATCACCATTATCATGCATTCAAACTTAAGAACTCTAATGGAAACTTTTATAAAAACTCAAGAATGTACAAGAAATTTTACCCCACGAATTCAACAACCTTTGACCACTAAATCTTTCCTTCAATCTCAGTCCAAAGAACTCTCAAGATCCAAGCTTGATAGCAGAATTCTTCTTCTTCTTCCTTAGTGATTCAAATAGTAACCCTAGTCTTCTTAATCAATTTATATTCACCATCTATCACCAAATTACAATCCTATCCCTCATCCTAACCTCCAAATTAATTCATTTAAGCCCTTTTTATTAATTATATCTTAAATTAATGTTACAAGTTATAGAAATTACAATTTCTATCATAAGTTTCATAATTGCATTTTAACCCCAAATCTTAGATACTCTTAACAGATATGCACATACTACTTGAAGGAACAACGTGTGATCACTGTCTTCATTATTTGGACAACCATATGCATACATAATAATTTACTCATACATTTTAATATCATGAAAACATATTCAAATATCATAAAACACATAAATCACAAAAAATTTACCGATTCCCTTGAACCAAGGAAAATTTACAAAAATACCCCTCCTTAGGGAAAGTGAATATTACATAAAGTGTGTAGGCTTGCTAAATTATTGTATGGTTTAAAGCAAGCACCGAAAAAATGGCATGAGAAGTTTGATAAAGCCATAATTTTGGATGGGTTTAGACACAATAATGTGAACAAGTGCTTATACTCTAAGACTTGTAATGGCTATACCATCTTAGTGTGTCTATATGTTGATGATATGTTGATTTTGAGTAATGAGATGAAATGCATAATAGAAACAAAGATGTTTCCATCTTTCACTTTCAAGATGAAGGACCTTGGAGAGGGTGATACCATTTTTTGTATAAAAGTGATAAGAAACAGTGGGGGTTATGCCTTAAGTCAAGAACACTATGTTGAGAAAGTGCTTGACAAGTTTAGTCATCTCAAAATCAAAGAGGCAAATACACCATTTGATCAAAGCATAAAGCTTGTAGAGAATAATGGTAGAGCAGTGGCTCAACTTAAGTATGCAAGTGCATTAGGGAGTCTAATGTACGTCACTCATTGTACAAGAGCGAATATTGCATACGCGGTTAGTAAACTAAGTAGGTTTACTAGAAATCAAAGTATGGACCATTGGAAGGCAATTTAGAGAGTTATAGGGTACCTTAAGAGGACCAAGAAGCTAGGCCTCCAATATTCAAAGTTCCGGAAGATACTTGAAGGATATTCCGATGCAAGTTGGATATCAAGTGTAGGAGATAATCTCTCCAAAAATAGTTGGGTGTTTATGCTTGGAGGAGGAGCGGTTTATTGGGGATCAATGAAACAAAAATGTATTTCAACTCAACCATTGAGGCTGATTTTATAGCTTTAGCAGCAACCGACAAAGAGGTCGAGTGGCTTAGAGATCTCATGTCTGATATCTTAATTTCCACGGATGAGGTATCAATGATCTAGATATATTGTGATAGTCAAGCCACACTAGCTAGAGCTTATAATGTCATATATAATGGGAAGTCTAGACATATAAGTCTAAAACATGAATATGTGAGAGAATTGATTCGAGGAGGAATCATATCGATTTCATATGTTAAGACAAGTGAGAACTTAGTGGATCCATTTACAAAACCTCTTGCGAAAAGGTTGGTAAGTTCCACTGTAAAAGGGATGAGACTGAAACTCCTAGAATAATATATTCACCAATGATGGAAACCCAACTCCAAACTTGTGAACATCAAGGGCAAGATTTCAATGGGCAAGAACAATTCATTGGGTGAATAGCTTCATGTTGGGAAAACTTATACAGGATCTTTTTTTATTTTCTTGTAGATCTAATATTAAATAAATTAATATGAGACAACCTATAACATGTTTATAAAATTTAATTCAAAGAGAAATAATGATAAGAATACTTACATTAAATGCAGCGGAATGAATGAGTCCTTCAGTTTCTCTAACCCTTGTATCCTTTCTGTCGTAGAGTATTACCAAGAAACTGAACCATTCTTCAATTTTCTTCACAGTCTTCCAAAGTATCCGTAGAATCACCTAAACTAGGCTGGATAATTCTCAACACATGAGATAGATACAGAGAGAAGAAGAGAAAACAACAATAAGGCTTAGAAAAGGACTTATGCAGTAGAGAGGATCTAAAATCTATCATATCCTTGTGATTCAACTTATGTTTTCAACTCTCTCTAAGCATTCCTTGTATAGACTCAATTAGGTCATTTATTTAATTAAAAAATCAATAAAATAATAGCCAATAATCAGCCCTAGGTCGAAATTATCATGGGCTTTAGACCCGTGAAATTTTCCATTTAATTATAAGCATGTTGGACTTAAAATCAAGACATGTATTATTTTCTATTGATTTAATTAATTAAATAATTATTCAAATCCTTTATCAAATTAATTATTTATAATTTGAACATTGATTTAAACTTATTTATTAATTTAGATACCAATTTATCTCAATTAAGAAATATGAAATAATTTCTCTTTTCTTCTCTAAATTGTATAATTCTGTGAAACTATCCAAAATTGACCTGGTCAACTTTGATAATTCTAATTCATAATTAAATCAATTAATTAAGACTATCTAGATGATTTTATCCAAGGTACAGTGGGGACCATGGGCCTATGAAATCAAGCTCCAATAATTTATCATAAATCTAATAAATAAATTTACAAACTTATTAATTCCTCGTGACTCCACTAAAGACTCGAAATTGCACTCTTGAATTCATAGAACGCTCTATAAGAAATATAGATGCGTTATTAATTATCCATTGTTACAACAATAATTGTCACTCAATCCTCTATAGACGGTCTACAATGAGATGGGACTAAAATATTGTTTTATCCCTCATTGTATTTTATCCATAAAACACTTAGTTCCTTGTAAATGATATTTCAGTAAATTAAAATTAATTGCTAAAATGAGATCTCTATCATTTAGCACCTCGATCCAAAATAAAAGGAAACCATAGTTTTAGTTCTTCATCACAAGCTATAGATGTTCATATCTATGATTAACACTCCCACTCAATTATACTACCAAGTTCCCAAGATGTATGTATGGGCTAGTATGTAGGGTAAGATGGTAATGAACAAGTCAATGAAATCAAATAATACAATCAGTTAGAATACTAACCACTCTGAATTGAGATTGAATTGATATATGGTCAACTATATGATATGACTAGAATAAATAACAACAATGTGTTTACTTATCTTATCAACTGTCAATATCGGTCCAGTCCGATGTAACAAATACATCCGATCTTATCTACTTTGCTAATGTTCTAGAAAGAACATAACACTACAATGTGTAAGTAGATCATATCGTAGATTGGCAAGTTAGTGTAATTCCTGTGCACTTACTAATCTTAGGACTAACTTATTTTGAACATATAATCATATTTATATTTCACTGTGATTACGTCACTATAAATACGATCAGCTATATGCTCGGTATTTAATAGAAGTTTATATTAAACAAATAATCATGAAAATAAAACATGTGAGCAGAGTGATTGAGCAAGTAAAAAAAATGATTTCTATTCTTTTATTGATAATAAATGAGATTACAAGAAATTGGGTTTTAATTAGGCCATAAAACCCCAACAAACTCTCACTTGCACTAATTGAAACTAATGTCTTAATTCTATTAATCCGATTTTCTTGATATGCTTATCAAATGTAGCTTCTGGTAGTGTCTTTGTAAATGGATCCGCAAGATTGTCTTCAGATGCAATCTTCACAACCTTCACATCTCCCCTGACCACATATTCTTGAATAATGTGATTCCTCCTTTCTATATGCTTACTCCTCTTGTGACTATGAGGTTCTTTCGAGTTGGCTATCGCTCTTGTATTGTCACAAAACAACACAAGCGGTTTATCCATTTCTGGAATAATACCAAGATCTGAATAGAACTTGTTTAGCTAGACTATTTCCTTAGCTGCTTCTGACGCAGTTATGTACTCAGCCTCCATGGTGGAATCTAAGATTGCAGACTGCTTTACGCTTCTCCATATCACAGCTCCACCCACAAGAGTAAACACCATTCCAGAAGTAGACTTCCTGTCATCGACATCAGTCTGAAAATCTGAATCGGTGTAGCCTACAGGGTTCAGAACACCACCCTTGTAGACTAACATATAATCCCTAGTCCGCCTTAAATACTTCAAGATATGCTTGAATGCTATCCAATGTTCCGGTCCTGGGTTTGACTGATACCTACTCATTACTCCCACTGCATAGCAGATATATGGTCTAGTACACAACATAGCATACATCAGACTTCCAACTGCAGATGCATAAGGAAGTTTTCTCATTGCATCTTCCTCTTCAAGAGTCTGGGGAGACTGCTTCTTTGAAAGATGAATTCCATGGCGAGATGGTAAATGTCCTTTCTTGGAATTTTCCATTGAGAAACATTCAAGCACTTTATTATGTAAGCTACTTGAGATAGAGCTAAGAGTCTGTTCTTTCTATCCTTAATGATCTGGATACCTAGAACATAACTTGCTTCACCCAAATCCTTCATCTGGAATTGAGTTCTCAACCAATTCTTCACATCTGACAATTTCTTATCATTGTTTCCAATGATTAAGATATCATCTACATAAAGAACCAGGAATACCACTATTTGATTTGCCTTCAGTTGGTAAACACAAGGCTCATCAATATTTTGTTCAAAGCCATAGGTTTTGATTATTTCATCAAACCTAAGATTCTAGGAACGAGAAGCTTGCTTAAGTCCATAAATAAACCTATTCAACTTGCAAACTTTTCTTTCTTGTCCAGCTACTTCAAAATCCTTCTGGCTGATCCATATAAATGACTTCGTCAAGCTTCCCATTAAGAAAAGCTTTCTTCACGTCCATTTTCCAGATCTCATAGTCGAGAGCAGCTGCTATGGATAGGAGGATGTGAATGGATTTGAGCATGGCTATCGGACTGAAAGTTTCCTCATAGTCCACACCTTCTCTTTGTGTATAACCCTTTCCCACTAATCGAGCTTTATAAGTTATGATATTTCCATCAACACCTCATTTCTTCTTGTAGATCCACTTGCACCCAATGGCCAAATAGTCACTAGGTGCTTCCACAAGATCCCAGACGAAATTTGAGTACATGGACTCCATTTCTTGTTTCATGGCTTCGAGCCATAGTTTCTTTTCTGGACTATCCATTGTCTATTTTAAAGACAATGGATCATCGTCACTAGTGTCACCAACAACCATATTGGTTTCACCATCCAAACCATAGCGAACTGGGTTCCTTGAAACCCTCCCACTACGTCAAGGCTCCGTGACTGTTTGCTCAGGAACAGTGGTACCTTCTTCATTTAAATCGACTTGCGTTAGTTGGATATGAAGAGTGAGAATTTCATCATCAACTCTCATTGATGATGATGGAACATTGGTTGGAGTTAATTCTTCAACCATCTCCTCTAAACCTAATTTTTTGCGTGGCTTTAAGTTTTGGACAGTCATTTTCTAGAAAAGTAGCATTCATAGAAGTAAACACTTTCTTTTCTGAATGACTATAGAAAAATCCACCCCAAGTACCTTTAGGATAGCCAACAAACATGCAAACTTCAGTTCGTGGTTCTAGCTTTCCTTCCTTTTTCCTCAAGACGTGGGCGGGACACCACTAGATTATATAATGGCGTAAACTAGGTTCACAACCATTCCAGCATTCTAAAGGTGTTTTGGGGATTGATTTGGATGACACAACATTGAGAACGTCGTTCGTGGTTTCAATTGCATGTCCCCAGAACGAAGTTGGTAGACTTGAGTAACTAAGCATGCATCTAACCATTTCCAATAAAGTTATGTTCTGGTGTTCTGCTACACCATTTTGTTGCAGAGTACCCGGGGCAGTAAGTAGTGATAAAATCCCAAGTTTAGTTAAATGATCTTGGAACTGCATATCCAAATATTCTCCACCCCTATCAAATCGCAAAATCTTTAACATTTTACCTAATTGGTTCTGAGCTATTGCTAATAATTCCTGAAACTTTGAAAATGTTTCTGATTTCCTATGCATTAGGTAAAGATATGTAAAGAACGCCCTAGACTAGTGCTTAATAAAACGTTCACATATTCATTGGTTCATAAAAGAAAAACCACTTATTATAAAAGTCTCAGTGGGGACTTGCTTAAAACAATGCAAGTTGGGCCCAATAGTATTAAAAGAAAATATGAGTTTTTATGCAAAGTTCAAAAGAAAACAATTCCAATAATTAAGTCCTACTGATAATTTAGAAAGTCTCTTAAAACATAACATAATTAAAATGGCGTCTTAAAGTGATCGTTTTTCGGTCCATAGGATGCCCCACGCCATACACCCCACGACGATAGAACTCCACACGTCACCACGCGTGCCACAGAGAAACCTATTTGCTACCTGGAGGGGAAAGTAAGGGGGTGAACTAAAAGCCCAGTAAGGAAGTACAAACAATAAGCAAGTAAGGTACAACAAATTCACACACTATCGTTCATCTTTATACATCATAGCATCGTTGTATCAAACATCATATCATCATCATGACGTAGCATCATAACATCATCATAACATAAACATCATTACATCATCATATCATAACATCATTATAACATAAACATCATAGCATCATCATATCATAACATCATTATAACATAAACATCATAGCACATTCATACAAAATTCCTTGTGAACATGGCCCGCTAACTTGTCCATGCCACCCTTTTGAGGTAAACAAGAGTCTCTGGTCCTTGAATAACCTCGGCGCGTGCGCCCTTGGAGTTACGTATTTATATCCTTAGTAACTCGGGTTACGTCTTCATATCCTTAGCAACCCATTTGATGTGTCGCGTTCATCACGCTAACATCCATTCATAACATAACATATTCATACAAGCCAACATATAATCACATTATGGCGTTCATAATTCATAACATTTCATTCACACAACAGTCTTACCATTCATAGCATAAACAAACATAAATTCTATCTAACTTCCTTGCCTCAGGTCCGAGCTAAGTAATTTCACAACCTCTCAACGAACCTATACCATAATCAAAACGACATTTCTTAGTTTCATAAAATTACTATTTTGCCCTTTCATACAACTCATGTGTGCATGGGCCATGCACACATAATAAGAGTTACACACAACATGCAAATATACTTAATTACACATAAGGCCATAAAAGAATAATGCTCATTTGACCTATTTTGCATGCATGATCTTTCTAAAAAAACCACATGGTTGAATAATAGACATAATTTTGGACGTAAAAGTGGATTTGCATGTAACATGCATACGTGGGAACATTGCGTAATTGTGACGTTTAAAAACGATAATTCTACACGTCTTCTATCGTTTTAAAATTAATAGACTTGTAACATGCTTTATTTTCTTAAAATTTATAGGTTGATTAAATCTCTCAAAACATTATTTTATTTTATAAAATAATTTTATTTAGCTTAAAAAAATATGTGATAATTTCATTCATTATTCTCAAATTACAAAGAATTAACAAAAGCTTGGAATTTATTTAAAATACCTATGATTACTATGTTTCCTTAGAAAAATCAATTTTAATATTGGTTAATTGTGTTACATAAATGATGTGAGAAAAATATATTTTAAGTGGGGAAAAAAATATATTTTATTTGAATTATTTAAGACTTAGTTTTTATGTAATATAAATTCATAAGTGGCAATTAAATCATCATTTTAAACTTTTTAAACCAAACTTTCAGCCACTATTTAATTTCTTTAAAAATCACAAATAAATTGAATTCAATATTTTTCTAAATCAAAATAAAGAAAAATCATAACTATCAAAATATTCATTCATACCATATTAAAATACCATTTTTAATATTACCATAATTTAGGGTATTAATTTTTATTTCAAATACTCATCAAATTCATTTTATTGAAACACACTTCACATTTTTTTACAAAAATTCCAGCAACCATTTTTATCATTAAAATCACCATATTGAATTAAAAACCTCATATTTTTATAAAAATATAATAAAAATTCTGTAGGTATTTATTTGAGTAAAATATAATTTTATTGTGACTTAAAATACCCTTTTTAATTTCATAAAATCAACATAGCATTATGGACATTACTTATGCATGCAAATCACTTTTTCATCAAACTTTTTACCCAATTATTTACAAAAAATCAGCAAGCATAATTGCTCATGAAATTGATCTTTTATCTCAAAAATTTCACATAAAATCATACATGTCCAAAATCCTATCATGCTCTTATTATACAAATAATTCTAAGAATATCACTAACACATATTAATATGCAATCTTATAAAACCTTTTTCTATTCCAATGAATTAATACATGAATCCAACAAAACAATAACAACAACATACATTAATACATAAACACCATTATTCACATATGCCTTTATATTAAACCTAACATGTTTCTATCATTATTTTCATGCATCTTATAATTTATTCTTCCACAATATCATATGCATCCTATCAAAATTTCATGGATCCAAATATCAAGATTGCCAACTATCATTTTACCCAAATTACATAGGTCCTAAACATGGATCTAATATATTGAAAATCATAAAACATCAAACAAAATATAAAGATGATCCTTAGGTATGCCTAGGCCGAAATCCCCATATTGCATTCATAAATTACCACTAATCATTATACATAGAAAATCAACATCAAAACCCTTTTATACATCAAACCATAATACCCTTCATGCAAATCAAACAACTCATTATCAACAAGATATCAAGAACACAAAGTACCCATTTTTCCTACCCAAAACATAAATCCCCTTTATCCATAATCCCTCTAATAATCTATTCATCAAAACCAATAATCACAAAATTTAGGGAGGGATTTCAATACCTCTTCTTGATAGAAAATCAAGAATCCAATCCAATCAAGAATCCAATAACCTCCTTGCTCAAACCCTAGGGGTTGTATATTTTGAATAATCAAGATGGAGAAGAAGATGAACAAAGTTAGAGACAACCCAAAATACTAGATTAATCAAAAGGAAAAACAACCAAAAACCTTACCCTAGCTTGAACCCTTTCTTCTTCTTCTTCCTTTCTCTCTAGAAAATGGCAGCCCTTCCCCTTCTCTCTCTCTCTCTATTCTCTCTCTAGGTCACGGCACAAGCTTGCAAAATGGCCTCTCTTCCTTCTTTTCTTTCCTTTTAATCATAATTCCCTCATAAAGCCTCACCAAAATAAATGGTAAGTTCCCTAATCCATTCATCTAATTCAGCCTACAAATCCTTTATAATAAAGAGTATTTTAATTGAATAAAATGTCGAAATTCTCTTACCCATAATAGCTATCTTCTTCCAATTTAAATTTGTTTACCTTAGAAAAATAATGGAAAAAATATCAATCCCTTTCCCACTACACTACACATCCACCCTTCACTTACCCTTTCCTTTATTTATTTATTTTTTTCTTTCATTTAAATTAAACACTTATATCTAATATATGGAAATTATAAAATGTGTAGAAAATCTACACATGTGCATCATGTTACCATGCACTTGCACACACTAAATCACTAGGGTGCATCACTATCTACCATGCACCTTAGTGCATTCAACCAAATCTCACATAATCACATTTTTAAAATAAAATAAATACAAATTATTTAATAAGTAATTTTCATAAAAATATTCTACAACAATTCTAACAATTAAATAAAATAACAAACAATCAAGTAAAACAAACAACAACTAAATAAAATAAACAACATTTAAATAAAACAATTCATCACACTTAACACTTAAATAAAATAAATCACAAAATTTTAATAATCTAAAAAAAAAAAATTTGGTGCACTGCAAGATATGAGTATCTAGAGTAATCGTCCATGAAAGTGACAAAATACTCAAAACCACCCTTGGCTTATACATTCAAAGGTCCACAAACATTTGAATGCACAAGTCCAAGTGGTTCTTTGGCCCTATCACCTTTTGCAGAGAATGGACGCTTGGTCAATTTTCCTTCTAGACAAGATTCCCAGACAGGTAATTCACCTAAGGTGAGTTCCCTCAAAGGTCTGTCCTTTGTAAGTCTTTGAATTCTATCATTGTCAATGTGACCTAGTCTCAAATTCCATAAATATGTCATGTTGTCGTTATCGGTTTTTTGACGTTTATTGGTCCTAGGTTTAGCTACTTTGACTAAATCATTGTTAAGAGCGAGGGGTTCATTAGGTCCCAGAATATAAAACCCGTTTTCCAAACATTCAATACACAATTGTGATTCATTGAAAGAAATAGATATATTAAAATTTGTGAAAGTCATAACAAATTGTTCTAATTGCAACATGGAAACTAAAATTAAATTTCTACTAAAATCTGGAATAAATAATACATCATTTAAAATTAAAATTTTATTTCTGAACTTCAGACGAGCTCTTCCTCTAGCTTGGACCGCAAACTAATATTAATTAAACGATATTTTAGTAAACTAATATTAATTACTAAAATGAGATCTCTATCATTTAGCACCTTGAACCAAACTAAAAGGAAACCATCGTTTCACTTCTTCATCAGAAGCTATAGATGTTCATATCTATGATTAGCACTCCCACTCAATTATACTACCGAGTTCCCAAGTTGTAAGTATGGGCTAGTCCGTAGGGTAAGCTGGTAACGAACAAGTTAAAGAACTCAAATAATACAATCAGTTGGAATACTAACCACTGAGAATTGAGATTGAATTGACATATGGTAAACTATATGATATGACTAGAATAGACAATAACAATATGTTTACTTATCCTATATACTGTCAATATCGGTCCACCGATGTAACAAATACATCCGATTTTATCTACTTTGCTAATGTTCTGGAAAGAACATAACACTGCAATGTGTAAGTAGATCATATCGCAGATTGGCAAGTTCGTGTAAATCCTGTGCACTGACTAATCTTAGGACTAACTTATATTTGAACATATAATCATATTTATATTCCACTTTGATTACGTCACTATAAATACGATTAGCTATATGCTCACGATTTAATAGAAGTTTATATTAAACAAATAAAACATGCGAGCAAAGTGATTGACCAAGTCAAAAAAAATTATTTCTATTATTTTATTGATAATAAAAGAGATTACAAAGAAATTGAGTTTTAATTAGGGCATAAAATCCCAACACTTCAACAATAACATAGTCATGAGTTTCATCAAAGAATGGTTAGTGTTGGTTGCTACCAAGTGTGGGTTAAGCCTAGAGATTTTAATGAAGTCTAGTTGTGTACAAAAAGCATCTCTAAAGGTAGCAAAGATGTTGTAAGAACTTCACCTATGTGAACTTAGAGTTGGTGCCACTTCTCATGATAGTTGGAGTTTCTCCTTGGAAAGTCCATGAAATGGATGAGCACAAGGCCATGAAAAGTGCTAAGCGTGCATAGTAGGAAAATGAATGGTCAAGTGGAGGTGTGGGAGGTGTTACTGGTATTATCACTAAGGAGTATTCTGTTCAATCTTTAAGACACCAATGAATTTAATAAGACTTTGAAATACTTTCACTAAGGTAAAGTTCAAATCAAAACATACTTTATTTTATGCACCAATACTGTAGAGCTAAGAATAGAGGATTATATTTAACCAAATGGGGGAATGTTGAGATTGGTTAAATATAATATTTAAGATGTTTACATGATGAAGTGCAAAACACTTAACGATTTTTACTTAAGCTGAAGTAAAAACATGAGATTGTGTAGTAGGCATCTAAAAGTGACATTTATGGGTCTAAAGTGATACAATGAGGTATCTAAACATTCCCAAAAAGTTTGGAGGAATTTGGAGACATTTTGGGGTCATGCTCGGGGCGTTAAAATGGAGGTATATGCATTGCGTCGCTTGTTAGAGGCGACGCATGGCCTAAAAGTGCCTAGGAGGAAAAATCCCCAGCAAGCGATGCATTGCCTACTGGGTGGCGACGCATCGCCTGGGCGGTCCGTATGAGATCGTACAAATGCATGACTTAGCTCCAAATGATGTGTTTAAAAGCTCTGATCCTATTTGTTAGACTTAATGACGGTGCCTACACTATAAATAAGGGTTATTAGAGTAGAAAAGCCTTTATCACACTTTTAACTCTCTCTAACCTCTCTCTCTCTCTCTCTAGCTCTCAAAGATCATAAGTTTTCCCCAAAAGAATCACCAAGTATTGCTTGAAATTGGTGAGTTTCAAAGGCTTGTTCAATCCTAAATCTCAATCTATCTTGGTGAAGCTTCAAGCAATAAGGGAAGGCTTGGAATAGAGATTTTGGACAGTAATATAGTTATTGTGTATAAGCCTTTGATGTTCCCCAAGTTTAAAGTTTCAAGTTGCTCAAAACAAAAGGTTGTATCTTTCTAAGCCTTAACTTTATATTTGTGTCATTCTGTTGTGTTTATGTTGTAGTATTGATGAATAAATTTTCTAAGTTCATCTTATAATCATTTAATCACTTAATCATTTATTATCAAGATTTTCATTCATATTATGAATATGGTTCTTTGATTATCAAGATTTGCATTCATACTTTGAATAAGGTTCTTGACTAGCATCTAGGATTTGTAATATTGAAATATTCATATTATGCATTGTTGATTAAGAAATCGTAAAGCCATAAATTCCCAATAGAGACCTGTTATAGCAATCCTCGTCCATCCTTACGATCTTCAGGTACTCTTCCAGAAGTAAGGTATTCTACGATTGAAGTCATCCAGGTCGACCTTGCATTAATTAGCTCAATCTTTTCTAATTCTCCCTCTATGCTCTACTTTCCAAGAAATTCAACCAGAACTACATTCAATGTGTCTGCTTCCTTGGTTTTGGCAAGCCGAGATAATATTTCTGCTTTAATGTTTTGTTCACTAGGGACCTGCTCAATGGAGTAAAACTCAAACTCTGACAATTCGCCTTTTACTCTAGCTAAGTACACAGTCATCTTGATTCCACAGGCCTGGTATTCTCCCAACACTTGTTTTTCCACAAGTTGAGAATCACTGAAGCATTGGATGGCCTTTGCTTTTTAGCGATTCAAAATCCTACTAGCAAGGCTTCGCATTCAACTTCTTTATTAAAGGTGCTAAATCTGAATCTTAGAGCGGTGTGGAAGCGATGTCCTACAAGAGTGATCAAAATGATTCTAACTCTTGACCCATGCTCATTATATGACCCATCCGCGAACAGTTTCCATAACTCTTACACATGCTCCCTCATAGATTTTTCCTGAAAACTGGTTCATTTTGCCACAAAATCAGCTAGGGCATGTCCCTTGATGGCTGATCGTGGTTTATATAAAATCTCGAATTAGCTGAGTTTGATGGCCCCCTTTAGCAAACGTCTCGATGTTTCCTGTTTTTGTAACATCTGCCTTAAAGGTTGTTCGGTTAAGACGTGTATTGCATAGGACTGGAAGTAAGACCGTAACTTCCTCGAGGCTAAGACCAGATAGAACGCGAGTTTTTTTATCAACAGATATCGAGTTTCAGCTCCCAAAAGCTTCTTGATGGTGTAATACACCGAATTTTTAGTTCAATCCTCTTCTTGAACTAAATATGCATTGACTGCATTTTGTGTCACAACCAAATAAAGGTACAAAGTCTTTCCACTAGCAAGATTTGATAGAATGGGGGGTTCAACTAGATGTTTCATCAGAACCTAAAATGATAGCTCGAATATGTTAGTCCACTCAAATTTTTTGTTCCCCCTTTATAAGTTATAGAAGGAGAGAATTTATCAGTGGATTTTGATACAAAGCGATTTATGGCAACAATCCATCCAGTTAAACTCTAGACCTCCTTTCATGACCTAGGTAAAGGCATGTCCAACAAGGATCTGATATTCCCTGGGTTGGCCCTGATCCCCCTTAAGTTCACAATGAAGGCTAAGAATTTTCCCAATGAGACACCGAAGGTACACTTCTTAGGATTCAGCTTCATGTTGTACTTTCTTAGCACAGCAAAACATTCTTCTAGGTCGACCACATGGTTGTTGGTAGTCTTTGATTTGACTAGCAAGTCATCGACGTGCACTTCCATGTTTCGACCAATCTAGTTAACAAGCATTTTGTTCACTAGCCTCTGGTATGTGGATCATGCATTCTTCTACCCAAAATGCATGACGTTGTAACAATACATGTTATGCTCGGTCATGAAACTTGTATTTTCTTAATCTGCAGGATTCATCGCGATCTGGTTATATCAAGAATACGTGTCAATGAAATACATGAGCTCATGACTCGTCCTGGAGACTACTAGCTGATCAATTCTTGGGAAAGGAAAACAATCATTTGGGTAGGCTCTATTGAGATCGGAAAAGTCAATGCAGGTTAATTTCTTTGTAATCTCATTTTATTATCAATAAAAGAATATAAATCATTTTTTACATGGTCAATCACTTTGCTCACGTGTTTTATTTTCATGATTATTTTTTTAATATAAACTTCTATTAAATCCCAAGCATATAGCTAATCATATTTAAGTGACGTAATCACAGTGGAATATAAATATGATTATATGTTCAAAAATAAGTTAGTCCTAAGATTAGTCAGTGCAAACGATTTACATAGTCTACAATATAATCTACTTACACATTGTAGTGTTATGTTCTTTCTAGAAAATTAGCAAAGTAGATAAGATATGATGTATTTGTTACATCGGACTAGACCGATATTGACAGTAGTAGCATAAGTAAACAGACCGTTATTATCTATTCTAATCATGTCATATAGTTGACCATAGGTCAATTCAATCTCAATTCTGAGTGGTTAGTGTTCTAACTGATTGTATTATTTGAGTTCTTTGACTTGTTCGTTACCAGCTACATCTACAAACTAGCCCATACTTAAATCTTGGGATCTCGATACTATAATTTAGTGGGAGTATTAATCATAGATATGAACATTTATAGCTTGTGATCAAGAACTAAAAATATGGTTTCCTTTTATTTTAGAACGAGGTGCTAAATGATAGAGATCTCATTTCAGTAATTAATATTAATTTACTGAAATATCATTTACAAGGAACTAAGTGTTTTAAGGATAAAATACAATGAGGGATAAAACGGCATTTTAGTCCCATCTCATTGTAGACCATCTATAGAGGATTGAGTGATAATTATGGTTGTAACAATGAATAAGTAATAATGTATCGATATTGCTT
Organism: Humulus lupulus; assembly: GCF_963169125.1. NCBI lineage: Eukaryota > Viridiplantae > Streptophyta > Magnoliopsida > Rosales > Cannabaceae > Humulus > Humulus lupulus. The sequence continues at coordinate 131,633,864 of NC_084801.1, forward strand.
CTAAAGCATTCTATGAATTCAAAGAGTGCAATTTTGAGTCTTTAGTGGAGTCACGAGGAATTAATAAGTTTGTAAATTTATTTGTTAAATTTATGATAAATTATTTGAGCTTGATTTCATAGGCCTATTGTCCCCCACAGTATCTCGGATAAAATCATCTAGATAATCTTTATTAATTGATTTAATTATCAATTAGAATTATCAAAGTTGACCAAGTCAATTTTGGATAGTTTCACTGAGCTATGCAATTTAGAGAAGAAAAGAGATTTTAGGACAAATTTATTAATTAAGATAAATTGGTGTCTAATTAATAAATAAGTTTAAATCAAGGTTCAAATTAAAAATAATTAATTTGATAAAGGATTTAAATAATTATTTAATTAATTAATCAATAGAAAATAAGATGGGCCTTGATTTTAAGTCCACTAGGCTTATAATTAAATGGGAAATTTCACGGGCCTAAAGCCCATGATAATTTTGGCCTAATGGCTGATATTACAAATGACCTAATGGCTAATATTACATATTATTTTATTGATTTGTTAATTAAATAATGACCTAATTCAGCCTATAAAAGGAATGCTATGTAAGAGTTTAAAACAGATGAACATATGATGAGAAGATCAAGTTTTTGATGCTTTAGGGTTTTAGACTCTCTCTACAACAAAAGTCATTTTCTAAGCCTCAATATTCTCTGTTCTTCTTCTCTCTGTATATATCTCATGTATTGAGAATTGCCCACTCTAGGCTAGGTGATTCTAAGGATAATAGGAAGGATGTGAAGAAATTTGACGATCAGTTCAGTTTCTTGGTGATACTCTGGGACATAAATGATACAAGAGTTAGAGAAACTGAAGGAATGACTTATTCATTCCGCTGCATATAATGTAAGTGTTCTTAACATTAGCTCTATTTAATTCAATTATAGTAACATGCTCTAGGTTTTCTTATATTAATTTGTTTAATATATGATTTACATGAAAATAAATAAGATCTTGTATAAGTATTTCCAACAACTGGTAATAGAGTGTTTGGTAATCTTCATTTTCATGCATGAACATGGTGAAATTGAATTATTTGATATGTTAAGTAATTGGATGGATTTCATGTTTTTTATGAAGCATTTTGATTTTTATGTGATTATTAGCAAATTTGGGTTATTTTGTTGTGTTTTTATATGCAATTAATTTTTATCAATGCTTTATTTGGTGTAAAACATTGTAAAAATTATTTAGAAAACGTTTTTGGGTTAAAAAATTACACCAAAATTTTTTTGAATGTAATTTTTGGGTTGTGGCCGTGGCTAGCGTGCTTATTTTGCCCAGAAAAGCCACGTGGTCACGGCCACCAAGATTTACTGGCCGCAGCCAACGATAAATTTTTTCTTAAAATTTTAATTTTGAATGTAATTTTGAATGGGTTAATACAAAAATATCATATTTTTTTATCATTTAAAAATTTCTTTTAAAATACAATATTTTTGTTATTTGATATTTAAAAATTAGATATTTTCTACAAATATTCAAATTCAAATTTAAAAATAGGTTAACTAATTAATTTTAAATCTTTTAATATATTAAAACATTAGAATTAAGTTATCAGATATTGATGATAGCTTTTTTTTTAAATACTTGATATTTTTGAATTTTTTTTTTGAAAGTATTAATTAATATCTGATTATTCTATGAATTTTAATAGTTAAATTATTAAAAATTTGAAATTTTTTGTACTAGATATTTTTATGGATATTTGAATTTGTTTAACTGTTTAAGATATTTTTTTGAAAAACAACTAATAATATTTGTTCTAAAAATTTTAAATTGGTTAAATTTTAAAAACAAATATCACGTTTTGCAAACCAATTAATAAAATATTTTTTTTAATTAATGGGATTTAAATTAACTTTTTTTTAATTGTTGATAAATCCTATTTAAATTAAATTAATATTTTTCAAAATGACTCATACTAAGTTGATTGTTGATATATGAAATTTAAGTTCACTTTTGTTAATAGTTGATAAATTTCATTTAAATTGACTTATTTATTTTTTGCAAAAATTTAATTAATTCGAATTTTGGATAAATAGAAAATTAAATGTGGTATTTTTCCAAATGAAATAAATTGTATTATTTTTGCATAAATTCATTGACTTACTCATATAGTAACATGATTAGGACCATCAAATTATAACATGTATGTCTCCATTATATGTGGTATTTTTGCAATCAGGCTTAGATGCATATAATGGCCCATATGTTTGCATAATATATGGTATTTTGCTAAATAAAACATTCATAAAATGATTGGTTTTATTTGGGCTCATTAGAAAATGTAAAGTTTAAATTCCTCTCTTGTGGATGATTCTACTTGTGAAAGCACATTTGTTTTGCATGACTATAGTGGGCCTAATCAATTAATAACAATTAATAAAATGAAGGTTTGAATTCGTTTCTTTTGGACCATGTATGGAAGATTGGGGGCCCTAGTAGTGGGGAAAACATAATGGACCCTGCCCTCCTTCATATAAGCCCAATTGTTAAGGCATATTTGCCTCAGTTTGACTTAATTGTATAGGTTCATTATAATAGTTAAACCTAAATATTGAATAGCAACAAATTAATTCTAATTTAATTGAATTTGTTTCAATGTGACACTTTAGAATTAATAGAAAATTATATTACTTTGGTTTTGAATTTTTTTTTTAAATCTTTTGGAGAACCATAATCATTAATTTTTCAAAAATTAATAATAAAAATACTATTTTTAATTAAATAATGAGCTTATTTTAATAATTATATTCGTTCTCCACTGTTAGTTTAACAAGGTCAATAGCTTAATGGGGCCTCGAGATACTTCGATTCGTCTCCCTACGGAAGGTGTTTATTAGTTATTTTGACAATGTTAGATTTCGAAAGATAAATAATTATAGGTCAAATTCTACTAGACTCACCCCTACAGTGACTACTAGGACTAAATCTATGATTATCGAAAACGTGGGTCGAGCTCATAAAATAAGGAATTTTGTTTTCTTATTTTGATCGAATAGTAGGTTGTTAATAATAGTGTCCATTATTAAATGAGTTTACAACTCTATTTAACTAATGATATTTTTTTTTTACTCTCGCTAACCGGGACAACAATATCATAAAATAGTTAAAAACCTAAAGAAATAGAGATATGATTATTTTGGCTGAAGAACCCCCAGAAGTTCCAGCTGAAGGAGCTACCAAGTCTGTAAGAGACAAATATGAGCGTTGGCAGGCGGCTAATAACAAGGCACGATACTACATGTTGACAAGTATGGTCGACAATCTCAAGACAAAGATGGAGAATGTCGAGACGGTCTACGAAATCATGGATCAACTCCAAGACATGTTCGGGGCAAAGTCTGTGCAGACTCATTTTGAGCCCACTAAGAAATATGCCAATGCTCGGATGGCACCGTCTCAGTACATTCGTGATAAACTGATCAAGATGACCAAGTACTTTCAGGAAGTTGAACTGCACGGAGCAATAAAAAATGAGGAGACTCAAGTCGGCTTAGTCCTCAACAATCTCTCTCCAACTATCCTCGCATTCACCACCAACTATGTGATGAATAAACTCAACTATGGTCTGACGTAGCTCATGAACGAGCTTTAGACTTTCAAGTCAATCATGGGTGGACCAAGTAAGGGAGGAGAAAAGAAGACTACTATTGTTGCTGATCCATCTAAGGCTGAAGCTAACCAAGCTTCATCTTCGAAAGCTGGAAAAAAGAGGAAAGATGGACAAAACACCAACCTCAGGACTGCAAAGGCTACAAAGACGAGTGCACAACCAAGTGCACAGATGCCTAAGGGGAAGAAAAAGAAAAACAAGAAAGGTAAAGGTAAGTGTTTTCACTGCAATGAGAAGGGACATTGGAAACAGAATTGCCCCAAGTTTCTAGCAACGAAAAGCAAAGGTAAGGATTATAGTTCATTTATCTTATAAACATGTATTTTAGAGAATGATAAATCTATTTGTATTGCTGATTCTGGATCTACTAACCATGTTTGTAACTCTTTATAGCTTCTTGAATCGTGGGAGGAAGTGGACGAAGGCGACTTAAAGCTTAAAGTTGAGAACAGAGCATTCATTGTGGTCCAAGCTAGAGGAAGAGCTCGCCTGAAGTTTGGAAATAAATATTTAATTTTGAAAGATGTATTTTTTATTCTAGATTTTAGTAGAAATTTAATTCCAGTTTCCATGTTGCAATTAGAACGATTAGTTATGACTCTTACAAGTTCTAATATATCTATTTCTTTCAATTAATCACAATTGTGTATTGCATATTTGGAAAACGGGCTTTTATTTTGTGACCTAACGAACCCCTCACGCTTAAAAATGATTTATTCAAAGTAGCAAAATCTAGGACCAATAAACGTCAAAAGACTAATAACGATAACATGACATATTTATGGCACTTGAGACTAGGTCACATTGGCTATGATAGAATTCAAAGACTTACAAAGGACGGGTCTTTGAGGGAACTCACCTTAGGTGAATTACATGTCTGTGAATCTTGTCTAGAAGGCAAACTGACCAAACGTCCATTCTCTACAAAGGATGATAGGGCCAAAGAACCACTTGGTCTTGTTCACTCAGATGTTTGTGGACCTTTGAATGTACAAGCCAGAGGTGGTTTTGAGTATTTCATCACTTTCATTGACGATTACTCAAGATACTCATGTCTTTACCTAATGCATAGGAAATCAGAAACATTTTGAAAGTTTAAGGAATTCTTAGCTACGACTCAAAACAATTCAAGTAAAACATTAAAGATATTTCGATTTGATAGGGGTGGAGAATATTTGGATAAGTAGTTCCAAGATCATTTAACTGAACTTTGGATTTTATCACAACTTACTGCCTACTCCGCAAAAAAATGGTGTAGCAGAACGCCGGAACAAAGCTTTATTGGAAATGGTTCGATGCATGCTTAGTTACTCAACTTTACCAACTTCATTCTGGGGACATGCAATTGAAACTGCGAATGACATTCTAAATGTCGTACCATACAAATCAATCCCCAAAACACTTTTAGAACGTGGGAATGGTCGTGAACCTAGTTTACGTCATTATAGATTCTGGGGGTGTTCCACCCAAGTCCTAAGGAAAAAGAATGGAAAACTAGAACCACGAACTGAAGTTTGCATGTTTGTTGGCTATCCTAAAGGCACTCGGGGTGGAATTTTTTATAGTCATTTAGAAAAGAAAGTGTTTACTTCTACGAATGCTACTTTTCTAGAAAATGACTATGTCCAAAGCTTCCAACCGTGCAGCAAAGTAGTTTTAAAGGAGATGGTTGAAGAATTGACTCCAACCAATGTTCCATTGTCATCAATGCAAGTTGATTATGAAATTCCCACTCTTCAAGTCCAACCGACGCAAGTCGATTTAAATGAAGAAAGTGCCATTGTTCCTAAGCAAACAGTCATGAAGCCTCGTCGAAGTGGGATGGTTTCTAGGAACCTAGTTCACTATGGTTTGGATGGTGAAACCAATATGGTTGTTGGTGACACTAGTGACGATGATCCGCTGTCTTTCAAACAGGCAATGGCTAGCCCTGAAAATGAACTATGGCTCGAAGTCATGAAACAGGAAATGGAGTCCATGTACTCAAATTCCATCTGGGATCTTGTGGAAGTGCCTAGGACTTTAGGGCCATTGGTTGCAAGTGGATCTAAAAGAAGAAACGAGGTGTTGATGGAAATATCCATACTTATAAAGCTACATTAGTGGCAAAGGGTTATACCCAAAGAGAAGGTGTGGACTATGAGGAAACTCTTAGTTTGGTAGCCATGCTCAAGTCCATTTGCATCCTCCTATCCATAGCACTCGTTCTCGATTATGAGATCTGGCAAATGGACATCAAGACAGCTTTTCTTAACGAGAAGCTTGACGAGGTCATTTATATGGATCAGCCAAAAGGATTTAAAGTAGCTGGACAAGAAGGAAAAGTTTGCAAGTTGAATAGGTCCATTTATGGACTTAAGCAAGCTTCTCATTCTTGGAACCTTAGGTTTGATGAAATAATAAAAACCTATGGCTTTGAACAAAATATTGATGAGCCTTGTGTTTACCAACTGAAGGCAAATTAATAGTGGTATTCCTGGTTCTTTATGTAGATGATATCTTACTCATTAGAAACAATGTTAAGAAATTGTTAGATGTGAAGAATATGTTGAGTACTCAATTCTAGATGAAGGATTTGGGTGAAGTGAGTTATGTTCTAGGTATCCATATCATTAGGGATAGAAGGAAAAAACTATTAGCTCTATCTCAAGTAGCTTACATTGATAAAGTGCACGAACGTTTCTCAATGAAAAATTCCAAGAAAGGACGTCTACCATTCCACCATGGAATTCATCTTTCAAAGAAGCGGTCTCCCCAGACTCTTGTAGAGGGAGATGCAATGAAAAAAGTTCCTTACACATCTGCAGTTGGAAGTCTGGTGTATGTTATGTTGTGTGCTAGATCAGATATCTGCTATGTAGTGGGGGTAGTGAGCAGGTATCAGTCAAACCTAGGATCGGAACATTGGATAGTTGTTAAGCATATTCTGAAGTAGTTAAGGCATGCTGGGGATTATATGTTAGTCTACAAGGGTGGTGTTCTGAACCCTGTAGGCTACACACCGATTCAGATTTTCAGACTGATGTCAATGACAAGAAGTCTACTTCTGGAATTGTGTTTACTCTTAGGGGTGGAGCTGTGATATGGAGAAGCGTAAAGCCGTCTGCGGTCTCAAGTTCCACCATGGAGGCTGAGTACATAGTTGTGTCTGAAGTAGCTATGGAAATAGTCTGGCTAAAGAAGTTTTATTCAGAACTTGGTGTTATTCTATATATGGATAAACTGCTTGTATTATTTTTTGACAACACAACAGCGATAGCCAATTCGAAAGAACCTCGAAGTCACAAGAGGAGTAAGCATATAGAAAGGAAGTATCACATAATTCGAGAATATGTGGCCAAGGGAGATGTGAAGGTTATGAAGATTGCATCTGAAGACAATCTTGCAGATCTATTTACAAAGACACTACCAGATACTACATTTGATAAGCATATCAAGGAAATAGGGTTAGTAGATTTAAGGAATTAGTTTCAATTAGTGTAAGTAGGAGTTTGTCGGGGGTTTTATGCCCTAATTAAACCTCAATTTCTTTGTAATCTCATTTTATTATCAATAAAAGAATATAAATTATTTTTTCCTTGGTCAATCACTTTGCTCACATGTTTTATTTTTATGATTATTTTTAATATAAACTTCTATTAAATCCTGAGCATATAGCTAATCATATTTATAGTGAAGTAATCACAATGGAATATAAATATGATTATATGTTCAAAAATAAGTTAGTCCTAAGATTAGTCAGTGCACAGGATTTACACTGACTTTCCATTCTACGATATAATCTACTTACACATTGTAGTGTTATGTTCTTTCCAGAACATTAGCAAAGTAGATAAGATTGGATGTATTTGTTACATCAGACTGAACCGATATTGACATTAGATAGGACAAGTAAATATATTGTTATTATCTATTCTAGTTATATCATATAGTTGACCATAGGTTAATTCAATCTAAATTCTGAGTGGTAATTATTCTGACTGATTGTATTATTTGAGTTCTTTGACTTATTCGTTACCAGCTTACCCTACGAACTAGCCCATACTTACATCTTGGGAACTCAGTAGTATAATTGAGTGGGAGTGTTAATCATAGATATGAACATCTATAGCTTCTAATGACGAAGTAAAATGATGGTTTCCTTTTAGTTTGGTTCGACGTGCTAAATGATAGAGATCTCATTTCAGTAATTAATATTAGTTTACTGAAATATCATTTTCAAGGTGTTGACCCTAGTTTTTGTCAACGACACGGAGTCTAGAAAATGACAGAAAATAATATAGAGTTTGAGAAAATGATCTAATGGAAAATAAAGGACACAGAGAATTATAGTGGTTCGGCCCCAGTGATTGGTAATAACCTACGTCCACTTGATACTATTATTAGTATTGAGCTCCCAAGGTGTGATCAAAGAACTAGGGTTCCTGAGTTTCACAGAACTTAGAAGAAGAAAACAATACAAACGATGGATAATAGTAATACAATTCTGAAAAAGAGAAAAAAGATCGATCCCCTTCCTTGAGCTATTTCTTGTGTATTTATAGGCTCAAGAAGGGTTACATGAATTAGGAAATAATATCTATCCTTAATAAATGGATCTGCAGGTCATAATGAAGAGATATTATCGGATATCATCACAACTGTACAGATCTTTACATAAATGAACGGAGTACACGACCAGTCTGGTCGTATATAAAACTTGATATTTTCATGTGGAAATAATGCTGGTCGATAAGCGAGCAATATCTCTACCACGTGTCAGCCAGCTATCGAAATCCTTGCCACGTCATCAACAACTGTTTTTTGGATAAACATTTGCCCCCCAAGTTTATTTATTGCGACCAGCAATAAGTAAACTTAGAAAACTAACTTTTCGTATGCCCCACGAAATCTGTCAGAGCCTCTCGTGCGTTCTAGAAAACTGTGACCTAATCACATCCAATCATGCCTTTTCAGTTTCCAAGTAACCTTTCTGATGGCTGTTACACTCCCCCATGCCTTGAAAAAGGTAACTCATGATTACCCCTTTTCAACACATCTCAGCTTCTATAAATAATCCCCACATTTTTCTTTTAACTCTTTACACGCCATCTCTTTGCCATGAACTCTCAAGAACTCCATTTCAGAGCCCGGAACTTCAAAGGTCTTCAATTGCTTTGTTAAGGGTCCTTCGCTCACAAACCCAAAGTCATTCCTTTTCAGAATCTCCAATCTTTATCCAGGTAAATTTCTTCGACGTTTAAACCCTTTGAGATGCCATGCATACTGTTTTTGTGTTCTGAAATTTTTTGTGTTCTTGGGTAGAAATTTGTGAGGATTTTGTATATACCGTTTGATGCTTGATAGGGTAGTGTAGTTTTTCTATGTAGAAGTTAGGAATCAGTTTGATAGTCAGGATCATGGGTTTACGGCGCAAAATCGAAGTAAAAATTCGATTTTTAGGCTAGCTAAAAAACTGGGTTTTTCCCACCCCTTTGGAGCTGAAAAAGCTTTTTCCAGAAAAACTTTTTACTTTCACTTTTTGATCCATTTTTCAAACTGTTCGCATAAAACTTAGTGTTTCGGTTAGAATGCTGCTGGTCTTAGACGCGAGCAACGTTATTCCAACTTTAAACATAAGCTCGCAGGTTGTGCATCTTATCTCCTCCTTTGTCTGTTTGGAGTTTACATGCAAGACCCGTGGGGAGGAGAAAGACCCATCAACGACGATCTCCTAGCTCAACTGCTCGAGGACAAAGAACAACCCTCGTCGCTGATACCCAAAATTCTATTTTCTCGTACCAATCCAAACACTTCCCCAATCTTGACCAGAAACATGGCTCGTACCAAAACCAAGGCCTAGAAAAGGAAAACCTCTGACCCTTCTCATCAGCCTACTGCTTCGGCTGATGTTCCCTCGACCAGTGGTCGAGATGAAAATGCTCCTGACCCAAACATCCAAAGACATGCCCACCCTAGACATGCCATTCAGCAAGATGTTGAGTGGTATGTAGTTTCTGAAAGCAAGGTGACGATCAGAATGATCGCCAACTATTTAAGGAAATATAGTCTCCCGGGGGTGACCTTAGTCAGACCCAAACCAGACCAAAGGGCGAATCTGCCAGGGGGCGCCTTCAGCGCCTGGTCGCGGTTTCATATCGAGGCAGGGGCTACCTTGCCTCTTCACTCATTTTTTCAGGGGGTGGCCAACTATTTTGGAGTTGCCCCCTTTCAAATAACCCCAAACGGATATAGGATGATTGCTGCACTCTATATCCTGTACAACCAAAAGAAATGGGTCGTGCCATCGCCTCATGAGTTCAACTACCTGTTCGACCTCAAATCTAACCCCAACCAAGAAGGCACGGGGTTCTTCCACTTCTATCATCAGGAAACTGGGCGCACCTTTCTGACTGACACTACTCATATCTCAAACGTGGGGAGGTACTACCAAGAGTACTTCCTTACTGCTGACATGGTCGCGGATAACCTGGCTTTCGCACGAGGAGGTAACATTTACGTATCACTGGCTGACTTCTTCACTTAGTGTTCTCCTCCACAATGTCTTAAACTGTTAATGTCTTCCAGGCCCATGGCTGCGACCAAACCCAACTCCAGACATGGAGTTTAGATCGGAGCTCTTAGCCAGCATGACTGATGCTGAAAAGAGTGTCAAGAATCTGGTTACAGAGGTTAACCTTAGGTTGGTTGGCCTCTGGGCCCCTCAACCGGACACGAGGGGGCCCTCAGTAAGGAGTGCCTGCTCCGAGAAGGAACCCGAGCAACAACCTCTAGCATCACCTCCACGGAGGAGACCGACTGGTGTCATGATTAGGGAACCTGCTGGTACTCCTCCAGCAGAGAGGCCCTCAGCCCCCTTGGGGAAAGGAAAGAAGAAGGCCATCGAGCCTGTCGACCTCTCTGACGATTCGTCGGATGACAATGGTATAGTTATTTCACTTTTAGACAATTTGCCAATTCCCTGTCATCTTTTTGACGGGGACGGCAATTTTAAATATACTCCAAATTTAGGGCCAGACTTCTTCATGTCAAAGAATGAGTATAAGACTAGTAGAGTATGTAGTGTAGCGACCAGTAATAATAGCTCGGGTATTTGACTTTGCAATCCTTTTTTGCTTCTTTTTCTGATGTAATGTACTTAGTCATTCATGCTCTCTCACTGTTTGACTTTTTTCTTGCTTTTCAGACATGGACTCTGCCAATGTATTCGATCTCTACAGCGCTCCAGAGGCTGCCGCGGTTCCTCCAAGCAAGAAAAAAACCAGTAAGAGACATCCCGGGGAGAGCAGCAAAGCTCCTCAGGCGAAGAAGGCCCGGAACGCAGGCCCTTCGTAGGATTTTTCCTTTGCCACCATGACTCCACCTTCTCCCCATGAGCAGCAGACTCCATCTGCTACAGCTGGGCCGACTCCTTCTCCCGTGGCCCCGACTGACCAACCTCAGCACGTTGATCCTGCCTCAACTGGGAACGAGATGGTTGGTCGCGCCTTCAAGCTGATCAAGGATAGGATCACCAAGATCGCGAAGCATGAACGCTTCTGAGAGGCAATGGCTGCTACGGAGACGATGGGTGTTGACCCGATCCTGAATCGTGCCTTGAACGAGTTCACCAGTGTAAGTCATCTTATTTTGTGGAAACAGGTCTTCTTTAGTTTACCGTTTGTCTAACTTTTATTCTGACTGCAGGCCATGCTAACCCTTACAGCCGGCCGCATCCGCCTAGGTGCCGTCATCGAGTAGGCCAGGACTTCGGAGCAATGGGACGAGGATGAACTCAAGGCTGCTGAGGCTAGACATGCTGATCAGCTGGAGACGGTGGCTGAGGAAAAGGCCCAACTGGCTAAGGATTTGGAGGAGAAGCTGAAGTCTCTGGAGAAAGCCCGCGAGCAGAAGGACCAATACAAGGAGTCCAACCGCTTTAACTACAAAGCAGCCAAACATCTTGAGCTGGACCTGATCGCGAGCAGGCAGAAGACCACAACTCTGGAGGGCCGGGTTAAGGAGTTGGAGAAGACCAACGCCGGCAACTTGGAAAGGTACAAGAATACCACTCTGAGATGCTTCTATGATTTATGGAAGCACAATCAGGGTGCTAACTTCGACTACCTTCCCGATAATGCGAGGGATGCCGAGCTTGCTTGCTGTGCGGCTCAGTTTGCTGATGAAGAAAGATCAAGAGTCCTTGCTTCCCCCGAAATCTCACTGGCTGCTGGGATGGATGGTGCAAACAACAAAGCTGCGGGTGCTATCGACCAGAATCTTCCCCAGGATCCTCCAGATCCTCAAGCTCCTTAGTCTTTTCTCTTTATGTTTTTTTTTCTTTTTTAACTACACGACCTACAGGTCATGATGTAAAAACAATATAATTTTTTAGTTTGCTGCATGGGCAGCTTTTACTTTTACTTGAACAATTACATCCCAGAAGTTACTGCTTGCGGTGTAAAAGGATTCGCTTTGATATTATAATATATTTGCATATTATTATAACATATATCTATTTGCATGACCGAACTTAGCATAGCACTTTGGTTTGATTTAACAAAATATCAAAATTTTGAAAAATACTCTAAGTGCCCTAGCATGCTTTCACTTATTTTGATCATGTGTTTACATACCTTTTAACGATATTCTTTGCTTACTTGTACCTTGTATGCCCCCCAAGTGATTGGGGAGCTTTAGGTCCATGGTCACTTGCCTTGACCAGAACCTGTTCGAACATTACTGCTCGTAGCAATATGATTAGAATTATAATACAGCAAAACAACACACGTAATGAGAAAATACTTGTAATAAATACAATAGTTGGCAAGAAATGACTGGTTGAGCACAATCCCTTTTATTTCTCGTAATAAATGGACTAAACATGTATTTACGAGCGATCAATAAGATCTTACATTTTTTCAAAACTTGTAAAAAGTAAAATTTATACAAGCCAATTCTTTCAGAAGAATTGTTCATTGATAATACTTGTGCAGGTGTTCTCCATTCCAATAGCGAGGAACGAGATCTCTGTTTAAGTGTGCAAGTTTATAAGTGCCTGGGTGAAGGAATTCATCAATTTGGTAAGGCCCTTCCCAATTTGGCCCGAGTACTCCAACAGCTTGGTCGTGGGTTCTAAGGAAAACTCTTCGGAGTACAAGATCTCCAACATTGAATTTTCTTTCTCGCACTTTAGAGTTGAAATAATGGGCGACCTTCTGCTGGTATGCAGCTACTCGGAGCTGGGCTTGTTCACGCCTTTCATCAATCGAGTCCAAGGATTCTATCAGTAGCTGGCTGTTAGAGCCCTGATCGTATGTTAATCTGCGGTGCGAGGGTGGATCCAACTCAATAGGCAACATGGCTTCATACCCGTACGCCAAGGAAAATGGGGTATGACCTGTTGCTGTTCGATGGGAAGTTCTGTACGACCAGAGGACTTCAGGCAACTGTTCTGGCCATGCTCCCTTAGCATCTTCGAGTCTTTTCTTTAGGGTATCCTTCATCGTTTTGTTAACTGCTTCGACTTGCCCATTCACCTAGGGATGTGCGACTGAAGAAAAGCTTTTGATAATATCATGACGTTTGCAGAAGTCCGTGAATAGATCATTGTCAAATTGGGTGCCGTTATCCGAGACTATCTTCTTTGGTAATCCATAGCAACAGATGATGTTTTTGACTACGAAATCAAGCACTTTCTTGGTCGTTATGGTCACGAGTGGCTCAGCTTCGACCCATTTGGTGAAGTAGTCGACGGCAACCACTGCATACTTTACACCACCTTTTCTTGTAGGCAAAGATCTGATTACATCTATTCCCCAAACTGCGAAGGGCCATGGACTTTGCATCTGTTTTAATTCGTTGGGAGCCGCTCGTGGGATTTTTGAGAATCTCTGACACATGTCACATCTTCGCACGAACTCCATTGAGTCTTCATTCATGGTCGGCCAGAAATATCCCTGCCTTAGGATCTTTTTTGACAGGCTTTGCCCCCCAGCATGGTCCCCGCAAAAACCTTCGTGTACCTCTTTCATTAACTCTTTGGATTTCTCCTTTGTAATACATCTGAGAAGTGGTAGTGAGTATCCCCTTCGGTACAAGATTCCATCGACCAGGATATACCTAGCAGCTTGTCACTGAAGGGTCCTAGCTTTATTTATGTCCGCTGGTAGCACGCCGCTTGACAGATACTCTACATATGGTGCCATCCATGTATCCGCCATCTAGATGACCAGAGTGGTTTCTGCTGCTTGGATGCTTGGTTCTGATAGTCGCTCGACTGGCACTATGTTTAGAGTATCAGCATCTTTCGCACTTGCCAACTTCGCCAAAGCGTCTGCATTGGAATTCTGATCGCGAGGACTTGCTGGAGACTATACCTGTCGAACTGGGCTAACAGATCATTTGCTTTGTTTAGATAGGCGACCATCTTCAAACCTAGCGCCTGATACTCTCCCAAGATTTGGTTCACCACCAGCTGAGAATCACTATAGACGTCAAGTGCTTTTATGTTCATATCCTTGGCTAATCGTAGTCAAGCGAGCAATGCTTCATATTCAGCCTCATTGTTAGAAGCAGTGAAGTCAAATCTTATTGCACAGTGAAATTGATGCCCTTCCGACGTTATCAATATCACTCCTGCTCCTGCGTGGGATTCGCTAGATGAACCATCTGTGAACAATTTCCACGAGGGTGCTTGGATTTGATATTCAGGCTCGCTGGGCTTCTCAATCTGCTTGCCACCTGCGGGCTCTGTGAATTCGGTGATGAAGTCTACTAAGGCTTGACCTTTTATCGCTGCTCGCGGAAAGTAAGATATGTCGAATTGCCCGAGTTTGACTGCCCACTTTAGTAATCTTCTGGCAGCCTTTACCTTTTGCAGAACTTGTCGAAGAGGCTGGTCGGTCAATACCGTAATCGGATGAGCTTGGAAGTAAGGTCGCAGCTTCCTTGAGGCCAAAACTAAGCAGTAGGCTAAGCTTTCGATGGGGGGATACCTCAATTCTGCTCTGATTAGCCTTTTGCTTACATAATAGACAGCCTTCTGCACACCCTCTTCTTCTCTTACAAGAACAGCACTAGCAGTGTAATCCGTGATTGCCAGGTAGATGAACAAATTCTCTTTATCGATCGGCTTTGACAGGATGGGTGGTTGTGCCATATGTGTTTTTAGTGCTTGAAAGGCATGTTCGCACTCATCTGTCCATTCAAATTTCTTATTGCCTCCGAGTAGATTGAAAAATGGGACGCACTTGTCTGTTGATTTTGAAATAAATCTACTTAGAGCAGCAATTCTTTCGATCAAGCTTTGGACATCCTTAATCTTTACTGGCGACTACATTTCGATCAGGGCTTTTATTTTCTCAGGATTAGCTTCAATTCCTCTTGAGTTAACTATAAATCCCAAGAACTTCCCTGATCCTACTCCGAAGGAGCATTTAAGGGGATTTAGCTTCATCTTATATTTATTCAGGACGTTGAAGCATTCCTGCAAATCCCTTACATGCCCTTCTGCTTTCTTCGACTTAACCAGCATGTCGTCGACGTAAACCTCCATGTTTGCACCGATCAGCTCCTTAAACATGTGGTTGACGAGTCTCTGGTAAGTCGCACCAACGTTTTTCAAACCAAAGGGCATCACTTTGTAACAGTAGAGCCCTGTATCGGTTTGAAAGCTAGTGTGATCCTCATCAAGGGGGTGCATACTGATTTGATTATACCCAGAGTATGCATCCATGAATGAGAGGATCTCGTGTCCTACAGTGGCATTGACCAGCTGGTCGATCCTCGGGAGTGGGAAACAGTCTTTGGGGCAGGCTTTATTTAGGTCTGTAAAATCCACGCACGTACGCCACTTTCCGTTCGACTTGGGCACAAGTACGAGATTGGAGACCCACGATGGATAAAATGCCACCCTGATGAACCCATTCTCCTTCTGCCTCTCGACTTCCTCTTTCAAAGCCTTTGATCTTTCTTTGTCGAGCAGCCTTCTTTTTTGTTGCACAGGTGGAAAGCTTTTGTCAATGTTCAGAACATGGCTGATGATTGCAGGATCTATCCCGACCATGTCTTTATGCAACCAGGGAAATACATTCTGGTTCCTCCTTAAGAACTCCACTAGTGTGTGTTTTGTTGTTGTCTCGAAGTTTTTACGGACTTTCACAACTCTGGTCGGATTTCCCTCATCGAGTTGGACCTCTTCAAGGTCCTCGATGGGGCCTACTTCTTCTTCAAAATCCCCAAAGCGAGGATCTAAGTCTCTATCCTCACTTTGGGAAATGCCCTATTTGGTGAGATTATCACCTGAGCGAGCTTGAACATCAGTTTCCATTTGCAACTATTTCCCGGTGGCATCTCTCGATACACCCTTCTTTGCCTTGGTGATCGAGGCGTTGTAGCACTCCCTCGCTTCCCTTTGGTTTCCCAACACACATCCTATCCCTGCGTCCGTTGGGAATTTCATGGCGAGGTGCCATATAGAAGTGACGGCTCAAAGGTCGACTAGAATTGGTCTCCCTATCACAGCATTGTACGCTGAAGGACAATCAACTACTATAAAAGTAGTGAGTAATGTCCTGTTAGCAGGCGCAGTGCCTGCTGTGACTGGGAGTCGAATTGACCCTACTGGGGCAAGCCTTTCTCCGGAAAAACCATAAATGGTTTGGTTGCATGGCTCTAGGTTCTTTACGGACAATTTCTTCCTTTCCAGTAAGGAATTATATAGGATGTTGACCGAACTTCCTGTATCGACCAACACCCTTTTCACCATCATATTCGCGATTTGTACATCCACGGCCAGCGGATAGGAGTGTGGGAAGCGCACATGCTGGGCATCATCGTCAAAGAAGGTGATCAGTTCCTCCTCTGTTCGAGCCTTTTTTGGTGCACAATCCTCGACACTCATCATCTTGATGTCCTAGTCATGGCGTAGGGTTCTAGCATATCGTTCCCACACTTTTCCACTAACTACTGCAAGATGTGGGCCTCCGCAGATGGTGAGTAGGGTACCTACCACAAGAGCTGGCTGTAAAGGTGGAGAGCGTTGGCGTGCAAGCGCCGACTCGTTGCCACCTTGAGCCTCTCGTTGAGAACCTCCCGCGGCTCATACATATCTTCTTAAATGTCCCTGTCTTATCAGGAACTCAATTTCTTCCTTTAGCTGGTTACACTCATTGGTGTCGTGCCCGTAGTCGTTATGATAATGACAGAACTTTGTTGAATCTCTCTTGGAGATATCTTTTCTTATTGGTGCGGGTCGCTTGTAGGGCACGCTCGAGCTGGTCACCTGGTAAACCTCGACTCGGCTTCCAACAAGGGCGATGTAATTGGTGAATTTCGGTTTGTACTGATTACCTTTGGGGCACTTACTCTTAGAGGTCGAGGGTTCGTTGTTCGTCCTCTTTCCACCATTCTTACCATTGCCATTCTCGTTGTCTTTGCCGTTGCCATTGGGCGTAGAATCGTTGGCAGCTTTGGTGGGCTCTTCCTTGGGCCCCTGGTCTTTTGTTGGAGATTTTCCTTCGTTGGCAATCGCGTCTTCGAGCTTGATGTACCAATCAGCCTGATCTAAAAACTCCTGGGTACTTTTAACCCCATGCTTCCTGAGGCTACTCCAGAGGGGAGAATGGTGCCTAACCACAGCGGTTAGGGCCATCATCTTGCCTTCATCACCCACAGTCTTGGCTCCGGTTGCGGCTCGCATGAAGCACTAAACGTAATCCTTCAAAGGCTTCCCCTCTTTCTGGCGTATCTTGACCAGTTGGTTCGCCTCAGTGGGGTGCACACGACCCGCGTAGAACTGTCCGTAAAACTCCTTCACGAACATCTCCCAGGATACTATACTTGTAGGAGGGAACTTAAAGAACCACTCCTGGGCGGCATCAAAAAGTGTCACTGGGAAGATCCTGTAGCGAGCATCTTCAGAGACTTTCTGAATGTCCATCTGTATCTCAAACTTATTAACGTGAGATACCGGGTCTCCATACCCGTCGAAATTTGGCAGAGTCGGCATCTTGAACTTGCTGGGGGTTTCTGCCATAGCAATCCTTTGTACGAAAGGGGTGCCTCTCCTCCGATCGTACTTGATATGCGATGTCCGCCCCCCGACTAGCTGCTGCACAGCCTGGTTCAGGGCATCGATTTGAGCCTGAACGGCTTCTGGAATTGCTGGGGCCTCTGGTGCCAGGGGAATGTACTCATCGTGCCTTTCTCGGCGGTCATTGAGTACATCCCTCAAGTCATCGTCTCTTCGCCGCTGCTTGTTGGCTCCGAGCTGGCTAAAGACATTATTTTGTCTGGGCTGCCCCCAGCGTTATGTCCTGCTTGTCAGTCTTCTCTAGGTGGGGGGCTCCTGCCTCCACCTCTTTCTTCGTTCCTCCGACCAGCATTTCCTCTGCCTGAGTTGGCATCATTTTAACCGTGGCCATCTCTGAACCATGACTGGCTATGATGCGACCGACTATTTCCTCTGTTGCCTCCTTGGGCTGGCATTTCCCGAGCGTTAGGGGGAGGCCTGCGTTGGTCGGTGGGTCCCCGTGCATTGTCATACCGTGGGGGGACCCTGACCGCAGAGCCTGTCTCTGAGTTCCTTCTATTAGTAGAAGAACGCTGCCCCCTTCTCAGTGGATTCGACTCTTCACCCCTTGGGTGTCTAGGGCTGTGGGGCTGTTGCCCGGCCCTATTCTTCCTTGGGCACGAGGGATTTCCTCGACCAGCCTGGGACGGAGGCTGCGTCTCTGGATCCCTAGGTGGGATATCCTTCTGAGGCATAGGTGGCTGCTCCGGCCTCTGAGGGCTTGTTGGCTGGAGCGGAGGGCTAGGATTGGGACCCCTTTGAGGTGGCCCGCTTGGGGGCTGATCAGGCTGTGAGGCCGGCGCAGCCTGATTCCTAGCCAACTAGAGGGATGCTTCAAGGGCTGCCATGGCATCCCTCTGCCGACGGTCCATCTCCGCATGTCGCTCGCTCAG
Organism: Humulus lupulus; assembly: GCF_963169125.1. NCBI lineage: Eukaryota > Viridiplantae > Streptophyta > Magnoliopsida > Rosales > Cannabaceae > Humulus > Humulus lupulus. The sequence goes on from NC_084801.1 coordinate 131,652,470, forward strand.
CTCTTGGCACTGGTGCTCTATCTCCCTCTGTTGTGACGCCATTATCTCGGCGGCACTCTCGTGATTGGCCCTCAAAGTGGCCAACTCATCCTGCAACACCCCCAATGTTGTCTTCAGGGTCTCAGAGTCCACCTCTTCCTCATAAAACTCCAAATGAGGTTCATCTTCAGCCACATTTGGCGGAGGAGGCTAGGATGGTGCAGCGGCAGCCTGTCCCATCTTCTTGAGTTCAACTCTCTCAATGAAAGCACCAGAATGTTGACCTTAGTTTTGGTCAATGACACGGAGTCTAGAAAACGACAGAAAATAATATAGAGTTTGAGAAAATGATCTAATGGAAAATAAAGGACACAGAGAATTATAGTGGTTCGGCCCCAGTGATTGGTAATAACCTACGTCCACTTGATACTATTATTAGTATTGAGCTCCCAAGGTGTGATCAAAGAACTAGGGTTCCTGAGTTTCACAAAACTTAGAAGAAGAAAACAATACAAACGATGGATAAAAGTAATACAATTCTGAAAAAGAGAAAAAAGATCGATCCCCTTCCTTGAGCTATTTCTTGTGTATTTATAGGCTTAAGAAGGGTTACATGAATTAGGAAATAATATCTATCCTTAATAAACGGATCTGCAGGTCATAATGAAGAGATATTCTCGGATATCATCACAACTATACATATCTTTACATAAATGAACGGAGTACACGACCAGTCTGGTCATATATAAAACTTGATCTTTTCATGTGGAAATAATGCTGGTCGATAGGCGAGCAATATCTCTGCCATGTGTCAGCCAGCTGTCGAAAATCCTTGCCACGTCATCAACAGCTGTTTTTTGGATAAACACAAGGAACTAAGTATTTTAAGGATAAAATACAATGAGGGGTAAAATGGTATTTTAGTCCCATCTCATTGTAGACCGTCTATAGAGGATTGAGTGATAATTATGGTTGTGATAATGGATAACTAATAAAGTATCTATATTTCTTATAGAGCGTTCTATGAATTCAACAGTGCAATTCTAAGTCTTTAGTGAAGTCACTAGGAATTAATAAGTTGGTAAATTTATTTGTTAAATTTTATGATAACTTATTGGAGCTTGATTTCATAGGTCCATGGTCCCTACAGTACCTTAGATAAAATCATCTAGATAATCTCAATTAATTGCTTTAATTATCAATTAAAAATACCAAAGATGACCAAGTCAATTTTGGATAGTTTCACAAAGTTATGCAATTTAGAGAAGAAAATAGATTTTAGGGAAAATTTATTAATTAAGACAAATTAGTGTCTAAGTTAATAAATAAGTTTAAATCAATGTTCAAATTATAAATAATTAATTTGATAAAAGATATAAATAATTATTTAATTAATTAATCAAAATAAAATAATACAAGCCTTGATTTTAAGTCCAACAGGCTTATAATTAAATGGGAAATTTCACGGCCTAAAGCCCATGATAATTTCAACCTAATGGCTTATATTACCTATTATTTTAGTAATTTTTTAATTAAACAAGTGACCTAATTGAGCCTAAAAAAGGAATGCTAAGTGAGAGTTGAAAACAATTGAACAGATGATCAGAAGATCTAGTTTTGATGCTTTAGGGTTTTAGACTCTCTCTACAACAAAAGTCCTTTTTTTAAGCCTCAATACTCTCTTCTCTTCTTCTCTATGTATCTATCTCATGTGTTGAGAATTGCCCACTCTAGTCTATGTGATTCTAAGGGTACTTTGGAAGGTTGTGAAGAAATTTGAAGATCGGTTCAGTTTCTTGGTGATAGTCTGCGACAAAAAGGATAAAAGGGTTAGAGAAACTGAAGGAATGACTATTCATTTCGTTGCTTATATTGTAAGTGTTCTTGTCATTAGCTCTGTTTAATTCAATTATAGAAGGATGTTCTAGGTTTTCTTATATTAATTTGTTTACTATATGATTTACATGAATATAAATAAGAACATATATAAGTGTTTCCAACAGGTTCTCCATTTTCTGTTAGGTTATGAGACCAGAAAAGGGTTGACTATCCATGTAACGCCCGGCGTTTAGGGCACCGGGTAAAACCCTAGTTTGGGTATTTTAATTCCCTATATTATGTATTATGCCAGATGAACATTTTATATTACAAGAAGTTGTGATGTGTGAATGCTTGCCATGTTGTGGTAAGTGCGGTTTTTATTTAGAAACCGAGACCTTTGGTAGTGGACTGGGTCAAAAATCCTAATCTGGTAAAAATCTCGGATTAATTAATTAAGAAATACTATGGCATCAAATATTAATTTTTTCTGGCACTGGGACTTTATAGTCGAGCCAATAAATTTAAGAAAAATTGATTGAGGATTTAATTCCAATTTACCAAGTTAAAGAATGGAAATCCTTGCCCGAGCCCCTAAGGGCATTTTGGTCAATTTGAGTAAATTACCAAAATTATGTGTTATGTGACAAAATTTATTTTTGGTCACATTTATTTAATTAATTTTAGCTTGGGATATTTAAAAACTATAGGGTAAAATTTTGGTTAAAAATTAGAAGTGAAATTACCAAAGGGTCCTTGAATGCCTTAAAGTGTGGTAAAATTTAGCAAGGGCATAAAAGTCATTTCACATGGGAGGAGAGAGAAAGGTGGGCGGCTAGGCTATGCCTATGCACTCAAGTGTCTTATGACACCCTAGGGGAGAGCAAGAGTTTCACTTACCCTACAAGTTAAGGGCTATTCCCATTTCTCACATTTTCCTCAAATTTTATTCTCTCAAAAATAAAAACACAAAAACCCTCTCTTCCACTCTCAATTCCCAAACCCGAAACCCCTTACTCACACTCTCTCATTTCTAATTTGTTTTTCCTCTCTTCAAGCTTGCCCAATCACCTCCATTGAAGGAAGGAGATCTTCAAGAGTTCTAGCTTTGTAAGTTTCGGACCATAACTCTTCGTTCTCTTCTTTTTTTTTCTTTCAAATCTGAAACCCTAAGGGGATTTTCTGTGCATGCATGTGGTTCTAATGGCCATGCATGGCATGGATCTTGTGTTCTAGGGCAAAAGGAAAGTGATTCTAAGGAGATTTCAAGTTTTAGAACGTCTTTGGTGCTTTAGTGAGAATCAAGGTAAGATTTTAGGGTTTGGTTAAGTTTTTTTTTTCCACTCATCCCCATTTTCTACCCTAACACTCTCTAAAAAAATCTGCATGTGAAACCTATGGGCTCAATTTGAGGGTATAGAATCCATGAAGGAAGTTTGGACAAGCTAAGGACTATCATCTCCAAGCTAGAATCATCAAAGGTAGATCTTTGGTTGGTTTTGAGTTTTTTTTTTTTTTTTTGTTATTGATGATAGATATGGTTTTATAGGTTGTTTTGTTGGTTTTGAAGTAGGGTTTTGCTAGTTGTATTTAGTTTTGCTAGAATGTGTAAAAATGCATGGTGCCAAGTTTTCGTGGTCTGACTTCCAACGGGTCAGATCGTACCCTCCTACCTCTATTTGTGGAGATAATTTCTATGGTTTCATAGTTCTAGATGATTACTTGAGTTTAGGCTTTTGAAAATTGAAAAAAGTTGTTTCAAACCAAAGTTATGAACTTTTTGGCATCTTGATGCAATCTGGAAATTTTATGGGCAGCATGCACTGCCCAGATTGTTTTGAAAAGCCATGAAATTTCGTAAACTATTAGTTTAAATATGTATAAGGATCACAGATAAATTTTAGAGGAAAATGCAAAATGGTTAAAGTGTAATGGTTTTTCAAAGTTTGCCCTAATAATCTGAAAACAAAATTTATGGTCAACAAACACTACCCAGATTGTCTTATATTTTTTAATGGGTTCCCCTACCCTAAAAATTATGAAATTTTGAGAGAAATTAAACTAGATATGATTAAATATTCTGGAAAAAAAATTAGAAAAAAATGGGATACGATGTAAGAGAAATAATTTTTCTAAGAACCCTAAAGATCTGAGAAAAACTCCTGGGCAGCAGGCACTCCCCAGATTTCGTTAAATGGTTTAATGGGTTTTTCCTTCCCAAAAATTTTGAAACATGGTGAATTTTTTTTTAAGATAGGTATTAAGGCTATGGGAAAATGTTAGAGTAAAATATGTCACGGTTTAAGAGTAGCAATTCTTCTAAGTTACCTAAAAACAGGAAAAAATAGTAATTTCAAACCTTAACAAAATACGAATTTTGGGAGGTTAGTTCTCCTAACATAAATTGAATTTTTGACGTAAGCTTTCGCCTAGTTCCTGTAATTAGGATGCATAATACGTGAACGGGATCTTTTAATGGGTTGTAGTTAGAGTGCCTAACATGATTATGAGCTTAAAAGCAGGATTTTTATCACGTTAAAATGAATAATGAAAAAGTTAGGTTTGGAATTGGAAATGAAGTTGTTTTAAAAAATAGCTAAAGTTTTGGACATCTAACAAATCCAAAATTAGTTTAAGGTTGTTGAGAATTCTTTTTTACCATTTTGTAAATTCGGGGTCCAATTGCCCTTTCTCTTCAAAAATGACGTAATAGAGATCCTAGGTTATGGATTTAAAGATGGTAAAAAAGAGGGAGTTAGGTTTTATAAAACCATAAATTTACTTAAAGTAGAATCTGGTCTTATACACTGTACAGTGTATAAGATAAATTTCTGTATAGAGTCTCTAAGAGAACTTTATTGAATGTAACTATGTGGAATATTAACTATAAGAATATGCCATAGTTTAATTCGAGTCACTGTGTGGTTTCACTACAGTGTTATCAAATCGTTAAGGCTCGCTTCTGGATAGAAGGTTTCCACAAGAAAGCACTAAGGAATCTGGGTAAGACAACTTGTGATATGTTTGGCTACAACACGATAATGACTAGTTTGGATAACTAAGTTATAAGCTAATAATTTGAACTAGTCCTAGAAGTTTTACTCAAGACCATGGTCCTAGAGGGTTTGTATACTAATGATTAAGGTAAGTAGCCTGGCTAGCTACCGCGATGACCATGAACTTTGGCTAGCCACCAGGGAACTATGTGAGAAATCGGTCCACCACCGATGTCAATGTGACTAAGGTCGATTGGCCAACGCAATATGTAAGAAGTCCGGCTAGCTACCATGACAATTATGAACTTCGGCTACCCACCGAGGAACTATGTGCGAAACCAGTTCGACACTAATGTCTGTGTGACAAAAGTCAGTTGGCCACCGCAATAATTAAGAATTTCGGCTAGCTACCCTGACAACTATGAACTCCGGCTAGCCACCGATGAACTATGTGAGAAACTGGTTCGCTACCAATGTCTGTGTGACTAAGGTCGGTTGGCCACCGCAATATGTAAGAAGTTTGGCTTAACACCTGTGACATAAGAGTCCGGTTAAACTCCGTGACACGTAAGTAAGTTAATTCCGGAATCAAATTTCTACGGCTAAGAAAGTATGTCGAATTCATCTAGGAGTCTAGGTAACCAGTGTAACTAGTTTACACCCGTCGAAGATATGGTAAGATATGTTAAGCTATGCCAAGATATGTTGAGATATGTTAAGCTATGCTAAGATATGTTAGGCTAAGTTGAAGGTTCCTCTAGAACCCTAAGTAAGTATGTATGTTATTATACGAATGACTAAGTAAGTATGTATGTTACCAGTCAAGATTGTATGTGTGCTCTGGGATTTTTTGCGTGTAGGTGTACTTTCAGGTTATAAATTCTGGTTATCCGGCATGACCATAAGTTCTCTAGGACATTCGCACGTTCTTAAATTGTATGTTAGGGTTCGGTTTCATCAGAATCCTATTCTTGGTTGATTATCTGCCTAGCTACAGTTAGTTAAGTTTTTGCTCTATTTATGTGTTTATGTTTGTTAAGTTGTTCTTGCTAAGCGTTTCACTTACCTAGTTGTTTCGTGTTGTAAGTAAGCTCAAAGGCAAAGTGGATCAGTAAGCGTTGGAGTTTATCTGCAAGGATGTACATGTGGACCGACCTTTTGGGAATTTATGTTTTGGGGATTATAACTCATATGATAACTAATATTTTATTTTGGGCTCGTTGAATATTTTAAAATTATGACACTGTAATTCACTTTTAAGTATGTGCATACTTCCGAACTATTGCATGTTTTGAAAATCTTTTTTTATGGATTTTCGGTTACCTTATTTTCTTTTAAAACGGTTATGTTTTTCCGTAAATTATGTTAAGAGATTTTACGGGACGTTATAGTTGGTATCAGAGACTGGGCTAAACCGGTTCTGTAGACAAACCCACATGTACATTCGCAAAGATAGATCAACACTCACTGTAAGTAATATATTAAGTTATGTTCATGTGATTTCTATGTGTTTACCTGCTTGAATTTTATAAATTGTAGGTTACATGGCTGAGCAAACCGATGTAGATCACCCTGTTCTAGAGGACCCATTTAGAGTATATACCTTAGGGCAGAAACTTCGATTCTATCAAGGATTCCATAGCGCCTGTCCCCGCATATTCATTGGGGAAGCCGATAACTCGTATGACGTCTGGTCTTGGACTCATTCACTAGCAATCATCTTCGAGGATATGGAGATTCCTTCAAGCATCACGGTGATGTTGGCCAGCTTCTACCTGCGAGACGAGGATTTTTTATGGTTTCAGATAAGGCATCTGAGACTGGCCACTACCTCTTGGCCAGAGTTTTGGTCATCCATTGAGCTTGTGTTTGGCCCTTTTGATGATGTATCGATATGGTATACAGAGTACCATGAGCATCTAATATCACAACATGTTCCTAACGCGGCAAAGGGTGATCGATGGGCACAACTGGTAGTGCAGGATTTTCCAGAGCCTACAGGAGCCTAGCCTAAGGATAGGGCTGCAGCAGATCAGAACCCTGGAGAGGTCATGGAGGCCGAAGCTGAAACAGAAGAAGATCCCGAAGAAGATCGTGAAGAGGATCCGGCTGAGGGCCAGGAACACGAGGCAACTGGGAATGGCATGGTTTGGGAAGTACTGGAGAGTTCAAATGATGATTCGGATGGGGACATGCGTGTCGATTAGGATAGTGATCGTTCATTTTATTATATTTTGTGGAAAACACTATGGTTTTCAAATTTCACTGTTTGTATCACTTCTGATTAAGGGTCCTATGCTAGAAACCTTGAGCCCCGACTAGGGTTAGACTCATTTCCTACTTACTTTATAAACCATTTCAGACTTTACATTGACTGTTTATGTTGTGGTTTGATATGTTTAAATGCAACCTTTGTCTATTGGTTGAGTTCTATGATTGGTTGTTGATCAATTGTGTAAATAGGAGCATGTGTATGCTGCTGCTACTAGCTTGTTACTTTTAGTAATCGCTCGTCATTGTCTATATATGTAGGAACTCTTCATGGCTCCTAATACTAGAGCCAGGGTAGGTTGTCAAGCCGATAATGCACAGGATCCAGTAAAGCAACCGACTACGAACCCGCAAGTTATAGCAGGCCAAGGCCAAAGTCAATGTAGAGGCCGAGGCAGAGATTGAGGTCGAGTGAGGGGCCAAGGTCGAGGTCAAGGGGTGAATCAAGGACCTGACCTTGCTACTCCGATGGAGGAGCTCCGTATAAATATGGAAGCTCAGAATGCTCGCATCGAACAGGGCCATAAGAGGCAGGTGGACTCTGATGCCTGCCAAACAAAGATGTTTCAGACATTACTCCAATGCCTCCCAGCAACACCGGCTAACAACCAAAACGAACCAGGAGTAGTTGGGACTGAAATAGTGCACCAGGATCCCCTGACTGGTGGGGCAGGGATGAAACACAGATTGAGGCACCAAGGGTGGCCTAACAAAAACCCATCTCTAAACGGTTTGGTTGCCAGAACCCACCCTCCTTTGAAGGTATTGCTGACACAGTGGTGGCAGAATAGTGGATCAGCATACTAGAAAGGATCTTTGATTTCATCGAAATTACTGAGCATGAAAAGGTGGTTTGTGCAATTTATATGTTGAGAAAAGATGTCCGCATCTAGTGGGATCCTAAAAAGAAGGGTCATAATGTGGTCGAAATGGAATGGCCAGAATTCCTAGTCTTGTTCAACTCTAAATATTACAGTCGTACCGTGATTGACCACAAGGTGGTAGAGTTTACGACTCTGAAGCAAGGAAATTTGAGCATCCAGGAATACACCATAAAGTTTAATCACTTATGTAGATTTGCACTGGATCTAGTTAATACTGAATCAACCAAAGTATGGAGGTTTATGAGAGGACTTTGAGGAGAGGTCAGAAAACTCTTGGACGCTAGGAAGACAAGCTCGGAAACATATGTAGAAGTAGTGGAGTGAGCGCTTCGCCAAGAGTCATGGTCTGAACTGGAAAAGAAGGAATCCCAGAAGTTTGAAAAAGAAAGTTTACCTTTGGCATCCAAGTCAGACTCAAGCTAACCAGAATGGCTCCAAGGGAAGGTTTTTCCCTAGGACCAACCGCAATAAAGGGAATTTTGGAACCCGAGGAGGCTCAAGGCCGAGTAGCAATGGCATTAACAAGAGAAAAGGGGAACCGTGTAACAGTCAGACTGGGGTTCAAACAAACAACCCAAGCACGAATTCGAGTACTGGCCTATTTGTGATAAGTGTGGCCATCAACTTCTGGGTGAGTGCAAGGCGAGGGCATACTATATCGGCGGAAAACTAGGGCACCTCACTAAGAATTGCCCAAGTTCGAACCGAAAGGGCGGCAACAACCAACAAAAGCAAATAGGAGCCCCGCCACAGGTCTAGGCTTTTACCCAAGGCAACAAAGAAGCTGGACCATCTGAGATGGTGTTAGATTAGATCTCTATTGCCCAAACCTCAGCATATGCATTGATGGACACTAGTGCAACACATTCTTTTGTAGCTGCCTCTTTTGTTGATAAATTGAATAGAATGCCTAAACCTATGCCTAGTGGCTATGGGGTGTCGTTGCCTTTAGGGGAAGATATGTTGGTGCGTTCATGGGTAAGAGTCATACCAGTTTGGGTAGAGGGACGAGAATTAAAAGTAGACCTGTTGATTTTGGACCTACACGAATATGATGTAATATTAGGGATGGACTGGTTATCTAAGTATGGTGCCATAGTGAACTGTAAGAAGAGGAGAATGGTTTTCAAACAGGTGGGAGAAGAGTCGTCTGCGTTCCAAGGCACAACCAGGGAAAATAAATTCGCGATGATCTCAGCTATGAAGGCGAGGAAAATATTAGGGGATGATTGCATGTGATATCTGGCACACATCGTGGATAAGGATAAAGAGGGTACGTTACAACTAGCTGAAGTACCCATCATACGCAAATATCCTGAATTATTTCTTGATGACCTTCCCGGCCTACCGCGAAGCAAGAAGTGGTATTCAATATAAAGATTATTCCAGGGACACCGCCCATTTTGAAAGCTTCGTACCGAATGGCACCAGCGGAATTGAAGGAGCTGCAGGCTCAACTGCAGGAGTTGTTGGATAAAAAGTTCAAAAGACCAAGTCATTCTTTGTGGGGATTTATAAAGAAGAAAGATGGCTCCATGAGAATGTGTATAGACTATCGAGAGCTGAACAAGGTGACGATTAAGAACCGGTACCCGCTTCCCTGGATCGATGATGGATTTGATCAACTTCAGGGAGCATCGGTATTCTCCAAGATAGATCTCTGATCAGGTTACCATCAGCTCAGAGTTAAGGAGTCGGACATACCTAAGATAGCGTTTCGAACGCAGTATGGTCACTACGAGTTTGTAGTGATGTCCTTCGGACTCACCAATGCACCTGTCGCATTCATGGACCCCATGAACCAAGTGTTAAGCGAGTTTCTAGATAAATTCATCATTGTTTTTATTGACGATATTTTGATATACTCGAGGAACTCAGAGAAACATGTGGTGCATTTGGAGATGGATCTTCATCTTTTGAAGGAGCAAAAAATTAGTGCCAAATTCTCCAAGTGTGAATTTTGGCTAGAAAAGGTGAGTTTCTTGGGGCATGTGGTATCAATAGAAGGGATATATGTGGATCTTACCAAGACAGAGGCAGTAAGTCAGTGGAAACCTCCGAAAAATGCTCAGGAAGTGCGAAGTTTTCTCAGATTAGCAGGGTATTATAGGTGATTTGTAGAAGGGTTCTCGAAAATAGCAATGCCAATGACCGCTCTTACCTGTAAAATCCTAAGTTTGTATGGATCGAACAGTGTGAGAAGAGTTTCCAAGAACAAAAGACGAGGTTGACCATTGCCCCAGTGCTAACTATGCCCAGTGGGACAGAGGGATACGCGATCTACAGCGATGCCTCAGGACAAGGACTGGGGGCAGTACTAATGCAACATGGCAAGGTGATAGCTTATGCATCCCGAAAGCTAAAGAGTTACGAAAAGAACTACCCGACGCATGACTTAGAGTTGGTTGCAGTAGTGTTCGCATTAAAAAATTGGAGGCATTATCTCTATGGGATACATTGCGACATTTACATCGACCACAAGAGCCTCAAGTATTTCTTCACCCAGAAGGAATTGAACATGAGGCAGCGTCGATGGTTAGAATTGTTTAACGATTATGATTGTGACATTCTATACCATATCGGAAAGGCCAATAAGGTGGCAGATGCTCTGAGTCGACAACCTATGGCGTACGTGATGACAGTGTGAGAAATTCCCTTGGAACTACAAGGTGACAACTCTACGCTGGATCTCGAGGTAGTTGTGGCAAATTAGAAAATCTTTCGGTGCAACCCACCATTATGGAAGCCATATAAGGAGGACAGCTTTTGAAACCTTGGTATGACCAGATCAAACACGAGGTGAGGAAGGATATGCAACCGGTATTCCACATATCAGAAGAAAGGGTGTTAGGATTTAAAGGTAGAATTTGTGTTTCCGACGATGCAGAGATTAAGAAGCAAATCTTCTATTAGGCACACAATACCCCTTATGCAATGCACTTCGGCGCCAAAAAAATGTACCAGGATTTAAGGAAATATTTTTAGCGGCCAAAGATGAAAAAGGAAGTAGCAGAATGTGTGGCTCATTGCCTCGCCTGCCAACAAACCAAGTCGGAGCACCAGCGACCAGCCAGGTTGCTATAACCGCTAGAGATTCCAGAATGGAAGTGGGAGATGATCCCAATGGACTTTTTCATTGGACTGCCAAATACTCCTAAGGGTCAAGATACAAAATGGGTTATTATTGATAGATTGACCAAGTCAGCCCATTTCCTACCCAATAAGATAACTTATTATGTGGATAAGTTAGCATACTTATACATAACAGAGATTGTACGACTACATGAGGTACCTAAGTCCATCATTTCAGACCAAGACAGACGTTTCATCCCGGAATTTTAGAAAAGGATGCTAGAAGGTTAGGGGACTCAACTTAAGTTTGGCACTGCTTTCAATCCCCAAACAGATGGCCAGAGTAAGCGAACGATCCGAACCCTGGAAGACATGCTGAGAGCCTGTGTACTCGACTTTCATGGGTCGTGGAGCGAAAAACTTCCAATAATGGAATTTTCTTACAACAATAGCTACCACGACTCTATTAAGATGGCACCGTATGAAGCCCTGTATGGGAGAAAGTGTCGATCCCAGATTCATTGGCATGAAGCCGGTGAAATAAAATTCTTGGGTATAGAGGAAGTGGACAAAGTTACCGAGGATATCAAGAAGATTCAAGAAAGGCTGGAGACCTCCATAAATTGATAGTGCAAATATGTAGACTGATGCTGAAGACCCTTGGCATTTGAAGTCAGAGATAAGGTGCTCCTGAAGGTGGATCCATTGATGGGAGCTCTGCGTTTTGGTAAGAAAGGAAAATTGAGTCCAAGGTATATTGGACCTTTTGAGATAGTGGAGAAAATCGGCATGGTAGTCTACCTGTAACGCCCCACGTCACTATGGCTGCTTCCTGGAATGACGACTGGCCCTACAAACCAACACGAGTCTTTCCAGCGTGCTTTTTCCTCACTCACATGCTTCCTGGGAAAACTTCCCAGGAGGTCACCCATCTCAAGATTACTCCAGGTCAAGCACGCTTAATTTTGGAGTTCTCAAGTGATGGGCTACTGAAAAGAAGATGCATCTTGTTGATATAGGTAGTCCCATCAATCTATTTAAGCCCTCTTCAATTGTGTAGTCCTATACCTACACAGTCTTAGAATCATCACACTTGACCTTCCCCAGGCGGTGTGGGATTGCACAGCTTACCCGGTCTTTCCCCTACGGATCACGAGATTCTGACTGTCACACTATCGATTAGCTCTCCCACCTGTGTTGGCTTGAGTACGTGAGTTATTCCATGTATCTATGCTAAGAAAATAGGTTGAAGACTCGAGCCATATACTTAGTTAAGAACAGTTGGAAGTGGATCCGAAACTGTGTTACGAGGAGAAACCCGTGAGGATACTGGATCGTAAGGATAAGGTGCTGCATAATAAGACTATAGCCTTGGTTAAGAAGCATTGGTGTAACCATGGGGTAGAATAAGCAACATGGGAATCCGAAAAATGGATGAGAGAGTTATACCCACAGTTGTTCTAAATTTCGAGGACGAATTTGTATAAATTGTAGGTATTGTAACGCCCCGCGTTTAGGGCACCGGGGTAAAACCCTAGTTTGGGTATTTTAATTCCTTGTATTATGTATTATGTCAGGTGAAAATTTTATGTTTCAAGAAGTTGTGATGTGTGAATCCTTGTCATGTTTTGGTAAGTGCGGTTTTTTTTAGAAACTGAGACCTTTTGTCGTGGACCGAGTCAAAAACCCTAATCGAATAAAAATCTCGGATACTATGGCATAAAATTATTAACTTTGTCTGACATTGGGACTTTATAGTCGAGCCAATAAATTTAAGAAAAATTGATTGAGGATTTAATTCCAATTTACCAAGTTAAAGAATGGAAATTCTTGCCCCAGCCCTTAAGGGCATTTTGGTCAAATTGAGTAAATTACCAAAATTATGTGTTATGTGACAAAATTTATTTTTGGTCACATTTAATTAATTAATTTTAGCTTGGGATATTTAAAAACTATAGGGTAATATTTTGGTTAAAAATTAGAATTGAAATTACCAAAGGGTCCTTGAATGCCTTAAAAAGTGTGGTAAAATTTAGTAAGGGCATAAAAGTCTTTTCACAAGGGAGGAGAGAGAAAGGTGAGGGGCTAGGCTATGCCTATGCACTCAAGTGTCTTATGACACCCTAGGGGAGATCAATAGTTTCACTTACCCTACAAGTTAAGGGCTATTCCCATTTCTCACATTTTCCTCAAATTTTATTCTCTCAAAATTAGAAACACAAAAACCCTCTCTGGCACTCTCACTTCCCAAACCTGAAACCCCTTCCTCACACTCTCCCATTTCTGAATTTTTTTCCTCTCTTCAAGCTTGCCCACTCACCTCCATTGAAGGAAGGAGATCTTCAAGAGTTCTAGCATTGTAAGTTTCGGACCATAACTCTTCCTTCTCTTCTTTTTTTTTTCTTTCAAATCTGAAACCCTAAGGGTATTTTCTGTGCATGCATGTGGTTCTAATGGCCATGCATGGCATGGATCTTGTGTTCTAGGGCAAAATTAAAGTTGTTTTAAGGAGATTTCAAGGTTCGAAACCTCTTTGGTGCTTTAGTGAGAATCAAAGTAAGATTTTAGGGTTTGGTTAAGTTTTTTTTCCACTCATCTCCATTTTCTACCCTAACACTATCTAAAAAAATCTGCATGTGAAACCTATGGGCACGGTTTGAGGGTATAGATCCAAGAAGGAAGTTTGGACAAGCTAAGGACTATCATCTCCAAGCTAGAATCATCAAAGGTAGATCTTTGGTTGGTTTTGAGTTCTTTTTTTTTTTTTTTTGTTATTGATGATAGATCTGGTTGTATAGGTTGTTTTGTTTGTTTTTGAAGTTTATTTTATTCTTTAGGGTTAGGTTGGTTAATTTTTTGATTTGCATGCATGCATGTGGCTAGGTTTTTGCTAATTGTATTTAGTTTTACTAGAATGTGTAAAAATGCATGCTGCCAAGTTTTTGTGGTCTGACTTCCAACGGGTCAGATCATATCCTACTACCTCTGTTTATGGAAATAATTTGTCAATTGCATAGTTGTGGATGATTACTTGAGTTTAGGCTTTTTAAAATTGGAAAAAGGTGTTTTCAAACCGAAGTTATGAACATTTTGGCATCTTGATGCAATCAGGAAAATTTTTGGGCAGCATGCACTGCCCAGATTGTTTTTAATATTGAACACATTTTATTGAGCCAAAAGCCATGAAATTTTGTAAACTGTTAGTTTAAATTTTTATAAGGATCACTTATAAATTTTAGAGTAAAATTAAAATTGGTTAAAGTGTAATGGTTTTCAAAGTTTTCCTTAATAATCTGAAAACGAAATTTAAGGGCAGCAAACACTGCCCATATTGCCATACATTTTTTAATGGGTTCCCCTATCCTAAAAATTATGAAATTTGAGAGAAACTAAATTAGATATGATTAAATATTCTAGTAGAAAGTTAGAAAAAACTGGGCTACGATGTGAGAAAAATAATTTTTCTAAGAACCCTACAGATCTGAGAAAAACTCCTGGGCAGCAGGCACTCCCTATATTTCTTTAAATGGTTTAATGGGTTTTCCCTTCCCAAAAATTATGAAACTTGGTGAGAAAATTTTTCAGATAGGTATTAAGGCTTTAGTGAAATTTTAGATTCAAATATGTCACAGTTTAAGAGTAGTAATTCTTCTAAGTTGCCTAAAAATGGGGAAAAATAGTAATTTCAAACCTTAACAAAATACGAATTTTGGGAGGTTAGTTCTCCTAACCTAAATTGAATTTTTGATGTGAGCTTTTTCTTAGTTCCCATAATTAGGATGCATAATACGTGAACAAGATTTTTTAAAGGGTTATGGTTAGAGAACCTAACATAATTATGAGCTTAAAAGAAGGATTTTTATCACGTTAAAATGAATAGTGAAAAAATTAGGTTCGGAATTGGAAATGAAGTTGTTTTCAAAAATTGCTAAGGTTTTGGATATCTAACAAATCCCAAATTAGTTTAAGGTTATTGAGAATTCATTTTTACCATTTTCTAAACTCGGGGTCCAATTTCCCTTTCTTTTCAAAAATGACGTAATAGAGATCCTAGGTTATGGATTTAAAGATGGTAAAAAAAATGGGAGTTAGGTTTTATAAAACCGTAAATTTATTTAAAGTAGAATCTGGTCTTATACACTGTAAAGTGTATAAGAGAAATGTCTGTATAGAGTCTCTAAGAGAAATTTATTGAATGTAGCTATGCGGAATATTAACTATAAGAATATGCCATAGTTTAATCTGAGTCACTGTGTGGTTTCACTACATTGTTATCGAAGCGTGAAGGCTCGCTTCTGGATAGAAGGTTTCCACAAGCAAGCGCTAAGGAATCTGGGTAAGACAACTTATGATATGTTTGGCTACAACACGATAATGACTAGTTTAGATAACTAAGTTATAAGCTAATAATTTGAACTAGTCCTGGAAGGATTACTTAAGACTGTGGTCCTAGAGGGTTCGCATACTCATGACTAAGGTAAGCAGACCATCTAGTTATTGCGACGACTATGAACTCTGGCTAGCCACCAGGGAACTATGTCAGAAATTGGTCCGCCACCGATGTCTTTGTGACTAAGGTTGGTTGGCCACCACAATATGTAAGAAGTCCGGCTAGCTACCGAGATAACTATGAACTCCGTCTAGCCACTGGGAAACTATGTGCGAAATTGATTCACCATCGATGTCAATGTGACGAAGGTCGGTTGGCCACCACAATATGTAAGAAGTCCGGCTAACTACCATGACAACTATGATTTCTGGCTAGCCACCGGGTAACTATGTGAGAAACTAGATTGCCATCGATGTCTGTGTGACTAAGGTCGGTTGGCCATCGCCATATGTAAGAAGTCTGACTTAACACCCGTGACATAAAAGTCTAGTTAAACTATGGGACACATAAGTAAGTTGATTCTGAGTTCGACTAGCTACCGTGACTACTATTGTAACGACCCAAATTCGCTAATAAGGCTTAAGGGCCTTGATTAGTGTGCCAGGAGGGCATGATGGGATTTATGTGTGACTTTAATGAGTAAAATGCATGATTATGATTTAAAGCATGTTATATGACTATTTGAATATTTGAGATGCATGACTATGTGTATTAGTATGCATGTAGGCCCTGATTGTGTTAGAAGGGCATGATAGTAATTTTGGCCATTTTGGGCATAACTGTATTGATATGAGATGATTGTTGAGACCACAGTGGTATGTGGATGTATTTGTGATTTGTGACTCGAGACGATCCCAGAGAGCGGATTAGCGGAAAAGTCATGGCGGGAATTTATACCCGACTCGGGGCGAGCCTAGGGGTATAAACAGGAAGTTTAGAGAATATGTTGAGGATAATTTTGATAATGAGGTATATATATTTGGTGATTTAGCAGGTATTGGGAAGCAAGCGGGAAGATATTAGAGACACTTGAGGAGTTAGCGGGAGGGCATTTTGGTCATTAGACTTCTTAGGGATATATTAAATGAGGCTTTATATAGTGAGTGGGATTGTTAGAGTGTGAGAAATCTGAAGGAAAAGAAAGAAAAAGGAAGAAAAAGAAAAGAGAGAAAAACAGAGGGATTTCCAAAAGGGGCGGTTTGAGGATTCTAGCACTGTTTCTCTTCAAATTTCTTGGAGCAAAGCTCAGAGGAGAGCTAGGATAGGCTGAGCATCAAGGATCCTAAGCTAGGCTTGAAGATTTGGCAAGGGATTAGCAAGATCACATCAATGTTTGAGGTAAGTTTTTAGAGTTTTCAGTTTTGGGTTTTGACTGGTTTGGGCTGTGTATCTAAGCTGGATTGATGGGAATCTTAGGGGAATTTCTGGGCAAGCTTTGAGAAGAGCAAGCTAAGGAGGTCTAGGAGTTGAATCAAAGTCGAAAATTGCATCAACGGTATGAATTCTAAGCCTTTAACTTGATGTTTGACTGAATTTCTGGGTTTAGGGTTCATCTATTGTGAATCTTGAGATTTGGGATGCATGAGCTTGATTTTGAGTTTGGTAAAGATTTGGGGAAGTTTGGGTTGAGATTGGCTCAAAGAAATCGCAGAAAAAGAAAATGAAGGATGCCTGCCTGCAACTAGCGCTACAGCGCTAGTCTTTGGGCCCTGTAGCGCTAGGCCCTGTTTCTGGGGATGTCCGTTCTGCCTGTAGCGCTATAGCGCCCTCTTTAGAGCGCTGTAGCGCTACCCTATTCCCAGAAAGGGGTTTTTGGGTTATTTTTGAGGGATTTTGACCTAGGGTTCGGGGTTTGATTCCACCACCTTGTTTTGTGGATCTAGGACTTCCCGGGGGGCTCGGGATTGGTCCCGAGGCTAGGTTTTCGGACTTGAGGTTCGGTGATGACTTTGACCTATGGCTGTGTTTAGGTGTGCGCTAGGGCTCAAGCGGGATCGTGCTCATGGAGTCAAGTGGTGAAAGCTATCAAATTGACAGGTAAGAAAACTATAGCACCCGTAGGACAGGGCATGGGCCCATGATGTGATTGCAGGGCACGGCCCTATATTGCATTACATGTTAGGGTGCAGACTTAATTGAAATAATATATGTTTGAATATTATTTGAGTTAGACTATTTGTGATTATAGTAGAATGAAATGGCAAGGAGCTGAGAACGGCAATGGAGCCGAGAACGGCGAAAGGCCGAGAACGGCAGTGGGGCCGGAAGTAACACCAATCACGTGAAGTGCTTGTAGTCAGGGTGGGACCCCAATGGATACATGTGATATCCTTACGGTGAGGACCGAGGCCCCAGGCTCTGGTAATGCCTCTGGGACGGCATGGCTGTGTTTGTTTAGTTTGATGGAATACTTGTTTATCTATGGATAATCTGATATGTTAACTATATAATTCGCATATGTTATATACTGTATGAGTTTTCTTGCTGGGCTTCGGCTCACGGGTGCTCTATGTTGCAGGTAAGGGCAAAGATTGAGTCAACCAGCCATGAGTATGGAGAGCGTGAAGCGACGCGTACATGTTTGGCCTGTCCGACTGCTTTGGTTGGGGGTTTATTTGAGAAATGGCTGTAATAATCTGTGATTTTAATAATTAATCGATTGTAAACTTATTTTATGTCGTAACTAGTATTCAAACCTTATTTTGGGATCCCAAATTTTTAATACTAGAAGTTTTCAATGAAACAACACATTTTCAAAGATTACAGCCTTAACTTTTGCTTAGTCACACTTTTGTTTTAAAATCCTCGATTAGCGAGTTCATTGCACCTTTTTCGTTTTAAAACTCACTTAGTAACAGCTCTAAGGAAGTAGGGCGTTACAACTTGGTATCAGAGCGAGCCAAGGTTTATTGGTTCTGGAGATTGACCGAACATGTACGCTCGCTGTCAGTGACAAGCTCGACTCAGGGTTGGTTGGTATGATTGATTGATATGTTTGACTACCCTGTTTGCCTGCTTATCTATATGGAGAATGAGGAATAATATGACATATGCATGAGATACTGTTGGGGCTGGGCCCTTGACTATTGCATGTTGAGATTAAAGTGTGCTGAATAATATTATTATGCATGTGGATGAATATAGGGATAATGGTTCGCATATTGAGTTTATGCGGTAAATTGTTTAAATTGAATTCATATGTAATAACTGTTTATTGGCTTGTATGAAGCATGTTGAGACTTGGGTATGCTTAGTGGTGTTAAAATTTGGTAGCTAAATGTATATCATTGTGGATTTGACCTAAATATGCTTTGTGTATGCATGATAACTGTGGTTATTTGGATCTAGTTGTGGTTTGGTTCAAAGTATGAACCACAGAGTTCAGGTGTTTGGTCAGCAGTGGCAGATGAATTCAAGTTGTTTGTGCCTAGGTTGGTTAAGTGGACTTGGTGTTGTTTTGTAGGGGGATTTTGGATAATAGTTGGAATTAGAGACCTCCATCTACCCCTGAAGGCTGCAGTAGATGTTTGCTAATGTGTGAACAGGCTGTGGAGTTTAATAGTTGAGACGGGACAGAGGAGTAATGGACTTCTCTAGGAAAGAGTTGTTTTGTGTGCTTTGATAATAATAAGGTTGCCAGTGTTAGCTTATTGGGAGGATATGGACAGACAAGGGTGTTATGTGAAAGGCCTAAAGGGGGTGTTATCCTCTAATTTTGAGGGAAGTTTGAGTCGACAAAGGGTCAGTCAGTGGATGAGCAAAGTTAATTCCACCCTTGGTTAGGAGGATGAGAGATCCTGATTAAAGAGTTGCGTTAAGTATTGTGCTAGAGGGATGCCTGGAAACAGCACTTGGGCTGAGGCATTAGCGTGATGGGTTGGAAAGAACCTAGATGATGAATTGTTAGAAGAGATTATAAAGACATGATTTGAACTGTGGAGACTGGTGGGCTTATAAGTGTGGTTTGGACTGATAAGGTAACAACAGTGTAAATCAATGGGTTTGGTGAACTGGGTAATTCATTTCGGAAATTTATACTGACGGATGTATCTGGAAATGATGGCGACCCATTTAAGGATTAAACTCTGGGATAGTCCAAGGTATTTGAGCCGCTCTGATGTAAGAATTTATCGTCTGTATGTGGATGGCGGAGAGGGCCATGTTGTTCGAGGAACTAATGAATAATGTATAGAGCATGAGTGCTAGAGCCGCAAATAGCAGTGCTTCTTTTGGTAGATTATAGTAAAGATAGATTTGTGATAACTGAGTTAAAAGAACCCCAGATGGTTCTGTGGCTTCTGGTTTTGCCAGAAAGGGGGAAAAGTCTGATTGATAAGATGGTACTTTTATTGATAGAATGCAGCAAGGGCAGGTTCTCAATTTTTGAGGTAGAAGGACCCCAGACAGTGCTAGGGTACCTAATTTGAGATTGGAAAGAAGCCTGATTGAAAAGGTAGTTATCAAGATGGTGACAGGAACCAGGGAGGTTATTTGGTATGCACATGAGGGAGAGGATGCCTCCTGAGAGGAGGTCAGGTGAGGGCATGACTTCTACATAGAATGACTCGATATGTTAGGATGGATTTCCCATGGTGAGGGAATGGAGAACTAGAATGCATCGATACATTCAAAGTTCGAGGCTGATTCCTCGAGGATGAGTATTTAACTGACTGGTTTATGCTTTGGTCATGTAACGAACTGGAAGAACTCGGTGTTGAGAATGTTCCGAGAGGGAGTTAGACATAGAGAGTTTGCCTTATGGGTGTTATATGAGAGGCTGAAGATGGTAATACTTATTGAGAAGAAATTAGAAACTTCTGGCAGATGAATTGGGATGCAAGTAATCAAGAAGTTCCTAGTGAGAACAACAGAGTTTGTCTTAAGGGAGCCTCAAAATGAGTCACAGTGAGAAAGTTAATAAGTTAAGAGATAGTCATGGATTGTAGAGGATATCATCTGGAATATGTTAATGAGATTGAGTGGAACTGAGCTGACCAGTGGGAAAATTATATGGGTATGTAAAGAAAGATTGGGGGTACTTCCAGGTCAGACTACAGATAGGATTGGTATCAGGAATGTTGTAAAAGATGGTATTGGCTGACCAAAAAATCTATTGAAGCAATCGAAGAAATTTGACCCTGGAGTAGCCAGAGCGTTATACTGCGGGGATTGTTAGCATCGTCGGGTTAGGACGAAAAGTACAATGTTGGATACAAGATGGGACGATGTCTCCAGGAGTTGGTTTATGACCTGGTTATTACCAGCTGGAAACCAAGGATAGAGACATTTCATGAATTTGTTTATTTTGCACCAGGCAGGGTGTGAGGAGTTGGTAACAAAGATTCTAGAATGGTTCAAGCTACAGCAGCACAGGTAAGCTCTTTAGGTAGAGAATGCATGAACAGTATGGGCAAGTCCCCTTCAAGCTCATGAGCAGTATATGTGGATTACTCCCAGAAGGAAATGGTGAGCAAATGATCATTATACTGAAGACGTTAGTACCCAGGAGGCAGGGTCACAGGTAAGGTTCTACGGAGTGTCAGTTTGGGTGTCGTTAGGAGTACTCAGAGCAGAGCTATAAGAAGAAAGGACAGGTATGAGGAGAATTGATCTGAAGCAACAAAGAAGCTAATGAAGAATATCTGAAGAATAGAAAGCATAACAGGATTGGTAAACGCGTCAGACATCGTATAAGTATCTCCGCGGACAACTACATCAAAGATGGGGAGGACAGTAAAACTTGAGGTTAGACAGAATGATGGTGTTAAATCGGAGTTTAGGAGATAAGGTAGGAATTGATTGGTATCTGGTGATGCTGGAATATGTGTGTGATATGGTTAAGTATAGAGTGATAGCATAAAGGACCTGATCTATGATGAGGATATGGAAATGTGGGAGTGCATCACGGATTGGGCACGCCCAGACGCAAATTGACGGGAGGATGGATCGAACCTTGCAGGAGGTGAAAGAATGGAACATGGTTGATATACTTGGAATGTTAAGTTGACAGCTATGCATATCATCAGGTACTTGAGTGTTGGGGATTAGTAAGAAAGATAACGTTGAGACCCAGATGTGGTGAAAAGTAACAGACGGACGATCAGTGTTTATAATCCTCGATTGAACGAGGGGAAAATTAATTGGAGGCGGAACTCCTAACTAAGAGGCGTGTGTCAGTCAAGGAATAACGCCATAAATTGTAATGGAGTGGACAAGGCAACGACTGAGATTGGCATCACGTTAGTAGGTAAGGATTAACTGGTGGGTGTCACTGAACTATGGAATCCAGAGTATTGGCTTTGGTTGAAGCAGGGAAGAACCCTGCCAAGGCGGTACAAGTTAGGATACCAGGATCAAGTGAAGGATCCAATTAGAATTTGGCATATAAATGAGAATTCTGAATGGATATCATTCCACCTCCTAGGGTACGTGGTACCAGGAGGGTTGATCGGATGACGAAATTTAGTGATTTCCTTTTGACCCTGAGGGGTTAAGTGATGTGGTGGTGTATCGTGGGAATAGACCACAATAGACCTTAAGTAAGGTATCTGGACATGAAAAGTTTTAACTCAGTTGATTGAGTTAATGTAGTTGGGTAAAGTGAACTGGTTTCAGGGTAGAACGTCGTCGATACTGAATTGAGACCCTTTAGTATTTTAAATTTTGGAATGGATCTAGAGAACAAATAGAACAGAGTGGGAATCTGGAATTATCAGTTAATTGCAAGTGAAATAGCAGTCTGAAAGCTTATCAGATATCTTAAAGAATTAAGTGCTGAGTATGTGAATACTTGAGATATTAAGGGAAGTGTAATCCCTGATAAGTTAGTCGTGGTGGCAAATGTTGGCATCTTGTTAAGGTAACACGACATAGGACATGGTAAGAGGTGAAGGATAGTGAATACTACGGTTTGGCATTGGTTCAGAGAGATAGCCAAAGAGGTTGTTGGAATTCTTAAGGCAGGAGTGTCTGCCTATCTGGGAGAATAAAAGAACTGGTAAATTGTTAAATTTTGAGAAAATAAAGTTCCGGAAGGAAAGATTTGTATCTCTCTAAGTTATAACAGACGAGGATTTGTATGGTGTTCAGAGAAAGAAGGGAGAGTTCTAACTCTTGATTCAACATAAATTCTGAAGTTGTACCAAGGGATTAGGCCAGCGGGGCCTACCAATTGATCCCACCTAGTAGAGGTGATGACTTTTGGGTATCTCTAGAATCAGGAATAAGACAATGAAGTGGTCATTGTAATTTAGGCAGACCCTGAAGCTTCAGCAGGGTTACGATGCAAGTAAGGAGCTAACGAAAGTATGGCTATTATACAAGATCTTGTGGGGCAAGATTGTTACTCTTGTAAGAGTGTTGTTGGGAAGTAAAGTAAGGCGGTGGACCTTGGAAATTATGGTCAAAGTTGCGGGTTTACTGACTGATGTGTTTGGGTAAATTTCGAGGACGAAATTTTTATGAGAAGGGGATAATTGTAACGACCCAAATTCGCTAATAAGGCTTAAGGGCCTTGATTAGTGTGCCAGGAGGGCATGATGGGATTTATGTGTGACTTTAATGAGTAAAATGCATGATTATGATTTAAAGCATGTTATATGACTATTTGAATATTTGAGATGCATGACTATGTGTACTAGTATGCATGTAGGCCCTGGTTGTGTTAGAAGGGCATGATAGTAATTTTGGCCATTTTGGGCATAACTGTATTGATATGAGATGATTGTTGAGACCACAGTGGTATGTGGATGTATCTGTGATTTGTGACTCGAGACGATCCCAGAGAGCGGATTAGCGGAAAAGTCATGGCGGGAATTTATACCCGGCTCGGGGCGAGCCTGGGGGTATAAACAGGAAGTTTAGAGAATATGTTGAGGTTAATTTTGATAATGAGGTATATATATTTGGTGATTTAGCAGGTATTGGGAAGCACGCGGGAAAATATTAAAGACACTTGAGGAGTTAGCGGGAATTGGGTAAAATGACTAAAATGGCCCTATGTGGACAAAAAGAGTTTAGAATTTATAGGGAGGGCATTTTGGTCATTAGACTTCTTAGGGGTAGATTAAATGAGGCTTTATATAGTGAGTGGGATTGTTAGAAAGTGTGAGAAATCTGATGGAAAAGAAAGAAAAAGGAAGAAAAAGAAAAGAGAGAAAAATAGAGGGTTTTCCAAAAGGGGCGGTTTGAGGATTCTAGCACCGTTTCTCTTCAAATTTCTTGGAGCAAAGCTCAGAGGAGAGCTAGGATAGGCTGAGCATCAAGGATCCTAAGCTAGGCTTGAAGATTTGGCAAGGGATTAGCAAGATCACATCAATGTTTGAGGTAAGTTTTTAGAGTTTTCAGTTTTGGGTTTTGACTGGTTTGGGCTGTGTATCTAAGCTGGATTGATGGGAATCTTAGGGGAATTTCTGGGCAATCTTTGAGAAGAGCAAGCTAAGGAGGTCTAGGAGTTGAATCAAAGTCGAAATTGCATCAACGGTATGAATTCTAAGCCTTTAACTTGATGTTTGACTGAATTTCTGGTTTTAGGGTTCATCTATGGTGAATCTTGAGATTTGGGATGCGTGAGCTTGATTTTGAGTTTGGTAAAGATTTGGGGAAGTTTGGGTTGAGATTGGCTCAAAGAAATCGCAGAAAAAGAAAATGAGGGTTGCCTGCCTGCAACTAGCGCTACAGCGCTAGTCTTTGGGCGCTATAGCGCTAGGCCCTGTTTCTGGGGATGTCTGTTCTGCCTGTAGCGCTATAGCGCCCTCTTTAGAGCGCTGTAGCGCTACCCTGTTCCCAGAAAGGGGTTTTTGGGTTATTTTTGAGGGATTTCGACCTAGGGTTCGGGGTTCGATTCCACCACCTTGTTTTGTGGATCTAGGACTTCCTGGGGGGCTCGGGATTGGTCCCGAGGCTAGGTTTTCGGACTTGAGGCTCGGTGATGACTTTGACCTATGGCTGTGTTTAGGTGTACGCTAGGGCTCGAGTGGGATCATGCTCAAGGATTCAAGTGGTGAAAGCTATCAAATTGACAAGTAAGAAAACTATAGCACCCATAGGACAGGGCATGGGCCCATGATGTGATTGCAGGGCACGGCCCTATATTGCATGCTGAGATGATTGCAGGGCACGGCCCTATATTGCATTACATGTTAGGGTGCAAACTTAATTGAATTAATATATGTTTGAATATTATTTGAGTTAGACTATTTGTGATTATAGTAGAATGAAATGGCAAGGAGCCGAGAACGGGAAAGGAGCCGAGAACGGCAAAGGAGCCGAGAACGGCAATGGAGCCGAGAACGGCGAAAGGCCGAGAACGGCAGTGGGGCCGGAAGTAACACCAAGCACGTGAAGTGTTTGTAGTCAGGGTGGGACCCCAATGGATACTTGTGATATCCTTACGGTGAGGACCGAGGCCCCAGGCTCTGGTAATGCCTCTGGGACGGCATGGCCGTGTTTGTTTAGTTTGATGGAATACTTGTTTATCTGTGTTTAATCCGATATGTTAACTATATAATTCGCATATGTTATATATTGTATGAGTTTTCTTGCTGGGCTTCGGCTCACGGGTGCTCTGTGTTGCAGGTAAGGGCAAAGATTGAGTCAACCAGCCATGAGTACGGAGAGCGTGAAGCGGCGCGTACATGTTTGGCCTGCCCGACTGCTTTGGTTGGGGGTTTATTTGAGAAATGGCTGTAATAATCTGTGATTTTAATAATTAATCGACTGTAAACTTATTTTAAGTCGTAACTAGTTTTCAAACCTTATTTTGGGATCCCAAATGTTTAATACTAGAAGTTTTCAATGAAACAACGCATTTTCAAAGATTACAGCCTTAACTTTTGCTTAGTCACACTTTTGTTTTAAAAACCTCGATTAGCGAGTTCATTGCACCTTTTTCGTTTTAAAACTCACTTAGTAACGACTCTAAGGAAGTAGGGCGTTACAACTATGTACTCCAGCTAGCCACCGGGGAACTATGAGAGAAACTGGTTCGCCATCGATGTCTTTGTGACTAAGGTCGGTTGGCCACCACAATATGTATGAAGTCCGGCTTAACACCTATGACATAATAGTCCAGTTAAACTTTGTGACACGTAAGTAAGTTAATTCCGGAATCAAATTTCTATGGGTAAGAAAGTATGCTGAATTCCTCTAGGAGTCTGGATAACCGATGTAACTATTTTACACCCATCGAAGATATGTTAAGTTATGCTAAGATATGTTGAGATACGTTAAGCTCTGTTGAAGGTTCCTCTGGAACCCTAAGTAAGTATGTATGTTACCAGTCAAGATTGTATGTAAGCTCTGGGATTTTCTTCGTGCAGGTGTACTTTCAGGTTAAAAATTCTGGTTATGAGGAATGACCATATGTTTCCCAAGACATCCGCACGTTCTTAAATTGTATGTTAGGGTTCGATTTCATCAAAATCCTATTCTTGGTTGATTATCTGCCTAGTTAAAGTTAGTTAAGTTCTTGCTCTGTTTTTGTGGTTATGTTTGTTAAGTTGTTCTTACTAAGTGTTTCTCTTACCTAGTTGTTTCATGTTGTAGGTAAGCTCAAAGGCAAAGTGGATCAGTGAGCGTTGGAGTTTATCTGCGAGGAGGTATGTAACGCCCTGGATAGCCAAGACCGCTACACTGTGTACTTATAAAGGTGCAAGACTTGCTAATCAAGTCATTAATTTAAAATCGTGTCACTAAACATGTATGAGCTAGGGTTAAAAGGTTTTGGTCTCAAAAGTTTCATTTTATATAAGTAAGTAGTTATATACACGGGATCCCAAAAGAAACAGAGTTTAAAAGTTGGATTACAGACTCCCAAAATAATACAAACAACTGTCAGCCATACTAAGGAAAAATGGACAATCTCTGGGTCACTCGTCCCTGCCTAAACCTCAACCGTGGCGGCTGAGCAACTGACCATGTACATTCCGCTAGCCGAGCTCTCCAAATCAAGGCTGATCAAGCTTGCCCTTGCCTTTACCTGCACCACGTAGTACCCGTGAGCCAAGGTCCAGCAAGAAAACATGTGCAACACAAACAGTAATAACAGATAGCAAACTCACTAAGCATGAACTCTCATCAAGTAATCCACATTAATCATTCAGCATATATTCAAAATCATGGATGCAATCAAACACTTATAACATTCATATTACATAATAATCAGGGCCGACAACTTAGGCCGTACCCTCTGTTTATCCCACTGACTTCGGCCCGCTTAAACCGAGCTCAGTGCATATTAAGCTGTCCTCGGCTACCAGCGGCCAAGCCGCGCCCTGTGCGCTAGTGTAACCCTTGGCACCCTTAGGCCGGTGGTTCACTAATTAGCTTGCATGGCATAATACCATCTTTTCAAGCATACACAATAGGGAACCCTTAGTCTCGTTACATATATTCAACCAGGTGCAGTTTTCTTACCTTTAATCTTTACGGTTTCGGATTACGAGCGACGCTCCTCAGGCACGATCCGTTCCCGAGCCTAAGCCTTTATCACCTAGTCATAACCAAGGTAAAGGATACCATCAACAAACTTAAATGAGCTTCTAGACAAAGTTTTAATCTCCGGAACATTGAATTTCACCAAACATGGTGAAAGATTCAATCCCGAGCACCCTAGGTTAAATTCCCAAGCCTAGAATCTCAAAATCCCAAAATCCCTTAAGAGTCGCGGCATTAGCCATCCATGCCACGGCATGGCCCCAATCAGAGACCACCTAATGCCCAAAAATAGGTAAGGGTCGCGGCCCTACTTAGACCATGTTGTGGCCCGCCCTCCTTCCTCGGCATCCATCAGCTTTGAAGGGCCGTGGCTCACCAAGAACTACGTCGCGGCCCGACCCCTTCGAACCCAGAAAAACCACCATTTTTAACTCCCAAACCTCATGCAATACCAACCCAAAGCTTCCCATTTCAACACCCAACAACCCCATACTTCCAGAGCAAGTTAAGCCACACAATTCAATAGAAAATTCAACCTAAACTCATAGAAATCACACAATTAATTCCTGAAACTTAAGAACATAAACACTCAAAGCTAACCAATCAAAAACTCAAGTTCAAACCTCTAATTCGTGAATTAAAGCTTACCTCTTCAGTTGGATCCTTTCTCTAATCAAAACCCAGCTAGTTCCCAAAGCTTTCCAGCTCAAATTCCACCCTTAGTGTTGATTCAATTCCTTGGATGAGTCTTGAACTAAGCCTCAAAATCCAGCCTCATTCCCAGCAATTCCCAGCTCAAAAGTCCCAGATATTCCCTGTTTTTCCCTTCCATGTGCTTTCCTTGAGAGAGAGGAAAGAAGAGCTGAGAAGAAAGTCTAAGTCGGTTTATTTCTTCTGTCTACAACTTTCTATTTTTAGTAAGTTATCCTTATCACTTAGGTCAACCTAAGGCTTGGGGTGCCGGAAACGTCCCTGAGGGCAAAACGGTAAAATTCCCCAATATTCCCGCCTAGACTTCCTAACCTCAAATATATCTCCATATATTTATTTTCATAACCTGATTGTCTAAATAAATACCCGATACCTAAAATACCCCTGACTTATCCAAAGTCAACTATTAAGCCCCGTTGTGACTTTTCCCGCTATCTAGCTCCCTAGGATCGCCTTAGGTCGCACGCTGCAGATTTACCCACATAATAATGTGGTTCTCACATTTATAACATTTAATCACAATTCATCATTCATATAATCACACAGGCATTCTTAACATATAATCATGTTTTAAATCAATAAATTCACACATAAACCAATTATGCCCTCCCGGCACACTAATCAAGGCCCTTAAGCCATATTAGTGATTTTGGGTCGTTACAATGTACATGTGGACCGACCTTTTGTGAATTTATGTTTTAGGGATTAGAATCCATATGATAACTAATAGTTTATTTTGGGCTCATTGAATGTTTTAAAATTATGAAACTGTAATTCTCTTTTAAGTATGCCCATACTTCTGAACTATTGCATGTTTGGAAAAAATAATTATGGATTTTCGGTTACCTTATTTTTTGAAACCGGTTATGTTTTTCTACAAATTATGTTAAGAGATTTTACGGGACGTTACAATCCAGATCGAATATTTCGCCTCCCTGGTGAATCCACACTTCAAGAGGCGCGCTATTTCTTCCTCTAGTTTTTCTCCTCTTTATTTTCCCAATAGCCTTCTCTTTTGTTACTTGTCTGGTATATCCTTGTCTAGATTCAGCGTGTGCATGATTACTTTAGGACTAATACCCACCATGTCAGCCTATGACCACACAAAGAATTCGAGGTTATTTCTCAGAAACTCGATGAGGTTCTTCTTCTGTTCAGCACAAAGATTTCTTCTAATCTTTGTAACTTTGGAAGTTGCTTCTTGGTTGAGGATTACTTCCTCCAGTTCCTCAAGATCTTGGAGTTCTAACTTATCCTTGCCTACCCGCAGGTTAATCCCTTTTAATTCAGCAACTTCAATCTCCATTAATTGGAGCTCTTCTGCTTCCTCATTGATCATCATTGCTCGCTATCCGGGTTGTGTTATTCCTTTCATTGAGATGCTATAGCATTCTATGGCAGCAAGTTGTTCTCCCCTAACCATACATATTCCCCTAGGTGAGGGGAATTTCATGGCCAGGTGGCGAACATAAGTTATTGCCTCAAAAACTATCAAAGCAGGTCGCCCTAGAATAGCGTTTTAGGCAGTTGGAGAATCTATAACAATGAACTCGAGCATCTTCATTGTGGCTCGAGCTTCATCGCTGATTTTTACCATGAGCTCGATAGTCCCTATCGTTGCCAGCCCTTCTCCTGAGAACCCACACAGAGTTATTGAGGATACTTTTAGGTCCATAAATGAGAGTCCTATATTTTCCAATGTGGACCTAAATAGCACATTTTCTGAGTTCTCGTTGTTGATCAGAATTCATTGTATTCTTCTGTCGGTGAGTTGAATGATTATCACAAGCATATCATGATGTGGGAATTGGACGTGACTTGTGTTGTCCCTTATAAAAGTGATGGGCTGCATATCTGTCCTTTGCTGCCTTGGCAGGCGCTGCTCGGGCAGATATATTGAACCATCGTCGGTCTTTAGCTCCTGTATGTATCTCTTTTGGGCCCCAATTCTTGTTCCCACTAAATGAGGTCCACCTGAGATCATGGATATATTCCTTCCTTCGATAGAAGGAGGGATGAGTGGGTTCTGCGGATCTGGAAGAACCACAAGTGGGTTTGCTTGATTACCCGGAGCTGGTCGCAGATTTTGTGTGACCTGCTGGTTGGGAGCTACCCGATTCTGAGCATATTGTGCTAACAGTCCAACCCGAATCTATGTCTTGATTTTGTCCTTCAGCAGGCGACAGTCGTCTATGGTGTGACCAATGTTATTATGGTAACGACATAACTTCGCCAAATCACTTTTAGCCCATTGAGTCTTCATGGGCTCGGGCTTCTTCCAAGGGAGGCGAGCAGAGTTACGCAGGTATATTTTTTTTTTTGTGTATCTGTTAGATCAGTATACACGATTAAAATTGAGGTGTATTTATCCTCGGCTTTATTCTTCTTAGACCATGTATGGTCGCCCTCATTATTGTCATTCCTATTATTATTATTATTATTATTATTATTATTATTATTATTCTTACCTGCTTGGTTGTTATGGGCGACTGGCTGAGCTGGTACTACAATATTTGTCACCACTCCAACGGGTTGAATGGGAGTACTACATGTTCCCTCTATTGAAAATTCTACCTCCTCGAGGTTAATCCATTCTTGAGTTCGAGCCAATAATTCATATTTGTTCTTAACCCATTTTCTTTAGAGTTCTCTCCATAACTCACCTCCTACGGTGATCCCAGACCGCATTGCCATGAGTTTGGAACTATCATCAGCATCTCTTGCTCGAGCAGCAATGTTTGTGAACCGGTTTATGAAAGCCTTAAGAGACTCACTTAGTTGCGGCTTTATGTTGGCCAAGGAATTGGCCTCCACCTGTATCTCATTGTCAACTCAAAACTTCTTTTTGAATTCTGATGATAGTTGATTCTAGGAGGTGATTGTATGCCTCTTAAACTTGTCGAACCACATTTTGGTCACACCAATCAAAGTGGCTGGGAACAGAATGCATCAAAGGTCAACATTCACGTTATGGGCCAATAAAGTGCTGAAAGTCCCAATGTGATTTGACAGAACAGTAGTTTCATTGTAGGTTGCCATATGTGGCATCTTGAAGCCCTATGGATATAGAGCTGCAATATTATAAGTAGCAAAGGGCTTGAGTACCTCATCGGAGTCACAGTCATCCTTGTTTTTTTTCTGATAGAAAGAGCCTCACCTATTCCTCCATCATAGCAAATCGTTCTAGGGTTGGATATTTCACTATCAGGTTGTTTGGGAGCTGATTGTTAGCTCCCAACTCGAGTTACTCGTTATTTGGGTTATTGTCCCTCCAAGCTTGAGCTCGGTTCATTAGGATGTTCCCATAATCACTCCTCATAGGAGGGTTTTCCCTTACACTCAGCTCGTTGTCCCGACTTCGTTTTCTCCGCTGTGAGTTTAACTACTCACGCAAGTCACACTGAAGGTTAGTGCGATAACTATGGGTAAAGTTTAGATGATCACTCAAGTTGGACTCCTACCTTTGAGAGTGAGTGTTATGAGCCCTCTTTGACCTATCATCATGATGACTTTCCATCCAATAACTATCTTTAGCAAAACTCACCATTCGTTGATGAGTCTAGTTGTTAATGCAGACTCGAATCCAGGTCTCACGAGATTGAGTGACGTATGTGACCTCTCTGTGAACAGAGTTTCTTCGGTCATTTCCATGAAGAGACGTATTTCCTTGAACTCATGGAGGTGATGGATGGCAAGTTGGTGATGGTGGGTGTTGGTTTTGTTGTGATTGTTTAAATACATGGTGAAATATGTTATGTACGAAGAGGTGCAAAACCATAACGATTTCACAAAATTCAACATGTGAGAGTTGACTTTCGGTATAGGCATTTATAAATCATCTTTTTGGGTCCAAAGTATTTCTTTTGAGTATATGAAAGTACCCAAAAAGTTTGCAAGCATTTGGGGATGTTTTGAGACAAGTTTTGGAGCGTCAAAACAGAGGCATCGGCATTATGGCCCTGCCACTATGGCATACATTACACATGTAATGTCATTAACAGCCTCCGGACCGAGCAATCAGTACAGACAAGTATATCAGCATAGGTTCAAACACCGCATACATTCAACTATAAACGGTTTCATGACACGGTCATTCTCATGCTCTATAATTGGGGCGCACGCTCTACACTCGGTGCAAGTGACGACTTTCTTATCTCAAGTCCTCTGGGATATGGTAAGGCGACAACGAGCACGATCCTTTACTTATCGAGCCTTGCGGTACCCCTAGTCACAATACATTAACGAATAACCATCAAGAACTAAACAAATTAAAAGTTTCAAGCTTGATTCCTAGCCTCCGAGACCTCGAATTCTACTAAACCAGGTAGTAGAATCCTTCCCGAGCCTTTAGGTTTGAGTTCTCATACTCAAAAACCCCTTTTGGCTAACTTCCCCACTTAGAGTCGCGACCTGACCCTGAAGGGCCGCGGTGCGCCTCTAGTCAGAGAGCCCCCCAAGTTATCTCCCTAGACACGCACCGCGGCGCAGCCCACCTGGTGTCGCAGTACCAAGGCAATTTAGAGAACTGCCCTAGCCTCAGAGTTCATGCGGGCCGCGGCTCACCAAGAACAGCACCACGATGCAACCCCACGAACCCAGATTTTCAACGCTTTTCTCCGAGCCAAATCTCACAGAATTCACCCCAAACCACACCCAAACCCATAATTGAGTCCCAAAACCTCATTAATACACTTAAGGCAGCACAAATATAACAAAAACTAAAATAAAACTTAACCATAGCTCAAAATTCAAACCTTGAGTTTGGGAAACTCAAGAACACCAAAACCTATCTAGAAATTACCAAGAACAGAGAGAATTCTTACCTCAATCTATTAAACTACAACCTTAAGCTGCCCTTAACTCAATTCCTAGCTCCAACCCCTTCAATTTCCCAAGCTTTAACCTCAAACAAATCCAAAGAACCCCAAGCACTTTAAAAGAGAAATGAGATAGAGAGAGGAGAGCTGAGTGTTTGTAATGCTTAACAATTCTGAAGGTTTTCCTTAGCTTACTAAACTTATCTTAAGGCTTGGAAAAGACCAAAATGCCCATACCCAAAACATTAGCTCTTTAATGCCCTTAAGGCAAAATGGTTATTTGACCCCACTTTCCCGCTAAACCTCAAATTTCACTTAAGATTCCCCAATTAACTCTAGAAATCTTCCAAACACTAATATTTCCCTCAGTTATAACTCATAGCCAAATACCCTTGTAATTCACCAAATTACTATAATACCTCTAGGCTCACCTCAAGCCTAGTATTAATCCTTGACGTGAATTTTCCGCCAAATTACTCACTAGGATCGCCTAGTGCCACACGTCTCAAATATATCTACATAATAATGTGGTCCCACTCACAAAGCACAAATATTTACAGATATACCCTCAGTGGGTCAAAATTACAAAGATGCCATTTTTAACATAAACGGACCTATAAGCATATTTAATACACATAAATATGCACAAGTAGTCATATCATAATATAACTCATAAATTCACATATATAACCATGATTAAATCATATTAACACATAAACATCCAATTATGCCATCTTGGCACAGTAATCAAGGCACTAAGCCTTATTAGAAAATTTGGGACGTTACAACTATCCCCTCCTTATAGAAATTTTGTCCTCAAAATTTACCTGAACAGCTCGAGATACTAATCCCGCATGTCTGACTATAATTCCCAGGTCGCCTCCTTGACCTTGCTATTCCTCCGTAACACTTTAACCAAGGGCATAGGTTTGTTCCTTAAGACTTTATCCATTCTATCTAAGATCTGTACTGGATGCTCCTCATAGGATAAGTCTGTTTGTAGCTCCAGATCCACATAACTCAATACATGAGTTGCGCCTGATACATATTTTCGGAGAATCAATATATGAAACACATTGTGAACTCCTGACAATGTCAGAGGTAAAGCCAACTTGTAGGCTACCTAATCCAGGATCTCAAATGGTCCTAAAAATCTAGGGCTTAGCTTGCCCTTCTTCCCAAACCTTTTCACCTTTTTCAATGGCGAAACTCTAAGGAAGACATAGTCTCCCACTTGGAACTGTACATCTCAACGCTTCGAATTTGAATAACTTTTCAGTCTACTCTGCGACGTGAGCATTCGTGCTCTAATCTTTTCTATAGCCTCATTGGTCCTCTGAACTGCTTCAGGACCCACGTATTTCCTTTCACCCATCTCGTCCAAGTGAATGGGCGATCTACACTTCCTACCATACAGCATCTCATAAGGAGCCCTCCAATGGTTGACTGATAGATGTTATTGTAGGAAAATTCTATCAAAGGCAAATACTTACTCCAAGACCCTTCAAACTCTAAAATGCATGCCCGAAGCATGTCTTTCAATATCTGAATTGTCCTCTCCGACTGACCCTTTATCTGAGGATGGTAAGCTGTACTGAATTTCAACTGTGTACCCATAGCTTTCTGGAGATTTCCCCAAAACATAGAAGTAAAGATGGCGACCCAATCTGACACAATAGACCTAGGAGCCCCATGGAGGCGTACTATCTCTTTCACATAAGGATCAGCATTTTCCTCCCTTTTCCCAATGTCAAGTTAAAAAAATGCGTGACAAGAATTCTTTTTTTATTCATGGTCCAATATTTTTTCTCGAAAGTATTCGTTTCTATGGAAAGCCACACCTAATCGCCCTTGAATCTTGGCGGTCTCGGTGTCGAGGCCCCTATTTCTTAGTAAAGCTTTTAAGTCAGCAAGCACTTTTGGTAAGAGAACTTCGTAGAAAAAATGTCGGTCAAGATGAATCGAAGGGTCTATTTTACACTTGACAATCCCATTCCATGTCGGTCAACACAAATAGTTACACACTCAATCCAATGAAGAAGCTTCCATTAGATAAATAAAGTAGAATTACGACACAAACTGGCATGAAGTGGGCTGATTTGGTATACTGATCCACAATCACCCACACTGAATCATGCTGACCCATTGTCCTGGGTAACCCAATTACGAAGTCCATAGTGACGTCCTCCCATTTCCATTCAGGAATACCCAAAGGCTGTAGTAACCCTGCTGGTCTTTGGTGTTCAGCCTTGAGTTGCTGACATGTCAGACACTTAGCCACATATTGAGTCACATCTTTCTTCATCACAGGCCACCAATATAAGGTTTTCAGATCCTAGTACATCTTATTGGTGCTTGGATGCAGAGAATATGGTGTAGTGTGAGATTCATCTAGAATCTCTTGTTTTATAGTAAGGTCCATTGGAACACAAATCCGCTCCTTGTATCTCAGCAAACCCATCTCTGAAACAATATAGTTCTTAGCCACTCCAGCTAGGACATCCCCTCTATGCTCATCAAGTAAGGATCACTCAACTGACCCTTCTTTATCCTCCCCAAAAGAGTGGAATGCAATGTGATGTTGGCTAACTGACCCACCACCAACTCTAAACCTACTCTAGTCATATCTTCTGCCAACTCCTTCGAGATCTGCTTCAAACTGAATAACTATGTCGGGCCTCTCTGGCTCAAGGCATCTGCCACCACATTGGCTTTCCCTGGGTGGTAAAGAATCTCACAATCATAATCTTTCACCAACTCTAGCCAACGCCTTTGTCTCATGTTTAGATCCATTTGGGTAAAGATATACTTTAAGCTCTTGTGGCCAGTGTATATCTCACACTTCTCCCCATAAAGGTAGTGCCGCCATATCTCCAATGCAAAGACCACTGTTGCTAACTCCAAATCATGCATAAGATATCGCTGTTCATATTCTTTCAACTATCGTGATGCATAAGTGATCACTTTCCCTGCCTGCATAAGAACACAACCTAACTCCTGCCTTGAGGCATCACAGTAAACCATAAAATTCCCCTGATCTGATGGAAGACTCTGTACTAGAGCTGTAATCAATCGTCGCTTCAACTCTTAGAAGTTGTTCTCACGTCTGTCTGACCATACAAACTTCTTATTCTTGCATGTCAACTCTGTCAATGGTGTAGCAATCCTGCCAATCCAAGGAAACTCCTGATCTCTGAGAAACTTCTGGACCTTGGCCAATCTCTCACTGAATCAGCCTTAGCCGGATCAACTTTAGTTCCATCTCTTCTAACAATGTGACCGAGGAAGGTCACCTAAGGTAACCAGAACTCACACTTCTTGAACTTCGCATACAACATGTGCTCCCTCAACCTCTGAAGTACCAATCGGAGATGTTGCTTGTGTTCTGCCTCTTTCTGAGAATAGACTAGGATATCATCGATGAAGACAATCACAAACTTGTCGAGGTAGTCCTTGAACACCCTTTTCATTAGATCCATAAAAGTTGTCAAGGCATTGGTCAGTCCAAACGACATGACCAAAAACTCATAATGTCCATATCTTTTGCGAAAGGTCATCTTCAGAATATCCTCATCCTTGATCCTCAGCTGGTGATAACTAGATCGAAGATTGATCTTTGAGAGTATTGTCCTACCCTGCAATTGGTCAAACAAGTCATCAATCATTGGCAACGGGTACTAGTTTTTGATAGTCAGCTTGTTCAATTCCATGTAATCGATACACATTCTCAATGTCCCATCTTTCTTCTTAACAAACAACACTGGCGCACCCCACAGTGAGAAGCTGGGTCTAATGAATCACAAATCTAGTAACTATTACAATTCTACCTTCAACTTCTTCAACTCTGTCGTAGCCATTCTGTATGGTGCTCTGGATACTGGTTCTATCCCTGGTGAACTCTATAACAAACTCAATCTCTCGTTGTGGCGGTAAGTCTGGTAGGTCCTCTAAAAATAAATCTAAAAACTCACAGACCATTCTGGTCTCTGCCGACCCAATTGGCACATCCCTGGTGGTATATACTACGCTCACTAGGAATCCTATGCAACCTCCTTGTAATAAGTCTCTAGCCTTCAGTGTTGAGATCATCGGAATACGAGGCCCGTTCACTGCACCCACAAACACAAATGGGTCCTCTCCCTCATGCTCAAAGGTCACCATCCTCCTTTTACAATCTATGCTTGCTCTATACTTGGCTAACTAATCCTTGCCCAGAATCATATCAAAATTCTCCATAGCTATCTCAATCAAGTCTACTGACAACGCTCTACTATCCACCTCTACCAGCAAGGATCTAATCCACCTCCTAGAAACTACTAGTTCCCTAGTAGGCAATAAGGTCCCAAACCCCACACAATATAAATCACAAGGCCTACACAATCTATCAACCACTCTACTAAAGACAAATGAATGTGTAGCACAAGAATCAATCAATACAGTGTAAGTAGAGCTAGCGCTAGAAATCTAACATGTCATTACCGAGGGACTAGCCTCAGCCTCTTACAGGGTCAGTGTGAACACTCGGACTGGTGTCAAGCTATCCCCTTTCTTATATTCCTCTTTCTTCAGTTGTGGGCAATCCCTCTGAAAATGTCCCACTTCCCCGCAAAGGAAGCATGCCTTAGCACAGAATTCTTCGACTTGACATCTCCTGCACCTGGTGCAAACTAGATAACTCCTCCAAGCCTCATTGTCGCTTTGGTAGCCACCCTGAGTACCCCGACCCCTCCTATCAAGACCAGGAGTAGTAGAAGTATCAGAATTCTTCCTCTTATGGTCACTAGGGCCTCCGCCCCTACCAAATCCAATAAATTGAGGTACCATCCTCCTGGCATCACGTCTCGCGACACTCTCGTGCCAAATCATATCCCTTACACCCTCAACAGTAAGAGCCTTGTCAAATACCTGAGCATATGTAGTAACTCCCGACACTGAGGTGATTCTAACATCTAATGCTATCATAGGGGTTAATCCCCGAACAAACCTGTCTCTCCTGACTGCATCGGTTGGCACCAAGTCAGAAGCAAACTTGGCCAACCTGTCAAACTTTAGAGCATACTCAGTCACAATCATGTTGCCCTAAACTAGTCTAGTATACTCATCTGCCTTCATAGTTCAAACTACATCATTGTAATATTTCTCGTTGAACAAATCCTGAAACTCATGCCAACTCAATGCAGCGACGTTCTGGGTCTGAGATACAACCTCCCACCAGATACAAGCATCTTCCTAAAACATGTACGTGGCACGGGCCACCCTCTCATTACCTACCACCCTCATAAAATTCCAGGATGGAGGTGGTCATACTCATCCACTGCTCAACTCGAAGTGGTTCTGGCCCTCCCTCAAAGGTCGAAGGGTGTTGTTTCCTAAACCGCTCATATATAGGCTCCCATCTGTTCAATACTTCTGGTTGTCCCAGAACTTGTACCTCCGCAGGTGACTGAACCGATGCAGTGCTCCCTGATGGAACCTGCTGCCACCTCAAAAGCCTAATTTCTTCCTCCTACCTCTGCAGTCTAGCTTGCATTTCAGGAAAGATCTGCTGCCAGTTTTCAGGAGCTGGCAGAGGGTCCTAACCCTGGTTATCATCTCTAGCCTAAATTTCAACGCTGACTAGTCTGTTTGATTTCCTTGGATGCATAACTCTCCAAGTATATTTGCAATCAATGACTCATCTTATCAGGCAATGATAACAGATTCAACCACTGCCCCACAGTTCAAAACCGAGCAAATAAGCAACAAGCATACATTCTCATATCCATCTAGCAGTTAAGGGCCAGACCCTATCAGTATAGATCATGTTCCCTAACCAAGCATGCAGATAAGGCACATATATTTCCTTTAAAAAATTAAGCACATAACCATATCATTATTTACCAAACCCCAAGTCGAGCTTATCTTTAGCGGCAAGTGTACATGCCTAGCCAATCTTCAGGAACTAATAAACCTTGGCATCTCTGATAGCAAGTTTTAACTCCCTAAATAATCAAGACCGTTACGTCGTGTGCTAAAAATGGTGCGTAACTCATTAAGCGAGTCATTTGGACTTAAAAGTGTAATTAGGGTTAAACGACCATTTAGGTATTAAGAGTTTTGGCCAAAAGTTGAACTTTTCATTAAAAAGGGTTAAGTAGTTACAAGGGATCCCAAAAGTTTCTATATAAAATACAAGTTTAACAAAAATTACAAACTTAGTCGACCTAAGCGGCGAATTTCAACTAATAACTCATGTTCCTCAAAATATCTCGACTGTGGCAGCCGACCCGGCTAAGTATGTACACGCCGCCCCTACAGCTCTCCAACTCATGGCTGGTTCAGCTTTCCTTTGCTCTTACCTGCACCACGAAGCACCCTTGATCCAAGGCTCAGCAAGAAAACCCCAAACAATCATACAGATAATCAGATAAACATAAACATGTATTGCATACCCTATAACCACAACTAGTTCACACAGATTTTCCAAACAATATACGACTCATGTCGAGTAGATGGATGTCACATATTTACAATGGCCTCACCACTATGGCGAATATCGCATCCGAGTTATGGCGAATATCGCATCCGAGTTATGGCTCTACCACTACGGCATACATTACACATGTAATGCCGTTAACAGCCTCCCGACCAAGCAATCAGTACAAATAAGTATATCAGCATAGATTCAAACACATCAGACATACCCAAATACCCGTGTAATTCACCAAATTACTATAATACCTCTAGGCTCACCCCGAGCCGGGTATTAATCCCTAACGTGAATTTTCGGCCAAATTGCTCACTAGGATCGCCTCGTGCCACACATCTCAAATATATCTACGTAATAATGTGGTCCCACTCACAAAGCACAAATATTTACAGATATACCCTCAATGGGTCAAAATTACAAAGATGCCCTTTTTAACAGAAACAGGCCTATAAGCATATTTAATACACCTAAATATGCACAAGTAGTCATATCATAATATAACTCATAAATTCACATATATAGTCACAATTAAATCATATTAACACATAAACATCCAATTATGCCCTCCTGGCACGGTAATCAAGGCACTAAGCCTTATTAGAAAATTTGGGACGTTACAGAAGACTCACAAGAAACCCCAATCAAAGTAGGATACTTATCTAGCTCCAAGAAATAATGCAGAGCAATTCAAGGGTGTGAGATGCCCTTGTTTTGTTTGTGCCAAGAGTGGCCACATGGCTAGAGAATGAAAGTATCAAGAACCCCATAATCATATATCCAAGGTCAACACAAGCAATGAGGACTTCGTTGCAACCTTGAGTGAGGTGAATGCTATCCAAGGAAAACTGCAAAGCTGGTGGTATGACACTTGTGCCACCATTCATGTCACTTATGATAGAGAGATCTTCAAAACTTTTGAAGAGGCAAAGGATGGGCATGAGATCCAAAAGAGGAATGAGCATAGGTCCTAGGTATTGGTCAAGGAGAATGTTGATCTTTACTTCACATCCGGAAAGAAGGTTTTATTGACCAATGTGTTGTATATTCTTGATATGAGTAGGAATCTTATGAGTGGGCATTTGTTGAGCAAACTGGGCATCAAAGCGATGTTTGAGTCCGACATGCTAATTCTATCCAAGGGCAACTACTTTGTGGGAAAGGTTATGTGTGTGATGGGATGATTAAATTGTGTACCAAAGACAATGGTTTTGATAATAATGCATGCTCATCTTCCTCTTATGTGCTTGGTTTTGATCCTAATACTTTTTGCCATAATAAGCTTGCTCATTTAGGATATAATACAATTAAAAGAGTTATCAAATGTAGTTTAATTGTATGCAATGATGTTGAGCATGATAAGTGTGAATTATGTGCTAATTCTAAAATGGTAAAGAAACATTTTACAAGTGTTGAAAGGCTAACTTATTTGTTAGATTTGATACATATTGATTTATGTGAATTGAATGGAATAGTAACTAGAAGTGGACATAGGTATTTTATTATCTTTATTGATGACTATTCTAGATTCACCTACATGTACTTGCTTAAGAATAAGGATGAGGCATTTAGCATATTTAAAATCTATAAATCCGAAGTTGAAAATCAATTGGAAAAGAAAATAAAAGTGATTAGAAGTGATAAGGGCGGTGAATACTTTTCCAATGAATTCAATGTGTTTTGTGAGATGCATGGTATAATACATGAATGTACAGCTCCTTATACACACCAACAAAATGGTATAGCAGAAAGGAAAAATAGGACATATGTTCAAATGATAAATGCTATGATATAAAATGCAAATTGAGTTTTGTGTTATGGGGAGAAGCCTTGCTAGCCACTTGTCATATTCTAAATCGGATTCATCTAAAGAAGAATCAAATTTCACCATATGAGATATGGAAAAGAAAGAGGCCCAACCGATGGTATCTCAAAGTGAGGGGGTGCCTTCCTTATTGTAAGAGCAAAGGGCCTAAAAGGACCAAGTTGGGTCCAAGTGTTGGGAATTGTGCCCTGAAAGCATATGTAGTAGACATTGTTTTAAGAAATAAATAAATAAATTGAATTTGTTATGCATATATTTTATGAACTATATTATTCTGTGATAATATTATGCAAAGGGCCTAAAAGGACCAAGTTGGGTCCAACCAATAGCTCTATGTGCATATACCAATTTTCCTACCTTAAGTCCCGAGCAGATTAAGTATGGCGACCCCGAGTGCGATCCTTACTTCCGAGCCTAACAGTATAACCTAGTCACAACATAATATGGGATAATCATCAAGAACTAAACCAATTAAAAGCTTCAAGAATGATTCCTAGCCTCCGGAACCTCGAACTCTACTAAATCGGGTAGTAGAATTCTTCCCGAGCCTTTAGGTTTGAGTTCCTGTACTTAAAAACTCTATTTGGCCAATTTTCTCCATTTGAGCTGCGACACCCCTCACAAAGGGTCACGGATCTCTACAAGTCAGAGAGCCCCCAAGCCATCTCTCTGGACACGCGCCGCAGCACCAAGGCGATTCAAAGAAACATCCCAGCCTCTAAGTTCATGCTGGCCGCGGCGCTCCAAGAACAGCACCGTGGTGCCACCCCGCGAACCCAAAATTTCCAACACTTTCCAGCCATTTCCTCTTAACCAAAACCTCCAAAAACAGTCCCAAAATTGCCAAATGAGCCTAGAAGTCTTACTAACACAACATAAGAAACACTTACACCCCAAAAAACAAACCAAATCCTTACCAAAACTCAAAACCTAAGCTAAAGTTAAAACTCAGCTAAAACTTAAACCAATTAAAGAATGCATCAGAACAATTGAGGATTTTTACCTCAATTAACTAGCTACGGCCTCAAGTTGCCTTTAACCCAATCCTAGCTCCAATTCACAGCTTCAATCCTCTTCAAAATTCAGAGAAAAAAAACCTCCACCAAGCTTCAAGAGAGAAACGAGAGAGAGAGAGAGAGAGAAAGTTGAGTTACTGAGTTTGTTATTGTCGACGTGGTTTTTTTCCAACAGGGTATTAAGAAATAATGAGGCAGATTAGTGCTTAATGATTAACCGTAATGAAAAATAAACAGAATTCACTCAAGAACACAAAAATTTTACGTGGTTCAGTGGTTAAAATCCACCTAGCCACAAGTCAATATTATTGTTGTT
Organism: Humulus lupulus; assembly: GCF_963169125.1. Lineage (NCBI taxonomy): Eukaryota > Viridiplantae > Streptophyta > Magnoliopsida > Rosales > Cannabaceae > Humulus > Humulus lupulus. The sequence goes on from NC_084801.1 coordinate 131,694,467, forward strand.
TCCCTCACTATTTTGGCAGAGTTTTGGTATTACAGAATAATAGTCCCCTTTCTGTCCAATATTCCCAATATTTATAGGGGAATTCCATGGACAGGTTTGGGTAACCGCGTGAGTCAATCACGCATTTACATAATGTCTACATTTAATACAAATAATTCCCATTTATATTGGGATATGTTTTGATAACAAGATAATAGGTTCCTGTTATCTCGGATAATAAATACGACAGCCTGGTCATAAATAAATGTATAAAAGGGATCCCGAGTCTCTTGGGATCCTTGAGTATGCAATATAATAGAATTACCACGAGCTAGATATCTCCTCCAAGCTCACGCTTCACAGCCATCGCATCCTTAGTTCGAGATAAACTCAGGCCGCCTAACACCATGTATGATCACTATGAATCTCAAGTTGTCCACATGGATAATAAGCAGATATTATTTCCCTTAGTCATTTCTCCATGTATTTATCTGCCAGCTGTACTCGAGCTGAGTCAATGAACTTGTGCTAAAATTACGGTACAACATTTGCCCCCCCAAGCTCCTGCTCATGTACCAGTTCGTCACTTTCTAACCTACACAGTAGGGGCTTTTAGACTTCTTATACATAAAACCACGCCTGCCCATTACTCGAGTATTGGACACGTGGTCTATTGAGATTGACATCTGTTCGGGTTTCGAGGACTGCAATAATTGTCTCGTTAACTTTTTGTCGCCATTTGGTCTATTTAATCTTGTCCCTTGGATTTTGAACTAACCCAATTGGATGGCCCAAATTAATTTCCATAATTTACGTATAAATAGGATGACCAAATTTCAAACCTCACCACCTTTGCATTTAAAATTTTCTCTTTTCTAAACTTCCAAGCTTCCCTTCTTTCCCAGAATCCCCAAAATTGTTCATCGTGCCCAGACATTCAGAAGATTTCTAGGAGCTTCCCATTGTCGAGTCTACTTCCTTTAATCAGCGAACGTATTTTCCTGTAAGTATCTCATCCCTTGGTTTGAAAAGTTTTTCCTCTTTTTTTTTTTAAATGGAATTTTTGTTCTTAACTATGTTCATCCACAACACTCATTGTAGTTTCTTTTAGGCTATTTCTAAATGTCCATAGGGAATAGGTTTCGATTTAGGCTCAATGGGTGAGTCCAAACCTGTTTTAGAAATAAGACATCCATAAAACTGGGGAAATTTCTGGGTAAATCTGGGTAACCCTAATGGTGAATTGATTTAAAGAATACCCGTTCGAGGTAAAGAAACTGAAGGGTTTTTAGGTTTAAAACCAGATAGCTTAGAGGTTACATTTTCTTAGGTGATTTTTCACTAAACCGCTTCCCAAGGAAAGTAGTGGTCTGACATTTCTGACACACGGATCCCTAAATATCAGGGGACTATTAGGAAACCGAGGCGCGTAGCTTAGGATATTACGTGGCATCACGCGATTAGGCTGAGGCCTACTTTAGCTCATTTAACCAAAATAACCAGTTTTGTCCTTCGTACTCTCGCGTCATAGTTATAGATCATCTTAGGTCGCCTACTAACTAGGCCACTTTGTCATCAGGCGATCTGAAGGCTCCTCTGAAGAAGAACGCTCCGAAGAAAAATACCTCGAGCTCATCCTCTCAGCACAAGAACAAGGGGAAGCAAGTTGCTTCCGATTCTCCTACCTATACTTTGGTCCGGTGGTGTAGAAGGAGCTCGTTATCGACCCCAATGCTTATTTCGAGGCTGAACATATAGTCTCGAAAATCACGACTCAAGGGAAGGTCAAAAAAATCATGTTGAGTCACAACATAGAAGTAGGATTTGGCAATCTTCTTGCCCAACCTGCATTTGAGGGGGAACGGAGTTGTGCCCCCTTCCAGGATGATTACACTGCTTGGAGCGACGAGCATATGAAGGTCGGTTCCTTCCTTCCTTTGGACCAGTACTTTGTGGACTTCTTGAACTACATGAAACTGGTTTCATTCCAGCTACCCCCAAACTTCTACAGGCTTATGGCGGGGCTGAAGTATCTGTTCTTGAAACACAAGTAGGAGGTCCCCACCCCGGTAAACATACTATACTTCTTCTACCTCAAGGATAGCCCTGATCAGAGAGGGCGAGGTGACAGATTTTATTACCACACACGGTTTCCCAACTCCACCCCTGTCATTGAGCTTCCCAGTCATCCAAACGACTATAAAGATCTATTATTTATGTCAAATGGCTTCAAGAACTGCGAACATCGGTACTTCAATCGTCCTCGTAAGTCTTCCATCCTTGTAAATCTAGCTCGTGAATTTTTGTTCCTTTAAAATATTTCTTTTTTTTTGTACATGTCTTAATTGAATTTGTTTCTTGTGCAGCCATATTTGCAAGGTCGGAAAAGTCTGCGACCCTCGGGGGTCAGTATGAGAAGCTGTCCAGACTTCCCCCTAGTGAAAAGGACTATTGCCAGGTCGTGAATGATGTCACGATGTTGGCCTGTAAGTTGATTGGCGAGGGTCAAACACTGGCCTTGAGGACTCGGGCTCCTCTTCCAGTGATCCCTGAGCTCCCCTCCTCTCAAGAAACCTTGCCAGCCACTAAGGACGAGGAGGAGGAAGAGGATGAGGTGCCTCTCATGCAAAAAAGGCGAGCCCCGAAGCATACCAGAGACCTGATCCTAACCGAGCTGCTTGTGGGGCAGCAACCATCCCTTCCAGCCAAGGTAACCCACATCTTTTTAGGGAATTAGATTAGGTTGTTGCTAACTTTAGGTTAATTCGTTATAACCCGAATCAGCTCGTTAGCTGACATCCTTCCTACCCGGATCTAAATGTAACCCTTCTCCAGTGCGTAGACCACCTAGTGGTACGAGGTGACAATAGCTACCCTGGGGGCACAATATTAGTTGATAACACCTTAAACTTTAGATCTGCCATTTTTTAGGAGTATGGGACAAACCGTAGGACAAACTTTAGATCTGCCATTCTTTATAGGTGAAGAGATGGAACAACCAGGAGCTCCCGACCTACAGACTGCCTTTCAAGCCAAAAAAACCAACACGGGCCCTGTTTACCGAGTTTTTCGGAAACGAATAACTAACAGAATAATAAAAAGATAAGAACTGTAGAAATACTGAAATGTAACTAAACAAACAGTGTTTTTACGTGGTTCAGGCGTTAACAAGCCCTAGTCCACGAGTCGATGTTATTATACTTGGAAAATATTACAGTAAGATGGCTGGTGCATAAGAACTTCACACACTCACAATGTTTCTCTCGGGTTCTCTTGAAGAAGATGAAGCTAGAGAGATTTTAGTAGAGTTTTTGCTATATGATTTTTTCGTCCCTCTTCTTGTAAAATGAAGGGGTCTTTATAGCTAGGGTTTTGGATTAGGGTTTTTCTCTACGTACATGAGTCTTAATTACACCAGCCATAAATAGGGATACAATTACTGTAGTAGCATGGCTACAAGACTCTATGTGGGTATATTTACGTGAAAGTATGGGGAACACACAAAGTCAGCCGTCTTTTCCAAGTTGTCAGCGGAACAGTAGGCGAAAAGGTACCCTTAGGCGTGCTGGGATGTGTGCGGCTTTGACCTGACGAGCGTGTCAGGCGGGATCCTGTGTCAGGCGGATATCATTCCAAATATGCCTCCTCCAGGACTCGACCGTTTGGCTTTGTTCCGTGCGAGGCACGGAACTGCTTCCGCGGAGACCACTCGAAGAGCTTCTCCTGGAAGGAGCTTCCCCGAAGGATACCCCTTCGGGAGTCCGGGAGAGTTGACGAGTTTCCGTATTGTGTTTGCTTGGAAGAGTAATCCGGACACCAAGCGGGAGAGGTGAAGCCTTTCTGTATATCCGCGAGCTCTGGTCACCTATCGTGAAAGACATCGATAATTCTGCTTCCCCGAGGCCATCAATCTAAACGTTATCCGGAAATCTGGATAAAATTTACCCCCCAAGGTCACGGAGCTTTGAGGGATCCGGGAGCTTGTACAATCGGTTTCTTAGTTTAGGCGAGGGGGCACCTTCTGTGTTCCCGGAAGGGTTCCTTTTTCCCGCCTGAGTGTTAGTATGGAAAAGAAAGAGAATTTCTTCTGTTTGAGATCAAGTACTCAAGTGCGGCAAGGACCACGTGTCATTCTGGGAATGGTTCTGCGACCAAGACGTGTGCGTGAGGCGACTGGTTGAGTATGCGTGCGTCAGTCATCTAACTAATGATTTGACGGTTTTTAATGGTACTCCGGGCCCGAGGTGGTGTAATGATGGGAAATAAATACTTTATTCCCATCCGAGGAGTCATAAATAGGATCGTCGCTTCCTCTCCAGCCGTTGGATCTGATGCACACGGAATGGGAAGATCGGGACCGTCCACTTGAGGAATTCGAAACGGCCTCTTCCCTGCTATAAAAACGAGGGAAAGGACCTTTCTTCCTCTTTACGCTTTCAGATTCTCCATCTTTAGGATTTTCAGATTTCCAAACCTTCGAACTCTCAGGCTTCCCAGCTTACGTTCCCCCGAACTTGCCATTTCTTTTGGTAAGTATCTGGAAACTTTTCTTTTTGATTTGGCAGTGGGTTTATTCCCCGAAGTTCCTGGTTTGAATCGCCGTTCGTCTTTGCAGCTTTTACTTCTCGCGATCGTGCTGTGCAGTGATCCAGTTACTCCTTCAACCTCCAACTACCCGAATATCAGTAAGTATTTCTACTTTGCTCTTTCCTCCCAAACCTTAGGTTGTTGGTAGTTGTTAGAGTAGAGGTTTCTGCCATTATTGCTTATGTGCATTTGTGAATAGGGCTTTGGTAGGCATGTGATTGATTGTGAGTCGATAAGTAGCCTTTTCTGCATGTTTTGGCGATTTGCGTTTGGAAAGTCGTCCCTTGTTTTGCTGTTTTAGGGCATAAGCATGAACGCCTTTAGGGTGTCTTTCTCTGGAAAAACACTTCTTTTGGTGGGCTTAGGCTCGGGGTCTGAGTCTGGTTCCTTGCTGTCCTTCGGGTGGCATGGTGCCAATCCCTCGGTAAGCTCGGTGGGAGCCTCTCCAAGCAGTTTTCGAGGAGGGTCTCCCCGACGCCTTTGATACCACTAGGGTATGACAAGGGTGCTGACTGCTTAGAGTGTTTTCTTCTTTCTTTTCTTTTGTCCAGTGACGAACATCTCGAAGGAACAACTCCTTGCTGCGGGGGAGGCTGATTCTGCCCAAGAGAAGGGCTCTCCTGTCGCTGGTGGAAAGGGGAAAGGAAAGGCGAAAGCGGTCGCGGCTAGCCCACCAACCTCCAATAGTTCCATCTGGGAGATGGACCAAAAACCGAACCTTTTCAGGAATTATGGCATGCTGGAGCTGTATTCCTCTGAGGCAGGCCTGAAGAACATCCCAGGTCTGATGTGGCACCGTCTGTCGGTGCTGGGCGAGTCAGCTAGCCAGAGCCACGAGGGCTTTGGTGCCTGGAGTTGGGCACACATAGTGTGCGGAGCGCACTTGCCCCTAAGGAGTTACTTCACCAATTTCTGTGTGAAGGCGGGGATTGCCCCCTTCCAGTTAATTCCTCCCAGCTACAAGCTCTTAGCGGGGTGGTTCATCTTTTGCAAGTCCCGGAGACTGGAAGCTCCTACCCCGGAGGAGGTGCTGTACTTTTATGGGTTGAAGTCTCAGCCTATGAGGGGTCACTCAGACAAGGTGGGGTTTTACAGGCTAGAAAGGCACCCGGATGTGATGTGCCCCACTTGTCATACCGCGAGGGTTCCAGACCTCCGGGAATACTGGTTCCTGACGACTGGCTTCCCGCTGAAGAGGGTGCCAGCTCTATCTTTGGATTTCAAAATCCCTGGTAAGTGTTTCCTCTTTTCCTTTTCAACTTTGTTTCTTTGTGTTTGATTTGCCTTTTGGGAGGATCTCTAACGCTTGTATTTGATTTTTGCAGAAGTCGTTCCGCGGACACCTCGCTGCGCGGAGATGATAAGGAGGTCCAAGTTCTACGAAGGGCTTTCCGAGGAAGAGTTGAGAGTGGAGGGACTTGTGACCTCCGAATCGTTGAGGGAGTATGGGTTACTCGCCTCCTTCCAAAATATCGAGCCAGTAAGTGGTAGGGGGCAGACTCAGGTGTCGGCTGACATCCGGGAGCAGATTGCCCTGGAGCTGTCTAAGGTGATCACCCAAGCCGCTCGGGACGAAAATACTCTATCTCCTAGTTGGGCGGAGAGGTTCCCCGACCCCCAGCCGGAGGGAGAGGAGATCGAGGCTCGCCACGCCGCGGCTTACCCTAACGAAGGGGCTCCGGGGGCTAGTTCCTCCGGGAGAGGTAAGACTAGTTTTCGATTGATCCACACCCCCAGCCTGTCTGAAGTTTCCCAAACCTCTCAGATGGGGTTTGATCCTCGTTTCCTTAGGCTAGATCCGCGTAGGATACCTTTCGACAGGTACTGTGATAGGGTAGATGAGCTCCTCTGGTGTCTGAGTGATGGTAGTCTGCCAGAAGGTGTCATCATGGTTGACCCTTCTTCTCTCAGCATGTTCTTCCCGGACTTCAAGGAGTACGGGAGCTTCCTGGAGCAGGAAGCGATGTTTTGTTTTGCTCGGGGAAGGCCATCCACGTTTCTCGTGCATGGTCGTCCCTTTCAAACTTTTCTTTTTCTTGTTTCTTGTTCCCTGCTGGCGGGCTTGCTTGTACTTTTATGTTGCTGATTGTCTTGTCTTCCGCTTATCTTCTTTCTCATTTCTTGTTGGTTCGTTAACCTTGCTTTGTACGTTTCTTGCAGAGTATCCCGAAGCCAAGATGTTGGGGAGGGTTACTTTGCTTATTAAGAAGGCTGCCACCAGCCAAGACCCGCCCACGGGGAAAGGACGGAAGACCAAGGCTGGTAGGGGAGGTAAGGCTGCCTCCCCCAAGAAGACAAGTGGCGAGGCGCAAGCGTCTCCGAGGGTAGAGAAGTCCCCTGCTGAAGGGCCTTCCGAGACTATGATGGTCTCGAGTAGCAGTAGCGACGGGGAAGGGCTTGTGTTCCCCGTGAGGACAACTGGGGTGAGCAAGCGTCCCGGAGGAGATGCTGAGGGTGCTAAGAACAAACGCCTTAGACACTCTTCTCCCGGTCGAAGGCAACAACAACAGCAACGACAGCAATCACAACTACAACAACAGCAGCAACAGGAACAAGAGAGACAATCACCAACGCCGCAGCAGCAGCAACAGCAACATCCAAACCAGCAGCAGCAACAAGGACAATTACTTCTGCTACCGCAGCAGCAAAAGCAACAGACCGGGGCCTTAATACCCCGGCTGCCTCCTCCTCCAGTCCAAAGGGGGTCCACCCTTCCGGGGTCTCCGTCTTCTCAGACAACCAATCTTCCCCTGCCTGGCCTGAAGTTCCACTTTCCGCGGAAGCCGACCAGTTTTCCCGCTGCCCTCCTGGAGGGTGTAAGACGGGCCGATAGTTTTTTGAAGAGGCGGCTAGAGGCGGAGAAGGCCGTTACTCAGGGAAGGGCAGATAACTTGTCTGCCGTGAAGAGGGCTGAGCTGGCCGAGGGGGTGAGATCTCCTCACCCGGCCGGAGCGGTTCTGGATGGTCCAGCCTTGGAGAAGAGGCTGGTGCCTAGGCTCGGACGTGCATTGGCGCCGTTCGGAGCTGAGATGATGGAGGACATGGCCCTGAGCTTATGCGAGCTCAATTCTGAGAAATGGGCCATCAGCAGCAGCAAGGATCCGCTGTTGCTGACACACGCTGTGAAGCAGCAACTGTCCGGGGTAAGCCGTCAGTTGTTATTTTTTTTTTTTTGGGACCATCTGTCTTTTGGTCCTGCTTTAGCTCATTCTGTTGTCTTTCCTTGCAGGCCTCTATGATCGCGGAACGCTCGTTCCGGGAGGTTGGTGCAGCTCTGGTTCAGCTGGAGGAGAGCCAACTGGCTCGCCAGGCCTTGGAAGCGGAGAAACAGAAACTGACCCAACAGGCCTTGGGGGCTTCGGAGAAGATTGATCAGGCCCGGAGCAACGGCTGAAGAAGAGGCGGAGAAGAAATATCTTGCCAAATATCAAGAGTACCGGGCCAAGGCAGAGAATGAGTTTAGACAGCGGTCGGATGGGATTAAGACCGAAAACTCCAAGCTCCGGGAAGAGCTGTCCCAAGCCAAGGTGGAGAAAGATACCCTGGAAGCCCGCTTGCAATCAAAGAACGATCTCCTCCTTAAGCGGCAAGAGGAATATTCCACTCTTCAGAGTAAGCTGCACGACGAGGAGCAACTCCATAAGAGGAGCAGGGATCTCGTGTCTATGCTTCAGTTGGGGCTCGCCGAGAAGGATAAAGAGATCGGGGCTTTGCAATTCACTGCCAGGGGGCATGTGACCGAGAAGCAATCCGTGCTGAACCAAAATAGGGAGCAGCGCAAGGCGATTGATTCTCTTAAGGGGGAGCGGGATGCCTCCAAGGCCGAAATGGAAAAATTGAGGGCCCAACTAACTGCCGCGGAAGCACAGCTGGCAACCTCCGAGGCGGAGCGGTTGAAGGAGAAGGAGGATGCTGAGGTGATACTGAACAGGACTATTAATATATCGCATGTGGTCCTCATGCATCAACTCTGGAAAGTGAACCCGGAGGTGTTAGGCTATCTGGGAGATGATGCCGAAGCCATGAGGGAGAAGCTACTCGTGTGGGATCAGGGCCCAGAGGCGTACGTCCAAACTTATAACATTGACGATCGTGCTGAAGCTCCTGAGGCGGGAGATCCCGGAGAGGCGGGGACCTCTGAACCTTCTCATGACCAAATTCCTCCTTCCAATGAGCCGACTCCGCCAGCCTCAGCTGAAACAGATGCCCCCGAAGCTGCGGTCGTGGACGCTGTAGTTACCCCCAATGCTTGAAGGGGTTTTATCTTTAATTGTTTTTCATTTTGAGTTTTTCATTGCGGACAATTTTGCCATAATCATAGCATTCTCCTTTCTTTTTCTGCCGAGTTCTTTATTTATCTTTGCGCTTAGGGTAGACATTTATACGGTAGAAACTGTTGTAGGGGCGTATGGGGTTTTGGTTCCAACGGCCAAAACTTACGCACTTCCCAGTTGAAGCTTTAACGGATGATGTCTTTCCCCACGTAGTTTCTAGGTTACGAAGGTTTTCTGGTTCCAACGGCCAGGCTCCTTTCACCGTACTTTATCTTTCCTGAGGCAAATAGCCAACCCCGGGACTTGTAGTTATACTGTTCGCTGGGATTGCTAAGGTGAGTCGTTCTATTGTTTGGAACGGGAGTTCTTTTGGTGAGCGTTGCTAGACTTAAGGTTAAATCTTTGCGAAGCAAAACTAACTGTTGTTGCGAACCTCATGGTGGCTGGCTTCAGGGACCTGGCATGGAGCCCTGCGAGGCTAGATCCGCGCGAAGCAAAGCTTTAGAGCGCTCGCGGATCTCGCCATCTTTTGCCTTGCGGGATCCGGAGCTGGAGCATGCGAAGCAAAGCTTTGCAGCGCTCGCGGATCTTGCCATCTTTTGCCTTGCGGGACCCGGAGCTGGAGCTTGCAAAGCAAAGCTCTTCAGCGCTCGCGGATCTTGCCATCTTTCGCCTTGCGGGACCCGGAGCTGGAGCTTGCGAAGCAAAGCTCTACAGCGCTCGCGGATCTTGCCATCTTTTGCCTTGCGGGACCCGGAGCTGGAGCTTGCGAAGCAAAGCTCTACAGCGCTCGCGGATCTTGCCATCTTTTGCCTTGCGGGACCCGGAGCTGGAGCTTGCAAAGCAAAGCTCTTCAGCGCTCGCGGATCTTGCCATCTTTCGCCTTGCGGGACCCGGAGCTGGAGCTTGCGAAGCAAAGCTCTACAGAGCTCGCGGAGAATTCTGCAAAGGACTTGTCAAGGAGCTGGGGGTGTTTTGGAGTAGCTCTATGAACGTGCCTCAACCCCCAGTCCCGTCCATCGCTGGGCTACACAAGAGATAATTCTCATGATACATAATGGCAGGCATTTCTGTGGCAATTTTCACTTAAGCACATAATGCACATATGACACGTAATGCAAGCATGTTCATGGCAACAAATAAACCTAAGCTTAACAATTAGAGCAAAACAATTTAAAAACTTCAAACACAATGCTAGCACATAAGTGGTGTTCTGTGTACGTTTTGTTCAAGGGGCGTATGGCTAAGCCTTAGCCATGTATACCCCCCAAGTGAGCGTGGGGTCCGGACGTCTCCGGACCGCGTGGTCGCTTGTTAAAACGCAGCTTTGAACATAGGGATAAAAAGTGCAGTAAAAGTGGAGTGAATCCCTCCGTGTTTCATCAAAATAGCCTGCTAGGCGCTAGTTTTACAACAGGGAGGATTATTTCCACATTTTTCACTTTTGTTATTTTCACCAAGGACTTCCGACTGGATGGTCCGGGGCTTACTGGTAGTAACGGCGGAGGTGCTCCGCGTTCCAGGCGCGCGGGACTTTAGATCCGTCGAGTCTCTTTAAGTGATACGTCCCATGGCCCACTTTTTCTTGGACTTCGTAGGGGCCTTCCCAGTTGGGTCCGAGGACTCCTACTCCCGGATCCTGCGTAGCAGGAAATACTCTCCGTAGGACAAGGTCCCCAACTTCGAATGCACGGCTCTGGACTCTCGTGTTAAAGTGTCGGGCTATCTTGCCTTGGTACATTTTTAGTTGGACCTGCGACTGCTCCCGGAGCTCTTCGATCATGTCTAAGGACTCCTGGAGGAGGGCATGGTTCCGGGTAGGATCGTAGGTGTCTTGCCTGTGAGAGGGGATCATAGCTTCTACTGGGATGACGGCCTCGCAACCGAAGGTCATGGAATAAGGCGTGTGCCCCGTCGAAGTTCTCTCTGTTGTGCGATAAGCCCAAAGTACTCGCGGAAGTTCTTCCGGCCAGTGAGCCTTGCAGGCTTGGAGTTTTTTCTTCAACGTGGTCTTTAATATTTTGTTTACAGCTTCCACTTGTCCATTAGCCTGGGGTCTGGCGACTGCGGAAAAGCTTTTGATAATTCCATGCGAAGCACAGAAGTTCGTGAAGTGTTCACTGTCAAACTTCTTTCCGTTGTCGGACACAATTTTCCGTGGAAGCCCAAAACGACACACTATATTCCTGATGACAAAATCCAGTGCTTTTTTAGATGTGACCGTGTTCATAGGTTCAGCTTCAGCCCATTTGGTGAAGTAGTCTACCGCGACTATGGCGTACTTCACTCCACCCTTTCCAGTGGGGAGGGAACCTACTAGGTCAATGCCCCAAACGGCGAACGGCCAGGGGCTGGTCATTAGGGTAATTTCCGTAGGCCGCGCTCGCGGAACCTTGGCGTACCTCTGGCACTGCTCACACTTCCTGACATAATCCACACAATCCTTCTTCATGGTGGGCCAGAAGTATCCTTGTCGAAGGATTTTTTTGGAGAGGCTCAGCCCGGAGGTATGATCGCCACAGAAGCCTCCGTGAATCTCATGGATGATGGTGCTGACTTCGGTTCCGGCAACACACCTAAGGAAGGGTATGGACAACCCCCTGCGGTAAAGCTTTCCATCCATAACCACGTATCGGGGAGCTTGATACTGGAGCTTCCTTGCGTCCGCTTTATCGGTGGGGAGTTCTCCGGTGGTGAGAAATCTGAGGATGGGTCCTATCCAGGAGTGGGAATGGTCGATGATGGCGTTTATCCTTCGTGTCTCAGTACTGGGGGCTTCTAAGTGCCCGATGGGGACTAAGCCATACTGTTCAATCTCCAGGTCCGTTGCAAGCTTGGCCAGCGTGTCCGCAAGTGAGTTCTGGTCCCGGGGGACCTGGCGGATTTTGTAGCCTTTGAAATGCTGCAGTAGGTCGCGGGAGAGAGACACGTAGGCAGCCATCCTTTCGCCTTTCGTCTGGTATTCCCCGGATATTTGGTTTACCACAAGTAGGGAGTCGCTGTACACTTCGATTTTTTGGGCTCCGACTTCTCTGGCCAGTCGTAACCCAGCTAACATGGCTTCGTGTTCTGCCTCGTTGTTGGATGCTGGGAATGCGAAACGGATGGCGCTCTGGAGCTGATGCCCTTGGGGAGATATTAGGATAACCCCCGCTCCAGCTCCTTTTTCATTTGAGGCTCCGTCTACGTAGACCTTCCAGGTGGGAAGTTCCGGGACAGGATCTTCTGGGAGGTCATTCATTCCCGAGCACTCCACAATAAAGTCCGCGAGAGCTTGACCTTTTATGGAAACACGCGGTTGGTAGTGGACGTCGAACTGGCTTAGTTCCATGGCCCACTTAAGCAATCTGCCAGAAGACTCGGGCTTCTGCAGGACTTGTCGGAGAGGGTGGTTGGTGAGTACTTTGATGGTGTGCGCCTGGAAATATGGCCTCAGCTTCCGTGAAGCGATCAGCAAGCAGAGGGAGAGTTTCTCGATCATCGAATATCTGGACTCGGCGTCCAATAACCTCTTGCTTACGTAATACACAGGGAGCTGGATACGGCCATCTTCCCGGACGAGAGCGGCACTTACTGCGTGCTCAGTCACAGCTAGGTATAAGAACAACGCCTCTCCTTCGACCGGCTTGGACAGAATGGGGGCTCGGGTTAAATGTTCTTTGAGGTGTTGGAAGGCCGCTTCGCATTCGGGGGTCCACTCGAACTTCTTGTTCCCTCGCAGAACATTGAAGAAGGGGATACACTTGTCGGTGGCCTTGGATACGAAGCGACTGAGAGCAGCTATCCTTCCGGTAACGCTCTGGACATCCTTATGCTTCTGGGGGGAAGGCATATCTATGAACGCCTTTATTTTTTCAGGGTTGGCTTCCACGCCGCGGGAGCTGACAATAAAACCGAGGAACTTCCCAGACGAGACCCCGAAAGTACATTTCTTTGGATTTAGTTTCATCCCGTACTTTCGGATCACGGCGAAAGCTTCCTCAAGGTCGTTACTGTGGTCCCCGGAGGTCTTGGACTTTACCAACATGTCGTCCACGTACACCTCCATGTTCCTCCCCAGTTGGTCCTTGAACATTCTGTTTACCAGACGCTGGTAAGTCGCCCCAGCATTCTTCAAACCGAAAGGCATGACCACGTAACAGTAGACACCCTTATCCGTGAGGAAGCTGGTGTGTTCCTGGTCCGCGACATGCATCTTGATCTGGTTGTATCCGGAGTACGCATCCATGAAGGATAAGAGTTCGTACCCGGAAGTAGCGTCCACCATCTGATCGATTCGCGGGAGAGGGAAACAATCTTTCGGGCAGGCCCTGTTTAGGTTCGTGAAGTCAATGCACATTCTCCAGGACCCATCGGGTTTCGGGACCAGAACTGGGTTGGCCAACCACACGGGATAGTGCGACTCCTGGAGAAAGCCTATGGACATCAATTTGTCCACTTCATCTTTGACGGCTTCGGCTCTCACTGGGTCCAGCGGCCTCCTCTTTTGGCGAATTGGAGTTGCAGCTGGGTCTATGTTGAGTGCGTGGCACGCAACATTGGGATTAATCCCCGTCATATCAGCGTGGCACCATGCCAGGATATCCTGATTATCCTTCACAGTGGCCACGATCTTATCTCGAACGGCCGACGGCAGGTTTTTCCCCACCTGAATGACCTTGGTGGGTTCTCCCGGATTGAGGATCACCTCTTCGACTTCCTCCATCGGCTCTATTGCTTTCTCGATTCCCACTCTTGGGTCGAGTTCGTCAAAGTATGCCTCCTGAGCATCCCTAGTTTCTGGCAATACTTCCGCCAAAGGAATGGCAGCAAACGTCTCTCGGACCGTGTAGACGGCTCGGACGGAGACGTTATAACAGCTCCGTGCACTTCTCTGGTCTCCTCGGAGGGTGCCAATACGCCCATCGTCGCAGGGAAACTTCAAGCATAAGTGACGTATCGAGGTTATGGCCCCACAATCGATCAGGACCGGTCGGCCTAAGATGGCATTATACGCCGTGGGGCAGTCGACCACCACGAATGTGCTATGCTTGAAGGCACAAGCGTCGCTTTCTCCTCTGAGGGTGACCGGAAGTTGAATTTTGCCTAATGGCATGAGTGCGTCCCCATTGAAACCTTGAAGCTGGATGGGGCATGGGGCCAGGTCCGTCTCGGTCAATCCAATCGCGTGGAAGGCCGCTTTGAAGAGGATGTTCACGGAGCTTCCGTTATCGATCAAGACCCGTGAGACCTTCTTATTGGCAATCTGGGCTTCCACCACGAGGGGATCGTTGTGGGGGAAGTGCACATGTCGAGCATCGTCCTCCGTGAAGGTGATGGGAAGATCCATCATTCGGGGACGTTGAGCAGGTGATTGGACCAAGGCGCACATCTCCTCGGCGTGCTCTAACTCCCTCAAGTACCTCTTCTGGGAATTGCGGGTACTTCCGGCAAGGTGTGGTCCTCCGGAAATGGTGGCGACGTGTCCGTCAACGGGTGGCGGAGCAAGGCCGGGCGGATATGGGTTGCCTGGCCCTGGAGCCAACAAGGCAATGGGCGCCGGAGCAGGTGGAGGAGGAAGTGCTGGGAACTGAGACCCGGGAGCTTGGGGGTGACCGGCTCCAGGAGCGCTAGCGGCCCCCCTCTGTCCCGGTGAATATGCAGCTCCGTGAACTACCCCCTGTCCGGGATAGATTATGGGTATTCTCACCCACTGACCGAGGTGTCCCGCTCTTGCCAGGGACTCGATCTCATCCTTCAGCTGAAGGCACTCATTCGTGGTGTGCCCCACGTCTCCATGGAACTCACACCTCTTATTGGAGTCTCGCGGACGCCTTCCTCCGTGAGACACTTTCGGGGGCTTCCTGTAGTTGACCATATTACAGGTCGCCCGATAGACATTCTCTCGCGAGTCTATCAAACTGGTATATTCCGTGAACTTGGGCTCATAATCCTTTCGGGGTTTCTTTGAATGGTCTCCCCGGTTGGAGTTTTTTCCGCTTCGTTTGCTCCGCGATTGGCTCAAACTTCGTTCCGTGACTTCCGCTTGCGGCTGCGGCATGCTAGGAGCGATACTACATCCGGTTTGTACCGCTCCATACCCAGAGAAATGGGTTTGACCCGGCGTCTGAGCAAACGCGGAAGGCCCATACACACTCGGAGTGAATCGGGCTCCTGGAAGCGTGAGGACTGGTGCGGGAGCTTGCGAAGCAAAGCTCGGCGCAGTCACGGAAGGGGTTGGAGCCGGGGGAACTCCAAAGGCTTGCTGGTAGGCATCCTCAAGGTTGATGATTCCCTGAGCTTTTGACATGAATTCGGACAGGGTTTCTGCCCGTCTCCTTTGCATTTCCCCCCATAGCAGGGAGCCGACAGTAAGGCCTGATTGAAGGGCGATCAGCTTCATGTCGTCGCTGACCTTGGTTTTTGCAGCAGCTTCCATCATTCTCTGAATGAAAGCTTTGAGGTTCTCAGTGGGTTGCTGTTTGATGTTGGTTAAGGAACCAACCTCCATGTCGTGGTCGCGGGCAGCAATAAACTGCCTCCTAAACGCGGACTGTAGCTCCTTCCAACTGTGGATTGATCCGGGAGCTAATCTTTTCCACCAGTCCTCCGCAGACTTGGTAAGGGTGAGTGAGAAGCACATGCATTTGGCGTCCTCACTGACGCGCGCCACTTGCATCATTTTATTGTATTTAGCTAGGTGGGTACGCGGGTCTGTCCTCCCATCATATAATTCTATGTGAGGCATTTTGAAGTTATCCGGGAGGGACGTTTCCGCGATCCTCCTAATACATGGTTCCGGGTCTTCCTCCTCAGAATCTGACAGGGCCCCACTTTACTTCCGGACCAGCTTGGTCAAGGCAGCAATCTGTTCCTCGAGCCTCTTCGTATCACTTTCCGGGAGGTCACGTCCCCGGAGCTTGTCATTAATATGATTTCGGAGGTCATCTCCGCGAGGCCGGGCTTTTTCCCCTTTGGCCTTCTCATACTTGGCCTCCAACCTTCTTCTTAGGTCCACCGTGGACCAGCTATCTTCGGAGTGCGAGTTCGCAGCCCGACCGTCCTGATTGACGGAATCACTGGGGCGGTTGTTCCTTCCCCTAGGCCTGGGTGCCTTAGCACCGGGCCCTTTAGGCACAGAGTGCCCCCTTGGGGCTGAAGGGCGTCTGGGCTTAGGAGCGCCAGAGACCTTCTGCGCGCGGGGGGGGCAGTCGGCCTGGTGATTCACGCCTTTAGGAGGTGCAGGGGCGTCAGCGCGCACAGGCTCTCCAACTTTTTCTTTGCCCTTGTTAGGGGCGGCTTTGGATGGTCCATCAGCGGCTGGATCCGGCATGGGGGCATCAGCACCACCTAGAACAGAGGCATCCTCGTCCGAGTCGCCTAGATCTCCGAACTTACTTTGGAGGCGTTCCATCATGCGTTGCATTCTTTCGGAGACGCGCTCCTGCTCAGCAAGCTTGGCCTTAGTGGCCACCAGTTCTTCGGCTACTTGGACCAGTTCTGGGTCCTTCTCATAGTAGCAGCCGTCCTTGTAATAACCGTCTTGGACATACTCTTCTTCGTCTTCTAAGTATGTTGTATCTTCGGTACTGACCTGATCCTGGCGGGATGTCGGGTCTTCACCTCGGTAGTCTAAGGGTTCGCTCTGCACCACATCTTCCATCACGGTATCGGGGTTGACCGTAGCATTTTTGTCAACAGCAGATTTTCGCGTAGTCACCATCTCTTTAGTACGAAGTGAATACAAAAAACGTACACAGAAAAAGAGCTGACTAACAACTTCCTACAGCTCTCAATGAAAGCACCAAAATGTTTACCGAGTTTTTCGGAAACGAATAACTAACAGAATAATAAAAAGATAAGAACTGTAGAAATACTGAAATGTAACTAAACAAACAGTGTTTTTACGTGGTTCAGGCGTTAACAAGCCCTAGTCCACGAGTCGATGTTATTATACTTGGAAAATATTACAGTAAGATGGCTGGTGCATAAGAACTTCACACACTCACAATGTTTCTCTCGGGTTCTCTTGAAGAAGATGAAGCTAGAGAGATTTTAGTAGAGTTTTTGCTATATGATTTTTTCGTCCCTCTTCTTGTAAAATGAAGGGGTCTTTATAGCTAGGGTTTTGGATTAGGGTTTTTCTCTACGTACATGAGTCTTAATTACACCAGCCATAAATAGGGATACAATTACTGTAGTAGCATGGCTACAAGACTCTATGTGGGTATATTTACGTGAAAGTATGGGGAACACACAAAGTCAGCCGTCTTTTCCAAGTTGTCAGCGGAACAGTAGGCGAAAAGGTACCCTTAGGCGTGCTGGGATGTGTGCGGCTTTGACCTGACGAGCGTGTCAGGCGGGATCCTGTGTCAGGCGGATATCATTCCAAATATGCCTCCTCCAGGACTCGACCGTTTGGCTTTGTTCCGTGCGAGGCACGGAACTGCTTCCGCGGAGACCACTCGAAGAGCTTCTCCTGGAAGGAGCTTCCCCGAAGGATACCCCTTCGGGAGTCCGGGAGAGTTGACGAGTTTCCGTATTGTGTTTGCTTGGAAGAGTAATCCGGACACCAAGCGGGAGAGGTGAAGCCTTTCTGTATATCCGCGAGCTCTGGTCACCTATCGTGAAAGACATCGATAATTCTGCTTCCCCGAGGCCATCAATCTAAACGTTATCCGGAAATCTGGATAACAGGCCCTGTTGTGAAGAAGCCCCTGGTGGCAAAGAAGGCCACCCCTTCAATGGGGAATACCTCAAAATCCCTCGCTAAGGGTAAGGGCACGGGCTCTGCTCGGGAACCAGCTCCGGTGACTTCTGTCACTGTTGGACAGGTTTCCCCTCCCCCACCTCGATTCATGCCTCCTCAAGTAATACAAACCGGGGCCCCCACCATCAGAATACCAGTCGATCCTCAGGACCTAGAGAAGATCCCTGAAGCTTTTCGGGGTATCATATATGAGACCGCGACTCATATGGTGGGTCACGCTTATAAAGTCAGCGCGAGGTACCTGAGGACCATTGAAAAGCGTAGTCCCGAGAACATCCTTGAGTCCACCATGGGAATGAATCTCACCGTGAGTTCCTTTCCCATACTTGGTGGTGAAATTGTTTTGTTGTTTTTTTTACTGTGCTCACCTTATATTTTTGACTTATTCTGTTATTTTGTAGTCTATCCTGGCCCAATACCGCAGCATAACTCGTGCTAGGGCCAGAAATGAAGAGCTCCAGGCCGAGCTAAATGCTTCCAAGGAAAGTGAGCAGGCTGCCCAGGCTGCTCTCACCTCTTCCCAAGAAAGCGAGCAGGTCGTGAAGACCGTGCTATCTACCTCCCAAGCTCAAATCATTGAGGTGAATCATCTCATTGAACGTCTTTAGGTCGAGATTGGTGAGCTCAAGGAAAAATTACTTGAGACCGAAGCTAAAGCCAAGGAGGAAAAGATGGCATCTTTATCAGCCATGGAGGAGATGATATACCATTGCTAGGCCTTCAACCAGGATGGGAACTTCTCTTTTATGGAGCCCGGGTTGTGGGATCTGTACCTTGCTAAATTCAAGGCTTGGCTCTCGCAAGAACCGTCAGAGATTGGTGAGGTGTCCAGAGTGGCGAAGGGAGGCGAGGAGGTCACTTCTGCAAGGCAAGCAGATGGAGCCCAATGATCTCTGTTTTAGTTTTCTTTGTAATTGTCTAACAGTTTTTTGATATTATACAATTGCATTCGGGCTTAGTTCGAGGTTTTTTTTCTCCTCGACGTGATAATATATTTTTTTTGTCTTATATTAATATATATATATATCTAACTTTTGATCCATTCGTCTTTCCTTTATTAACTTCTCATGCTTATGAATCTTTAGACTCTTGTACATTCGAGATTTTAGGAATCAACTTTTAGATCAAGATAGATTTTATCGAACTTGGTTATGTCCAAGTTTTGTTTGTTTATTTGTATCATACCTGTTTAAGAATCAGGCCTCAAACCTGGTTATATCCAGGGATTTTAATAATTTAAATTTAGTTCGCACTAGGTTTATTGATAACTCGAGCTTTATAAAGCCCTTTAATCAATTTTCCCAAACTTCTAAGTTTCGGACCTGATTACGCCCAGGGTTTTAAATGATTTAAACTTAGTTCATGCTAGGTTTATTAAAAACTCGAGCTTATAAAAAGTCATTGAATAATAAATTTTTCCAGGCTTCTAAGTTTTTTAATCTTATCGACCAAGCTTAATTTTGCCAACCTCGGGTTATGTGCCCCCCCAAGTAACCAAAATGTATAAACTTTCTTGGTTGCTTCTACAAATATGAGAACACGAGCTAATACAACATTAAAAAAAATAGTTATTTAACAATCCATCTATTATTTAGTCATATGGCTTTTATAAATAAGCCTTACATTGATGGTGGTACTATTGATAATACTTTTTCAAATGTAGGGCATTCCAGGTCCGCGGAACTACTTCCCCATTAAGCAGAGTTATCATGAAAGTTCCCTCATGCAAAACCTCAATGACCTGATATGGTCCCTCCCAGTTCGGGCCTAATACACCGTCCTTGGGGTCCTTATTTGCCAAAAAGGCCCTTCGAAGAACTAGGTCACCTAACCCCAGTCTACAACTCTTGACTTTTGAATTGAAATAGCGAGTGATCTATTGTTGATAATGGGTGAGCTGTAGTTGCGATTTCTCTCATTTTTCTTCAATCACATCGAGGGATGCGTTAAGTAATCCATTATTCTGTTCTTGATCAAACGTCCTTTGCCTGTGAGTAGTTACCATTGCTTCGATTGGAAGCATGGTCTCTCTTCTGAAAGTCAGGGGAAAAGGAGTATGCCCCATGGAGGTCCTGTGAGAATTTTGGTAGGCCCAAAGTACTTGCGGGAGCTGCTCAGGCCATAGTCCTTTGGCTTCATCTAACCTCTTCTTTAGGCTTGCCTTAAGGGTTTTGTTTACAGCCTCGACCTGCCCATTGGCCTCCAGATATGCTATTGAGGAGAAGCTCTTAGTGATACCATATTTTTCATAGAAGTCAGTGAAGAGATCGTTGTTGAACTGTGTCCCATTGTCTGACACGATCTTTTTAGGAAGCCCAAACTGACATATAATACTCTTCACCATGAAATCCAGGACTCTTTTTGAAGTGATGGTTGCCAGAGGCTCGACTTCTACCCAATTCGTGAAATAGTCGATCGCCACCACCGCATAACGAACTCCACCTTTCCTATAGGTAGGGAGCCTATTAGGTCGATTCCCCATACCACAAATGGTCATGGGGATGAAATCATCGTTAGCTCGACTGGAGCATCTCGGGCAACCATAGCGAAGCGCTGGCATTTGTCGCACTTCTGAACATATGAGATCGAGTCTTTCGTTAAAGGGGGCCAAAAATAGCCCTGCCTCAGTGTCTTCAATGTCAGATTTTCCCCCCAGCGTGATCTCCACAAAAGTCTTCGTGTATTTCTCGTAAAATGGTTTTGGCTTCCTCGAGCAGAACACATCGTAGGAGAGGCAACAAATGACCACGTCGATACAAGGTTCCATCTACTATTACGTACCGCGGAGCTTGATAAAGTATTTTTCTTGCGTCTTTTCTGTCCTCAGGTAACTTTCTTGTTGCAAGGTACTCCATTATGGGAGTCATCCAGATCGGTCTTATGTCGATCATTTTGACCTCTATCATTTCTTCTATCACACTCAAACTCTCTAAGAACTCCACTGGCACTACATTCAATGTTTTCAGCTTCTTTTGTAGTGGCAAGTCGTGCCAAAGCGTCAGCATTAGAATTCTGCTCGTGGGGTATCTATTCAACAGAATTGTACTCAAATTCAGATAGTTCTCCCTTTACCTTAGCTAGGTAGGCCACCATCTTGGTACCTCGAGCTTGATATTCTCCCAATACATGTTTAACCACGAGAATCACTATAACATTGGATGGCTTTCGTCTGGAGCTCCCTTGCCACTTTCAGCCCTGCTAGTAAGGCCTCATATTTGGCTTCGTTGTTGGATGCCTCGAATCTGAATCTTAGAGTTGTATGAAATTGACGCCCTTCTGGTGAGATTAAGATGATCCCAACTCCTGATCTGTTCTCGCTCAATGATTTGTCCACGAAGATTTTCCATAACTCTTGCACTGGTTCCCTCAAGAGCTTCTCTTGAAATCCAGTGCATTCATCCATAAAATCAACAAGGGCCTGACTTTTGATCGAGATCCGTGGTACATATAATATCTTGAACTGGCTAAGTTCGATGGCCCATTTTAAAAGACGTCCCAACATTTCAGGTTTTTGCAAAACCTGCCTTAAAGGTTTGTCAGTCATGACATTGATCGAATGGGACTGGAAATATGGCCGGAGCTCTCTGGAAGCCAATATCAGACAGAATGTCAGTTTCTCTATCAGTGGGTATCATGACTCAGCTCCGAGAAGTCTCTTACTTATATAATAAACTGGTTTTTTAGCACGGTCTTCTTCTTGAACTAACAAGGCACTGACTGCATAATCTGTCACGGCTAGATAAAGGAATAGAGACTCTCCAGACATAGGTTTAAATAACACTGGGGGCTCGGCCAGGTGCGTTTTTAGGTCGAGGAATGCATGTTCGCATTCCTCAGTCCACTCAAATTTTTTGTTTCCTCTGAGCAAGTTGTAGAATGGTAGACACTTGTCAGTGGATTTTGAAATGAAACGATTCAAAGACAGCACCCTTCTAGTCAGGCTTTGAACTTCTTTACGCGACCTAGGCGAGGGCATTTCTAAAAATGATCTAATTTTCTCAGGATTCGCCTTTATCCCCCTTATGTTGACTATGAACCCCATAAATTTTCTAGATGCCACTTCGAAAGTGCATTTCTGAGGATTTAGCTTCATGTCATACCTCCTTAATATTCCAAAACATTGTTCTAGATTGGACACATGGTTATTGGCAGTCTTTGATTTGACAAGCATGTCATCGACATACACTTCCATACTTCTCTCGGTCTGATTAGCGAACATCTTGTTGACCAAACGTTGATATGTAGCCCCGACATTCTTTAGCCCCGAAGGGCATAACTTTATAACAATATACGTTATGATCGGTCATGAAGCTAGTATGTTCCTAATCCGCATGATTCATAGCAATCTGGTTATATCAAGAATACTCGCCCATGAAGGACATAAGCTCGTGACCTGTTGTGGCATCTACCAACTGATCAATCATTGGCAGTGGGAAACAATCCTTGGGATAAGCTTTATTCAGAACGGAGAAGTCGATACAAGTCCTCCATTTCCTATTTGGCTTCGAGACCAGCACGATATTGCTGACCCAGATTGGGTATTTTTCCTCACGGATAAACCTGCATTTTAATAGTTGTGCTAGTTCTTTCTCAAGAGCTTCAGCTCGGATCATTCCCAAGCATCTCTGTTTTTGGGATTTTGCAGGCACGCTCTTGTCAAAATTTAAGGTGTGCATGATTACATTCAGACTTATTCCCACCATATCTTCATGTGACCAAGTGAAAACATCTAGATTCTCCTATAAGAAATCAACCAGCTCCTTCTTCCTTTTATCATCAAGATTCATCCCAATCTTTACAACTCTTGAAGCTTCTTTGGGGTCAATGTTTACTTCCTCGAGCTCCTCTATGGCTTGGATTTCTGGCCTATCTTCGCCTATCCGTGGGTCAATGTCATCGCGTTGGGAAACATCATTATCCTCTTTTTGCTGAGGTTCTTTCGTCCCGCAAGTAACTTCTACTTCCTGGGACTCTTCACCTCCATCATTTATGACCATCGCATACTGGTCGGGTTATGATTTTCCCTTCATAGAAACAATATAGCATTCTCTGGCAGCGAGTTGATCACCTCTGATGGTGCATATTTCCATGGTTGAGGGAAATTTTATTGCTAGGTGGCGGATAGAGGTTATGGCTTCAAACGCCATCAGCGCAGGTCGGCCCAAAATCGCATTGTACGTAGTTGGACAATCGATTACCATGAATTCAAGCAACTTGGAAACAGTGTGCGAGTCTTCTCCCAATGTGACCACCAATTTGATCGTCCCGATAGCTACCGACCCTTCACCACAAAACCCGTAAAAAGTCATTGATTTCGCCTTCAAATCAGTTACAAGTAGCCCCATTTTTTCTAAGGTGGACCTGAAAAGTAGATTCACAAAACTTCCGTTATCTACTAGTGTTCTCCGGGCCCTCCGGTTGGAGAACTGAACGGTTATGACCAACGGATCGTTATGTGGGAATTGGATGTGGCTAGCATCCTCTTCTATGAAAATGATTGGTTGCTTTTCCAATCGTTGTTGTTTCGATAACCGTTATTCCAGGATGAACTCCACCCTGTTATGGGACTTCAATTTGTTAATGTACCTCTTTTGGGCTTTGCTGCTCGTGCCTGCCAAATGAGGTTCTCACGAAATGGTGGTTATATCCCCCCTACTATCGGAGGAGGGTCGACCTGATTTGCTTGAGCTCCGGTTTGACTTACTGGAGTTTCGGTAACTGATTGAGGGTTTGGTCCAGCGGGCTAATTAGGGACCACTCGATTTTGGGCGTACTAGTCCAATGGTCCGGCTTTGATGAGAGTTTTGATCTCATCCTTCAGTTGTTGACAGTCATCAGTGTTATGACCGATGTCGTTATGGAATCGGCAGAACTTTGAAGAATCTATCTTCGCCCTCTGGTTATTCAACGATTCTGGCTTCTTCCATGGAAGGCGAGTAGAATTTGCAAGGAAGATGTGCTCCTTAGTGTTCATTAGGTCGGTATAGCTAGCGTAAACAGGTTTGAATTTCTCCCCATATTTATTTTTCTTCGTCCCGCTCTGGTCACCCTCGCCATTTCCCTTCCTTTTGTTATTCCCCCTTTGTTATTCTGGGTAATGGTTTGAGCCGTAGCTACAACGTCCATTATCGCTCCAACGAGCTGGATAGGGGTCTGGCTGGTTCCCATGATGGAAGCTCATGCCTCCTCTAGGTTAATCCACTCTTGAGCTCGGCCCAAGAATTCGTCCACACTCTTAACTCCTTTTCTTTGGATTTCCTGCCACAGGTCACCCCCAACAAGGATTCTCGTCCTAATTGCCAAGAGTTTGGAGTTGTCATCAACATCTCTAGCTCGTGCAGCGACATTGGCAAACCTACTTAGATATGCCTTCAACATCTCGCCAGGTTGCTACTTTACGTTGGCCAATGAATCGATATCAACCTGAGTTGCCTGTGAAGCTCATAATGCTTTTTTGAACTCAGAAGAAAATTTCTTCCACGAGCTTATGGAATGCCTCTTTTATTGCTTAAACCACTACCTAGCTGGCCCGACCAGAGTTGTAGGGAATAAAATACACCTTAGATCGAGCCCGACATTGTGAGCCATCATCATGGAGTTAAACATTCAGAGGTAATTTGGCGGATCTCCATCTCCATCAAATTTTGACAAGTGTGACATTATAAATCCTACCGGATATGTGGTCGCCGCAATATTCAGAGCGCAAGGCTCGAGCTCGTCTTTCGAGTCGCAGTGGTCTTTTTCTTTTCCAGATAAAAGCCTCTTCATTTGCTCTTCCATCAAAGCTAGTCTTTCAAGGGTTTGGTCCCTAGTCCCTAGGTTACCTGGGGGCTGTTCAACAGCTCTCATCCTATCGTATGCGTTTGGTGGGTTATTGTCCCTCCAAGCTTGATCTTGGTTTTGTGGTGCATTCCTGTTATCGCATAATTCAGACAATCGTGCAAATCAAGTTGCGGATCATACCGAGGGCTCTGTTCTAAATTCAACCGATTCCTTAGGTCATCCTCGGACCTACCGCTATGCTAACTTTCAATCCAGTAACCCCCGTGTACGAAACTTACAGCTCGCGGTTGGGACCGAGGATCTAGATTTTTGACACGTGTTCGTGGGACGTAAGTATTGGCAGATGGGGGAGGATTCCTCCTACTGTCTCCGTAAGCTGGAATGTCCCATTGAGAACGAGGTGGTGTCGGATGTCTTATAGGTGATGGGGGATGCCTTATTGGTGAGGCTATCCTCGTTCCATCAAGGCGGACTAAATTAGCTCGCATATGTTTTACTCCAATGTCTCTAGTTCTCTATGCCTGGCAATCCGATCATGACGTAAGAGGGTTTGTTGGAACATTTTGTCTTTGTGAGCCTATCCCAGCCCCTCCTCGTGGATTTCCATGGGCATTCCTGGGGACCTGTGAAGAAGGCACTGAACTTGGGGTTGTAGTCCTAACCGACCGACTGACATGCTGATGACCCCTTTGATGGTCGCTGGGTCGAGCATTTTGATAATCTCGCTCCGTAGGTGCAGAACTTGGAGTGGCGATTCTGACTGATCGACTTGGTTTGGATCGATTATTCCTGCTGGACTTATGAGACCCACTTTGGCTCTTTCCGACATTAACGTCGGTTGCAAGAGGGGGTAACCGGGCTAAAACCTCCTCAATTTGCATGTTTGCCTTAGCGAGATGGCTTCTAATTGCATGTTTTCCAACTCAACGGCTGTTAGATAGTTTGGATTTGGATTCGGCAGCAATGACACCGAACTCCCAGTGTCGCCATGACCCGCCGATTGTTTTCCCAAACGTTGCTGAATCTCAGGGCCACGTTCATTCGAAACAGTGGTATGATGGGCCTCCTGCTCACCGAGTTGTTCTATCTCATTATCATGCATTGAGTGAGTGAGCACCATGATGAGAATCGACTGGGATTTTGATGAAGTGCTAATTTTCTCTCAATGAAAGCACCGAACTGTTGACGCGCCAACAGTGTATTAAGAAATAATAAGGTAGATTAGTGCTTAATGATAAACCGTAATGAAAAATAAACAGAATTCACTCAAGAACACGGAAATTTTACGTGGTTCAGTGGTTAAAATCCACCTAGTCCACGAGTCAATATTATTTTTGCTTCCCACTCTATTTTGGCAGAGTTTTGGTATTACAAAATAATGGTCCCCATTCCTGTCCAATATTCCCAGTATTTATAGGGGAATTCCATGGACAGGTTTGGGTAACCGCGTGAGTCAATCACGCATTTACATAATGTCTACATTTAATACAAATAATTCCCTTTTATATTGGACAAGATAACAGGTTCCTATTATCTCGAATAATAAATACGACAACCTGGTCATAAATAAACGTGTAAAAGGGATCCCGAGTCTATAGGGATCCTTGAGTATGCAATATACTAGAATTACCACGAGCTGGATATCTCCTCCAAGCTCGTGCTTCGACAGTTATTTAATATTCCAAGCTCGTGATTCACAGCCATCGAATCCTTAGTTCGAGATAAACTCAGGTCGCCTAACACCACGTATGATCACTATGAATCTCGAGTTGTCCACATGGATAATAAGCAGACATTATTTCCCTTAGTCATTTTTCAGTGTATTTATCTGCCAGTTGTACCCGAACTGAGTGAATGAACTCGTGCTAAAATTATGGTACAACAGTTATGTTCTCTGATTTCATCCTTAGCTTCTACAGACCTCTAGTAACTAAGGTAATCCAAGGCTAAGGAAAATACCAAAATACCCCTAGCCTTTACCTTGGCTCTCTACTGCCCCCAAGGGAAAAATCGTCATTTGCCACATTTTCCCGCTAAATCTCAAATTTCACTTAAGAGTCCCAATTAATCCCACTAATCTTCAAAACACTAATATTTATCCCAGTAATAATTCATACTCTAATATCCCCGGTAACTCACCAAATTACTAAAATACTCCTAGACTCACCCCGAGCCGGGTATAACTCCATGTTGTGACTTTTCCACCAAATTGCTCACAAGGATCGCCTCATGCCACACAACTCAAATATATCCACATAATAATGTGGTCCCACTCACAATGAACAAATAATTTATAATTATACCCTCAATGGGTCAAATTACGAAAAATGCCCTTTTTCACCAAAACGGGCCCACAATCACATTTAATGCACATAAGCATGCACAAATAGTCATATTATCATACTACTCATATATTTCACATAATCAAACATATATAATCACAATTAACACATAAAAATTCAATTATGCTCTCCTGACACAGTAATCAAGGCACTAAGCCCTATTAGCGGATTTAGGACGTTACAACTACGCATGTAAATGGAAGAGATAACTACAAGGAAGCTCTCATGGTCCTCTCTATGACCTCCATGGTCAACTTTATGGCTACCTTTGTCCACCTTTTACCTTCCCAAGTACATGCCCTGAAACATATAGCATAAACATGCATTCCATAAACATTAGCAATCAAGCAAACATGTTTAACCTTCTTACCTTGGCGTGTGTGTGGCGACTTTGAAAAAGGAGAAAGTGATCTTGTTTAATGTTCAAAGCCTATCCACAAAATAACAATAACCTTATTTAGACCATAACACACTTAAATAGCTAAGTTACACGCGCCAAGAATCCCTTTGCATAAGTGATGCAACAAGTAGACTTATTTCATTAATCATAAATATTCCATTCCCATAAATCAAACTTACCCTAATACTAACACCAAACAACATTAAAAAATAACCAATAATACCTTAAGTAGATGTGTAGGCCGAACCACTATGAAGCACCACCACCTTAGAGATTACAAACCCTAGCCAAGAATCATGTCTCTCTAATAACCATCAAAAGAACAAGAAGAGAATGAACTTGAAGACTAAACCATAAAGCAACATTTTACCTTAAATCTTTATTCCCTTTCTTCACAAAAATCCTGAGCCCTTGAGCTAAACCTCCACCTCATTAGCCTTCTCTCTTTCTTTCTCATGCCTTCTTTCTTTCTTTCTTTCTTTCCTCATGCCTCTCTCTCTCTCTTCCTTTCTTTGTGTTGTGCGAAAATGAGAGCTAAGCTCTCTATATTTATAGGCTCCAAGGCCACACATCAAATCCTCACAATTAAAGTTGCTTGATTACAATCTTCCAATAACCATAGCCTAATTGATTCCTAATCACCGCTGATTGATCATATCCTATTGACATTAGCATGAACCTAGTCCTTATTCTAGCCATGTTCATTAAATACTATCCCCATCCATGATCTTCTAGAATCAATCACCATTAAACCCTCTTAATATTTTAGGAACCTAGCCTTAATCTTGCACTCTACACATGATTGATTTCCCATCATCAAATTCCAATAATGCCAAAATATTCAAGCTAGAATCAAGAGACAATTCTTCCTTTTATATCACCAAATCAATCAAGAGCATCACATATGCTTGATTTTTGAAATTGGATCTTCGAAGGAAGCTTTTGATTCCACTCAATCAAGGAAAAAATCTTTTCGTTCACATTGTCATTCTCATTCTCTTGAATTTTCGAAAATTCAGCTCACACTTCCCTTTTATAGTTCGAAAATCAGCTTGTAGTGTGAACAAGAAAATTCTCATTAATTCACCATAATTCAACCCAATCTTTCAAGCCTTCATTCATGCAACTCATCAAGATCTTAACACATTTCTCTTTCATGCACACTACATGCCCAAGGCTTAGTCACACACACACACACATGTGCACACATTATCATATAACTAAATCAAAGCAAAAATAAGTAAATAAAACAAAGGTAAATAAATAACTACATAAATAAATAAAAGAATAACTACTATAGTAAATAAGGTAACAACTAATTAAACAAGTAAACAAGACAATATAAAAGAATATTAAAATTAAATAATTAAATTGAAAATAAGTGAATTAAACATCAATTAAATAAATTAAAATAAACAATAAATAATTAAAATGTATGTGTCCGGATATTACAAATACACAGCCTATATGTTCATCAAATGGAGTCAAAATGGCATTCCTAAATGGTAACCTCGATGACGAGGTGTACATGGAACAACCAGAAGGGTTTATTCTAAGGGGAAATGAACATAAGGTGTGTATGCTTGTTAAATAATTATATGGTTTAAAACAACACCAAAACAATGGAATGAGAAGTTTGATGAGGCCATTGTTTCGGATGGGATTAGACACAATAATGCGGACAAGTGCTTATACTCTAACACTTATGATGACTACGTCATCTTAGTGTGTCTATATGTTGATGATATGTTGATATTAAGTAATGACACGAAAGACATAATACAAACGAAGGGTTTCTATCTTCTAACTTCAAGATGAAGGACCTTGAAGAGGTTGATACCACACTAAGTATAAAAGTTAGAAGAAATGTGGATGGTTATGCCTTAGTTCAAGCTCATCATGTTGAGAAAATTCTTGACAAGTTTGGTCATCTGAATATCAAAGAGGCAAACACACCCTTCGATTCAAGTGTAAATCTTGAAAAGTATGAAGGGAGAGCAGTGGATCAACTAGAATATGCAAGTGCAATTGGAAGTTTGATGTATGCCTCTCATTATACTAGAGTGGACATTGCATTTACGGTTAGTAAACTAAGTAGGTTTACTAGCAACCCAAGTATCTTACATTGGAAGGTCGTGGAAAGATTATTTGGATACCTTAAAAGGACCAAAGAGTTATGCCTCCAATATTCTAAGTTTCCTAAGATACTTAAGGGATATTCCAACGCAACTTGGATATCTGGTGCAGAAGATAATCTCTCCACAACCGGTTCGGTGTTCACCCTTTGAGAAGGTGTGGTTTCTTGGGGATCTAAGAAACAAACATGTAAATGTCACTTAACCATGGAGTCGGAGTTTGTAGCTCTAGCGGCAATCGGTAAAGAGGCCGAGTGGCTAAGAGATATCATGTGGAGATACAAAAAACGTTGATGTATCGATGATTTCGATACATTGTGATAATCAAGCCACTTTGATTAGAGCTTACAACAAAATATATAATGGGAAGTCTAGACATAAAAGTCTAAGACATGACTATGTGAGGGAATTGATTGATAAGAGTATCATATCAATTTCATATGTGAAATCTTGTGAGAACTTAGCGAATTCGTTTACCAATCCTCTTGGGAGAGATTTGGTTAGTTCTACAAATAAATGGATGGGACTAAAACTCCTTGACAAATAGATTCATCAATGATGGCAACCCAACTTAAAACTTGTATACATCAAGCGTAGAGTTCAATGGGTAAGAACAAGCCATTGATAAGGGAATAGTTTCAACATTAACAACTTAAAGGTCTCATCAAGGGTAAGTTAATGTTAGTTGCTACTGAGCATGAGGGTTGAGTCATAGGCTTTTAATGAAATTCAGTTGAAGAGCAACAAGCATCTCTAAAGGTAGGAAAGATGTTGTAAGAATTTCACCTATGTGAACCTAGAGGTGGGTCGCCTCTCAAGAGAGTAGGAGTTTTCTCTCTAGATGGTTCATGAATGAATCAAGCACAAGGCCATTAAAAGTGCTAAGTGCAAATAGTGGGAAATACATAAGTAATTAGATAGAGGTGTGTGAGATATTACCAGTTTTTATCACTAGGAATATTGGGTTCAATCTTTTAAAAATACCTTAGCATTTCGATTTAAGCTTTGTAGTGTTTTGACTAAGGTAAAGTTCAAAACCAACAGGTACTTTACTTTATGCACTAAATTGAGGATGTATTTAACCAAGTGGGGGAATGTTGTGATTGGTTAAATACTTGGTGAAATTGGTTAGGCACGAAGAGGTGCAAAACCATAACGATTTCACAAAAGTCAACATGTGAGAGTTGATTTTTTGTATAGGAATTTATTAATCATCTTTTTAGGTCCAAAGTGTTTCTTTAGAGTATGAGAGTACCCAAAAATTTTGGGAGCATTTGGTGATGTTTTGAGACAATTTTTGGAGCATCAAATTAGAGGCAACAGTGATGTGATGCCTCTGGGAGGCAACGCGTCGCTCGGCCAAAAAATGGTAGAACAAGTGACATGTCACCTGGTGCTAAGCGATACATTGCCTGGCAGGTGATGCATCGCCTGGTGCCAGGCAACGTATTGCTTGGGCCATCTGCACAGATTCGTACAGTGATGTGTTTTTTGTTTCCAAAACTCAAATTAAAATTCTCTAATCTCATTGGTTGAGTCTAATGAACTTCATATACTAGTTAAAGGATTCGTATGAGTTAATTTATGACTTGATCACTCATATCTCTCTCTCTCTCTCTCTCTCTCAAAAGAACTATATATATATCTCTCTCTAGCTTTCAAAATTACTAGTTTTATCCAAGATCTTCATCAAGAAAGCTTAACTTGTATGAAGGATCAAGGCTTGTGAATCACAATCTCATTCCATTGTAGTAGCTTCAAGTATTTTTAAGGAGAAGGCTAGGAATAGAGATTTTTGGACAAAAAATCTACATTTGTGTCAAGCCTTGTCATTTTTGTGTTCCACATAAAATCATAGCTTTGTGATTTTGTGCTTGAAGGTTGCTCTTCAAGAAAGGTCCACTCTACACTGTGATTCTTTTGTGTTTATGTAATTTGTGATTATCTACCTATAGAGATAGATTACTTGTTGTTTATGCTTTGAGTTGTAATACAAAACCAAGGTTGATTAAGCCTAATCTCCAATAGGTTTTTGATCATGTGATTGACAGTGCATCGAAAGTATGTGATAACATTTCAATGCGATAATAACAATTTTTAAAGTATAAGAACGAATCACTCTATGAACCATAACTAGAATGGGATCTTTCTCATGCGATATGAATCTGAATAAAATAGAAAATTACAAATACCTTCTAGATGTAAAACATGCATAGATCAAATAGCCTCTTAGCCTCCTAACTCACCATCCTCCATACTATGGCTCGCACAAATAGAAGGAGAAAGATGGATGTCTATGCTATTTAGTAGGATACACAAGAACACATTTTTGAATTTCAACACATGAGAGAGTGTTCTTCTCACAATTAAGAGAGAAAAAAATTCTCTATTTTTCTCTCTTGGCAAATAATGTGAAATGCATCTGATGTCTTATCTTCTTTCTTGATGTTATGTTCTATCTATATAACAATAGAAAAAAGATCTAGCCCTAATCTCATTGGGCCTATATGTGGGCCATAGTCACTGTGGTTGGCGCCAACTACAGGGCTTTGGGCCATGTGGTATTTTATCTCTATAAAATGTTATTTATTGGACCCTTATTATATTTATTTTATGTATATATAATTATACCACAAATTTAAATATGATTAATTTTTAATAAAAAAATTAATTTCACAAAATTATCAATATAATTTTATTTGCCATTAAATATTATTTCATAAATAATATTTTAAATATTAATTCACAACTAATATTAATTTGTGAGATTAAAAATAATAATTTATTATTTTTAATTATTTCCTTTTAATAACAAAATCATAATTCTATGTTATCAAGCTAGTATGGGAACAATATGGACCTATAGTTCTAAGCTCCAATAATTTAATTAATTTCACTAACTCTTAGTTCTATTAATTAATTTATTAATTATGAATTATTCCACTAGAAATTCATTACTCACTTTAGGATTGATGTCAAGTCTCAAACGACCATCGACTGATGAATGTTGAACTTTTATATATTAACGGAGATTATCAGAAGTTCTTTCTTTCATTGTGTCATAGTCCAATACAATCTATATTGTATATGGTACATCTATTTCTTTGTATCGCTACATTTAATAATCTGGATAAACTATTATGTATTAAACAAAAGATAGATTATACTCATAATCTTTATTAAATAAAGCTCCCACTTTATTTAGCGATTACGGACAATTTTTATATTATTATCTTGAGTTAAATCATCTTGCATATATATCATTATACATATACTTAATTCAAGACCACATCAATAATATTGGATCTTCATGATAAATGACATGTATAATTAAATACAAATATGAGTGCAAAATATTAACTTTATTTAATTAACAGTAATTGTTCATACATAAATACACTTTAAGGTCACAAATCCCAATAGTGGGTGGCTTATTGGGAAGGCCACCTGTCATCCATCTGGTCGTACCACCTGAGGTTGCCCATTATCCACCCCGATCTCCCTTTCTGGTGGTGGTCCATCTCCCTGACCCTAGTTGTTCAAAGGAACCTGAGGTGGTGGATTATGGGGAATCCCATCTCTTTTTGTTTGCCTTGACGTAGTCCTAGCCAGCCCAGTTTGATCAGGTTGCTTCGTGGATACATGAGCAGTTTTCTCATTCTTGTGAGTGTGTGCAAATCGGTCATTCCTGGGAACTTGTCCCGGTGGCACAATGCCTGGAGTGGAAGTTTGAACAACTTACATTGGCATGACTGCACCTATGCGGCCTACTCCTTTGAAACCCACTTGCCCTCATTCCGACATTTGGATCGATTGTAGGAGGTGATAGTCAGGACAAAATCTCATCAATACATCTGTTGGCGTGGGCAAGGTGACTCCTGAGCTCAACATTCTCCTACTCGACCATTCCTATCTAGTAGACAGAATGTGAATTTTTACAATGGAGCCGTGATGATGAACTACCTCTATCCTGAGGTTTCTAGTCTGGGCCCGGGGTTGTTTTCCAATGCGCTTGAGCATAAAGGTGCCTTCTTCAGTAGGGTTGGCTGCTCAAAACTCCCTTTGGTCACTACAACAATTTTTAGTATGTATTACATTAAAAAATAACACTTATTTAAAAGTGCTATTAATAAGCAATTAAAAAAACACACGGCCCCATATGTGAAATTTCATTTGGCACCATATGAAATATATAACTAGGCGCCAAATGAAAATAAGAGACACGGAAGCACACAGTAAACTAGTCTCAGCCTCCGAACCCCTAAGCCTCCATTGAATCCCTAATTTCTGGTTTCGTCTCGTTGCCTCTCTTTCTTTCTTTCCTTCGTCTCTTTGCCTCTCTTTGCTTCTTTTTCTTTCTGGTTTCCTAGTCTCTTTCTTTGCTTCTCAGCTTCTCTTTCTTGCTCTTTTTTTTTTCGTCTACACAACCAAGCAGAGCATCACTCAACAACCCTTTTATTCAAACTTCACTATTTATTCTTCTATGTCGTCTAAAATTATGAAAAACCCGAAGAACCATTTTTTCAGGATCTGGGTTTTCACTTCCTCGCCTTTTTTCTTCATGGGTATGTCAATTTCTTTACTGGGCTTTCGTTTTTTTCCATCTTCTTTATTGTGTTTTCTTGATCTTTTGTGCTCTGATGTG
Organism: Humulus lupulus; assembly: GCF_963169125.1. Taxonomy (NCBI): domain Eukaryota; kingdom Viridiplantae; phylum Streptophyta; class Magnoliopsida; order Rosales; family Cannabaceae; genus Humulus; species Humulus lupulus. The sequence goes on from NC_084801.1 coordinate 131,728,361, forward strand.
TTATGTATAGCTTTAGGTGAAACCCATTTGGGAATTTCACTGTTCAGGTTACATTTTTTTTCTTTCCTTTCTTTACAGTGTCACTGCATTTTTAAGCTCTTCAGTTTTTTTTTTTTGGTTAAGTTTTTTTGAAATTGGACCAAGAGGTCTTGGGGGTTCTTAAAAGGTTCCAATCTTTGGTTTAGCTTTTCAAAAAATGTGAGGAATTTTTTTATAGGTGAAAGTAATTTCATTTTAATTTTGGAGCTGAGAAATTTTCATATTTGGCATCTTGATGCTTTCCATTCCTTAATTCCTTTAGATTTATTCTTTATTTGCTTGATCAGCCAATTTATGGTGTTACCTTTATTCAAGCTTATTGAATGCTAGTAAATTCCATGTCTTTATCATTTATTGACCATCACGAGTATTTACAATTTCTAAAGGTATGGTTGATTATTTTTGTCCAATATTTACATTATCAATCCTTTTATGCTGTAATTTACCTTGGTCTGTATGTTGAACAAGGAAAATCTTCATATAATTTTTTTATAGGTTAACATTTAGCTCAAAGCTATTCCTTTAACCCTTTTGATTTGAACTTGTTGAGTTTTATGGCTTTCAATATATGTAGAAAGTTGATGGCACAACCGAATTATTGATGAAGAAAAAAACTTAGAGGTGAATTGGTTGAACTCTGAGGAATAGTTTGAATGATCAAGTTGAAAATGGCTACAAATATGACGACTGATCAAGGTCCTGATAGAAATGGTACTGTGTGGACTATAGATCAGAAGCTTGATCAACCCATGGACGAAGAGGCTAGAAAGCTTAAAAACATGTACACAAAAAAGGTATACTTGTTTCTTGTTCTTGGAGATCTCTTTCTCTTAGTCTTTCATCCTTTTGAAATACCTATCAAAGTCAAACTCATGATACCTGGCAAAATGTTTACTTCAAAAGCTTTGGATTTTTCTCACAATATGGGAAATCGTCAAAATGGATATTACCGATATAGAAGGGATTGCTGCAATATAGTTGTATGCTTGTGCTCAGGGTAGATTACAATTCTCTAGGCCCTATTTTAATTTCCTGTGGGATGTATTCTGAAAATGGCGGGCAATGAGATTAATGAATTTGATGAAATTGAGCATATTATGATAGTTGCATGGTTCCTTTACTGAATTGCTTTTGTTTTGTTTAGAAAATATTAGCACTGATACTTCTGTATTTTTCACTTTTGAGCTAGACGTTATTTGTGCACATCTTACTTCATAGAAAGAATGTAGAAATACGCTTCTCTCAAAATTTTATTGTTGATTTGTATGTTCTACTTTAATTTGCTTGTGCGATGCATTAAAAATGGCCAGCTACTAGCCATGAGAGTAAACAAAAATTTATAGAAATTTAGCATGTGATGCTACGTATTTAGTTCCTTTGTTGATTTGGTTTTGTTCTGTCTTGTCCAGAAGCTTTCAGTAGTAATGCTTCTGCAACTTGCATTCCAGAGCCTTGGAGTGGTATATGGAGATTTAGGCACATCTCCATTGTATGTTTTCTACAACACTTTCCCTGATGAAATTAAAGACCCAGAAGATTTGATTGGAGCTTTATCTTTGATAATATACTCGCTTACTCTTATTCCGCTTCTCAAGTATGTGCTAATTGTTTGTAGAGCAAATGATAATGGTCAAGGTAAAGTGTTCTCAACCTGGAAAGTTGATTTGCCGAAGTTAATCTTCTAATGCTTGCATATAAATTTTATATATTTCTTGTTAAAATAAATTGAAAAATGAAGATACAAAGAAACAGGGATTATTTGTGAATAGCATGGTTGAAAAATGAAGATACAAAGAAACAGGGATTTAAGTATTTATGTTTCAGAGAAGAAATATGATAATCTAGATGTTGTTTATGTATTTTACGGTATTTTATAAGAAACAAAACTTTCATTAAATTTCAAAAAATTATGTATTTATAGTTACAAGAATGTGATGTAGTATCTTTAAATACAAGAAATCGAAAAAACTTAAACTCTATTTAAAGAAACCAAACAAAGCTAACACCACTAAAAAAAATATTAGTCCAAGTAAGAGTAATTAGAGAAAGGAGAAAATCCTTGAATTTCATTTACTGAAGCTCAATGGTAAGTTGATAACCTAATCCTTTTCGACAATGATATCATATCTTTGATGACCTCAAAAGCTGCATCATCACATTGTTCCACACTACAGCCACGATCTCGCTTTTACCAAAAACATATAGGTTCTCCATCTATACTGTCTCACATATTTTAGGTAATACCCAACATAATCAACTTCATTCAACAATTCACATCATAATGATCTAGCTTTGCTGCAATGCTGAACTGATGATCCAATGTTTCAGTTATGTTTATACAAAACACACCACAAAGGTGAGAGGGTTAAATGCAAACTAGTTCACAAGTACTAGTCTTATAATAAACTAGCCGAACAAAAGCGTCAACTCTGATTGGAATGGATGGTATTAAAATGCTAATAAAAATAAGGAGATTGCCAAAGAATATTACTGTCAGACTAAGATTTACAAGGATAAAAAGCCCAGAATTTTCACATGTCCAACAATTTTTTATCTAGAAAGGATTCCCCAATGTAAAAACCACGTTATTCTCCTTCACTCACTCTCATCTACACAACCACTCACTCACTAATTTCTGGTTTCGTCTCGTCATTCTCTGCCTCACGTGAGTCTCTGAAGCACACGACGTCGGTGAGAGCTTCCAGAGGACACAACAGAGGTCATTTTTCTGGTTGTCTCGTCTATCTCTGCCTCACATAATGATTCTCCCCTGCTGGAAGCAAGAACATCTTTGTGAGGTGAGTTTTTTTTATACAAATATCATATAATCAATATATAAATATAGGGTGATTTATAATCTGATTTCATTTTTTTTATATTATATTCAAAGCTAGAGAAATAACAAAACTTGTGTGCATACAACACATATACATATATATAGTAGCATTTCTTTCTTTTAGGTAAACTTCTATGCCATGAGCCATAGATTTCTTTGTGATGCAAAACAGAAAAAACAAAGAAAAGGGCTAAAAATACCATAGTCCACTGTAGGATTGGTAATGAACATGGTAGATTTATGATTTGGGATGAACATACAAATTATAAATGATGAATAAAATAAATATATATGTCGTCATGACCGGGAATTTTATACAATTGAATATAGTTTATGTAAGTAATAAATTTAAATATTGAATATTGTCCGAGCCAATCAATTTTTGTCAAGACACATTACAAATTTCAATTGAGTGTTTGTTTGAACTTGATTTATTAATAGAGCTCACCATGATGAAGTGAATCTTCTATGTACATATAACCTTGATCTAGCTTTCTATGTTTGTTATTGAACCAACAATATACTTATCCCTACTTTTAATAGACTTGTGAAACCCATGTCTATACATTGTCTTATACATATACATAATTCCTCCTGTTTTAATCTTATTGTGCTGTGAAATCATTTTCCCTTGCTTATACTCTTTATGCCTGGCATAATTTTTCTTTTATCATTTCATCTCTTTAGGTACAATGTAGCAATTAAGTGTGCAACTATTACTCTTGCTGGGCACTCCTAACCAAAGTAGAATTATGAATATAGATTACTCTCTGTCATTTTAGATTTTTCTCTTAGAAATCCAAGTCTCTCATCTTTTTTTTTCTGCAATTTTGGGTAAAATCTGAATCTTTCTATTTTATTTCAATCTCTTGCCCTAACTTCTCTCTATTCAATTCTATTTCAGATTTTGTTTTTAGAAATTGGAAAATGTTGTTGAGCTATGGGGTAAGCTCTTTCTTCCTTGGCTTTCATTCATTAGAGTTGGTGTTTGATTTTTTTGGGGTTATTTCAGTTTTACTTGAACAAATATACTTATCTTATCAATTTATTTAGTTCTTACTTCAACAAACAGCTTTAATACAAGTAAATGATTTATGGGTTGTTGGGGATTAGTTGGATGATTTATATATACATACATGTGTGTTCTTAGCTTCAGGTTGAGCATTTTTCTTAAATAGTCACTGTTTGTTCTTGTTTGGAATCAAAATCCCTACTATATATCTTAATAAGTATGGATGAATCTCAAGGAGTCATATTTATATAATTATTTTTGCATCTTATGTATGCTCATTCCCATATATTGATTTGTTCAAGCACTAATTGAAGTTGTTAAAAATCATGTGTCAAGTTTTTTTATTTTTTTTTTATGAAAAAAGGAATATATTGCACCAAAACAAACAAATACAACCAGTTCAAAACCAACTCAAAAGGGTAACAGATTATAGACATTTAATAAGAGCAGCTAGAGAACAATTCTGCCTTAGGACTTTTTGACTCAGCCTACCATTCAATCTATACTTCACAGCCTGCTTAATCAACCTCACTATATACAAAGGAGTATAGGAACAGATAGAAAAAATGCAAGAGTTCCTATTAAACCACACACCATAAACCGCAGCAGCCAAAACAGCAATAGAAAAGCTGTGCAGAAAACTCTTAGGCTTCCTATCTAACCACTCTTTCCAGCCAACATACTGAAGAGGCCAAATACCAGAACCCAGCCACCCTTTGAGCAGAGCCCAAACTTGCTGGGAAAACCAGCAATCAAAGAAAAGGTGCTGATGCGATTCCTCCACCTGCTCACAGACTGGGCACAACACAGAAGCAATAGAAACTTGGCACCTCACTAAGTCTTGCACTTTTGAAATATGGGGCTAATCTCATTGTAGGTGGATTTACTTTTGGCTGCTTATGGCTGCTGCTTGTGGTCTTTTCATCAGTGAAGAAGCTTTAAATATCTGGGTCTGTCTTCTGTTCTGGTACTTCTGTTTCACAAGCTCAAGAAATTTTCTTGCTCCTTTTAGTAAAATTTGTGTGTTTCATGGTTCCATTGTATGCCTGAATTCTTATTTATAGTAAATGATTTAGGTTGGCATATCTATAGCAAGGATGCTAACTTTGGATGGGTCATGGAAGTCTCTTGCTGAGTCCTTTTCTAGGAATGCTGGATACATAACATTGACGATTTTTTGGGTGTACTGGTTAGCTTCCTAATTCAATTAGTTATTTTTATTAAACATGTTTGATGAAGCTTTTCACTTGTAGCTCTTTAGCCATTACCATTTTAGGTGATATTCTTATATTGAAAAATCAATCTGACACTGTATAGTTATTAGGGGAGTGTGCATTAGTGACTTGATACCATTTTATTTTGGAAAGCTTTTCAAGCAGTCTGGGGCATCTGATGATGTTTGTTCAAAGGTTAGTTCTGGTTGGTTTCAACTTCTACTACATTAATAATGTATTCTAATCTTGATGGTGACTGCAGTTAGGGATTGGAAAAGAAAAAGCTTTGAGCATAACTCGTGTTGTTCAATTTACCATTTGAACTTGTTTTTTATATAGTTTTACCAGCTTATCTGTTTTAATTTATAACTAGAAAATATTATTATATTCCATATTGAGCTTTTTCTTGATCTCATTTTTATTTATTCTTATAATTTGAACTTGTGTAATGGCATACAAGCTACTGGTTTAATGGTTTCCTGTTATCTATATCGTGTGTAATTTTTAGAATTTTTGTTTCCTGTTACATAACTTCTTCTTTGAATACAATAGTTTTACATGACTTCCTAGCAATCTCACTTTTTATATGGTCAAGTTACATATCCTAAACGTCATAAGCAATCTGATGTCCCTGAAATCTATCGTATAGCAGCAAAAACAAAGGTACATATCATAAGTGTGTGTGTGTCCCTGAAATCTATCACTTCTTTTATCTAGGAGGTATGTTTTTCAACCTGATTTGAGTATCTCTGTTTTGGTAGGGTGTTTTCATAAATCCAGCCTTCATTGAGCCATTTGGACTTACTTTAATTGAGGTGATTATTTTTAACTTTGGTTTCAGATACTATGCAGCATATAATGAACTGAAGGTTGTTAGTTTATTAAATGTTATTTTAGCATGTTAAGCTTGATACACAATTTTCTCTTGTTAATTACTTCGTCAGCCAAGGCATTTGGGCAAAAGCTTATTTAAGTTGATTAAAGTGTAAATATCATATGATCAACCTTTTTTTTTTGCTTTCTGCTTTATGTGAGATATGCAATAGCATGGGTTGCAGATGAATGTGAATGTTAGTTATACATGGTTATACTAGCCTACAAGGTATATATATGCTAAAGTTGAATCCCTTAGTGTTGTCCTTGATGCTTAAGTTATGATGAATGTTTTGCGTCTATGTTTGGATGGGTTGTATTAATTCTATGTGTTCCTTTTTCTCTTTAGAGTTTTTATAGCTAATGTGCTACTGCAGTATTTGGAAAGGAACCTATTTTGATTTCTTAACTCACTTTTATAATAAAGTATTCTAAGTAATCTATGTATAAATATATATATCACAGGCTGCTGGAGTTGAATTCCCACCTCGAGAAGAGAGCAGTGTACCATTCTTTAATCCACCCCAGACCCAGCCAATAATTTCTCCTGTTACTAAATACAATGATGCTGCTATTGAGGCCTCTTTACAGTCTCATGCTTCAGGCCTCAGGTACTGTCTCGATGATAACTGACTTTTGTTTGTCATAAACATTTATTCAAATTCTTGGTACTTATTAGGTTTTATTTTCTTATATTAAACACAAGATAGATGCAAAATAAAGTTATAATATATAATTGCATGGTCAGCTGATAAAGTTATAATTAGGTAATTAACTTTTTTTTATGTACTCTTTTAGTTTACTATAACTTTAAGTTGAAGCATTAATTATTTAAATTTTGTTGTAGCTAAGCAAATGGACTCACAACAAAGACAAGTGCACAAAGGATGATGAATTGAAGGATGGAGCAAGTTTGGTTTACTTTTGTGTATCTTGTAATGTTTCTATTTTTCATTTTTGAAGTAAAAATTGTTCAAGATTATAAAACTTTATTATGTTATGCTTTCAAACTTAAGTTAGAACTAAGATCTCATGAAGTAAACACATTCATGGTTTGAATTAGTTATTGTTTAATGTAATACTTATGGTTTATCAATCTATTGAGAATTACATTTTATGATTAATTTTGAATTTTTTTTTTATCAAAATACAATAATGAAAATCTTTTAATTAAAAAAAAACCATATAGTATACTTATCAAAATAAAATTTAAAATTTTATTACTATATGTTATGATTTAAAAACATATTATAAGCGTAAAAAATTGTTATGATTTATATAATATAACAAACTAAAAATGTTATCAAAATAATCAAATGTAACAGTTGAAAAGTGTTATGAAAAAAGTATAAGATTAAACTTCAAATTTATAACCAAAAACTCTATCTAAATGTTATTATTTGAATATTATAGCACCTAAAAATGTGTTATTGAATAGTTTAAGATAACACCAAACATAACATTCTAATACTGTTATAGAAAACACTGGACTTTTAATAACAGGGGCTATGTTAGCATTTTCAGAAGTGTTATCAATAGTTCTGGTTAGCAGTTTTTAAGTGTTATGAATATTGTTTTTTCTTGTAGTGTCTCTAGGCCTTTCTGACTCGCCTTCAAGCACTGACCTTCGGGTTACTGAAAAGGTTTCGAGATGAAAAATTTGCAAGCCTAATTTTTCTCTAAATTAAAGCTCCAATCTATTGACGTGGTTTTTCGCCAACAATGAATTAAGAAATTCGAATATAGAAATTAGGCTTAATGTAAACCGTATAAGAAAACACTAAGAACTTTACGTGGTTCAGTGGTTAAAATCCACATAGTCCATAAGTGTATATTATTGATTGCTTATCTCTAAGGAAACTGTTTATGACAATTTATGCAAAGTTTTGGCATATAAAGGCTCGGTCCCTTTATATGTCCATTCCCTCTCTATTTATAGGGGTTCTGTAATGCCCTACTACTCAATGACCGTTACTCTATGTATTTAAAATAGTGCTAAACTCGCTAAATGAGTCATTTGGCCATAATCGTGTAACTAAATGTGATTAATAGTTTAGGGTTAAAATTTTGGTCAAAGATACAAACGTTTCTCTAAAACGTTTACTGTATACATTGGGATCCCAAAATACATTTTAAAGGTTAATTATAATAAAAGAGTTACAACCAGTCGACCTAAGCGGCAAAATAGGGTTTAACCCTAGTTCCTCTTTAAACCCTCGGCCGTGGTGGTCGAGCAGCCGCATATGTACACATTGTCACCTAAGCTCTTCAACTCAAGGATGGTCCAGCTTTCTTTTACCTTTATCTGCACCACATAGCACCCGTAAGTCGAGGCTCAGCAAGAAAAACTTAAACATGCTCATAAGCAGTTAATAATATGTCATCAAATCATAATAGGCATGTCTAGCAGTAATAACCCTATTCATGCATGCAAGCAAGTATAAATAAATGATTAGGGAATCATTCGGGATCAACACCCTTGAACATGGGACTAATAAGTAACCCTGGGGCTCTGCCCTGTCCTTTGTATAACCAGCTTTCTAGCTAATCTAGCGTACTCGGTGCTAGGTTGTCTTCGACCAATAGGTCGGTCAAGCTTATGATGTGCTTTAGGTTAGGCTAGATCATATGGACTAGCGCTTATCGCGCTAATGCCCTGCTTGACTAATAAGTCAATGCCTTACGACCAGCATTCAGTGTGTGATTGTCGTACTTGACTAATAAGTCAGTGCCTTTCGACCAACACTCACTATGTTAATGGCGTCCTTGACTAATAAGTCAGTGCCCTTTGACCAGCGCTCAGCGTTATTGCCGATCTTGACTAATAAGTCAATGCTAGGATATGGGACTAATAAGTCACCGTAGGCCCCATTTCCTTATCCTCTGTATAAGCGCACCTGACACTGACCAGCATTCAACATGCTAAGGTCGTTCTTGACTAATAAGCCAATGTTGGGATAAGTGACTATTAAGTCACCATAGGTCTCTTAGCCATATCCTCTGTATAAGCGTACCTAGCGCTGACCAACACTCAACGTGCTAAGGTCGTTCTTGACTAATAAGCCAATGCTAGGATATGTGACTATTAAGTCACCTCAGGTCTCTTAGCCATATCCTCTGTATAAGCGTGCCTGGCGCTTCTGGTTAGCATAACCAATACGACCAGCGCACCGCGCTATTGCCACTCTTGACTCATAAGTCAATTCCATACGACCAGCACTCAACACCATTGTCGTTCCTGACTAATAAGTCAGTGCTTCACGACCAGCGCTCAGCACTATTGCCGCTCTTGAATGATAAGTCAATGCTCTTCGACCAACACTCAGCATCATTGCCGCTCATGACTGATAAGTCAGAGCTTTACGACCAGCGCTTAGTACTATTGTCGTTTCTGACTGATAAGTCAATGCGTTTCTCAAGTAACTAATGCAACCAATCATTCATGATGCAACAAATATCCATATATAAAGCACTCAACATGCTTCATCAATAATCACAAGCATAATTATAATCATGCACATTTACAAGACTCAAGCTCTGATTCATTCCATATTCAACAGTCAGGCCATACCATATTCACATGCATCACATACTGGGTGTAGTTTTCTTACCTTTGGTCCAAGCATAGGTTACCAATAAATGACCCTTAAGCACGATCCTGTTTCCAAGCCCCTAGCAGTCACCTCTGATTCAGTCGTTTCCCAGCTAAATCCTCTGGCTAATAAGCTTCTAATCTTCCCTAGAATCGTTATGACTCTAACCTTGCTTGAATCCGAGTCCTAAAACTTGAGTTTCCTTCAAATATGCTAACGGTGTCAAAAAGGGATAATGGGAGAGAGAGAACGTGCTGAACGTTCTTTTTATGTTTCTGACAGGTTACTTCAAGCTTAAGTAACCTCAAGCAAATCCTAATGCTCGAGGTCCCAAAAACGCCCCCCGAGGTAAAATAGTCAAAATTCCCAGAATTCCTTCCTGGTCTCACTAACTCTCAATATATCATCAAATAATCATTCCCTTTACCCAATATCCCGGTAATATGCTAAATACCCAATATACCCTTTGACTCACTCTGAGTCAAGTATGAGTCCTGTTATGACTTTCCCATTAGCTTGCTCCCTAGGATCGTCTCGTGCTGAGTAACCCAAATATATCCACATTATAATGTGGTCTCATACACATATATCACATATATGCCAAATACACCCAAAACTGGCCAAATTACAACAATTACCCAATTAAACATAAATGGCCCCACATGCATATTTAATACACCAAAACATGCATATCAAGTCATATTATAATATAACTCACATAATCACATATTGATACACATATATATTATATAATCACATAATTTCTATAATTTGCCATCCTGGTGTAACGACCCACTAATCTAGACTATTTGGACCATTAACGAAACTATACATAAAACTTACATTTTTACGAAAATACCATAATTTATTGAATAACTTGCAAAATAAGAGTTATTTACAAAGTAAATACCAAAACGGATATGGGATCCCATTGTCTTTAAAACAAAAACATAATTTAAAATAATAAGACATTACATAATTAGTGCGGAAAATACATATAAAAAGACATAAAACCGAAACTACATCCTCGAATCGATTAACGCTCGGCCCCTTGACTCCATTCATCATCGATACACATCCTCCAAGCGCCACGAATCTTACCGCCTCTAATCTTATTTTCCTGCACATGAACAGAAAGGAGTGAGCCTAATGCCCAGCAAGGAAAATCTAACACATAGTCATATACACAATTTCATAAGAAAACATAAAGACTTAACATAACACATATAACATACACTTATTATAATGGCCATTATTACTTGGGGTCCCATAGACTAAACAAGCATATGCCCATGGGATTAGTGGGGTCCTACTAGCTAAGTAGGTCATATGCCCATAACCCATTTGGGGTCTTGTTAGTCATATGGGTCATATGCCCAAGCCTACAAACACATATATACATATCATAACACTTTTAATAACATAAAACATATAGATAACATAAGCACATAACATATTGATTCTAGCCTATTTTCCTTACCAAAGTTACCGGGATATGTGGACTGAGTTGGGACTTTTTGGAACACTCCTAAAACCATAAGAAAGAGTGAGTCTAAAGAAAGGAGATGAAATGAAAGAGATGGAAAGACTAAACCATAAAAAAAAACATACTTACCGACTTATATGCTTAAGAGCTTGGATTCCCTAACCAAAATAAGAATAAGGTTAGGGGACTGAGTAGAAGGTTTTGAGAAAGGAAATAACATAAAATACAGAAAGGAACTAGAGTTTTGGGTTTACCTCAAAGATTGCAAGATCAATCTAACCTCCACCGAAATACTATAGAACTCACTTCCCAAAGTGTTTGATAAGCTTATGATGTTTAAGCTTATAGTTTTTCCCCAAACCAAGTGTTTACACTCTCACACTCACTTAACACTAGCAGCTTCTGAACTTAGAGCAAATGGTGAATAATGGCTGGGTACTAGGTCCTATTTATAGAGTTTGGGAATGAAAATATCTTGATTTTACTTGAATAAAAGTAATGGCTTTTTAGGTGAAAATCATTTGAATAATCGTTCAGCAGAGGCTGAAGACTCGTTCAAAAGATGCTGGACTGTTGAAGGAGTTTGAATGGCTGAAAGGAAAAGAATTCAAAAGTATTTGAAAACATGCTGGTGGAGGCGATATATCGCCCCCTATAGGCGATATATCGCCTGGACCTTTGTTCCCGAGGCGATCGTGCATCGATTCGTGTTTTCCGTATCTACGTGCTGCGATATATCGCCCCCTATAGCTGCGATATATCGGCATACGTTGAATATTTAAACACGAATTTACACATTTTTAGCTAAGTTTGAATGGAGTAAACAGCCTTGACTAAGCCTTCAACGTACTCAAGGCTGCTGACTGACCCTATAACATTCAAATTTTACCCTTATTTAATTTAATCCTCAAAAATACTTAATCCTTAATTACCATTCATAACATGTGCTTAAAATCCTATTGGTTGATATCTAAACCTTATAATATAACAAATACTATCCTTAATATCAGTCATATAATCAAACCTTAGGTTATACTTAATATTCTTAAACTATAGGTTAAACTTAGAAAATCTATAAGTACTACTATGAGTGTCCAAATAATTCCCAGTCTGAACCAAAAATCCAAAGTAACAAAGATAACACTAAATATACTATAATACTACTAACAATTAGCTAAGTAAAGTTCTTGGACTCTACACCTGGCCCCCTAATCAAGGCCCTAAGCCTTATTAGGAAATTTGGGACGTTACAGGTTCATCGGACAAATTTAGGTGACTGTTTAACATTATGTAACGTACGAGCTTCGTGACAGCCAGAATCCCGTGATCCGTAAGGGGAAAGACCGGGTAAGCTGTGCAATCCCACACCGCCTGGGGAAGGTCAAGTGTAATGATTCTAAGACTGTGTAGGTATGGGACTACACAGTTGAAGAGGGCTTAAATGGATTGATGGGTACTACCTATATCAGGAAGGTGCATCTTCTTTTCGGTAGCCCATCACTTGAGAACTCCATGGTTAAGCGTGCTTGGCTTGGAGTAATCTAGGGATGGGTGACCTCCTGGGAAGTTTTACCAGGAAGTGTGCGAGTGAGGACAAAGCACGCTGGAAAGACTTGTCTTGGTTTGTAGGGTCAGTCGTCATTCCAGAAAGCAGCCATAGTGACGTGGGGCGTCACAAGCTTTGTAACGCCCTACTTCCTTAGAGTCGTTACTAAGTGAGTATAAAATCGTGCTTTCAACTCACTAATCGAGGTTTTAAGTCAAACCGTGTAACTAAGCCATAATTAAAAGAAAAACATTAGAGAAAGTAGTTTTCATAGTAAATCATAAAAGTTTTACACTTGGGATCCCAAAACACAGTTTAGAAAATATTTACAACACAAAACTGTTCTGAGTCGACTAAACGACAAAGTCTAAGTTCATTTACAAGCATCTCCCAAAATCCCCTAGCCGTGGCAGCCAGGCTGGCCAAACATGTACACGCCGCCTTATGCCTGCTGTACTCATGGTTGGTTGATCTTCTCTTTTCCCTTACCTGCACCACAAAGCATCTGTGAGTCGAAGCCCAGCAAGGAAACCCATAACAGATAACATAGGCAATATACAAGTCAAGCATATAAACAGGCCACCAATGGCTAAACACATACGGCCTAGCCGTCCCAGGCGTTTACCAAACCCTGGGTTCGCGGACCATGCCGTGAGGATATCCCAGGTATCCTTTTAGGGACTCGCCCTGGCAACTCGCACCACACGTGCTCAACGCTGCTCCCGGCCCCTTGTTGTTCTCGTCCTTGCACTCAACATGCCTGACGCCGTTCCTGGCCCCTCCCCGTTCTCGATCTACACCGTTCCCGGCTCTTGCCGATCACACACATGATATCACACACGATATAATAACGCATACAGAATTCAAGCATAAATAGACAAAGAGCTACGCTCTGCAACTCTAACATATAGGGCTCGGCCCTACATATCATTTCCATTCAACACATTGGGCTCAGCCCTGCACATAAGCTCTATGGAAACAGGGGTTTTCTTACCTGAGTTCCGAGCTTTCTGAGCACCGATGCCCCGAGCACAGTCCTCTAACGTGAGCCTCGCCGAAACCCTAGTCACAACACATTAACAATATCCGTCCATCAAATTCTAACCCAATAAATAACTCTGAGCCATAATCCCTAACCTCCGGGACCTTGAATTCTATCAATCCGGGTGATAAAATCCATCCCGAGCCTTACCCCTTGAGTTCCCAAGCCTAAAATACCCTAAAAACCCCAAACCAACACTAAGGGTCGCGGCCACCCACTAGAGCCACGGCTAGCCTCGAAACAGAGGCTAGCTCCCCACTAACCCCCACACGGGCCGCGGCGCACCCACCAGGTGCCGCGGCGCGCATGAATCTCTCGGCCTCCCATGGCCGCGCGCGCACGCGGGCCGCGGCACACCCCTCCTAGGGCCGCGGCGCTCCACAGTGAACCCAGATTTCTACACCATTTTCCAAACCTTTCCTCAAGCCAATTCTCACCAAAACCAAGCCAAGAATCCTAGATAATAACACCATTATTCCAGCTCAATATCAGCTCTAAAACCCAACAGAAATCTGCTCCAAAAATTCAACTAGAATACCCAAAAACAGCTTAGATTCTACCCACATGCAAAGCTTGGTAACACAGCTGAAACTTAAGCATAACTTCCATGAAAAAGCTTACCTCTTGCTGATTTAAACCTCTGAAGTTGAACCTTAATCCCCAAGCCTTAAGCTCCTAAGTTATCACAGCTGAATCCCTTGCTTAAGCTAGCTTGCACCAAGAATTCCCCTTGAAAACCTTAGAGAGTGAAGGAGAGAAAGAGATAGAAGCTAACTTCAGTTGGGAAGAATAAGCTAAGGTCGGTTCCTTAAGTTTCTAAACCATTCCTCTATTTTGTTTTATTCAGCTTAAATCTATATGGTTACCTCAAGGCTCGGGGTACCAAAACGTCCTCGAGGGTAAAATGGTAAATTCCCCAAATATTCCTACCTAGACATTCTATCCTCAAATATATCTCCAAATATTTATTTTCATGTCCCAATAACCCCATAACTCATCTGATACCCAAATTACCCCTCGACTCACCCCGAGTCCAAATCTCAACCCCGTTGTGACTCTCTGGCTAACCGCTCCCCAGGACTGTCTCAGATCGTGCTGCACAGACATATCACACATATACAACATTTATCTCATTTATCACATTTATGCCCCTAATACTCAAATGGGACCCACATGCACATTTAACTCAATTAAACATGCATCATAATCATATATACACATAAATTCACATATAAGCACATTAACCCACTTATCACCCTCCAGGCATACTAATCAAGGCCCTAAGCCTGATTAGCAAATTCGGGTCGTTACAAGCTTGGGTAACCTCCCAAACATACAAATAAATACAATAAAGACATTAACTGTCTAATATTATACACTTACCATTCAGGGGTTGCCATATATTAATTATGAATATAACGTCCTTGGGTCTTCAAGAATTCAAGTCTGTGTATTCGAGGCATCGACAGCGAGCCGAATGCAAACTACGTTAGCTAGAGGTTTCCAGGTTAGACCAACCTGAACATTGAGTTTCTCAAGATGTGACTTTGTGATCTACTGCTAGGTGATCTCCTTGATATCTAGTCGACCTAGGCTAGGCTCAAACTACCTGTTTGGGAACTTGTAACGCATTCTTGGGACTATGAATAATCTTCATTAACTGCTTGCTAGCTGTATCATGAACAGGACACGTCAGCTCATATTTTTCAGGTACAACAGTTCCCTTTGTCCCCAACCCCAACCCAGAACGGCCTCCACCTCTAGTGCCTTTCTTCCCTAACCTAGACTCAATTTAGCACATGTGTTTGATGGCCCCTGTGATCAATCCCTCTTTGACGGAGTTGTTGGGCAGATCGATCTGGGCAGTGGATCTAGGCTCAGAGACGAAGGTAGATATAGGATTTGTGATTGTTTATTGGGTTGAGCATCAATTTTTTTTTCCAAATTAATTAGAATTATTTTTTCCCGCATTGAATTGTTTTTCATATATGTTATTGAACATTAGTTTGATTGTTGGATTGTTCTTAGAGACTGTTATGTAGTTTTGGATGTTAATTTTTGCATTTGATTTTTCTGATTTTTGTTGAGAATACAAAGAGCTCGAGAGAACAAGAGAGGAAGAGAGAGAGGAGAGAGAAAATAATTTTTTATTTGGATTAGTTTTTTTTAAAAACGTAATTAATTATTTTTTGGAAAAAAATAAGGTAATTACTTTTCAATGAATAAATTGTATTAAACAAATCAATTACTGATGTAAAAAAAATCAAATATTGTGTTTATAAATACATTTTTTTTCAAATTTACAGTTTATTTGTTTACTTTATCTCATCTATGATGTTTCTTCTTTCTCTCTCTTTCTCGCTTCATACTATGTTAGAAAGATTTATTTATATTATTTTTACACTTAATTGTTTTTTATAATTTATTCATAAATTGTGTCATTGGCAGAAGAATTAAATCTGAAATGGAATAAACAAACAAGAAAGCAAGAGGTTCATGTAGCCATTAATAAATTGTTGTTTAGATAAATAAAACCCCTTATACTGAGAGGAAGAGAGCGATGAATTTTTTTTATAAATAGGTATGAAAAACCATTCTAAGATGTGAATAGAAAGATTCCCTAAGAATGTAATACATGATCTACTACTATTTGGATTTGACTTACTGCAGAGGTTCATTTGGCTCTAAATGAACTTTTTTTATTTGATAATATCTTAGGAATCTCCTATAAACATCATTTCTGATTTGATTAAATTTATTGCAGAGACTGAGATTGAAGTGTAATTAGCATCACCTCTTCTTTATTAAAGACATCAATATCATGCCTAGTACACCTCAAAATTCTAATACAACCATATATAGCAATATAAACAAAATTTAAAGCAACCATTAAGCAACATATTCAGCAACTCAATAATTATAAACAACACTTACAACTAATTAAATAACAAATGAAACAACCCTTCAGCAACCTATTCAATTACCCTTAAGCAACATTTACAACTACTTAAGTAACTGATAAGCAACAAATGAAGCAACCCTTCAACAAACCATAATTCTTACTATCATTAATTTTTTAGAAACTCTTAAACAATCTACAATCTCAAAAGGAACTTGATAAACAACCCATAAAAGCAAAACGTTAAGCAACCCATGATCCTCATAAGCAACCCTTGAAATTTCTAAGCAAATTTATATAACAACCCTTGAAATTGATAAGCAACTCTACATAGCAACCCTTGAAATTTCTAAGCAACAACCCTTCAGCAACCCATAATCCTTACTATTATCCCCGTTTCCTCCCTTCATTCGCAGATCCGCATATTGGGTCTGCGGGCCATCCTTAAGGGATTTAAGGCCCAGATCAGGCCCAATAGTAGAGGAAGGAGTGAGATTTGGCAACCCAAGTATCAGTAAAGCCCAAACGTTGTTCCGGAATAGAAGTCAGGACCGTGAAGTTGGCACGTTTCATCTTCCCGGACCCTTTGTCCGATGTCTCTCACGGTGCGGTGAAGATATCGTTTCCTCCAAGTCTAAAAATGGATCGGGACGATAGTGGACGAACCCAGATCCTGGTAAATGAAGCAGGGTCTTGGTAAATGAAGAGGGATGTTAGTAAATGAACCCGGACCGGGCACCCAGGTTGGGGGTGATGAGTTGCCCTCGATACTGACATCACTCCGAGAAACACGGAGTTTTGTCCCCATAACTAACCTATAGAAGAGGTTACATACGAAATGTACGCCGTCATTGTAGAACTGTACTGCCACTACTCTGACGAATCCTGTCCCCCAGATCTCCTGTGAAGCCCACGTGAACCAGACTAAAGTTGCGTACTATTGTCAGTCTTATAGCGTGGTTACGCTCAGGCCAGCCCAGTGGGCCTTGATTAGTGTATTTTATTTATTAAAATCATTTGTATGAAGCCTCCATCAGTGAGCAACTAATGTTTACCCCCTTAGTGGGCCCGGACTAATCCGGCCCAAACCTAGAGCACTCAACTACCTATAAATATGAACAGTTGTACACTGGGAAAAGGATTCGATTTTTCTCTTGTAAGCATACACTCTGCTCAAATTTAGAGAAACTTCATTACTTAAGCTCCTAAAAGCTCTAATACAATTAACTCGTGGACTAAGGCTTTGTAACGCCCCAACCACATAAAACTCCTTGTGTGGTAATCTATATCCTTTATTTTCTAAGTTCTTTTATCTTTCATAATTCTAGTTTCTGAAAAACTCAGTAAACATTTTAGTGCTTTCATTAAGAGCTGAGGAAAGCTTTTTGAAGAAGATATCAAATATCTGTAACAATGGTGAACACGAGACATACTACGTTCGATCCTGCTCACCAGGAACAAGGCAATGGAGAGTCACTGCCCAGTCAACCTCTCCCTCAAAATCAACATGAGGATACACCTTATCAAATGCCCTAGCCTGGAGAGTCCTAGAACTACGAAGACGGGGCAGATTATGAGGAAGATTACTACGAGGAAGATGAGGGAAATGAAGGTGAATACCACAATCATGAAGTTGAGGATCCTGCGATCCCAAAAGAAGTAGACTCTGACCAGGAGGACCCAGAGGTGATAAAACTAAGACAACAAGTCCTGGACCAAGAGGCCAAGATAGCTTAACAGAAAGAAGCCACTCGCCAGATGCAAGAATCCCTCCTGGCCCTGCAAGCTTTCATTGTTGCCCAAAGGTTGGCAGCCAACCCTTCAGTTGTTTTGCCTTCGAGAACACGATCGTCTGCCCCGCTGGTTAGGGCCAACACGCCCGAAAATGCGAGGTCGACCCCTCCTCTGGGACAAGATCCCAAACACGGCCCCCCCTAACCTGGCACAAGAAAAAGGGAAAGCCAAAGCGACCGACCCTGAGGAAAAAGCAAGCCCCTGGAGGAAAACTCCTCCCGTTCAGAAAACTGGGGCCAACCCATGGCCACTCCCTAGGAGAGAGAAGGTGTGTCCTATCCCAGGACGGGATCACCCAATCAATCCACAAGGAATGCGCCCGTAGGGTACCATGCCCCGAGCTGTCCCTAGACAGACTGGACGAGAGCAGCACTTACATCCTAGCGCCTCAGTGAATAAAAATCACCTAGGATACCAGCATGCTGGTGAGCCAGACGCCGTTAGTTTAGGGGATGACACGTCCCGAGAAGACCTGCACGACGGGCTAAACGCTCAAAAGGAGCGGGCCCGCAAAGAGAAGATCTGCCCCCGAGGGGGAGATCTGAGAAACAACCTCAACGACATGAGGAACGAGAGGCTCCCCCTGGATGATGGTATGGTCAGATAGTTCATGGAACAACTGGCCGCATTAAATGTCACGAATCACCTGGTCCGTAAACAAGAAGGAGGAGGTTTCAATTCTGAAGAAGAGGAAAAGGAACCCTTCGCCAAACACATCCTAGATGTGGTGCTCCCTAAGGGGTTCAAAATGCTGAATCTGCCTGCTTATACCGGGAACACAAACCCCAGGGACCATCTATCGCGCTACAATCGATTAATTCCCATAGCCCACGTCTGCGACAATGGAAAATGCCTCTGTTTTCAATTACTTTAGATGGACTACAGAGGAATGATGGAAGAGGCTTAAGCCAGGATCTATCCAGTCCTGGTCCGGACTATAGTCGACGTTCCGCAAGCAGTTTGTGGCTGCCATGAGGATGGATATACAGATCAGCACCCTCGCTAACATTAAACAGCTCCCCATAGAGACTCTGACAGCCTACATCCAGCGCTTCACGGAGGAAGCCTCAAAAACCAAGGTGGACGATGGACAGCACCTGGTGGCCCTGCAGTCTGGGATCCGAGCTGAGTCCCCTCTCTGGGACGACATGCAGCGCAGTAAGGCAGCCACCCTCGATGGAGGGCACAAGGCTTTATCAACTGGGAGGAGGCCCGAATCCAGACATTCGGATGGCAGCCGGCTCCTCATCCAAGGACCCAAACCTTTCCAAGGTACAGGATACAATATCCGGCTCCTCAATATTCGACACCCCCGATAGCGCCAAGATCAACGGGTACTCCCGGAATGAATTTTGCAGCCCCAACAATCTACGGTCCTACATCCTCAGGGTACGCGTCGGCCCAATCCACCCCATTGTCTGGAAATGGGATGGCACTAGTCGGGTACAGTGCTACTCCCGGTGGGGCCCAGCCATCCCAGATGGGGAGGACAGAGGCAAGTGTAAACCCCTCCAGAGGAAAGAGATCGAGGAAAGGACAAAACTGGTCCGAGCCCTCTAGAAAGGGCAAGAGGGGCTACGAGCCCCAGTATTCAGAGTACACAAATTTAGTGGATGCCAGGGAAAACATATACCTGGCCATGGAGAGGGCGGTTCACTACCGGAAACCCACCCCCATGTTCAAAGGGGGAAATAACTCGAGGGACACCAGCAAGAGGTGTCCGTATCACAAAGATGTGGATCACTTGACCGAAGAGTGTCGTCAACTGAAGGACGAAATTGAGAATTTGATCAAGCTAGGGAACCTCCACCAGTGGGTCAGGATGCCTGTGGGTGTTCCGGGACTGCCAGCAGTTCTCGGACAACCTGTGATCCCAGGTGCATCTGGAGCGTACCAACCTCCCTAGGGAGGATACACGACATGCCCGGGAGCACAGGCCCCCCAGGGGGCTCCAATTGTGCAGGCACCCAGGCCCGGGATGCTCTTCCCCTCTGGAACTGTGCCCCCACGAGTAAATGGTCACGTAGCCACCATTTCGGGTGGGTTGCACCTGGGGGGACCATCCCAAAATGATTAGAAGTGGTACCTCAGTGAGCTTCACCACGACCAAGAGGTATGCGCCTTGGTCCAAGCACTGGCCCAACGCCTAAAGTTGATGAACCTCCCCATCAACTCCATGGAAGAAGACGCTTGAAACGTCCACTTCCCACATCATGATCCTCTGGTCATCGATTCCCAAATAGCTAACAAGATGGTGTCCCAAATATTGGTGGATGACGGAAGCTCCATCAACATTTTTTTCAAGCCAGCCTTTGTCGCAATTGGCTTAACTGAGGCAAATCTGGCCTCATGCCCAACTCAGATCTACGGGTTCAACGGAGATTCGATACTCCCAATGGGGAAGATCCAACTGCTTGTAACATTGGGGAACGAGATCCAAGGCTCGTTCAAATTTTGTACGTTCGTAGTGGTGGACTACCCCACTGCGTACAACATCATCTTTGGTCGGCCCACACTAGTTGATTTTGGTGCTATCACTTCCATCCGCCATCTCTGCATGGAAGATCAGAAGAAGGGTAGGAACGGTCCGGGGAGATCAGAAGAGCGCCCAGAAATGTTACCACGTGTCCACTCGACCTATTTATATGGCCCGCGAAGAACCTCTTGAGGAGGAAAACGTCGATCCAGTTCCACCCTCTCCCCCGACATAAAGGATCGTCCGAGAGGAGGATGAACTGGACTCACAGATATCGACGGACCGTGCACTGGTGCCCATGGATGAAATTGAAGAGGTGTGCATCAGCGACACCGACTCGACAAAGGTAATCCAAGTCAAAAAGAACCTGGACGCGGTGGTCAAGGCCACCATCATCGCCCGAGTGAAAGAGAACCAGGACATCCTGGCCTGGTCTCATTCAGATAAGACCGGGATCGACCGCAACATCATCTTCCATGCCTTGAACATCAACAAGGGCGCAACTCCGGTCTGGCAGAAACGGAGACCTCTGGGGGCAGAGAGGGCAGAGGCCCTCAAATTAGAAGTTAAAAAATTATACTCGATCAACTTCATCCAGAAAGCTTTGTATCCCGTATGGCTAGCCAATCCAGTGCTGGTGCCCAAGCCAACCGGGACGTTGAGAACTTGCATCGACTTCACAGACCTCAACAAGGCCTGCCCCAAAGATTGTTTCCCTCTACCTCGGATCGACCAAACGGTAGATGCAACATCCGGATATGAGATCTTGAGTTTCATGGATCCCTATTCAGGCTACAACCAGATCTCAATGCATGTAGCGGATCAGGAACACACTAGCTTCCAGACTGATAAAGGGGTATATTGCTACATCGTCATGCCTTTCGGACTCAAAAATGCCAGAGCCACGTATCAAAGGCTCGTCAACAGAATGCTCCAAGCCTAGCTGGGAGGGAATATGGAGGTCTATATAGACGACATGATGGTCAAGTCCAAAACCTGTGGAGGACACGCCGATGATTTGGCAGAAGCATTCGCTATCATTCGAAAGTATGGGATGAAGTTGAACCCCAAGAAGTGCACCTTTGTTGTGGCATCTGGGAAGTTCCTGGGCTTCAAGTAAGCTATTGAGGAATAGAGGCCAACCCATAGAAGATCAAAGCATAGATCGACATGCCCTCGCCATGGAAGCACAAAGACGTTCAGAGCTTGACAGGGCAAATAGCCGCCCTGAGCCGTTTTATTTCGAAAGCCAAGGACAAATGCATCCTATTCTTCAACATCCTTCGGGGAAGCCAAAGGTTCGAATGGTTGGCCGAATGCAAAGAGGCTTTCCAAAGACTGAAAGAACATCTGGCCCGAGCACCAATCTTAGCAAAGCCAGTGGATGGAGAGCCGTTGTACCTCTATTTGGTCGTGACAGAACACGCCATCAGTGTCGCGCTCATACGGGAAGAAGAGAAGGCCCAGCTCCCGGTCTATTACGTAAGCAAGAGGTTATTGGGTACAGAATCGCGATACCCACTAATCAAAAAATTGATGTTTTGTTTACTAATTGCATCTCGGAAGCTTAGGCCTTACTTTCAAGCCCATGCCATAAGAGTGCTGACCAATTATCCCTTACGGCAAGTGTTACAAAAGCCCAAATCATTGGGGAGACTCCTAAAGTGGCCAATGGAATTGAGTCAGTTTGACATTACATATGTCCCCAAAATATCAATCAAGGGGCAGGCCCTGGCCGACTTCATCGTAGAATGCATTGGGATCACTGAAGTTGACGATCCCACGGCACCATTGTGGAAGGTTTTCGTAGACGGAGCCTTGAACAGAAATGGAGCAGGGGTCAGGATCATCCTAGTGTCACCATAAGGACACCGGTTACAAAGGGCCCTGCGATTCCAGTTCAATGCATCAAACAATGAGGCCAAGCACGAGGCCATGATGGTCGGATTGCGCTTGGCCCAAGAAGTAGGGTCGCGAGCCTGGAGGTCTATAGCGACTCCCAATTGGTTGTCAGACAAATCTCGGGGGAATACCAAACAAAAGGGGAAAAGATGGCAGCTTATGTGACATGAACTTGAGAGTTGCTTCAGTCTTTTAAGAAATACTCCATACACCAGATCCCCCGGGAACAAAATGTGTTTGTAGACACATTGGAAAAAATGGCCACGGATGCAAAGGTGGAGCTCTTTGGGCTTATCCCGATCAACCATCTTCCCACACCAAGTATTCGAACCCCCACGGTCAACGCTATAGACTACTCCACATCATGGATGGGACCTATCATCCAATACCTAACAACCGGGGGATTACCCACAGACAGGGCAGCAGCTAGGAAACTTCAGTACCAAGCCCCCATATACATCATGATGGAAGGTAAACTCTATCGTAGAGGGCTATCCATGCCATACCTCCGCTGCGTATCCGGGACCGAAATGAGTGCAATCATGCACGAGGTGCACGAAGGTTTTTGCGAAGATCACACAAACGGGCTCAACCTGTCCAAGAAAATCCTAAGGCAAGGACATTTCTGGCCAACCATGAAGAAGGACTGCGTCAATTACGTCCGTAAGTGCGAACAATTCCAAAGGTACGGGAAGATCCCGCGATCCCCTCCAACGGAAATAACCCTGATGACGAGTCCCTGGCCTTTCGCAATGTTGGGAATCGACCTAGTAGGGTCTCTTCTGACCAGGAAGGGTGGTGTGAAGTACACCATCGTTACTGTCGATTATTACACCAAGTGGGTCGAGGCGGAACCCATGAACACCATCACCTCAAAAAAGGCCCTGGACTTCGTCATCAACAACATTGTGTGTCGATATGGCCTCCCCTACAAGATTGTGTCCAACAACGGGAAGAAATTTGACAACGTCCATTTCACTGACTTCTGTGAAAGGCATGGCATCATCAAAATCTTCTCTACAGTCGCCATACCTCAAGAAAATGGGCAAATAGAGGCCGTGAACAAGATCTTGAAAGGAACACTGAAGAAAAAGCTTCAAGCTTGCAAAAGCAAGTGGCCGAAGGAGTTGCCCTGCGTATTATGGGCATACCGACCACCGAAAGAACGTCTACCGGACACACTCCCTACTCCATGGTATATGGATGTGAAGCAGTCATCCTAGTGGAAACAGCTGTCTCGTCCCACAGACGGGACACGTATGATCTCGCACAGAACCACACCCTACTCCAAGACTCTTTAGATCTCATTGAGGATACCCGGGAAGAATCCCAGGTTCAGCTGAAGATGTACCAAGGAAAGATTGCTCGGCATCTTAATTCTAAAGTTAGGAGCCGAAGGTTTGAAACTGGCGATGTAGTTCTGAGAAGAGTCTTCCCTGCAACTCAAGACCCGGGAGTAGGGGTTCTGGGCCCAAACTGGGAAGGACCATACGAAATCCAGCATGAAGTATGTCTGGGAACGTATCGCTTAAAGCAACTTGATGGAACGGAGGTCCCACGGGCTTGGAACGTGGAACACCTCCGTAAATACTATCAATAGTCAGGAGGGCATGTTCCTATTTTTAATTCTTCTTTTAAACAATGTACGCCTCAGGGCAGTTTCTTATTTAATAAAAATGATGTGTGCAAAACATCATAAAGAAATATTGTAAAGAAATGAAAGTTCGTGTTCGTCTTCATAAACAAGTGACCCAAGACTACAGTTTTCGCTCACGTGGGGGGTATAACCATTCATACGAACGAGTCTGGGAATAAAAACAAACAGGATGCGAAACACAAAGTTTAGTCCTAGTTCAGACTGTACAGATTGGGGGTAGCAGAAACCCAACTCCTAACAAAAGGACGCAAGGCTAAGGCCTAGTCCCAACCCAGACAGACATGGTTTGGGGGGTACAAACCCAATAGGACACAAGGTTTAGGCCTAGTCCCTAACCTGGACATACACGGTCTGGGGGTGCAAACCAAATAGGACGTAAGGCTCAGGCCTAGTCCCAACTTGGACACGCATGGTCCAAGAGTATAAAAAACCTAAAAATTGGTTGACCGAACGTAGGTCCTAATCAACCAAATACCTATCCACGCCTTCCCTATAATGGCCCAGAACCATTGGAACGTGAGTCCTAGGTATGGGTTATCTAAAATTAGTCATATAAATGGCCCAGGCCATGGGAACCTTAACCATAGGTCCAAAATAAGCTAATCAACTAATCCCTGATGGCCCAGGTCGTTGGAACCTGAACACCAGAATCAGGACAAATAAATTTAGTGACAATTATTAACTCCCTAGTGGCCCAGGCCGTTGGAACCCGAACAGCGGGGTTAAAGCGAATTAATGAGTTAAAATCTAAAGAGATCTTCGATGGTCCAGGCCGTTGGAGTCCGTATTAGGAAATCGAGGCGACTCATTCCAAGCCACAGAGACCCGAACATGGTCCCCTAGGCATGATAAACGTTTTCTACTTTTCCCAAATGGTCCCGGCCGTTGGAACCAGGACTAAACATTCGACTCATTCATGCAAGGTGGTAAAACACTCAGTGAAATTCTAATAAATGGAACGGGAAAAATTTGTGCAAGAGATCAAATAGATACAAATAAAAATTTTCTTAGACGCACCCATGTCCATAAAAGTGTTGCAAAAAAGAAAGGAAAACGAGCAAAAGACCTGGGCCTAGGCTTCACCATGCCTTGATGCCTCCGGGTTAGCCCCATCAATCTCCTCCTCAGCCAAGGGCTCCGCGTCAGCTTTCTCCTTAGCCTCGAACTCGGCTCTCTTCGCGGCGGAGTCGGGGTAAAGCAAGAGGGTCATGTTATTGTCCTAGAGCCAGACCATGTAGATAGCCTCGTCGAAGGTGGCCTCCAACAAGGCATCCGCCTACTCTTTCCCTTGGCAGGCCTCCTTGTGCATTTTCACCTCTTCCTGATGTAGACCGTCTAGGCCCTGGATCCGAGACTCAAGGACGATAATATTCTCCCAATCCTGGCGAGACTGGGCTCCGGCTGCCTCCAGGAGGATCTTAGACGATGCCTCAAAGCCCTGAACGTGCAAAAGTTCTGCCTCCAGACTGTCCACCAGCTTTTTGTGCTCAGCTTCCTTCCGGGACATAGTTTCTTCAAGATGGAATCGAGCCCGGGCGGCCTCATCGTGGTCCACTTTGGCTTGGGCAACCTCCTTGGCCAAGGCTTCCCTAGCGTCTTCCCACTGGTTCATAGCCCCCTCCAATTCCAGCTGGCCCGTCTCCAGCTTCATCGCCATCTTGGCCACCAAGTTGGCATTCTGGTGGGCCAGTAGGACGTTCTGGAATAAATCAAAGTTATAAAAAATACGGATTAAAAATATGAAAAGCAAAGGGAGGTATGAGTAGAGGACTTACAGCGGGGCTTAGGTGATGGATAGTCTGGGAGATGAACAGGACATCCTGGTTAGCCAAGGTGGCGTACCGTTTCAGCTAAAGATTGGACATGGTAGTCCCAACCTGCTCTAGCAGGTCCGTGGCGAATGGGGTTGTGTCATGCCCCAGTTTGGGGCGAAACCCAGTCTCGGTAATGAGCTGATCCACAATTGGCTGAGGAGCACTGAAAGCAGCTAGACGCTCAGCGAACTCAACCTTATGCTGAATCGTCAGGGCCCGGTAAACCTCCTCCCTCTTTCCCTAGCCGTCTTCCCATGTCTGGGACACCATCTTTGTGACAGTCAGAATCTCATGATCCGTAAGGGGAAAGACTGGGTAAGCTGTGCAATCCCACATCGCCTGGGGAAGGTCAAGTGTAATGATTCTAAGACTGTGTAGGTATGGGACTACACAGTTGAAGAGGGCTTAAATGGATTGATGGGTACTACCTATATCAGGAAGGTGCATCTTCTTTTCGGTAGCCCATCACTTGAGAACTCCATGGTTAAGCGTGCGTGGCCTGGAGTAATCTAGGGATGGGTGACCTCCTGGGAAGTTTTCCCAGGAAGTGTGCGAGTGAGGACAAAGCACGCTGGAAAGACTTGTCTTGGTTTGTAGGGCCAGTCGTCATTCTAGAAAGCAGCCATAGTGACGTGGGGCGTCACAATCTTTGACCATTCTTCCCATAGGATCATCTCCCCCTCTTCGGGAAGAGCCCGATTGATGGGGAGCATGGAAGCCTCCGGAAGTTCTCGAGTGGCGAACTGGCTTTCCCCAGAAGAATTCTCAACCAAGGAAAGGTCTTTGGTCTTGGCCCTCTTCGCTCGGTTTGCAAACTCACCAGCAGCTGAGTCCACAACCCTCTTCTCGGCCCCCCGACTCGTTAGAGGTTCCTACTCCAGGTCAATGACCGGAGGTCAAACAAGTTGAGGCAGGACGATTTTGGTAGGAACCATTGTAATAGGGATCGCGGCTGAGGCCTCCCTGCCTATATTCAGCTCCGGCACCGAGCCCCCAAGAATCGCGTCCAGCACCTTGTTCTTAGGTGCGCTTCTGGCGGCTTTCTTGGCCAATGCCGTAGCCTTGGCTGCCCAAGCGTCAAGGGCCTGCTTCATCTTGTCCACGAGATTAGACATGTCGGAAAATCTGAAATAGACAAACATAAAGAAAGTCAGCAAAGTATACGAGTGAGGATAAGAAGTGATTCAAAAGAAAAACTAGGCTAAGGTCCTCCAGGATGAACCCTTCTCTAGAACTCAGGCTCAACTCAATTCTCCTAAAGCGAAGGAATGAATTCGGCCTCCCATGTCATCCAGGTCCAAGAAGTTACCATATTGAAGGAACCCGAAGAAGTACATGAGAATCTCCGGGTCTACAACGATGGGGGATGAAGATCTCATTTCTCTAACAGCCCCAAACTGGTGGCCTCGACAAACTAGTCTATCCCTAACTAAGTCTCCAGAATGGGGACATAAGTCAAAAGCAAAGGTGAATTACCTTGCCCCGATATACTAGCCCCGGGAGCCCCCGTGTTCGGCTGAGCCCCTTCAAAGAGGGCATCCAGCTCCTCAGAGGCGACCCTCTCCGTTCATTGGGCTTGCTCCCTCTTCTTCTTCGCCGCGTCGGCCCCGGGCCACAGCCTCCATGGCCTCGATATGGATGAGAGCCAGTCCTCCCTTAAGTCTGGGTCTTTTTCGCATTATAGCCCCCAGAGGTTGAAGGCCACAATGGTTTGGTTGCCCGTCAGCATCCCAACCACTCATAGGTTGTCGGTGTTTACGTAGCCTCCTACGTCCAGATCTTCCGCGCTTAAAGTGGCATAGAACTTCTTCCAATCAAGGATTGACTGGGTGAGAGGGGTCTGGGCATAGGGTCCTATCATCCGGGACTGTAAGTTGAAAGTGGATAACAATAAGAATGAAAAGAACGAATTGAAATAAGAGGAAAAGAGATTACTTACCCACTCGTTGGAAGTCCAGCACCAGCGTGGGATTCTTATCCAAGAGGAACCCGGATGTCATAAACCAATAATGTCTGACATCCCGGGGATGCTTCCAGGAACTGGTGGGGGCAAGATAATTGCCACGGGGCTTCAGTCTATAGAATCCATCCCAAGTCTTATCATTGGCATTAAGCTACGGCTCCAGCTTGTAGAAGTACAACACCTCTGCTGGGGTCAGCTCCGGGATCCCCATCTTCACGCAGAAAATGCGCCATCCTGCAAGAAGTTTGTAAGCTTGGGGCAGGAGCTGGAAAGGCGTGATCCCCACGAACTTCAGGAATTGTGCGAAATAATCATGGAGCGGGAGAGTGGCTCCCGCACTGATGTGGCCCATGATCCAGGCCCCAAACTCGCCAACGCTAGTGTGGGCCTTTTCATCCTTCCTGGCTAGGCAGTTATAAAATAGTCCGGGAGTCGACTCCGCACCCAAATGATTCTCTAGGATATCCAACTTCCTGTAGTTCTGGAATAGGTTCTTCTCCCCGTCCATCTCCCACGTGTTTCCACTGGGGGGTTTATGTCCTTCCTGGACGAAAGGGGCCACTTGGACATACTCTTCTGGAAGGAGGGTGATGCCGTGACTCATGGCTGATGATCTGGGAACAAAGCAAACAACCAAGCAGTTAGCACCGAAACCCAAAAAGGTTAGTTAAGGTACGGGGGCTCTCCTACGAACTGCTTGGAAGAGTCCCCTCCGGATCAGATCCGGGATCACCAAAGATCTGTAGAACCCTGATCGGGAACAAATAAGAAAAGTTTTTCTAAAGCTTTCCCAAGTCGGCCTATTACCGCTTGTTCAAGGAAAACCTGGACCTGGGAGGATCTGGGACAACCCAGACAATTTATTCTCCCATTCTAATACACCCAGAGCTACCTTAAACGATGGCCTCGGCTCTAACAGCCCTATAGCTATAACAGCAATATAACAAAATGATAAGCACGAAAAAGCATGAGTAAAAGGTTTGGAAAATTTACTGAAAAGTGCTGATTGTGGAGGATGATGTGTTTCCGGTGACAATGACGGCAGAACCACAGTCTTGAACAAGCGGAGGCGACACAGAAGTTCGTCCAACGGTCGAGCCGAAATCACTTTCAGGCAAGGGGGTAGAGATCAGACGTGTAGGAAAGAGACGATGACGAAGACAGAGTAATTGATGGAGAATTTCGTCGGAAAGCTCGGACATAAAAGTTCTCTCTGTGGGTTCGTTCGTTCAGAATGCGTAAAGTTTCTAAATGAAAGTCTAGGGGTATTTATAAGGAGCAAAAACGTGTTTTGATCTAACAGCTCAGAACGACCCCCCATATCGGACGGTCCCGGATCATGCATGGGTTTTAATTAGCCCACTCGAGTGTCAGACCGCAGATTCCCCAAGTCGCGATCCACGCCACCCCGATCCAACGGTCCAAAGGGAAGGAATTTCAAAAGTCGTCCCATCCAACGATCCTTAATGATGCAGAAATATTAAAGGATATGTTCGTACAGATGGGACGCTTCGGAATTTGCACTGACTTTTGGTTGCCAACATGATAACCAAGAGATCTTCTCCTAACCTACCAGGCATGAGTATTATTGACGCACCAGTTATAGGGAAACACATGTGCGTAGCATGATGAAACTGAAAGGTCGAGGGTCATCCAAACAACCTTGAAGTAAATGAACCTGGGCCCTGGTAAACAAACCAGGGGCCTGGTAAATGAACTGAGCCTTTGGGATTTGATCAGGAATGTTAATGCAAATGCTTTTTATACAAGTTCCCAGCAATCAATCTCCCACGAAAGCGGACCCGTCTCCTGGGGAACGAACCAGGATGTCAAGAATTGATCCAGGAAAGGAAGCAAACCTTCACTGTGCAAGCATAGATGAAGGCTTGGGGGGTAAATGTTATCCCCGTTTCCTCCCTTCATTCGCGGATCCGCATATTGGGTCCGTGGGCCATCCTGAAGGGATTTAAGGCCCAGATCAGGCCTAATAGTCGAGGAAGGAGTGAGATTTGGCAGCCCAAGTATCAGTAAAGCCAAAACGTTGTCCCGAAATAGAAGCGGGGACCGTGAAGCTGGCACGTTTCATCTTCCCAGACCCTTTGTCCGACGTCTCTCGGGGTGCGATGAAGATATCATTTCTTCCAAGTCTAAAAATGGACCGAGATGATAGTGGACGAACCTGAACCCTGGTAAACGAACTAAGGTCTTGGTAAATAAATAGGGATGTTAGTAAATGAACCTGGACCAGGCACCCAGGTTGGGGGTGATGAGTTGCCCTCGATACTGACATCACTCCGAGAAACAGGGAGTTTTGTTCCCATAACTAACCTGTAGAAGAGATTACTTATGGAATGTACGCCGTCATTGCAGAACTGTACTACCACTACTCTGACAGATCCTCCCCCGGATCTCCTTCGAAGCCCACGTGAACCGAACTGAAGCTGCATACTGTTGTTAGTCTTATAGTGTGGTTACGCTCAGGCCAGCCTAGTGGGCCTTGATTAGTGTATTTTATTTATTAAAATCATTTGTATGAAGCCTCCATCAGTGAGCAAATAGTGTTTATACCCTTAGTGGGCCCGGACTAATCCGGCCCTAACCCAGAGCACTCAACTGCCTATAAATATGAACAGCTGTGCACAAGGAAAAGGATCCAATTTTTCTCTTGTTAGCATACACTCTGCTCAAATTTAGAGAAACTTAATTACTTAAGCTCCTAAAAGCTCTAATACAATTGACTCATGGACTAAGGCTTTTTAACGCCCCAACCACGTAAAACTTCTTGTGTGGTCATCTATATCCTTTATTTTCTAAGCTCTCTTATCTTTCATAATTCTAGTTTCTGAAAAACTCGGTAAACACTTACTATCACCAATTTTTTACCAACCCTTAAAGCAACTCTTAAGCAACCCGCAATCCCAAAAGGAACTTCATAAACAACCCATAAAGCAACATATTAAGCAATCCTTGAAACTTTTAAGCAACCCATGACCTCATAAGCAACCTTTGAAATTTCTAAGCAACAGTCCTTCAGCAACCCATAATCCTTATTTTGGGGAAATGAGGTGAGGGACAGGAAGTATCCTGGTTTAGAATTGGTTTGGAGGACCAATGAAGTTATTATGGATTATTAGGGTAGGAGTGTATGCTTATTTGAAAGGACATAAGAGTTCGCAAATTTAAACATGGGAACGTGGAGTTCTAGGATTGGAGACTTTGTATTTCTCCAGTATGGTGGACTAAAAAGGGATAAGATAGTTTGCGAAAGAAATAGGAGTTTTGACTCTAAAATTGATAGAATTGTAAGATCCAAATAAGGATTAGGCCAGGGGCCTACAGATTAGCCTTACCCCAGCATGGGTAGAGGCTCATAAGGTGTTACAAGTGCCAATGTCAAGGAAAAGGGTGTTGAGTACTACCCCTGATTGGGTGAAGAGACCCTGGAATTTCAGTGGGATTTATTGTGCAAGGAAAAGCCAGTGGAATTTAGGATAGATGAGATAAAGTCTTACGAAATAAGACTGTCACTTTAGTGAGGGTGTTACAAATAGATAACAAGGTAAAGGGCTAGACTCTGAGGTTATACTCAGATTTGCGGGATTAGTATCCCGAGAAATTTGAATAAATTTCGAGGACAAAATTTCGAAAAGGAGGGGATAGTTGTAACGTACAAAACTTGCCTTGATTACGGTGCCTGTAGGGCATAATAGGATTTATATGTGGAATTACTGGAAAATATGTATGATTATGCGATATAAGTGGTTTATATTGTAATGTGAATATTTATGCATGTTTATGTGTATTAAATATGCATGCGGGCCCGTTTTTGTAAATTGGGGCATATTCGTAATCCTTGACCCATTGAGGGTATATTTGTAATATATATGCTTTATGAGTGAGACCGCAGTATTGTGGAGATATATTTGAGATGTGGGGTCCGAGGCGATCCTAGTGAGCAGATTAGCGGAATATTTACAACGGGATTAAATACCAGGCTCGGGGTGAGCTTAGGGGTATTTTGGGAAACCTAGTGAGTACTCGTGATCTATCAGGTAACGAGTAGTTATTTGAGGATTACTTGGGTATGTCGGGATTACTTGGGAATTTATAGTGTTGTTTTAGGATTAGCGGGAAATGGGACACAAAGACTGTTTTGCCCTTGAGGGGCTTTGATGGGAGAGTTGTAAGGCAAGGGTATAGTGGTCATTTGGCTAGGGGATGAACTTAATACCTTAGAAGCCTTTAGAAACCAGAACAAGACAGAACACTTAGCTCAGCAAACACACACACTCTCTCTCTCCCCCTCTCACGGTTCTCTCTCTCTCTCTCTCTCTCTCTCTCTCCCTCTTTCTCTCCCTTGGGTACACTTGGAAACTTTGGTGAAATCCTTGGGAAATTGGTCCATAATTGAGGAACCTTGGAGCTTGAGGTGTTTGGATTTAGCTCAGGGTCAGAATTGCAGTTGAGTAAAGGATTGTGTTATGATATTTTATAGTACTTCTGCTGTAGTTAGAGTTTTTCTCGAGTTATAAACTTAGGGTCTAATTTTGAGATTTGAGGTAGTTTTGAGTTAGTTTATAGGTTGTAAATGTTGTATGTGTTGCAGTGAACTTGTTGGGGGTTTGATTTTGGGAAAAAGGGAGATTTTTGGTAGGAAATTCTAAGGATTATTATATTGAAAACGTTGGGAATTTCTGGGTTTTTGGGCTCGAGCCGCGGCCCTATTCTTCAGGCGTCGCGGCCTGTATGAACCAAGAGGCTTGGGAGCCCTTGAAATCACCCAGGAACTACGACCCATGTCCCCTTGAAGAGAGCCCAAGGCTCTCTGACTTGTAGCGCCCCGCGGCCCTAAGGGGCTGAGCCACGACTTAAATAGGGATTAAGGGCTAGAACAGGGTTTTAAGCTCAGGAACCCAAATTTAAGGGCTTGGGAAGGATCCTACTACCCAATTTAGTAGAATTCGAAGACCCGGAGGCTAGTATATTATTCTAAAGCTTCTACTTGATTTAGGTTTTGATAGTTGTTCGTTATTACGTTGTGACTAGGTTATACCGCTAGGGCTCAGGGATAGAGATCGTGCTCGGGACTGCCATGCGCCAGCTGCTCGAGACTTAAGGTAAGAAAACTGCAAATGGGTTGTGAATGGGGCTTAGACCCCTGTTAACGAATATGTTATGATTGTGAATATATATATATATATGTATCTGAGAATATCTGGATAGGCATGCTTGTATATGCTGCCTCTGATTGCTTGTTGTGCAATGTATATTTGTGATTGTATCTATCCTGAAGGCTGGCCTAAGGGCGCCAGGGGCCGATAGCAAGCATGCAGAACGTAGCTCGGCCTAAGCATGCCGGGGTCGGCTATAAGACCAAAGGACTTGGCCTAAGGGCGTCAGACTTGAACATTATACAAATAAACAGAAGTGTTTATTACACTTAACTAAGTGTATTGATTGTTAAAATTGGAATGTATGTTTGATCGAGCAGAATATCACTGTTAAGCTTATTGATTATTTATTGTTGTTGACTAAATTTATTGATCTAAGTCTACTGTTTATATATTGTTGCTCAGTTGTGCATTGTAACTACTCAAAATTGCTAATAAGGCTTAAGGGCCTTGATTAGTGTGTCGGGAGGGCATAATTGGTATTTATGTGAATTATTGATTAAATGCATGAATATATGGCATGCATGATTATATGGCATGCATGATTAGATGAGCATATGGATATGGTTAGATGCATGTTTACGAGTATTAAATATGCATGTGGGCCCTGTTTTGTTCATAAGGGCATGTTTGTAATTTTGGCCCATTGAGGGCATAAATGTAATTATTTGTGATAAATTGTTGAGACCACATTATTATGTGAATATATTTGCAGCTTGTGGCTCGAGGCGATCCTAGTGAGCGGTTTAGCGTTATAGTACGGTGGGGATTTATACCCGGCTCAGGGGGAGCCTGGGAGTATTTCTGGAAATTTGGGAAATATATTGGAGATTATTAGGCATTAGGAAAAATAAATGGCGATTAGTTAGATGATGGGATTTAAGTGGTAAATGTTAGTGACACTCGAGGAATTAATGGGAATTAAGAGCAAATGACCAAAATTCCCTTAGAATGATTAAAGGCTTGGTTAT
This sequence comes from Humulus lupulus, assembly GCF_963169125.1. NCBI lineage: Eukaryota > Viridiplantae > Streptophyta > Magnoliopsida > Rosales > Cannabaceae > Humulus > Humulus lupulus. Next base: position 131,762,649 of record NC_084801.1, read on the forward strand.
ATTTGGGAGGGCAAAAGGGTCTTTTGGTGTTTTAAAAGAGGATGAGGGTTATTCTGCTTTTTAGAGTTAGTGGAAGTTATAGAAAATGGTAGAAGCTGAAAGAAAGAAGAAAAAAAATAGAACATTTAACTCACCTCTTTCTCCTCCACTCGATTTGCCTATTCCTCACCATTTCTTGTGGGTTTTGGAGCTGGAAACTCAGGGAAGGTCTAGGCAAAGTCTTAAGACTTTGATCCTTGAAGTGGCTAGAAGTTCAGCTGGAGTTAGTGTCCAATTATGGTAAAATTTACAGAGTTTGGTCTAAATTTTCTGACTTTGATGAAGTTGTTTCTGAATTTGAGTTTTGGATGGGAATCAAGGGTCTTGAGCTTGGGGACTTGAGGAACTAAAGGCTGGAAGGGCATAGAAACAACCTAAGGTCGAATTTTCTTATATAAGGTAATCAATTCTAACTTTGAAGTTCTGGGTTTCTGGTTTTTCTGATGATGTTCTTGAACTTTTGAGCTCAAGTTTGGTTTTTGTATTTGTTGGTGCTTTTAGTTAGGTTTTTGATGTTGATTGGTTGTTTTGGTTGAGTTATAATGGATTGTAAGGTCAATTTTGAGGTTGGATAAGTTTTGGAGTGGTTTGGTAGAGCTTTGGCTCGGGGAAGTTCAAAGGAAAACCCAGAAAATTCATGCATGGCTGGTTGTAGCGCTGTAGCGCTAGCATTGGAGCACTACAGTGCTAGGCTTCATTTTCTGGGGGGATTTTGGCCCTGTCTGTAGCGCTGTAGCGCCCACCTAGTGGCACTGTAGCGCTACCCTACCTCTAGAAATGGGTTTTCAGTATTTTCTTAGGGTTTTTAATTAGAGGCTCGAGGGTCAATTCCACCACCCCGTTTGGTGGAATTGGGCTTCCCGAGGGCTTGGGATTGGTCCCAAAGTTGGGTTATGAAAGTAAGATTTAATGAGGATTCTATTTTACGTTTGTGACTAGGTATACGCTAGGGCTCGGACAGGATCGTGCTCGAGGGTCGTTTCTATTAACTAAAGCACTCGGAATCAAAGGTATGAAAACTGCACCCAGTTATGTGGTTATGTTGGGACTAAGAGTTCCCTATACTTGTATGTGATGTCATAAGATGGTATTATGCCATGGGGACATGTGATAAACGTCTTAAGAGTGTCATAATCAATATTTGCGCACAGGACGCGGCTCGGCCACTAGTAGTTGAGGTTAATCAAATAATCACTGAGCTTGGCCTAAGCGAGCCAGAGTCAGTGGGTTGAAGACTGGGCTCGGCCTAAGTGAGCCGAAGATAGTGACTTTAACAGAGGGTGTTGCCTAAGGGCGTCGACCCTTGATATTGTGTGAAATGTTTATTGATGTTAATCTGATGATTGTGGCATGCTCATTGTCTGGATGGTTAATTATTGGTTTGTTGACTGATATTACTGATTATGTGAATGATTCAGTCTATTGAGTATTTGATTAATGATTTGTGAGTTAGTTGATTACTATTTTTTATTATGCTATGCATTATAGTTTTCTTGTTGGGCCTCGGCTCACGGGTGCTACGTGGTGCAGGTAAAAGCAAGGGTTTGATGGTTCAACCATGAGTTGGAGAGCTCTGAGGGCGAGGTGTACATTGTCAGCTGCTCGGCCGCCACGGTCGAGGGTTTGTACAGGGACGGAAACCTAAAATGTATATTTTGCCATTAGAGTGGCCATGTTTATTTATAACTTTTGGAATTTTTGTAAGCATGTCTTTTAAACCCTGTTTTGGGATCCCATGTACTAACACAATCATTTTAATGAAAAATTATCTGTTTATGACCAAAATTCTTTTAAACTTTACCTGTTTATGACTATAGGATCATGTTTTCGTTTGAAAGACTTGATTAGCAAGTCCTGCACTATTTTAAACACACAGTGTAACGATCTTGGTTATCCAATGCGTTACATGCATGCTGATTTAAGTTTTCTTGTTGAGCCTTGGCTCACAAGTGCTATGTGGTGTAGGTAAGGGAAAGGGATAGCCGGACCAGCCATGAGTTGGAGAGCTTTAGGGGCAGTGTGTACATATGCAGCCTACTCGACCACCACAACTGAGACAGCCTAGGAGGAACTAGGGTTAAACTATGTTTTGCCGCTTAGGACGGCTAATTTGTATTCCATTTGTCTTTTATAAGTCTGTAACCAATTTTTGGGATCCTGTGTATAAACTTAATATTTTAATGAAAAATAATTACTTTATTGACCAAAATTTTTAATTCATAACCTTGATTTAGTCTTAAATTACACATTTATGTCCAAATAACTCACTTAGCGAGTTGAGTATTATTTTAAACACATAGTGTAATAGTTTTGGCTAACCAGGGCAATACAATAATTCTCTCTAAAATAAGAAGAACACAAATAATAATACGCTCTCTCTTATAATAAGAGAAAAATCACTCTCTCTCTAACACAAGTGTATAGGAAAAATCTCACTTTATTTTCTCTCTCACATTCTTCTTTTTTTTTTATTTCAATTTCTTCGTTGAGTGTCTTTCATTCACATAGATATTTTAAATATAATACTTTAATCAAGTGTTGTGAAGGAATTATCTTATGCTTATGACTATTTAAAGGTAAAAAGTTATTTTACTGCCACAACATTCCTAATTTATATCTCGTAATATTAATATTACATATATTCTTTAATATAATCCAATAATTTTGAGTTTTTTCTTTGTTTATTTGTTCTTTGTGTGGATATATTTGTATTCATAGACAAAAACAAATTCACATGCACCGAATGGATTTATTTCAGAATTGGTCTTTGAGGAAGGAGACCCTATTTTTGCATTAAAAAATTTACTTTATATAGATTTGAATTAATTTTTAAATTCCCGCATAAACAAGTCATAACTTTTTTATTTATGTATTAATAAAAAGTTCCCATCATTATTTTTAAATGTGTTTTGCATAATTATTTAAATGTTACAACTATTTCACCGTAAATCTTCCTTATTATACATATATTTTAAAATTAACTGTGAAAATATTTTAAATTATTATTTACATATTAATAAACTTAAAATAAAAATCGATAGAGTAAAGAGAGAAGAAAGGAATGGCGTGACTGAGTGAAGCTTCATTTCCAATACCAACAATGGCGAAGCGAACCTACACCACCGATTTAGGCTGCATAGCTTGCCAGGAGCTCGGCGAACTTGGAGCCGGCAAGGAGGGTTGGCTCGTCGATAACCCCAATCTGTTATGCGCTCTTGACACCCACGCCATTGCGCTTGCTAACCGATCCCTAATCGTCACTCTCGGCTGGTCCGATTCGGATGCTTCCCGTGTCAAGATCCGTCCCGCATTATCCCCCATTGATGCCGAGTTCATCTCCGCCATTGAGTGGTTGGTCTTCGACGAAATTCGGGTGATTGCGATTGGGACCTCTTGTGGGTACCTTCTGCTTTTCTCTCTCGCTGGGCACTTGATTCATAAGCAGGTTAGTTCTTTTTCTTTTTTTAACTATCTGGGTCAGTTTATTTGTAATATATGCCATGCAATTTTATCTCCTTCTACATATGTATGCAAATTTTCTTTAGAACATGGAATCTTTTGTTGGGTTTGTGAGAAAATTACTAATCTTGAAAGAATTTTGATCTTAGCTTTTATAACTTCACGGTGAATCTGTCATTGTATCATTATAGATTTAGCTATGATTTGTTTAATTCTTAAACACTCGTGACATGGATAATATTCATTATGAGTTTCTCAAAGTTTTAATGAAAAGAGAGAAACTGTTAGTTCCCTTGAAAATGTTTCCTGAAGTTAGACAATGGAGAGTTTTTTTTCTCTGAACAAATGGAGTTGTGTAACTGTAACTGGTGCTGGTGGTGTACCCTATTGCTTGTGTAAGTGACATATTAATGGCCATGTAAAGAGTAAAAAGAACCTATTTTTATTTCAAGCATGCAAGAATTTTCCCTACTTCTTAGTAGTAGTAGCATATTAGTATCTTGATATTGTTTGATTATTAAGATTGACTGTCTATACCATGTCTACCCTCAGTAGTTTAAAAGTTGATTTTTTTTTTTCTTTTTATGTCCATTTTGCTATTGTTCAAATTGAATAATTTTGATTTTCTGATTGAGTTTCTTATATTTTCTTATCAAAACTGAAGCTTTATTTTCCATTTACATGCTGGGGTATTGACATTGTAAATTTAATAAAAAGTTGTTATTGGGCTATATTGCCTATATTAAGGTTACGCTTACCATGGTTCTCTAGGAAACTTTAGTGTGTTATTTGATACTTGATAGTAGTATTTTGAATTAATATTAGCTTGCCTCTTTTATTAGTATGGAATTTATACTCTACTGAACCTGCAGTTTATACATCCTGGACGGGTTTTAAAGTTGAGAGTCCGTGGAACAAAGAGAGATTTGATCCAAGAAACCTCCTCAGAGGAGGTTTGTGTTGTTATGCAAGGAGTAATTGCTCGTTTTGATGGCTCTGAAATTCAGGTATTGAATTACAACTAACCTGCAATAACTTTGATGTGTCATCTTTGGATGTAAATCTATTAGCTGTCTTATTTCATTTTCTTCTTTGAAGAATGATTTTTTGTGAAGTTTTAGAAGAAAATAAGCAGGTCACTTATTATGTGTTTTGCCAGAAGCCAGCCTTCTTATATTATTCTTCATTTAGTAGCTTATAGCATCTTGGAATGTTAATCCTACTTGTATGACATGGCTTGAATGTTTGGAATATAGAATATGCTGCAGCAATGGCATCATGATACAAATTCTCGGTTTTGGGATAGAAAACCAAGAAATCAAGATAATGATGAGGCTGGAAATTCTTATGGACGATTGTCTTACCAGCTATGGAATGTCAGCAAGTATGGAAGTTGTGCAGATGCAGCAATCAGTGGGATAATGCCTCCACCACTGATGGAGCTACAGGTATTGCACTAGCAGCTTGATTTTTATGCACCAATGCTCCACTTAAGGGTTTATTGGTGCTCTGAAATTATATTAGTTAACCAGTGGTAAATAGTTTATTTTCATGTTGGATGTCTTGCCCTTTTTCGTTCTTCAGAACAATTATCTTTCCTTTTCACAAAATGGAAATTTTCTGAAGTATTTTGGTTTTGAATTCAGCTACTTTTATTGTTGGGCAGTCAAGTCAGCGTTATTTCTGTGCAGTCACCGTTGGAGACGATGCTGTGATCTCAGCCTTCAGGTTAGTATGTTCTATACAATTCAAAGTTTTCATATATCCATCTCTTTGTGACCAATATTGCTTTTTTTTTTGTCACTTCTATATTTATGTTATTGACTAGAGTTACTTCTTTCTAGTATAGGCTATCGGAGGATAGAAGTAGGTCTTTAGTTGGAGCTATCTTATCTAAAGTCGTTCCTGCAACATTTTCTACAATAGCTTCCTTTTCTAAAATGATTTGGCGCAGTGAACAAAATGCACCTAAAAAATCAAATGTGAAGCCTCAACCTTTTGCTCGTGGTAAGAACCGTCATTTGTGTGTTTTTTTGGGTTCTCAATTAATGTAGTTACTTATGATTATTACATTTATCATTGTTTATGTGGTACGATTTCATTTCAAGGCACACATGCCTATTCAGATTCTATATGCATATGGTTTTCGTATATGCTAAACATACATAAGTAGGTATGGGAGTCACACGACTGATGTACATGCTCACTCATGCACATGCACATTCTTGTATGTTAGTTATGGCAAATGAAGGCACAATTGTGTGTAAGAAAATTGAAAGAGAGTTTTCTGGTGAAGAATATTTTGAACTTAATTTATGTGCACGTTGAACTAATTATAGAAGTGACAAATATCCTGTCTTTCGGAGTCTACATATTCAACTTGATTTATTTGGTCCCCTTTTTCTTATCATGTTTGGATTGTTTTGCCAATTCTTACATGCTTTACTGAAATCATGATAATTTCTTAACTTCAGTAACATAATGTTTGAGGCCTAAGTGGAGAACACTAATACTATGCACCTAATAGTTGGTTTAATTTATTCTTAGGTGGGACTGATGTACCTGTGATTTTGAACTGTGTGCTAATCCTTTTGTTTGTCTTGCATCATACACTGCACAGCTTCTCCATTGACATCTTTGAAGGATTTCCCTAGAAAGGGCGAGAAACTCACCTTATCTCCTAGTGGCACGCTAGCTGCAATAACAGATTCACTCGGCCGTATTTTGCTTTTAGACACTCAGGCACTTGTGGTCGTGCGGCTATGGAAGGTTCTCCCTTAACATTTTGACACTCATCAGTTCGGCCTTCATCCTATCTTATCCTTCTAAAGAACTTAACCGGTTTTGCAGGGATATCGTGATGCTAGTTGCCTATTCATGGAGATGCTAGTCAATAGAGATAATAATGTAGCTTCTAGTTCTAGCTATTATGAACCTGTAAAGAGTGATTATTGCCTCTGTCTGGCTATTCATGCCCCTCGAAAAGGAATAGTTGAGGTACACAACTAGAGCTTCTTTCCTTGACAGAAGTATTGCTTCTTTTTTATGTAATTGTGGATTAACCCTATTTAGTTTCTCTTGTTTTCTTGAAAAACATGTTTAGTTCCTTGGCAATATTGTGCAGATTTGGCAGATGAGAACTGGGCCACGGCTTCGAACTATTCGATCTGCTAAAGGCAGCAAAATACTCCAACCAACTTACCGGTTTGGATCATCTCTAGCTTCTTCCCCATATGTTCCTTTGGAGGTTTTCTTGTTGAATGGTGATTCTGGTCACATTTCGATTTTAAATCGAACCCTTTGAATGTAAAAAGCTGCATCTTTTGCTCTTATTCTTGAAGTTAATTGATGATTCTTATTCCAATTAATAACATATCCTGTTTGGGTCTCAGCCAAAGGAAGAAAAATAACCATAGGGTGTCTGTAATATAGTTTGATACAATTGTTTACATAATGTTACATGAATCCAGCTTCTTCTTTTTTTAAACAACTATTCCCACAAAGAAACAAATATAATTTAAATTGGTAAAGCATTTAGAAAAGGAAAAAATATTTACTTACAAAAGTGGATTAGAATTGTTTGGTAACGAGGTAAATAATCTCTTGTTATAGAAAAACTAAAGTTAAAATTTAGAACTGGCACAATTCAATTTTGTATATTAGTTTACAAAATTTTTATAATTATTAATTTATATTTATTTGATCATTACACAAATTATTTCTATTTTTTCTTGTTTTTGTGTATATCATATCAATAATTATAAATGTTTAGACTATTTTATCACAACTAAATAAAAAATGAATAGTTAAAATTATGATAGTTATTGCTACAAAAAAATATATTTATGAAAGTTATGACTCCCTTAAAAAGACAAAAGAACTAACTCCTTGCTATTCTCAATTAATGACTGTCATATTGATTTTTGTACTTGGATTTTTCATAAATATATAAAAAAAAAATTTGTAGGTTTACAACTAATTTGGACAAAATTATAACATTATAAATTGCATTTATAGTAGCATTTAAAGTTTAATGTTTTGTTTATCAATCCAACCTTAAAAGTTACTAATAATGTTTAATTATAGTAATATTATGCCAATTTCCAACACAATTCTTTTCTTCAAAGCATTTTCTACTCTTATCTTGGCAAGTTCAAGTTCTTCACTCTCACTTTGATCTCCATCATTTTCTTTACCAGATCACCATTGATTCTCACTCCACCCAAATGACATTATAACAACAAACCCAACCCTTCTCGCTAACAAATCTCCATTAATGGCTTCTTCACTCATTTTCTTCTCCCTCCTAATTCTCTCTCCTCTTCTTCTACACCAACCCCACTTCTCCTCAGCCAACGTACACAGAACCAACCATCTCAAATCTCAGCTCCTTCCCCAAATCTCACTCTTCCAAGTCACCCCTCCAACTCAGTTCTTCGAAGTGACCAAACCCGTTGACTTGCCCAGTACCAGACCTTGCTCTCACTTGGTCCTCCGCCATGATTTTGGCTACACATACGGGAAGCCTCCAGTTTTGCTGACTATACCCCACCTTCGAATTGCCCATCAACCGATTTTGGAAAAATTGTTCTTGAGTGGAAAGCTACTTGCATAGGAAGGCAGTTCGATCGGATTTTTGGGGTATGGCTTGGTGGGGTTGAGCTTCTAAGGAGCTGTACGGCTGAGCCAACGGCTTCTGGGGTTGTTTGGAGTGTTGAGAAGGACATTACAAGGTATTATTCTCTGCTCATGACCAATCAAACGCTTGCTGTTTTTCTTGGAAATGTTGTGGATAGTACTTATACTGGGGTTTATCATGTGAATGTGACTATACATTTTTACCCTGCTGAAAAAAAATCTGATGATGTTCATGGTTCAAAGTTTGAGAATTTAGTTTCTGGACACCATACTTGGGCGGATTTGATCTTGCCCATTTCGAGAAATTTGCCTTTGAATGATGGCTTGTGGTTTGATATCAAGAATTCTATGGAGACTCAGTTGAAAGAGTTTGAAATTCCTCAGAATACATATAGGGCTGTGCTGGAAGTTTATGTTTCATTTCATGAAAATGATGAATTTTGGTATTCAAATCTTCCAAATGATTACATTGCTGAAAATGGTCTTAGTGATACTCCTGGAAATGGCCCTTTAAGGGAGATTGTGGTTAGTCTTGATGGTATGGTTTTTGGTGCCATATGGCCTTTTACTGTGATTTATACTGGAGGCATCAACCCTCTATTGTGGAGACCAATTTCTGGAATTGGTTCATTGAATCTTCCTTCTTATGAGATTGAAATTACTCCATTTCTAGGTGAGATTTTAGATGGAAAGATCCACACGATCGGGTTCAATGTTACAAATGCCTTAAATGTTTGGTTCGTAGATGCGAATTTGCATCTTTGGTTGGACAAACATAGCTCGAAAACCGAAGGGGAGCTTTTGAAACACATTAGCTTGCCTCTTGTTCTTTCCCAAGTTTCAGATTTTGAAGGTCTAGATGGGACATTCTTGACTACTGCTAGTAGAAATGTATTGTCCACTGGCAAGGTTAAGTCCTCTTTTGGGACTATTCTAACTCATTCCATTCAGAATATCCATTACTCCAATTCTATTATGATGCAGAACGATGGCAACACACAAATAGTGAATCAAACCATTCATTTCAATGATACAGTTCTTGTCAAGATGCCATTGGCTAATGTTTACTCGATCAAATCAGAGAAAAAGTTCCCACTTTTCTTATACTCTGGATACCTTGATCAAGGAAATGGAGATTATGTGCTTGGTACAGATTTTACTTTAGGTTTTGAAGAGAAGAAGTCTTCTAAAGTCGTTGGCTTTGAATTATCAAAAAGTCATCTAAATAATCTTCAGAATGGTGAGGGTAAAATGATCATAAAGAACGGCTTGATTGTTCACGCAACTGGGAGTACACAACAAGTTTACAACTATGAAGATGGAAATGTCTATTACTTCAGAAATGTAAGCAGCTTAAACTACAAGATAGTTTACGATGAAGTGAGGAAGAAGTGCAGCAAATTGGAACAAATGCCTTTGGATTTTGGCTCAAGTGATAGTGTCTTTTTCAAGTCAAAGAGCTTTTCCAGTATCTGATCTGCCCAGAGAAATTTCAGGTTTTCTGGGCATTTCAACTTCAAATGTTGAGACAAAAAGAGAAGATAACTCTTTTGTGCTGTCATTTGGAGTACTTGTACATGTGAATAAGATACACCAAATTTTATGTGTTTTTGTATGTAAATAATATGTTATGAGGTTTGAGTTTACTGCAGATTAATTTCATGCTACATGTGAACATTTATTATCTTTGAATTTTTAAGTTGTTTTTTTTCTTTTTCACATTTCTTTATAAATCCCAAACAAGCACATACATATATGAAATAAATATTTAAAAGCCAAATGTTTTGCCAGCATATATTTATTAAATAAAGAATAATCAAAACACAATGAACACAAGACTGTTAATGTAGAGTTTGCTCCAAAGAAATGACTTAGGCCTACTATTAATATATATATTAGCTTGAAAAATCAGAGTAACATTAGAATTATTTGTATGTTTCCAATATGAGGTGAAAAACTCATGAAAAAACCTGATGATCACTTCACTACTAATATTGTTCTTTTACAAAAAAAAATTCCTTAAGATTTTAAGCTCACGGGTCACTTAAACTCCAACCTAAAACAAATCAAGAGTATCACATTTCACCTCTAGTTGAAATATAAAATATAACCGTTAATGGTGTGAGACAACTTAGTTAAATCCAACAATAATACCCATATATAATATTTTCTATGTGCTCACTTTTATTTGGAGAACCCATTTGTAGAGTCCTCAAGAAGATCTTAAAAAAGAAACTTAGAAGAAGAAGATAAAAGGGATTTATCCAAGATACTAAACATTCTAATTAATCTCCCTTAAGCTTTAGAGTTGTCAAGTAAACCAGACCCCAGAGAAACCCTTCTAGAATGAATAGGCCATAGTCTATGAAACCCAAGACCCCTGTGACTATGAAGCTGTGTCGTTTTGCTGCATTTGCCTCCCACATTATCATAAAGAATAGTATAGTTTGAGCTGCTTATATTTCTGAAATAACACATATCAGCTCCATTGTACTTGTAAACCTGCTGTGTACTCCCCAATCCATTTACTACCAAGTTCTTCTTAACAAGCATATTTCCTTGGCCACTCTGGTGATTCTTAAGACTACTGTTTGTGAATCCCAAACCAGCAGAGCCCTTAGACTTCTTCTCATTATACCCCAAACTAACATTCGAAATTGATAAATAAGTCTTATTACCTTGATCTAAGGTGTCAGAATACAAGAAAAGGGAGAACTTTTTAAGTGGTTCCAACGAGTGAACTTGCGGAGATTGAGAATCGGCTTGAACAGAATCATTGAAATGTATCCTTTGTCTCACAATCTGCATATTTGCACTGTTTCTCATCACCATTGAGTTGTGGTACGAGAAGTCTTGAATGGAATCGGTAGTGATATTCCCATAAGAGGACTTAACCCATCCAGTTGACTTGACGGACCGGCTTGTGCTTGTCAGAAAGGTTCCATCCAGACCAGAAAAATTAGAAACCAAGCTAACAACAAGAGGGAAGCTAACATGCTTCAAAAGCTGCCCTTCAGTTTTCTCACTCTGTTTATCCAACCAAAGATGCAAATTTGCATCAATGTACCATACATTCAAGGCATTATTGACATTAAAACCAATCTTATGAGTCTTTCCATCCAAAATCTCACCAAGAAAAGGTGTGATTTTTCAATGTTGTAAGAAGGTAAATTGAATGAACCAATGGCAGTAATAGGTCTCCACAAGAGGGGGTTAACTCCACCAGTAAAAATCATAGTAAATGCCCAAATAGAACCAACAACCACACCATCAAGACTAACTAAAACCTCCCTAAAAGGCCCATTTCTAGGAGTACCAGTAAGATTATTTGCCTCTATATACTCATCTGGAAGATTTGAGTACCAAAACTCATCATTTTCATGAAAAGAAACATAAACTTCAAGCACAGCCCTGTACACATTTTGAGGAATTTTCAACTCCTTGAATGCAAAATCAGTAGAATTCTCAATTTCAAACCACAACCCATTATTCAATGGCAGATTTCTCGAAATGGGTAGTACCAAATCTGCCCAGGAATCATACCCAGGTTCCAAATTTCCACCATTTCTTTCAAAATTCTCCTCGGTCGGATAAAAATGAAAGGTCACATTCACGTGATATACCCCAGTATATGTAGTATCTATAAGATTACCAAGATAAACAGCAAGCGTTTGATTCTTCAATAGCAAGGAATAGTACCTCTCACATCTTTCTCGACGCTCCATACAATCCCAGTAGCTCTGGGCTCGGCCGTACATCTCCGAAGAAGCTCGACCCCACCAAGCCAAACCCCGAAAATCCGATCGAATTGCCTGCCTTTACATGTGGCACTCCATTGGAGAACGATCTTCGAGAAGTTGGGTTGGGAATGACAGTGGGAAGGAGGCGTGTAAGTGGCCAAGACAGGAGATCTTCCATAGGTGAAGGCGAAGTCATGGCGGAGAACGACATGGGAACAGGGTCTCGTTTGGGGAAGCTTAATGGGTTTTGTTACTTGGAAGTAACGAGTGGGTGGAGCAGTGTCGTTTGATGAAAGAGTGGAGAGCTCAGAGATCAAGTTGGGTGGTCTGAGGGAGTTGAGTTTGTGGTGGTTGGCAGCGGTGGATAACAGAGGTTGGTGGAGAAGGAGGAGGAGGAGAGAGAGAGTGAGGAAGAGGAGAGAGAACGGAGAAGAAGAAGCCATGAAAATGAAAATGAACTGTTCTGCTTTGATATTCTCACTGTTAAAATGTATTTATTTAAAGAGTAATATTATATACATCCAAAATATGCCCTCAATACTCAAATCCTTACACATGCTAACGCGTCACCGATTTTTAACAACGAGTGCTAATTTTAATAAATATTAATAAATTTGATTGATTTGATTAAACTTTATTAGAGTAATGTTTAAGTATATAATTTGAATAAAGAGGATTATTTTAAACTTTTACCATAGTTATACATATATTTGACATTTTGATTGTCTTTTTTAAGGTTTTGAATTCAAGATAATAATTTTCTTAAAATAATTGTATGTTTGGTTTTATTTGTAATTTTTTGGTCATTAAAATTCTGAATATGTAATTTCAATGGTATTATTGTTACTAGGGTGTTATTTTTTTCTTTAATAAGAAAATGCAAAAACAAAATGAGAAATAAAATGTGGATAGAAACCGTGGTACTTTACTAGAATCAGAGAGAAATACATAGAAATTAACTCATGAGCTCACATGTTTCCTTTGCGGGGAACTTGACAATAAGGATTGGGAAATTTTATAGTATTATCTTAATTCATTCTTTTTATTTTCGTATATGAATAATTATAATTATATTTATTTTGTACGATGACATTGTAGATATTATGATATATATAATATCTGACAAATTTTAATTTTTTTTAATAATTTACATTATCGAATTTTTTTTATATCTATGTGAAATAAGTTTTTTTAATCCTATTCTCAAAGCAACAAAATTATTTAGAATTTCTAAAATATTTGAGAAATTTTTTAAATAAATAACATCAAATAAAAAAATTGAGATTATAACTATCCAAAAATAAAAAAGTATATTAATATACTTATTTTAAAGAATAAGGTAAAATTATCCATAAAGATTATAGTCAGTAGACAAAAATAATTATCTTCAATCAAATTATCTACAGCTCAATAAGGTTGACAATTGGAAATAGTTTCCACAGCCAAAAGAGAATTAGATTCCATCACTACAAGAAAGCATCCAAACTCTTATGCAATCTAAAGACTTTTCTTATTCGCTACAAGTTCACTCTAAAACAATGTCAAAGCTCTCATAAAAGATAGAGATTAACATGTTAAAAAAGAACCATGACAATCCTGAATCACCTCACCACACCAAATTCTGTTATTTGTAAGATCAAAAGAAATATTGGTATACATTTTGAGCAAATCCGTAGATGGATAGTAATAAGGTGTATGAAATATTGTTCTAATTTAGGTTTTGATTTGGAAACTTTTTATGGTTTTAAGATTGTTTGTTTTGGATTTGGTTCGTGGGTGACAATACAATTGATATAATCTGTATTGTATTTGTAGTTTTATTTGGGAACCATGTTGTGTTGTTTGTTATGGATTAAAGTATTGTTTCTAATTGTTATTTGTTGGGAACTATTTATTTATTATTTTTTTTGGTTTGGTATTTTGTTGTTTTGGATTGGTGAACTTATTATTTTGTATTTTGCATCAGTAGTAATCTGATAGTTATTTTTATTTTTCATTTTGGTAGTGATCTTAAATATTATGGTTGTATGGTGTTATGTTCCTCTTTGATATGGTTTAGTGATCTTAAATGTTTGATCATATAAGGAAAAAAATCCAAAAAAGATAATTAATTATATCTCTTAAAAAAATTAATTATTGTAGTTTAAAAAAACTTATAATATAATAATTTGCCAAAAAAACGGATTACACGAATTTTATATGACCTTAAATAGGATGTCAATATTAAATTCTGATTATTGACAATTAAAAATCCACATTTTGTAAAAAAATTATTTGTTGTGTATTTTCTATATTATTGATGATTTCTGCATTATCGTCGTTTTTTGAAAATTTTGCGTATTTTATAAGGGATATTTGCAGCAATAATGTCTATGTTGTTAAGTTTGTTGCAATTAAATGCTTATGTAAAAATTTTAGCGGCAATAATGCCTACCGTTAATGTTTTGGTGCAACCTATATTAGGGTACACATGGCACAACCCGATTGAGTTAAATTATTAAATTTAAAAAAGATAAAAATATATATTTTTAAGTAATTAACCATTAACAAAACCTGAAATCTTTTGTTTTTTAATATCTTAATAACATTTCTAAAACTAATCTAAAACCAAATCCAAAATATAACCCAATTTGGAACCCAATGGAATGAATCCCTAAAAATTATTTACCCAAAAAGTTCAGAGGAGGAGCTTGAGAGAAAATATTCAAAGAAGCCATCCATTTTGCGATAGGAGCACGCAAGAGACTGTTAGGGTTTTATGCCCTAATTAAAACTCAATTTCTTTGTAATCTCATTTATTATCAATAAAAGAATAGAAATCATTTTTTGACTTGGTCAATCACTTTGCTCACATGTTTTATTTTCATGATTATTTGTTTAATATAAACTTCTATTAAATCCTGAGAATATAGCTAATCGTATTTATAGTGACATAATTACAGTAGAATATAAATATGATTATATGTTCAAAATAAGTTAGCCCTAAGATTAGTCAGTGCACAGAATTTACACTGATTTGTCAATTTACGATATGATCTACTTACACATTGTAGTGTTATATTCTTTCTAGAACATTAGCAAAGTAGATAAGATCGGATGTATTTGTTACATCGGATAGGACCGATATTGACAGTTGATAGGATAAGTAAACATACCGTTATTATCTATTCTAGTCATATCATATAGTTGACTATAGGTTAATTCAATCTCAATTCTGAGTGGTTAGTGTTCTAACTGATTGTATTATTTGAGTTCTTTGACTTGTTCGTTACCAGCTTACCCTACGGACTAGCCATACTTACATCTTGGGAACTCAGTAGTATAATTGAGTAGGAGTGTTAATCATAGATATGAACATCTATAGCTTCTGATGAAGAAGTGAAACGATGGTTTCCTTTTAGTTTGGTTCAATGTGTTAAATGATAGAGATCTCATTTCAGTAATTAATATTAGTTTACTGAAATATCATTTACAAGGAACTAATTGTTTTAAGGATAAAATACAATGAGGGGTAAAACGGTATTTTAGTTCCATCTCATTGTAGACCATCTATAGAGGATTGAGTGACAATTATGGTTGTAACAATGTTTAATACATAATGTATCTATATTTGTTATAAAGGGTTCTATAAATTCAAGAGTGCAATTCTGAGTCTTTAGTGGAGTCACGAGGAATTAATAAGTTAGTAAATTTATTTGTTAGATTTATGATAACTTATTGGAGCTTGATTTCATAAGCCCATGGTCCCCACTGTATCTGGGATAAAATCATCTAGATAGTCTCAATTAATTGATTTAATTATCAATTAGAATTATCAAAGTTGACCAGGTCAATTTTGGATAGTTTTACATAGTTATGTAATTTTGAGAAGAAAAGAGAAATTATGCCAGATTTATTAATTAAGATAAATTGATATCTAAATTAATAAATAAATCTAAATCAAGGTTCAAATTATAAATAATTAATTTGATAAAGTATTTAAATAATTATTTAATTAATTAAATCAATTGAAAATAATACATGCCTCGATTTTAAGTCCAATTGGCTTATAATCAAATGGAAAATTTCACGGGCCTAAAGTCCATGATAATTTCGACCTAGGGCTGTTAATTGACTATTATTTTATTGATTTTTTTAATTAAATAAATGACCTAATTGAGTCTATAAAATGAGTGTTAAGAGAGAAGTCAAAACACAAGTTGAAACACAAGTTTCTGATAGGTTTTAGATTCTCTCTAAACATAAGTCATTTCTAAGCCTCAATTTTTCTCTTCTATTCTTCTTCTCTCTGTATCTATCTCATATGTTGAGAATTGCCCACTCTAATGTAGGTGATTCTAAGGATACTTTGGAAGGCTGTGAAGAAAATTGAAGATCGATTCAATTTCTTGGTAATACTCTGCGACAGAAAGGATATAAGGGTTAGAGAAACTGAAGAATGACTCATTCATTCCGCTACATATAATGTAAGTATTCTTATCATTATTTCTCCTTGAATTCTGTTGATGCAGTTTTTCGCCAACAGTGAATTGTATGAATAACTAGGATGGATTAATGCTTAATGGTAAACCGTAATAAGAAAATGATAATACTCAAGGATGCTTGCAATGAATTATCAAGAGAAGAAAAGTGATCACTCATTTTTACGTGGTTCGGAGGTTAAAATCCTCCTAGTCCACGAGTCAATATTATAGTTGTTTCTCTTTTCTTGCTATTTTTACAGAGTATTTGCCTTACAAGAAGAATCCAACCCTTCAGTGTGGTCTAATCAGTAGGTAAAAATGGATAATGGGCCGCATGGCCTAAATCAGGTGTGGGATGTCTGATCACACATGTTTATATTGCGTATCCGGGAATTCGGGAATAAAACATACACGTGATGTCTGTTATACGCACGTTTATATTGCGTGGTTGACTTTATAAAGATCCTGGGATATGTCAGGCCTCTGATGTACCACGAGCTTAATGTAGTGCTAGCTCGTGTCTTTTGATGCCATGTTGACAATGGTTCCAAGTGATAAACAGCTAAACGATCCGCTAGCTCGAGCTATTTGTTTAGGGGATCGTGCCAAATTTCTCCGGATGAACGGTGAACACGTGGCACCTCGGTTATGGCTCTTTATTAGTTCGCTTCTCCCGAGCTGCCTCAACAAGGTACGTGTTGATACTCAGGGCATACATTTGCCCCCCAAGCCCCTGCCCATGATCTATGATGTCACTTTCGTCTTTCATGGTGGGGGCTTTTAAACTTCCTTTTTGATTATCCAGACCCTGTGTGTTACTTGAGTATCAGACACGTGGAACTCCGTGATTAGGCGTCTGTTCGGGTTTCGAGGATTGTATTAAATGGCCTGGCCACCTTTTTGCTGCCGTTTCGTCTTTCGAGTTATGACCCTCGTATCTCGCATCAATTTAATCGGACGGACCTCATTTCCTCATGCCTCTTACGTATAAATAAGGCTGGCAGTTTTCAGTACTTATCACCCTTCATTCGAAATTTTTCTTTATTTTCTCTCTTTTGAAATTTAAAAAGCTCTTCTTCTTCTTCTTCTTCTTCTTCTTCTTCTTCTTCTTCTTATAATCTCAGAAATCCCCATATTCTTGCCACAAGAACCTTTCAGAAGTCCAGCCTTAAGGAATCTTCCAAGACTCCTACTTCTACACTGTCAGCAACCTTCGTTTGGAAAATACATTGTAAGTTTCCTACTCGTTGTATGTTTTGATTTCCCTTTTTCTTTGTTATGCAAACCTACATCTCATAGTTGTAAACAGTAGGTTGTTTCTGACTGGCTTTTGGAGCATAAGTTCTGATTCTAGGCATACTGAGTAGACCCAAAACATGTCTAGGATTGTGATGTTCACAACTAGGTAATTTATGGGTAAATTTTTTAGTAATATTTATGGATAATTTTTCTGGGTAATTTTAGGAAATATCCATTCGGGATATGGAAGATGAGAGGATTTTATGGTGTAAAACCGGGTAACTTAGGGGTCACGCTTCCTAGATGGTTTTTCTCTCAAAAACTCTCCCCTAAGGCAAGTAATAACATGACCCTCCTGACACAAGGATCCTTGAATATCAGGGATCCGTTGGAAAGTTTGGTGTGTGGCCACGGCAGCACGTGGCCTCACACCGCGAGCTGAGATTACCTCAGCTCATGCATGAAAATCCCTTGTTCTTCTCGCGTTGTTTTTCCTTTCATAGCTTTTAGGTCGCCTACTAAGTTTTTCATCGTTCTTGTTCGCTAGGCGATCAGATGGGGCCCAAAAGGAATGTGTCTAAGAAAAGCGCGCCCGGCTCGTCGTCCCAGCAATCCAGCAGAGGGAAGGAGGTCTGGCAGAGTCTCCTATCCCCCAGTTCGGTACCACGGTGGAGAAGGAGATCAAAGTGGGACCTGATGCTTTCTTTGAGGCGGAGAGGATAGCATCGAAGATCACGACCCAAGGGAGGGTCAATAAGATAATGATGTCCCATAACATCGAGGTTGGGACCGACATCCTTATTGCCCGACCTCCCTTGGAGGGTGAGAGGAGCTGCGCACCCCTCGATGAAGACTTCACGGCCTGGAGCGATGAGCATCTCAGGGCCGGGGCCTTCCTCCCCCTAGATCAGTATTTTGCCGACTTTCTCAATTACGTGAAGTTGGCACCATTTCAACTTCCTCCGTATTCCTATCGTCTGCTGGCGGGGCTGAGGTATCTTTTTCTGAAGCACGAGTGGGAGGTCCCTACCCCGGCAGACATCCTTTACTTCTTCCGCCTCAAGGCCAGCCCGGATCAAAGGGGACGAGGCGATGGATTCTACTACCTGACCCTCTTGCCGAACTCATCCCCGGTAATCGAACTTCCCAGCCATCCCAACGACTTCAAAGATCAATTCTTTATGTCGAATGGGTTTCACAACTGCGAGTACCATTACTTCAACCATCCTCGTAAGCTTTCTTTCTATCTTCAGCTTGTGTAATTTTTATTACCTTTTTCTTTCTGTCCTTTCGCGTGTATATTGACTAGAGTATCATCATGCAGCCATTTTCATGAGGAAGGCCAGATCCGTGACCCTTGGGGTCAATATGATACCTTGGCGGGGCTCCCACCTAGTGAAAAGGACTACCGCCAGCTCATGTCTAATGACACGATATTGGCGTGTAAGTTAATCTCTGCAGGCCAAACTCTGGCCCTGAGGAGGATGTGGGACAATCATCCAGTAGCCCACGAGTTGACACCTATTCCCAAGGGCGATGCCGCGGCCGACAGTGGCAACGAGCAAGAAGAGGAGGCCGAGGTGCCGCTCGTGCGGAAGAGACGAGCTCCGGAGGCTGCTCGGGACCCCGATTTGGACCGAGCTCAGTCAGGGGTAGCGGCCGGCCCCTCCGGCCAAGGTAACCCATACCCCTTTTGGGACCTAGATAGGACAGCCGCATACCTTAGGCTAGTTAGGTTTAACCCAAACCAGCTCATGCACCACCACCAAAACCCAGACGGAGACATAACCTTGCTCCAATGCGTAGATCAATTAGTGCTGCGTCATGACATGGGTCATCCTAGGGGTACTGTAGTAGTGGACAACACTTTGTCTTTTAGGTCGGCCTTTTTTGAGGAGTATGAGACCAACCTTAGGTCGTGGCCCTCTCTTCTCGAGGGTATAGCCGCTCCCGGACTTAGGCAATACGTGGAGGAATCTAGTCCCGAGGTAGAGCCTGACCTGGAACCTCCCCTAATCCAAGAAGTGGTTGATTTAGACTCTCCTTCCCCTGTAGCAGCTCTGAGGCCGGAGGTCGTGGAAATAGACTCTTCCTCTAGCTCGGAGGGTAGGATTTTTGCTACTTCGTATGTATTTATTATTAATTTTTTTTTGTTGAAGAACGTACATGCATTCTTAACGCATTTCCCATTCTTTTTTTTAGGTGAGCAGATGGCACAGAGAGGGGAACCTGACATCCGCTTGATGTTCCAAGAAGGGAGGTCCAGCGAGGGCCCCCTTGTCAAGAGGCTTCGACCTACTTCAAAGAAAACGCCACCCCCGGCTGTGACTACCTCCCAATCCCCGACTAAGGGGAAAGGCTCGGGTTCAGAAGCTCCGCCCACCGCAGCCCCAGGGAAAAAAGGTCCGACTGCACCCCTTCCTCGCCTTCCTCCACCTCCTGCTCGGGAACCGGTAGCACCGGTTGGTCCTCAAGCTCCAATGGTCCCTGTCGCCACTGTTCGCATCCTCGTCAACCCCCAGGATTTGGAGCTAATTTCAGACACTTTTTGGGGGACCGTCTACGAGACGACGAACTACTCGGTGGAGCATTTTTACAAGGCCAAGCCCCACGACCTGAGGGCGATTGAGGAGAGGAGCCCAGAGAATGTCATGGAGTCTGCCTTGGGGATGAACCTCACAGTAAGCATTTTCCCTAACCTTGCTTTTATTATATGTATTTTATTTTTCTGGTATGTGCCTAACTGTTTCTTTGCTTTTTGTAGGCGGTCTTGGCCCAACACCGTAGCATATCTCGGGCCAGGGCCAGGGCTAGGAACGAAGAACTCAAGGCTGAGCTGGCTGTGGCCCAAGCTACTCTCGCTGCCTCTCAACAGAGCGCCAAGGCTGCTTTTGCAGCGGCCCATGCGAGTGAACAGGCAACGGAGGCCGCTTTAACCACTGCCCGAGAAGGCGAGTAGGCGGCGAAGGCAGCCTCGGTAGCCCTTCAGGCTGAGCTCGAGGGGGCCAAGGCAAAACTACTGGAGGTCGAGGCAGCCATTCTAGAGGAGAAGAAGGCATCGACGTCCTCCATGGAGAGTATGCTGTACCACTGCTGGGCCTTCAACTAGGACGACAACTTCTCCTTCATGGCCTCCGACGCATGGGGGCACTACCTTGAGAAGTTCAAAGTTCGGCTGCAACAGGAGCTGCAGGTGCCGACTGAGACCGGGGAGACTTCTGCTGTGGGCGAGCAGGAGACTGAGGAGGTGACGTCTTCAGATCGGCCTGGGGGAGCCTAGAATTTTTTTGTATTTTCACTTTTATTTACTTTTGTTTGTAAATACTGAGCACGAGGTTATTCTCCTCGAGATAATTTATATATATTAATTTTAGTTATTTCAAGTTTTACTTGTTCTTCAATCTTTTTCTCATATTTTATGATGTGTTCGGTAGAAACTTAGTCCGCATTAGATTTATTGACACCTCGTGTTTTTTTTTTAGAAAAAACACTAGTTAATTAATTTAACCAACTTCTAAGTTTTGGAACCTGGTCGTGTCCAGGATACTTAATTTTAGAAACTTAGTTCGCATTAGTTTTATCGACACCTCGTGTTTTTTAGAAAAAACACTGGTTAATCAATTTAACCAACTTCTAAGTTTTGGAACCTGGTCGTGTCCAGGATACTTAATTTTAAACACTTATTTCACGTTAGTTTTATTGACACCTCGTGTTTTTTTAGAAAAAACACTGGTTAATCAATTTAACCAACTTCTAAGTTTTGGAACCTGGTCGTGTCCAGGATACTTAATTTTAAAAACTTAGTTCATGTTAGTTTTATCGACACCTCGTGTTTTTTTAGAAAAAACACTGGTTAATCAATTTAACCAACTTCTAAGTTTTGGAACCTGGTCGTGTCCAGGATACTTAATTTTAAAAACTTAGTTCACGTTAGTTTTATCGACACCTTGTGTTTTTTTAGAAAAAACACTGGTTACTCAATTTAACCAACTTCTAAGTTTTGGAACCAACTTCTAATTTTAAAAACTTAGTTCACGTTAGTTTTATCGACACCTCGTGTTTTTTAGAAAAAACACTGGTTAATCAATTTAACCAACTTCTAAGTTTTGGAACCTGGTCGAGTCCAGGATACTTAATTTTAAAAACTTAGTTCACGTTAGTTTTATCGACACCTCGTGTTTTTTAGAAAAAACACTGGTTAATCAATTTAACCAACTTCTAAGTTTTGGAACCTGGTCGGGTGATCTTCCCCCCAAGTAATCAGGAAGTGGACTTGCTTGGTTACTTTGAACTAATCATACAAACAAAATCGTACATAGACACAAATGAAACCATAAACCATTTTTTTTTATAGTGAATTGGCTTTTGTATGCAAGCCTTACATACAGGAGTGATTTGGTCACTGATAATACTTTCTCAAATGCACAGCATTCCAGGTCCGTGGCACCATTTCTCCATTAAGCCGGGCCAATTTGAAAGTACCCTCCTGTACGATTTCGATGATCTGATAGGGACCTTCCCAGCTCGGGCCTAAGGCACCATCTTTGGGGTCCTTGCCTGCCAGAAACACCCTTCTGAGTACCAGGTCTCCTAATCCAAAGGCACACCTCTTAACCTTTGAATTAAAATACCGAGTGATCTTTTGCTGATAATGCGCGAGCCGTAGTTGTGAATCTTCTCGCCTTTCATCAATCAGGTCGAGGAACACGCTGAGGAGTTTGTCATTCTGCTCCTGGCTGAAGGCCTGGACCCTGTGCGAGGCTATCTTTGTTTCGACAGGAAGGACGACCTCACTCCCGAAAGTCAGGGAAAAAGGGGTGTGCCCCGTCGAAGTTCGGTGCGAGGTCCGGTACACCCACAGCACCTGCGGTAGCTGCTCGGGCCAAACTCCCTTGGCCTCGCCCAGCCTCTTTTTAAGGCTTGCCTTGAGCGTCTTGTTCACAGCCTCGACATGCCCATTAGCCTAGGGGTAGGCCACTGAGGAAAAACTCTTAATTATGCTGTGTCTTTCGCAAAATTTGGTGAAGAGGTCACTATCGAACATGGTTCCATTGTCCAACACGATCTTCCTTGGCAGCCTGAACCGGCAGACAATATTCTTAACCACAAAATCGAGGACTTTCTTTGACGTTATCGTTGCCAGGGGTTCTGCTTATGCCCACTTCGTGAAGTAGTCAATGGCCATAACTGCATAGGGAACTCCTCCTTTTCCCGTGGGTAGGGCTCCAACTAAGTCAATCCCCCAGATCACAAACAGCCACGGGGACGAGATCATCTTCAGCTCGACTGGTGGAGCTCGGGCGATCGTGGTGAACCGTTGGCACTTGTCACACTTTCGGACGTAAGAAATTGAGTCCTTTGATAGGGTGGGCCAATAATATCCTTGCCTTAATATCTTTAAGGCCAGATTTTTCCCCCCAGCGTGATCTCCACAAAAACCTTCATACACCTTCTGCAAAATAGTTTTAGCCTCCTCCGGCAGAACACATCGCAGAAGAGGCAGGGACAGGCCACGCCAGTACAACATTCTGTCTATGACTGTATACCTCGGAGCTTGATAGAGTATCTTCCTTGCGTTATTTTGCTCGTCGGGTAACTTCCCTATTGTAAGGTACTCGACTATAGGCATCATCCAGGTTGCCCTGACATCGATCATCTTGATCTCCCTTGTATCCTCTATCACGCTTGGTCTTTCCAAGAATTCCACCGGTATCAGGGTTAAGGTCTCGGCTTCCCTGGAGGTGGCGAGTTTTTCCAGAGCGTCAGCATTGGCATTCTGCTCACGTGGGATCTGGCCGATTTGGTTGTATTCAAATTCGGATAGCTCATTCTTTACCTTGGCCAGGTAGGCCACCATCTTGGTTCCCCGCACTTGATATTCCCCTAATACTTGGTTTACCATGAGCTAGGAATCGATGTAGCATTGGATGGCCCTGGCCTTCAGCTCCTTGGCCACCCTAAGCCCAGCCAATAGAGCTTCGTACTTGGCCTCGTTGTTGGACGCCTCGAATCTGAATCGTAACGCGGAGTGGAAACGATGTCCCTTCGGGGATATCAAAAAGATTCCAGCTCCAGACCCGTTTTCGTTAGACGAACCATCCACAAAGATTCTCCACAACCCCTGCACCGGCTCTTCCCCCGGTTCCCCTTGGAATCTAATGCATTTAGCCATGAAATCAGCCAGGGCTTGGCTTTTGATTGCAGTCCATGGTACGTACATAATTTCGAACTGGCTGAGCTCGATGGCCCATTTCAAAAGACGTCCCGATGCCTCAGGTTTCTGTAGTACCTGCCTTAAAGGTTGATCGGTTATGACGTGGATTGAATGGGACTAGAAATATGGCCTAAGCTTTCTGGAGGCCGTGATAAGGCAGAAGGCCATTTTTTCCATCAACGGATATCGAGATTCAACTCCAAGGAGCCTTTTGCTAATGTAATAGACTGGCTTTTGAGCCCAGTCCCCTTCCCGGACCAGCACGGCGTTAGCCGCATCTTCTGTAACAGCTAAGTAAAGAAAAAGAGGCTCTCCTGCCTTTGGCTTGGACAACACGAGCGGCTCGGCTAAATGTACTTTTAGGTCGAGGAAGGCCCGCTCACACTCTTCGGTCCACTCAAACTTATTATTCCCCCGAAGCAGGTTATAGAATGGCAAACACTTGTCGGTAGATTTGGAAATGAACCGATTAAGGGCTGCCACCCTTCCTATCAGACTCTGGACGTCTTTTCGCGACTGGGGCGATGGCATTTCGAGTAGCGATCTGATTTTGTCTGGGTTCGCCTCTATTCCTCTGGTGTTGACTATAAAACCCAGAAATTTTCCTGACGCAACCCCAAAGGTACATTTTTGGGGATTCAACCTCATACCATACTTCCTTAGGATCTCAAAACATTCCCTCAGATCAGGAACATGGTCATTGGCAGTTTTTGACTTGACCAACATGTCGTCAACATACACTTCTATGTTTTTCCCGATCTGATTAATGAACATTCTGTTGACCAATCTCTGATATGTAGCTCCGACGTTCTTCAACCCGAAGGGCATGACTTTGTAACAATAAACATTAGTTGGGGTCATGAAGCTGGTATGCTTCTGGTGCACGGGATTCATAGCGATCTGGTTGTAACCAGAGTATGCATCCATGAAGGACATGAGCTCGTGTCCTACCGTGGCGTCCACCAACTGGTCAATCATTGGTAAGGGAAGCAATCCTTGGGACATGCTTTATTCAAGTCCGAAAAGTCGATACAGGTCTGCCATTTTCTATTAGGTTTTGGGACCAGAACAGGATTGGCGACCCAGATCGGGTATTTTGACTCGCTGATAAAACTGCACTTTAAAAGTCCAGCCACTTCCTCTTCCAGGGCCGCAGCTCGGGTCGTGCCCAGACGCCTCTGTTTCTGCGACTTCGCAGGCATGCTCTTGTCCAAGTTGAGGGTATGCATGATGATGCTCGGGATGATCCCCACCATGTCTTCATGAGACCAGGCAAAAACATCTAGATTTCCTTGCAGGAATTTCATCAGCTCCGCCTTTCTTTCATCACCAAGGTTTTTCCCGAGCCTAACCACCCTCGAAGGGTCTTTAGGATCGATATTTATCTCTTCGAGTTCTTCGATAGCCTGGAGCTCGGACCTATCTTCGCCAAATCTAGGATCGATATTGTCACTCAGGGTGGTATCTACGCCGTCGGCTGGCCGAGATTCCTTTATCCCAGGGCTAGCTCTCACTTCTTGGGGTTCCTATCTTCCGCCCTGAATGGCCATCGTCTGTTGCCCGGGTTGTGACTTTCCCTTCATGGAAATGCTATAGCATTCCCTGGAAGCGAGCTGATCACCTCGGACCATACATACCCTCGTAGAGGAGGGGAATTTGATTGCGAGGTGGTGGATAGAAGTTATGGTTTCAAATTCCATCAACGTAGGGCGACCCAAAATTGTGTTGTATGTTGTGGGACAGCTGTTGACCACAAACTCGAGGAGCTTGGATACAGTTCAGGGTCCCTCTCCCAAGGCTATTACAAACTCAATCGTACATATCGATGCCGACCCTTCACCAGAGAACCCATACAGCATGATGGAAGTGGCCTTCAGTTCGGTCACCGACAACCCCATTTTTTCTAGCGTGGACTGAAACAACAAGTTCACCGAACTCCCATTGTCAACTAGTATCCTCCTAACTCTCCGATTGGCGAGCTGAGCGGTTATAACTAGATGATCATTATGGGGGAATTGGACATGACTAGCATCTTCTTCGGTGAAATTGATTGGCTGTCTCTCCAATCGTTGTTGTTTGGTATGGGCTGTTCTGGGACAAATTCGATTTTGTTATGAGACTTCAATTCGTTGATGTATCTTTTATGAGCGCCTCTTCTCGAGCCTGCCAGATGGGGGCCTCTAGAAATGGTGGTTATCTCTCCTCCTATTATTGGAGGAGGGAGGTCCTGACCCGCCTGGGCTCTGGTCGGATTTGCTGGGACTTCCAGAGCTGATTGAACATTTTTCCTGGCGGGCTGATTAGGAGTGACCCGATTCCGAGCATACTGAGCCAAGGGTCCAGCCCAGATGAGTGTCTCGATCTCATCCTTCAGATGCCAGCAATCATCGGTGTTGTGACCGATGTCATTGTGGAATCGACAGAATTTGGAAGGGTCTCTCTCAGCCTTCTGATTTTTCAAGGGCTGTGGCTTTTTCCAGAGAAGGCGGGCAGAATTTGCTAGGAAAATGTGCTCCCTAGTGTTTGTGAGGTCGGTATAAACCGCGTAGACTGGTTTGAAATTTTCCACGGGCTTGTTCTTCTTTGGACCATGCTGGCCGCCTTCGCCGTTCCCTTTTCTCTTGCTTCCACCCCCTTGGTTATTCTGGGCAATGGTCTGAGTCATATTCACGATGTCCGTTTCCGCTCCAACAGTCTGGTCAGGGATTTGGCTGGTTCCCGCAACCGATGCTCATGCTTCTTCCAAGTTTATCCATTCCTGGGCCTTGTTCAAGAATTCATCCACAGTGCTAACACCTTTCCTCTGGATTTCTTTCCACAACTCGCCCCCATCAAGGATTCCAGTTCTCATAGCCATGAGCCTGGAACTTTCCTCCGCGTCCCTAGCTCGGGCCGCAATGTTTGCGAACCTACTCAGATAAGCTTTTAAGGGTTCCCTGGGCTGTTGCTTCATGTTTGCCAGGGTATCCGCTTTGACCCGAACCGCTTGAGAGGCTCGGAATGCCCTCTTGAAGTCGGCAGAGAAATTCTTCCACGAACTGATCGACTGTTTCTTATACTGCTTGAACCACTGCCTAGCTAGCCCGATCAAAGTCGAAGGGAATATCAGACATCTCAGCTCGGGGCCGATATTATGGGCCATCATCAGGGTATTGAACATCCCTAAATGATCCGACGGATCTCCATCTCCATCGAATTTGGATAAATGGGGGATCCTGAAACCCGATAGGTATGCCGTTGCTGTGATGTTGGGGGAAAAAAGCTCGAGCTCATCCCCCAAGTCGTATTCGTCTTTTCCCTTCTCTGACAGGAGCCTCTTCATTAGCTACTCAATCTGAGCTAACCTTTCAAGGGTTTGGTCTTTTATCCCTGGGTTGTTTTGGGGCTGTTCAACAGATCTCATCCCATTGTACACGTTAGGCGGGTTATTGTCCCTCCAAGCTTGAGCTTGGTTTGGCGGGACATTCCCATTGTCATGTATTTTGGAAGAACCATCCTCTCGGCGAGCACGACTTTCGTTTCTGGCCGGCTCTCCCCTCTAGGAGTTGAGGCAATCTCGAAGGTCGGTCCGCGAGGCAGCCCGAGGGTTTTGTGTCGAACTTAGATGATTTCGTAGGTCTCCACCAGATCTGCCACTTCGGTGGCTTTCGGTCCAATAGCTCCCATTGGAAAAGCTCAAAGCCTGCTGTCGAGGGAGAGGATCTGGGACATTTCCATGCGCTCGCGGGTGATGAGCAGGAACGGCGGGAGGAGGATTCCTCCTGCTGTTCTCGTTGTTGGGGTTTTATGCCCTAATTAAAACCCAAATTCTTTGTAATTTCATTTTATTATCAATAAAAGAATAGAAATCATTTTTTGACTTGGTCAATCACTTTGCTCACATGTTTTATTTTCATGATTATTTGTTTAATATAAACTTCTATTAAATCCCGATCATATAGCTAATCTTATTTATAGTGACGTAATCACATTGGAATATAAATATGATTATATGTTCAAAATAAGTTAGTCCTAAGATTAGTCAGTGCACTGGATTTACACTGACTTGTCAATCTACGATATGATCTACTTACACATTACAGTGTTATGTTCTTTCCAGAACATTAGCAAAGTAGATAATATCAGATGTATATGTTACATCGGACAGGACCGATATTGACAGTTGATAAGATAAGTAAACATACCGTTATTATCTATTCTAGTCATATCATATAGTTGACCATAGGTCAATTCATTCTCAATTCTGAGTGGTTAGTATTCTAACTGATTGTATTATTTGAGTTCTTTGACTTGTTCGTTACCAGCTTACCCTACGGACTAGCCCATACTTACATCTTGGGAACTCGGTAGTATAATTGAGTGGGAGTATTAATCATAGACATGAACATCTATAGCTTCTGATGAAGAAGTGAAATGATGGTTTCCTTTTAGTTTGGTTCAAGGTGTTAAATGATAGAGATCTCATTTCAGTAATTAAATTAGTTTACTGAAATATCATTTATAAGGAACTAAGTGTTTTAAGGATAAAATACAATGAGGGGTAAAACGGTATTTTAGTCCTATCTCATTGTAGACTGTCTATAGAGGATTGAGTGACAATTATGGTTGTAACAATGGATAATTAATAGCGTATCTATATTTGTTATAGAGCGTTCTATGAATTCAAGAGTGCAATTCCAAGTCTATAGTGGAGTCACGAGGAATTAATAAGTTAGTAAATTTATTTGTTAGATTTATGATAACTTATTGGAGCTTGATTTCATAGGCCCATGGTCCCCATTGTACCTTGGATAAAATCATCTAGATAGTCTCAATTAATTGATTTAATCATCAATTAGAATTATCAAAGTTGACCAGGTCAATTTTGGATAGTTTCACAGAGTTGTGTAATTTTGAGAAGAAAAGAGAAATTATGACAGATTTATTAATTAAGATAAATTGGTATCTAAATTAATAAATAGGTTTAAATCAAGGTTCAAATTATAAATAATTAATTTGATAAAGGATTTAAATAATTATTTAATTAATTAAATTAATAGAAAATAATACAGGCCTTGATTTCAAGTCCAATGGACTTATAATCAAATGGGAAATTTCACAGGCCTATAGCCCATGATAATTTCGACCTAGGGCTTCAAAATGGCTGTTATTTTATTGATTTTTTAATTAAATTAAATGGCCTAATTGAGTCTATAAAAGGAGTGCGTAGAGAGAAGATTTCAGAGACAACAGATAAGTCACAAGTCAGTTTTTCTGATAGTTTTAGATTCTTTCTAAACACAAGTCCTTTTCTAAGCCTCTTTGTTGTTTTCTCTTCTTCTCTCTATATCTATCTCATGTGTTGAGAATTGCCCACACTAGTCTAGGTGGTTCTAAGGATACATTGGAAGATCGTGAAGAAAATAGAAGATCGGTTCAGTTTCTTGATAATACTCTGCGACAGAAAGGATACAAGAGTTAGAGAAACTGAAGGAAGGACTCTTAATTCCGCTGCGTGTACTGTAAGTATTATATTATTTGTTTATCTTTGAATTCAATTTTAGAAACATGTTTTAGGCTATCTTGTATTAATTTGTTTAATATGAGATATACATGAAAATAAATAAAGATCCTGTATAAGCCTAATCCAACAACTGGCCTCAGAGCCAGGTTAATCTTTATTTTCATGCATGAACATGTTTAAAATTGGATTATTTGATATGTTTGAATAATTGGATGATTTTCATGTTTTTATGAGCATATTGATTTTATGTGAATTTTAGCAATTTTTAGGTTATTTTGTTGTGTTTTCTATGCTATTAATTTTTATATATGCTTTATTTTGTGTAAAACATGTTAAAAATTAATTAGAAAATGGTTTTGGTTTGAAAAATTGCTCAAAATTTTTTTTTGGAAAAATTTGGCCTGGCTCCCATGCGCGCACGCACACGCACGCGCACACCATGCGCACGCCCGCGCGCGCCCATGCACACCAGCAGCGATGAACAGTACCCGTGAACAGTACCACGGGTACTATTCATCCACTTTTTTTTTTTTTCAAAAATATTTTTTTTAAATTAAAATTTGTAGAAATAATTTATTTATAATCAAAACCAAAAATATATTTTTTGTTTCATCATTTAATTTTTTTTAAATAAAGATATTTTTGTTAGTTGGGATTTAAATAATTAGATATTTTCTACAAACATTCAAATTCAAATTTAAAAATAGACTAACAACTTAATTTTAAATTTTTTAATATATTAAAATATTAGAATTATGATATCATATATTTAAGATATTTTCATTTAAATTCTTGATATTTTTATTAAATATTTATTTGAAAATATAAATATCTTTTTATTCTATAGTTTTTTAATATTTAAATTATTTGAAATTCGAACATTGTGAGTTAGATATTTTTATGGATATTTGAATTTGTTTAACTATTTGAGATATTTTAGGGTTGTGATAACTATTTGTATTTTATTATTTTTAAATGGTTAAAATATTAGATAATAGTTGTAACAACACAACATATTTTTGGAAAATAGTTTAGATATTGATTTTAAAATTTAAAATTGGTTAAATTTTGAAAAATATGATGTTTTTCAGCCAATTAATAAAATATTTTTTTTAATAAATGAGATTTAAATTAACTTTGGTTAATTGTTGATAAATCCTATTTAAATTAAATTAATATTTTTTTTATCAAATTAACCTAAAACCAAGTTGATTGTTGATAAATGAAATTTAAATTAACTATTGTTAATTGTTGATAAATTTCATTTAAATTGACTTATTTTTTGTAAAAATTTAATTAATTTGAATTTTTTTTTGATAAATTCTAGATAATTAATTGTGGTATTTTTGCAAATGAAGTAAATTGTGGTATTTTTGCATAAATTCATAGAATTGCTCATATAGTAACATGATTAGGCCCATCCAATTATAACATGTCTGTTTGCACTATATGTGGTATTTTTTCAATTGGGCTTAGATGCATATAGTGGCCCATATGTTTGATAGATATATGGTATTTTGCCAAATAAAATATTCATAAAATTATAGGTTTTATTTGGGCCCATTATAAAATGTAAAGTTTAAATTCCTCTCTTGTGGGTGATTCCACTTGTGAAGGCCCATTTGCTTTGCATGACTATAGTGGGCCTAATCAATTAATAACAATTAATAAAATGAAGGTTTAAATTCCTGTCTTTTGGACCTTGTATGGAAGATAGGGGGCCTTTGTAGTGGGAACGACATACTGGACCTAGCCCTCCTCCATACAAGCCCAATTGTTAAGGCCCATTTACCTGAGTAGGACTTAATTGTATAGGTTCATTATATTAGTTAAACCTAAATATTGATTAGCAACAAATTAATTCTAAATTAATTGAATTTGTTTCAATGTGATACTTTAGAATTAATAAGAAATTATAGGACTTTGGTTTTAAAATTTTTTAATCTGTTTAATTTAATTTTTTGGAAAACCATAGTCATTAATTTTCTAAAAATAAATAATAAAAATACTAATTTTAATTTTATAATGAGCTTATTTTAAGAATTTTATTCGATCTCCACCGTTGGTTTAACATAGTCAATAGCTTAATGGGGCCTCGAGGTGCTTTGATTCGTCCCCCTACGGAAGGTGTTCATTAGTTATTTTGACAAGGTTAGATTTCGAAAGATAGATAATTATAGGTCAAATTCTACTAGACTCACCCTTACGGTGATTACTAGGACTAAATCTATGATTATTGAAACCGTGGGTCTAGCTCATAAAATAAGAGATTTTGTTTTCTTATTTTGATCGAATAGTAGGTTGTTAATAATGGTGTCCATTATTAAATGAGTTTACAACTCTATTTAACTAGTGGTATTTTTTACTCTCGCCAACTGGGACAAGGATATCATAGATTAGTTAAAAACCTAAAGAAATAGAGATATGATTGTTTTTGGTATTTTTTCTCATATTTTACATATTTTTGGTATATGTTGTGCTATTTCTTGAAATTTGTGTGAATAGAAGTTTTATTGAGCAAATGTGATTGATTTCAATTTTATTGATAATTTGTAGTTTTAGCTAAGTAGTGTCTGTGTCTACTCCCATCCTTTCTCAACTTTCGATGGAGAAACTCACTAGAGAAAACTTCCTTAATTGGAAGCAGAATATCAACATAGAGTTGATTGGTGACAACTCTGAATTCGTCATGATTGAGGAATCCCCAAAACGAGCATCGTCTCCGCACGTTCTTGATAGCACCGTAAATGCTTGGATAACACCGTCTCCACACGTACGTGATGGCACCGTGAATTTTCGGATGGCATCGTGTCTGCATGTTCATGCTCAACTCAACTATGGTCTGACGCAACTCATGAACGAGCTTCAGCTTATTGAACCTGTCATGGGTGGACCTAGTAAAGGAGTTGAAAATAAGACTACTAATGTTGCTGCTCATCTAGCTAAGGCTGAAGCTAACCAAGCTTCGTCTTCGAAAGCTGGAAACAAGAGGAAAGGTGGACAAATAAACAACCCCAAGCCTGCAAAGGTTACAAAGACGAGTGCACAACCACGTGCACAGACGCCTAAGGGGAAGAACATGAAAAACAAGAAAGGTAAAGATAAATGTTTTCACTGCAAAGAGAAGGGGCATTGGAAACGAGATTGCCCCAAGTTTCTAGCAGCTAAAAACAAAGGTAATGATTATAGTTCATTTATCTTGGAAACATGTGTTTTAGAGAATGATAAATCTGTTTGGATTATTGATTCTGGATCTACCAACCATGTTTGTAACTCTTTACAGCTTCTTGAATCGTGGGAGGAAGTGGACGAAGGCGGCTTAAAGCTTAGAGTTGGAAACGGAGCATTCGTTGTGGTCCAAGCTAGAGGAAGAGCTCGTCTGAAGTTCGGAAATAAATTTTTAATTTTAAAAGATGTATTTTTTATTCCGGATTTTAGTAGAAATTTAATTTCAGTTTCTATGTTGCAATTAGAACGATTTGTTATGACTTTCACAAGTTTTAATATATCTATTTCTTTCAATGGATCACAATTGTGTATTGCATGTTTGGAAAACGGGCTTTATATTCTGCGACCTAACGAACCCTCGCTCTTAACAATGATTTATTCAAAGTAGCTAAACCTAGGACCAATAAACATCAAAAGACCGATAACAATAATATGACGTATTTATGGCACTTGAGACTAGGTCACATTGGCTATGATAGGATTCAAAGACTTACAAAGGACGGACCTTTGAGGGAACTCACCTTAGGTGAATTACCTGTTTGTGAATCTTGTCTAGAAGGCAAACTGACCAAGCGTCCATTCTCTGCAAAGGGTGATAGGGCCAAAGAACCACTTGGTCTTGTGCATTCAGATGTTTGTGGACCTTTGAATATACAAGCCAGGGGTGGTTTTGAGTATTTCTTCACTTTCATTGACGATTACTCTAGATACTCATGTCTTTACCTAATGCATAGGAAATCAGAAACATTTTCAAAGTTTCAGGAATTCCTAGCAATGGCTTAGAACCAATTAGGTCAAAGGTTAAAGATCTTGCGATCTGATAGGGGTGGAGAATATTTGGATATGCAGTTCCAAGATCATTTAACTGAACTTGGGATTTTATCACAACTTACTGCCCCAGGTACTCCGCAACAAAATGGTGTAGCGGAACGCCGAAACAGAACTTTATTGGAAATGGTTAGATGCATGCTTAGTTACTCAACTCTACCAACTTCGTTCTGGGGACATGCAATTGAAACCGCAAATGACATTCTCAATGTCGTGCCATCAAAATCAATCCCCAAAACACCTTTAGAACGCTGGAATGGTCGTGAACCTAGTTTACGCCATTATAGAATCTGGGGGTGTCCCGCTCACGTCCTGAGGAAAAAGGAGGGAAAGCTAGAACCGCGAACTGAAGTTTGCATGTTTGTTGGCTATCCTAAAGGTACTCGGGGTGGACTTTTCTATAGTCATTCAGAAAAGAAAGTGTTTACTTCTACAAATGCTACTTTTATGGAAAATGACTATGTCCAGAACTTTAAACCTCGCAGCAAAGTAGTTTTAGAGGAGATGGTTAAAGAATTGACTCCAACCAATGTTCCATCGTCATCAACGCAAGTTTATGATGAAATTCCCACTCTTCATGTACAACCGACGCAAGTCGATTTAAATGAAGAAAGTACCACTGTTCCTGAGCAAACAGTCACGAAGCCTCGTCGTAGTGGGAGGGTTTCGAAGAGCCCAGTTCGCTATGGTTTGGATGGTGAAACCAATATGGTTGTTGGTGACACTAGTGATGATGATCCATTGTCTTTCAAATAGGCAATGGCTAGCCCTGAAAAGGAACTATGGCTCGAAGCCATGAAACAGGAAATGGAGTCTATGTACTCAAATTCCGTCTGGGATCTTGTGGAAGCACTTAGTGACTTTTGGGCCATTGGGTGCAAGTGGATCTACAAGAAGAAACGAGGTGTTGATGGAAATATCGAGACTTATAAAGCTCGATTAGTGGCAAAGGGTTATACCCAAAGAGAAGGTGTGGACTATGAGGAAACTTTTAGTCCGGTAGCCATGCTCAAATCCATTCGCATCCTCCTATCCATAGCAGCCGCTCTCGACTATGAGATTTGGCAAATGGACGTCAAGACAACTTTTCTTAATGGAAAGCTTGACGAGGTCATTTATATGGATCAGCCAGAAGGATTTAAAGTATCTGGACAAGAAGGAAAAGTTTGTAAGTTAAATAGGTCCATCTATGGACTTAAGCAAGCTTCTCGTTCCTGGAATCTTAGGTTTGATGAAATAATCAAAACCTATGGCTTTGAACAAAATATTGATGAGCCCTGTGTTTACCAACTGAAGGCAAATCAAATAGTGGTATTCCTGGTTCTTTATGTAGATGATATCTTACTCATTGGAAACAATGTTAAGAAATTATCAGATGTGAAGAATTGGCTGAGCACTCAATTCCAGATGAAGGATTTGGGTGAAGCAAGTTATGTTCTAGGTATCCAGATCATCAGGGATAGAAAGAACAAACTTTTAGCTCTATCTCAAGCAGCTTACATTGATAAAGTGCTTGAACGTTTCTCAATGACAAATTCCAAGAAAGGGCGTCTACCGTCCCGCCATGGAATTCATCTTTCAAAGAAGCAGTCTCCCCAGACTCCTGAAGAGGAAGATGCAATGAGAAAAGTTCCTTACGCATCTGCAATTGGAAGTCTGATGTATGCCATGTTGTGTACTAGACCAGATATCTGCTATGCAGTGGGAGTAGTGAGCAGGTATCAGTCAAACCCAGGACCGGAACATTGGATAGCAGTTAAGCATATCCTGAAGTATTTGAGACGGACTAGGGATTATATGTTAGTCTACAAGGGTGGTGTTCTAAACCCTGTAGGCTACACCGATTCAGATTTTCAGACTGATGTCGATGACAGAAAGTCTACTTCTGGAATGGTGTTTACTCTTGGGGGTGGAGCTGTGATTTGGAGAAGCGTAAAGCAGTCTGCAATCTCAGATTCCACCATGGAGGCTGAGTACATAGCCGCATCAGAAGCAGCTAAGGAAATAGTCTGGCTAAAGAAGTTCTATTCGGATCTTGGAGTTATTCCAGAAATGGATAAACCGCTTGTGTTGTTTTGTGACAATACAGGAGCGATAGCCAACTCAAAAGAACCTCGAAGTCACAAGAGGAGTAAGCATATAGAAAGGAAGTATCACATTATTCGAGAATATGTGGCCAGGGGAGATGTGAAGGTTATGAAGATTGTAACTGAAGGCAATCTTGCGGATCCGTTTACAAAGACACTACCAGAAGCTACATTTGATAAGCATATCAAGGAAATGGGATTAGTAGAAATAAGGCATTAGTTTCAATTAGTGCAAGTGGGAGTTTGTTGGGGTTTTATGCCCTAATTAAAACCCAAATTCTTTGTAATCTCATTTTATTATCAATAAAAGAATAGAAATCATTTTTTGACTTGGTCAATCACTTTGCTCACATGTTTTATTTTCATGATTATTTGTTTAATATAAACTTCTATTAAATCCCGATCATATAGCTAATCTTATTTATAGTGACGTAATCACAGTGGAATACAAATATGATTATATGTTCAAAATAAGTTAGTCCTAAGATTAGTCAGTGCACTGGATTTACACTGACTTGCCAATCTACGATATGATCTACTTACACATTACAGTGTTATGTTCTTTCCAGAACATTAGCAAAGTCGATAATATCAGATGTATATGTTACATCGGACATGACCGATATTGACAGTTGATAAGATAAGTAAACATACCGTTATTATCTATTCTAGTCATATCATATAGTTGACCATAGGTCAATTCATTCTCAATTCTGAGTGGTTAGTATTCTAACTGATTGTATTATTTGAGTTCTTTGACTTGTTCGTTACCAGCTTACCCTACGGACTAGCCCATACTTACATCTTGGGAAATCGGTAGTATAATTGAGTGGGAGTATTAATCATAGACATGAACATCTATAGCTTCTGATGAAGAAGTGAAATGATGGTTTCCTTTTAGTTTGGTTCAAGGTGTTAAATGATAGAGATCTCATTTCAGTAATTAAATTAGTTTACTGAAATATCATTTATAAGGAACTAAGTGTTTTAAGGATAAAATACAATGAGGGGTAAAACGGTATTTTAGTCCTATCTCATTGTAGACCGTCTATAGAGGATTGAGTGACAATTATGGTTGTAACAATGGATAATTAATAGCGTATCTATATTTGTTATAGAGCGTTCTATGAATTCAAGAGTGCAATTCCAAGTCTATAGTGGAGTCACGAGGAATTAATAAGTTAGTAAATTTATTTGTTAGATTTACGATAACTTATTGGAGCTTGATTTCATAGGCCCATGGTCCCCATTGTACCTTGGATAAAATCATCTAGATAGTCTCAATTAATTGATTTAATCATCAATTAGAATTATCAAAGTTGACCAGGTCAATTTTGGATAGTTTCACAGAGTTGTGTAATTTTGAGAAGAAAAGAGAAATTATGACAGATTTATTAATTAAGATAAATTGGTATCTAAATTAATAACTAGGTTTAAATCAAGGTTCAAATTATAAATAATTAATTTGATAAAGGATTTAAATAATTATTTAATTAATTAAATTAATAGAAAATAATACAGGCCTTGATTTCAAGTCCAATGGACTTATAATCAAATGGGAAATTTCACAGGCCTATAGCCCATGATAATTTCGACCTAGGGCTTCAAAATGGCTGTTATTTTATTGATTTTTTAATTAAATTAAATGGCCTAATTGAGTCTATAAAAGGAGTGCGTAGAGAGAAGATTTCAGAGACAACAGATAAGTCACAAGTCAGTTTTTCTGATAGTTTTAGATTCTTTCTAAACACAAGTCCTTTTCTAAGCCTCTTTGTTGTTTTCTCTTCTTCTCTCTATATCTATCTCATGTGTTGAGAATTGCCCACACTAGTCTAGGTGGTTCTAAGGATACATTGGAAGATCGTGAAGAAAATAGAAGATCGGTTCAGTTTCTTGATAATACTCTGCGACAGAAAGGATACAAGAGTTAGAGAAACTGAAGGAAGGACTCTTAATTCCGCTGCGTGTACTGTAAGTATTATATTATTTGTTTCTCTTTGAATTCAATTTTAGAAACATGTTTTAGGCTATCTTGTATTAATTTGTTTAATATGAGATATACATGAAAATAAATAAAGATCCTGTATAAGCTTTTTCCAACACTCGTATGTAGGAATATCTCCAGCGGGACGAGGAGGAGATGGTTATCTTATCAGCGAAGGTGGGTGCCTAACTTGTGAAGTAATTCTAGTCCCGTCTGGCT
Source organism: Humulus lupulus (assembly GCF_963169125.1). NCBI lineage: Eukaryota > Viridiplantae > Streptophyta > Magnoliopsida > Rosales > Cannabaceae > Humulus > Humulus lupulus. The sequence goes on from NC_084801.1 coordinate 131,800,290, forward strand.
GAACCAAACTAGCTTGCGGTCGCTCTATCCCACCGCCTCCAACTCTCTGCGCGGGGCGATCTGACCGCGGCACAAGAGGGCTGGCCAGAGCAGGTTGTCAGCGTGAGCTCTCCTCAGACCTCCTTCGCAAGTTGCCACAAGCTCTCCTGGGTGCGTCCGATGGTGGAGCCGAACTTGGAGTCAAAGTTCTGACTGACCGGCTGACTCGCTGATGGGCCCTGGGAAAATCATCAAACATAGTTTCCTGGTGATGGCGCGACATGGGCGCAGAACTCGGGGTTGAGGTTCTAACCAATCGACTGGGCCTGGGCCGACTATCCCGGCGGGACTTGTGAGTCCTGCTTTGCCTCTTTCCAACGTTAACGTCGGTTGCAAGAGGGGGTAGTCGGGCCAAGACTTCCTCAATTTTCTTATTTGCCTTGGTTAGATGACTCCTCAACTACATGTTCTCCATTTCCACCATCATCAGGTAACCTGGGTTCGGATTTGGAGGTAGGGGCGCTGAAATCCCAGTGTCGTCATGGCCCATCGGCTGTTTCCCCGATCGTTGCTGGATCTCTGGGTCTTGTTCGTCGGATACGGTGGTATGGTGAGCCTCTTGCCCACCATGTTGATCCGCCTCGTTACCATGCCTCGAACGAGTGACCACCATGATCAAGTTTTTGCGATAGCACTAATCTAAATCCTCTCAATGAAAGCACCAAATTGTTGACGCGATTTTTCGCCAACAGTGAACTGTATGAATAACTAGGATGGATTAGTGCTTAATGGTAAATCGTAATAAGAAAATGATAACACTCAAGGATGCTGGCAATGAATTGTCAAGAGAACAAAAGTGATCACTCCTTTTTACGTGGTTCAGAAATTAAAATCCCCCTAGTCCACGAGTCAATATTATTGTTGTTTCTCTTTTCTTGCTATTTTTACAGAGTATTTGCCTTACAAGAAGAATCCAACCCTTTGCACTACCCAGGGTCTTGGTATTTATAGGAGAATGATCTCTGAGTAGGCATTAGGGTCATCCCGTGATCTCTTTATCCCTCACGTCATCTCTGTGACACTGATGATTAATATCTAAACCTTACACTGAAGTGTGGTCTAATCAGTAGGTAAAAATGGATAATGGGCCGCATGGCCTAAATCAGGTGTGGGATGTTTGATCACGCACGTTTATATTGCGTATCCGGGAATTTGGGAATAAAACATACACGTGATGTCTGTTATACAGACGTTTATATTACGTGGTTGACTTTATAAAGATCCTGGGATATGTCAGGCCTCTGATGTACCACGAGCTTAATGTAGTGCTAGCTCGTGTCTTTTGATGCCATGTTGACAATGGTTCCAAGTGATAAACAGCTAAACGATCCGCCAGCTCGAGCTATTTGTTTAGGGGATCGTACTAAATTTCTCCGGATGAACGGTGAACACGTGGCACCTCGGTTATGGCTCTTTATTAGTTCGCTTCTCCCGAGCTGCCTCAGCAAGGTACGTGCTGATACTCAGGGCGTACAAATTCAATTTTAGATATATATTCTAGGTTGTCTCATATTAACTTGTTTAATATTAGATCTACATGAAAATAAATAAAAATCATGTATAAGTTTCCTAACAACTGGCCTCAGAGCCTTTTGTAATCTTTATTTTCATGCATGAACATGTTAAAAATTGAATTATTTGATGTGCTTGAATAATTGGATAGATTTTCATGTTTTTATGAAACATATTGATTTTATGTGATTATTAGCAATTTTTAGGTTATTTTGTTGTGTTTTCTATGTCATTAATTTTTATACATGCTTTATTTTTTGTAAAACATGGTAGAAATTAATTAGAAAATGGTTTTGGATTGAAAAATTATACACAAAATTTTTCAATTTTTTTTTGCTTGGCTACCCCACACGCACGCACACACCTGGATGCACCATCACCTGCATGTGCGCACTAGCGCGTGTGTCACCCAGCCACTGCGCACGCACGTACACGCATCACCCACGCGCGCACCTGCCACCTGCGCGCGTCCTTTAACAGCCAGAAGCCTCTCCGCGCGCGCACCTCGACTGGGTGTTCACCAAGATTTTTTTTTTAATTAAAGAAAATAAAATTGTGAAATTAATTATTTATAATCAAAGCCAAAATTATCAGATTTGTTTTATCATTAAATTTTTTTTTTAAAATAAGATATTTTTGTTGGTTGAGATTTAAATAATTAGATATTTTCTACAAAGATTCAAATTCAAATTCAAAAATAGACTAACAACTTAATTTTAAATATTTTAATATATTAAAATATTAGAATTAAGATATTTTCTTTTAAATACTTGATATATTTTTATTAAATCTTTATTTGAAAATATAAATATCTGTTTATTCTATAGTTTTTAATATTTAAATTATTTAAAATTTGTTAGTTAGATATTTTCATGGATATTTGAATTTGTTTAACTGTTTTAAGATATTTTAGGGTTGTTATAACTATTAATATATATTTTTAAATAGTTAAAATATTAGTTTATAGTTGTAATAACACAAGATATTTTTGAAAAACCGTTAAGATATTGATTTTAAAATGTAAAATTGGTTAAATTTTGAAAAATATCATTTTTTTTCAACCAATTAATAAAATATTTTTTAATAAATGAGATTTAAATTAACTTTGGTTAATTGTTGATAAATCCTATTTAAATTAAATTATTATTTTTTTCAAATTAACCTAAAACCAAGTTGATTGTTGATAAATGAAATTTAAATTAACTATTGTTAAATGTTGATAAATTTCATTTAAATTATCTTATTTTTTGTAAAAATTAATTAATTCGAATTTTTTGATAAATTCTTGAAAATTAATTGTGCTATTTTTGCAAATGAAATAAATTGTGGTATTTTTGCATAAATTCATAGAATTGCTCATATAGTAACATGATTAGGCCCATCCAACTATAACATGTATGTTTTCACTATATGTGGTATTTTTGAAATTGGGCTTAAAAGCATATAGTTGCCCATATTTTTGCTAGATATGTGGATTTTTTTCAAATAAAATATTCATAAAATGATAGGTTTTATTTGGGCCCATTAGAAAATGTAAAGTTTAAATTCCTCTCTTGTGGGTGATTCCACTTGTGAATGCCCATTTGCTTTGCATGACTATAGTGGGTCTAATCAATTAATAACAATTAATAAAACAAATGTTTAAATTCCTTTCTTTTGGGCCTTGTATGGAAGTTTGTGAGCCTTTGTAGTGGGAACGACATACTGGACCCAGCCCTCCTCCATACAAGCCTAATTGTTAATGCCCATTTACCTGAATTGGACTTAATTATATATGTTCATTATATTAGTTAAACCTAAATATTGATTAGCAACAAATTAATTCTAAATTAATTGAATTTGTTTCAGCGTGACACTTTAGAATTAATAGGAAATTATAGGAATTTGGTTTTAAAAATTCTGATTTTTTCAATTTTTTGGTAAACCATAATCATTAATTTTCTAAGAATAAATAATAAAAATACTATTTTTAAATTTATAATGAGTTTTTTTTAAGGATTATATTCAATCTCCACCGTTTGTTTAACAAAGTCAATAACTTAATGGGATCTCGAGACGCTTTGATTCATCCCCCTACGAAAGGTGTTCATTAATTATTTTGACAAAGTTAAATTTCGAAAGATAGATAATTATAGGTCAAATTATACTAGACTCACCCCTACGGTGACTACTAGGACTAAATCTATTGATTATTGTTGACCACGATTTTGGCCAACTACGAGTAGATGCAAAAACGACAATAAACCTTGAATAGAAAATAAATAGCACAAGTAATTTTATAGTGGTTCAACCCCAATTTGTTGGTAACATCCTAATCCACTTGGAGTTGTAATATATATAGCCTACACTTAAGATCAGATGAGCCTGAGTCAACTGAGTTTCTCAAGTGTAAGTATAAAAGTACAATGTTTCTCTCTCTAAACTCTCAGAAAATGCTCCCAGAATGCCCCAAGTGATGGTACCAAAATCTTCAAACTAGAGAGTTTTTCCAGTCTCCAAAAATCCCATCCCCCAAATGATGCCATGAGCCATTTATTTATAGGCTCATGGATCGTACATGAGAAATATCCCATTTTGACGGGGTCCTTGGTTGTTTCAACCAACTTTAATTAATAAATAATAACAAATTTTAAATTACAACAATATAACTATTACTTTGGGATATTTGAGAGACTCACGCGGTAATTGCGAGCGATTCAGGTTGAAGTTAACTTTTGAGATTTCGACACATCCGGTCGGCTGCTCCTTCAATTTGACATAGCTGGTTAGATGAAACTCATTTCTAAGATGACTATTCGGATGAGCCCATTCCTGAGATGACTGGTCGGATGAACCCATTCCTGAGATGACTAATCGGATGAACTACGTGTCCGGTCAGGTGAGTCCCTCTCTGAGATGACTGGTCAGCCAATCCGTGCATCTGGTCAAGTGAGACTTCTCCCTGACCAGACAAAAATATTCTCCGATGTAGCTGGTCGGGCAAAACACCTCTTGAAGTAACTGGTCGGCCAAAACACATTACTGGTCGGATAACACTATTCATTGATGTGACTGGTCAGCCAAAACACATTACTAGTCGGGTAGAATGCTTCACTGGTCGGTCAAAAACCTTACCTGGTCGGGCAAATCACTTCCTGACCAGGTAAATCTATTTCCTGACCAGTAATATCATAACTCCGCAGGTCAACTTCCAACCTTTGCACTTCTTTAGTCAACATGTTTATTAACTATCAATGTGTCATTTACTGACCAAGCATTGCCACTTGTCCTATCTGATTGCCACATCATCGAACAAAATTTTGGGGATAACATTTGCCCCCCAAGTTTATTATATGATTTTCTCATATGATAAACTTTTTCTCTAGCTGATAGTTATTCACGTCGTCCAAAAACTTCCACCTGGTCAGTAACTTTCACAAATAATAAAAGTTCGGCCAGTTAAATCTCTAAAAATTGAATAGCCAATCAGAAATTCAGAGAATATCCTAGCATTTCCCTCCATGTGGTGACTCATCAGTAACTTTAATATTCTCTGCGTCCCACAATTCCAAAAAAGGACTTTCTATATTCTCCTGCCTTTTCAAGTAAACCCATGATTGAACTTTTCAGTCCATAAAAACGGTAGTTATCAGTTTCCCATCTTCCATTGCACTTCCAGGTTCATGGATTTGTATGAACTTTGAAGTTTTCTTGAAACTTTTTGAAACCCTTGAAGTTCCCTTCTTGATCTTATTTTTGTGCCCCAAGATTTGGAAATTGTGTTTCCGAATTTTTTTTTACATTGTCAGCGCTAGGGTTGTTGCCATAGAGAGGAAAAAAATTCCATGAGTTCGAGCGGATCGGACTTGGTTTGTGCTCATAATTTATTCGAATACAGTTTGGGCTCACCTCTCATGGTCGAAACCCACACCTATCCGATCGGGTAGGCCTTATTCCCACAGACCACTCCTAGCTGCCCGGGTCTTCACATAACTCCTCTAAACGCCTTAGCTACTTGGATCTGGAATTTCACCTTGTGTGGTTGGAACCCGCACCTAGCTAGTCGGGTGAACCTTAGCCCCTCAGATCCCTTGCAGCCGCTCGGACCCCTGTTTGGCCCTCGGGTGCGCCTCCCAGCTGCTCGGACACGCCTCCCAACTCTTCGGACACGCCTCCTTCCTCCTCGGCCATGCCAGCTCCTCAGACACGCCCAACTCCTCGGACACGCCCCGCTCCTTGGACACGTCCAGTACCTCAGGCACGCCAACTCCTCGGACACGTCCCAGCACCTCAGACATGCCCCAAGTTCCTCGGACACGCCCAACACCTCGGACATGCCAACTCCTTGGACACGCCCCAGCACCTCAGACACACCCCAAGCTCCTCGGACATGCTCCTAGCCGTTCGGGCACCGTACAGCTGCTCGGACACACTTTAGGCCTTATACCCCCGAACACCACATGACATTCGAAACAATTTTCTTGTCTTTTCTGTGAATCTCTCAAAATTATTATTATTTCCCAAAAAATTGTCTTTATCTGGGGTAAGTTTATTTCTATTCTCAAAGAAATTTTTTCACCGTGTAGTGAATATTTTTATTTTTCATTCATTTTTTGTTTGTTTTACTCCAGGGATTGATCACTGTTAGTCATGCTCAATGCCGAGTAATCGATTATAAGGAGCTGGTCAAGGTCTTGGATGATCAATTGGTGGAAGCCCAGGAAAAGATTGAAAGTTTGACTAAGTTTGAGAAAGATCTCTAAGAAAAGACTGAGCAGGCTGAGAAAACAATTACAAATAAAAGTATAAGGAAACTGATCTGGCTCGTTATGAAGAAATCTGCTTCAACTGCTTCTATCAGATTTAGAAGTTAAACAACTCTCTCAACCTCGAATTTCTCTCTGAAGAAGCAAAGGCCGAAGAACTCACCAAATGCGAAACCAAGGCCGCTGAGGAGGCAACTCTTCCAGCTGGCATTATGCCTGCCTCTCCTGCTCTATCATTTTGACTAGATGAGGTCGTGGATGTTGACGACGGTGTTGACCAGCCAGAGACTAGTGTACCCAACCAGTAGACACTCTTAGCCAACTAGAGAGCATCCTATCCAACCACAGAGTTTCCTACTCGACCAGTGATGCATGCTCAGCCGACCAGGGAAGTTGTACTGTCCTCCAGACCAGGGAAACTTTGCACCTGACCAGCAAAACATTGTACCTGGCCAGTAGTTTACTCTTTTTTTCTTATACTTTTGTGAAGACAATTGATGCCTAGCAACATTGATATTTTTCTCGTACGGCCGAGCTGTTGGCATTTATACTTTACTTTTCTTTGCTAACTTGAAACATTCTAAGTCTTTTTAGACTTAAAACATTATAATTTTTTTTTGTGAATAGTAAAGTCACTTTGATGTATGCCTTATATTATCGCATGGGTACTTAGTTTTCTAACTTAGAAATTCTAGACATTTCATAAGTCCCTACTAAGTATACTTTCTCACACTCTTATTGCTCTAACATTTTATGGGCATAATGTTTATTTTCACACGAATATTTGCTTCTAACGTGAAATTTTGAAAAATTCCAAGTTACTTAAGCTTTGTTAAGCAAGTTAGCTTAATGGCCTTTTTTTACTTCGAAAATTTACAAGTCAGCCTAAAAACAAATATTTTAACTCGTGCTCTTATTGCCTGTGTTAAATTATATACAAATATACCCCATGTGCCCCCCAAGTGATCGAGGGTTGAAAGATCCTTGGTCACTTGCTACATGATTGAATCTGTTCGAGCAGTTAATTACTCTTGAAACACATAGGATATATGGGAAATATTCGAGGAGTTGAACACTGCTTGAACGTACCGACCAGTTGAACACTGTCTGGTTTTACCGACTAGTTGGGCACTATTCGAATAGTTAACACACATGCATATTTGTAGCAAGAATCGACCATGCTGCGCATAGTCTCTTGTATTACTCGTAAATTAAAAAAGGACAAAACGTGTCTAATAACGAGTCTTAAACAACAAAAATTGTTAAAAAATAAATGACTGGTCAGGAAATAACCAGCTCATAAACCAAACTTAAATAACAAGTTAAACAACTTGAAATTAAGCTACCACTCTGAAAGCGGTATTTAGTGATAATATATCCATAGACGCTCACCATTCCAGTGGTTCCTGATCAAGCTCCGTTCACCCAATCTGATCCTAGGACTCCAGCTCATGTCGAAGTGTCCGGGCATACCTCTCCCTTGCTTTGTTACTATCCCCAGCCAAGTGTGGACCTCCACATATAGTGTCTAAGGTAAATTCCACAGGCCCGGGTTGCAGGGGTGGAGATCGTTGTCGTTTGAACCCAGGATTGTTATTACCTCCTTCTCCTTGGGGTTTCTCTGCCCGGTACTTTTCAACTTGCCCGACTAGAGAAGAAATTCTATCTCGTCCTTGAGGTGATTGCATTCATTCGTGTCGTGACCATAATCTCCAAGGAAATGACAAAACTTATTCATGTCTCTCTTATTCATCTCTTTCCTGATGGGTGGAGGTTTCCTGTAGGGAACCTCCTCATGACTGGTGAGATATATTTCTGCCCGGCTGGCCGAAAGAGTGGTGTAATTAGTGAACTGAGGCTCATACTTGTTTGGCTTGACATTTGAACTCGACTTAGCCTTATTTTCTTCATGGCGGTCAAACCCGCTATTCTCACGTTTCTTTCGACCATTTTGACTGTTTCCACCATTCTTAGGAGGGTCAGCTGATCTGCCTAGATTGTTTATGCCCTTCTCCTCTTTCTCGATTGCATCATTCAATTTCATATACTTGTCCGCTCGGTCAAGAAATTTTTGAAGTGTTGAAATTGGATTTCTATGTATACTATCCTACAAAGGGCTCCGGTAAGTGATTCTAGAGGATATGGCAACCCTCTTCCCCTCGTCTCCTACAGCAGTTGCTCTGTTGGCCTCACTCATGAATCTCTGTATATAATTCTTTAGAGATTCATCCTTTCCTTGTTTGATATCTACCAAGTGGTTGGCATAAAGTGGTGGAGTCCGAGCAGCACTGAATTTTCTACAAAAATCCTTCCTGAATGCTTCCCATGAGGTAATGGAATTCGGCTTAAACTTCCAATACCATTCCTGGGTAGTATCTGACAACGTAGTCGGGAAGACTCTACACCGATAATCATCACTTGCCCCGAGCAGTTTCATCTGGTCCTCAAATTTCCCAATATGTCTTATGGGATCTGCTTTTTCTGTATACACCGGTAGCATCGATGCTTTATATTTTGACGGTGGCTGGGCTGCTCTGATTCGGGCACAAAATGGACTGTCACCCCTGTGGTCCACTACATCTATCCCGGAAGGCCGTTTAGATAAACCCTGCACTGCAGCTGTTAGTGCGTCAAGTTGAGCTTGGATGGCCAGTGCAACTGACGAGGCTCCAAAATTTTAACCTCCCGATCGAGCATTTCCATCTAGTGCAGTGTCGTCAAGTATTTCTACTTGATCGGTAGGTTGGGTCAGATCTTGCCCTTCGATCGGGACAGTCTTCCTCTTTTTGGTGATAACATCCCTTAGATCCTTCTGGGAAGTATATTCTCCTAGCTGATTGAACACCGTACTCTTTGATTTTTTAGAGGGATTACTACACGGGACCTGCTCTCTCCCACTACGCTGCTAGCCAGGATGTAGTGGCGGCTTCTCGGCACGGCCCGGGCGGTCTTTTCCTCCTTCTTGTTGGCCGTTGCCTTCTTTTTCTTTTGACCAGTTGGTTTGATGACTATCAACCTCATCTAGACCATACTCGTCTTTATACTGTGAAGTTTTCTTGTCTCGAGGAGTTCTGGTCTGGTTATTCCCGGGCGGAGTCTTCTTACTACTCGATCAGTGACTTCCTGATCTAGAAGTTTTTGACTGGTGGCTTCTGTAAGGGGTTCTAGAATTCTCCCTTTGCGTCGATGTAGTCCCAAAGCGGACCCCATCATCTGCCCAACCAGTGTGATTACTTCTACTTCTTTCTGGACCTCGAGAATCGGCTCTGCCAGCGGTCCTCTGACCAGCATTATTATTCCTTGCTCCCTGGGCAGCTGCTCGTGTCGCGGCTTGAGCATTGACTTGGGCCAATTGGGTAGCCGCTTCTAGAGCAAGTGCTGCTTCACGATGTCTTCGGTCGACTTCCTCCTGTTGTTGTCTGATCTCTTCGCTTCTGTCCTCCATATCGTGCCTTTGTTGCTCGAATGCAGCTTTTTGCCTGGCCATTTCCTCAACAAAAGACTCCTGTCGAGCATTGAATTGCATCATCTCTTCCTGGAAATCCCCCATGGCCTCCTGGAGTTGTTCGACCTCTGGATTTGTCTCCTCGAGAAAGACCCTGGGCTCAATGTCAAGGTTCTCAAGTGCAGGACCTTATGATCTAACAGGTTCTTTTCATGTACCGGGCTTTCTAGGTGCCATATTGGTAGGATAGTAGTGTGTTCTTTCTATTCAGGCTCTCAATGAAAGCACCAAAAATGTTGACCATGATTTTGGCCAACTGCGAGTAGACACAAAAACGACAATAAACCTTGAATAGATAAAAATAACACAAGTAATTTTATAGTGGTTCAGCCCCAATTTGTTGGTAATAGCCTAATTCACTTAGAGTTGTAATATATGTAGCCTACACTTAAGATTAGATGAGCCTGAGTCAACTAAGTTTCTCAAGTGTAAGTAGAAAAGTACAGTGTTTCTCTCTCTAAACTCTCAGAAAATGCTCCCAAAATGCCCCAAGTGCTGGTACCAAAATCTTCAAACTAGAGAGTTTTTCCAGTCTCCAAAAATCCCATCCCCCAAATGATGCCATGAGCCATTTATTTATGGGCTCATGGATCGTACATGAGAAATATCCCATTTTGACGAGGTCCTTGGTTGTTTTACCCAACTTTAATCAATAAATTATAAACAAATTTAAATTACAACAATATAACTATTACTTCGGGATATTTGAGAGATTCGCGTGGTAGTTGCGAGCGATTCAGGTTGAAGTTGTTGCTGAGGTTCTGTAAAGAAGTCACTGGGTAGTTAACTCTTGAGATTCTGACACATCCGGTCGGCTACTCCTTCAATTTGACATAGCTGGTCGGATGAAACTCATTTCTAAGATGACTGGTCGGATGAACCCATTCCTGAGATGACTGGTCGGATGAACTACGTATCCGATCGAGTGAGTCCCTCTCCGAGATGACCGGTCAGCCAATCCGTGCATCTGGTCAAGTGAGACTTCTCCCTGACCAGACAAAAATATTTTCCGATGTAGCTGGTCGGGAAAAACACCTCTTGAAGTAATTGGTCGGCCAAAACACATTACTAGTCGGCCAAGACACATTACTGGTTGGGTAGAATGCCTCACTAGTCGGTCAAAAACCTTACCTGGTCAGGTAAATCACTTCCTGACCAAGTAAATCTACTTCCTGACCAGTAATATCACAACTCCGCAGGTCAACTTCCAACATTTGCACTTTGTTAACCGAGGTTTTCGGTAACTATATTAATAAATATTATTTAAGGGTAATAGTAATAAAAGTAGAAGATTAACACGGGGTTTTTACGTGGTTGGGGCGTTAATGAGCCTTAGTCCACCAGTCTGTAGTATTAGAGCTTGGAAAACCTTTTACAATGGAGTTTCTCTCTGTATTTTGACAGAGTAACTGTATCTTAGTTGAAGAGAGGTCCTTTTTCCAGTGTTCTATAGCCTGTATTTATAGGCTTATGGGAACACTGGGTCTGGCCCGGGTATGACCCGGGCCCATCAGAGATACATATATTCTTGGCCTTTCTAGTGGAAGCCCAATATAAAAGATACACCATACATGAATTCTAGACAAGCTAAGGCCCAATAAGTTGACTCAAGAGCTATATCTCGCCCGATAAAATGGTGCTTTTGGTCTGGACACTTCGAGTTACGAGGAAGATTCAGGAGACAAGACCAGTCAGAGTACTTGGCAGCGCAGACCTGAAACAACGACGTGCAATCCCGAGGTGGCCTTTTCCGCAGGTGAAAAGTGGGGACAACGCCCACGCGGAGTGGGGCGGCTTCAGGGTCCTGGACGCTTGGCCCCTCCAACCGAGGACGATGTGATTTGGGTTCGTTTACCTTTGTCCCTCTTCATTTACCACACGCCCGGACCGTACCAGGGTCCGGGACCAGGACGCGTATGTCGTGGGGGGTTTGAACGGTCTGCACGTCTCCCGGATGACTGTCTCGGATGACGGGACCCGGATGACCATGCCGGACCCCCCCCCCCCCTAATGGGCCCAGAAATGCACCCCGGGCCCGTACCCCCCCTCTTGGACACTCCCGTACCAAGAGGCCTTGGGCCGGGCCCGCATGCTGAACAGCCCCTGACCATGAGCCCGGACGAATGTCCCGGGTCCATGCAGGAAATGGGGATAACATTTACCCCCTAAGCCTTCGCATAGGCCTGCCAGGAGGAGGTTTGCATTGTCCCCAGGATGCTCGCATGGTTGCCTCCCCAGTTCCTGCTTGGGATTGCAGGTCCGTGGCAGTGGGCTGTGGTACTGGCCGTATGCTTGGCCCGGACCGCTTTCCAATATCCGAGGATGTTTACCTTTGTCCCGCTTCGTGGCAAGGGTACACGTGTCACCAGAAGATTGCTGCACAGGTCTTGAAAGGTCGCCTAGCCCTCCCAAGGGTCGCTAGGCCTAGGCTAGTGTGTTAGCACATGTCACGAAGCGTCCCATCCGCACGGGGGTTCATCATTAATATCCTTGGGATGAGGTGGACCGTAGGATGGGGCAACCTTTGGCATCTGTCCCTCCTGGGCCGTTAGATCTGAGATGACGAGGATCCAGTCTGAGGGGGCTCATAAATATCCCTGCGCGACTCCTGACCGTCCGATGGGGAGACACCTGTCCGTTGGATCGGAGGCTAGGATTTGGGGCCATTATAAATACCCCACGAAAGCCAATTTGGCATTTTTACACTTTCGAACCAGTTTAAGAACCGATAAGCTTTGCTCGAGCCTTGCATGTCCGACATCGCCGACGGCATACACCACCTTCTGCTGACTCTGCGCCGCCGCCTGTTCCCCAGAACCCCAACTTCTGCCCTTTTACCTGAAGACGCGTCTTGGGCCTGTCCTATCAACGAACTGCTAAACCGGCTACTCCATTTCAAGAACGAAGTTCTGCCGTCCTTACAGTTGGACAACCACCACCTTCTACGGCCAACAACTCACAGTAAGTCCCCTTGACCCTCTTGACGACTATATGAACTTATGATGTTCTTTTAATTCATGTGTTTAGGCTTTATATTTAGGAGTTGTTAGGAAGGTCACCTGGTTCGGGTTGCTCTGTATCCAGAGGCTTCCCGGACAGAGGGCGGGTCTTAGTAGTTTTTTCTTTCCCGATCAGGGTCCCGTGGCTCTTCGGTGTCCCGGACCTGATACGAAGGGGCTCCAAGCAGTCCTTAGGAGACCCCCTGTACCTTGACCAACTTTCTTGGGTTTAGGTACTGACTGCTTGGCTTTCTTTCTTTGTTCCCAGATCGTCAGCTATGGCAACGGGCGTTATGCTCCATTCTGAAGAAGAGGTCAATAGGGCCCCTGTCGTCGTTCCTGGTTCCCAGACGCCCAAGGGCAACAGGTGGGAAATAGACGTGATGCCCAACTTGTTCTGGAATTATCGGATGATGCTACTCCTGGAGCAGCATCTGGGCATCGGATCAACTCCTGGACTCTTTCACAACCGCATGGCCAGGATCGAGGAGCGGGCGCATATGTCCATGGAAGGATTCGGGGCCTGGAGCGCCGGTCACATCAGCGCGGGAGCTACGCTCCCGCTTCATGACTATTTCGTGCGGTTCTTGACGTACATGGGAATCGCACCGTTCCAGCTTCTGCCTCAAGCGTACCGGCTACTTACTGGATGGCGGGTGTTTTGCATCGCGAAGGAGGTCGCGGAGCCTACCCCTGCGGAGATCCTGTACTTCTACAAGCTGGAGCGCAGGTCAACGTCAAGGACAAGAACCTGGACGGCTTTTATAGAATGAAGCCGCGGAGTGGCTATCCCGCTCCTACCAGCTCCTGGAGGCATCCCCCGGACGTTAGGCATTACTGGTTCCTGACGTCCGGGTTCCTTGTGGACAAGAACCCCACACCGTTGCTAGACTTTCAGCGAGTGGGTAAGTATTTTCCCGGTCCTCTCTTTTATTCCTTATCCTTATCCTTTTTCATCGTCTCTTATCATATCTTTCGGGTGGTAGGGCCTTTCGCTCAAACTCCCCTTACCGAGTTCATTATGGAAAGGAGGAGGTTTTACTCCAGGTTGAGCGCGGAGGATCAGGATGTGGGTGGCTACGTCACGGACAACAATCTCCGACTGGTCGGGATGCTCGTGGCCACCCAAACCATTGTTATCCCGAACCTTTGGGGCATCCCCTGCGAGAAGAACGTCGACGTCCGGGAGCAGTTGGCCCTGGACCACATTGCCAGTGTGGAGAGAGTGGAGCGAACCGACGTGGCCCGGCGCAAGAAGGACCAGGCCCCGACAAAGGCGACCACCTCAGGGGAGCTGGAGGAGCTCTTCGAAGATGCCCTACCAAACATTGGGACTCCCGGGGCGAGGTAACTCCCCTTTAATCTTAACTTATGCTCCCCGAGTCGGGGACTTAGCTAGGGATAGGCTAGTACCCCCGAGCCCCACGTTTGGGGCCGATGGGGAGATGAGACTTTCAATTCCCGTCCCTGTAGGCTTGGAGGTCCTCATGTTCTAATCCGGGTTCCTCCAGTACAGGGGTTTCCTGAACCCGGATGACATAGGGGATCGGGTCCATTCATTTGCTTTAGAGGAATTGAGTCGCGCCCGGGGCATAGATGAGGGTTCCTCCCGGGTCATTTTTAGCTTTGACATGCGTGTTTTTGTTTTTGTTTGGTTTATCATCCTAACTCCCTTTTCTGTACTTTTGCAGGGGATTATGATATGTCAACCCCTGCCAGCGAAATGAGGCGGCTCCTCAAGGACAGGGCGGCCAAGAAGGCGGCCAGGAAGAACAGCGAGGCGACGGGCCCGGAGCCCAACCTCACCAAGGAAATGCCCGGGACAGAGCTCTGTCCCTGTGGGGTAGTCCTGGCTGCGGTCCCCATCCAAGCCGTGGAGCCTGCTGCAATCTCTACCCCCGCCCAGCACCCCGTAATTGACTTGGAGGCGGGCGCAACGGTCAGCCGAAGCTCAGGGAAGAGGGGCCCGGACGCTGGCGCCGTAGAGGGCAACACTGGGAAGAGGCCCTGGACGAGGCGAACTAGCTCGGTTGAAGAGTCACATGGTGAGAGTCAGTTGGCCGCGAAGGAAGTCCCTGCGTTGCCCATTCTCCCCATACGCCCGACTCTTCTCGAGGAGGGGGAGTCCGCCTTGCGGGATGAGCAGTCCCGGTTGATTAACCGGACCTGGGAAAACAGTCGTGGCTGGAGGGACGAAACTTACAGAGCCCTGACGATCCGTCGTTAGGTTGAATTCGCAGAGCGTCCTGCCGAGTTCAGCGCTCCTCAGCCGATCGTGGATTGGCCAGCCGCCGAAGCGGGTTTCCGCCCTAAACTCGGACAGGACACGGCCCCCCTGGCGGATGACCTGCTAGACAAGGTGGGGAACACCATGTCCAACCTCCAGCTCAAGAGGTATGCCACGATAGTCAACCCGGACGTACTGTTCATCTCCCAGGCTCTCTGCCACCAGGCCACCGCGGTAACTTTTACTTGTCTTCTTATACTTCTTCCCTTACTTGTTGATGAGGATTTTATTTTCTAACTTTTCTTTGCTCCAGGTTGACCTGTTGTCCCATCGGAAAGCCGATCTAGTGGCCGAGCTGGCCATGAAGATGGAGACGGCCAAGTTGGAGTTGGAGGCGGCCGTGAATCAAAGGGAGGTCGCCAAGGAGGCCCTTGGCTGGGAGATGGCCCGTGCCAAGACGGAGTGCGAGGAGCTCGACTGCGCCAAGGCCGGATTGGAAGAGGAGTTGTCCCAGAAATCAAAGGAGGCCGATGAGCGGGAAACACTCTTGGAGGCGGCCGTGGCTCAGTCTGTCCTGGATAAGGAGGAGATCCAGGCCTTGAAGGTCCGGGTCTGCGAACTGGGCGACTCCCTCCTTGGGGAGAAGGCGGCGCACGAAATATCCCGCCGCGAAAAGGAGGAGGCCGAGGGCTTGCTGGATGTCACTTTTGATGAGGCCATTTACATGGCCTGGTGCAAGGACAAGAGTATGAACCTCCTTGTCTTCCCTGATTCGGAGTCGAAGCGGGCCGAATTCGAGGCCAAGGAGAAGGAGGACGTGGACCTCCGGGCGGACGAGTTGTAGGCCCGAATCTCGGCCTTCTAATTTTATTAGTATTTTTGGCTTGTAATTAAGTTCAAAACACTGCTACCTTCTCTGGTTTTTAAGTAGGCTTCCTTTCGTTGTTCCGAGTAGGAATTTCATTTTGTTGCCGCGATTAATTGATTGTGAGGGTTTAGTTCCAGTTCCAACAGCCTGGACTAGACCCAACGACTTAACTCACCGAGTTTTTAATCATGGCACCAAGTCCAGGGCCATCAGGGCTTAGTTTACCTTGGCACTTTGTTATCCTTTTATCAGCTTTAGGCCATGGCTTTGCCCTGGGGCAAATCGGATGCTTCTATCTCCCGGACATCAATTTTCCGGAATGGATGAGCCTTGGGCTCGGTCCTCTCTATTTTATACCCCCGGACATCATCGTCTGGGATGAGACCAGCCTCCGGCTCGGTCCTCTTTATTTTATACCCCCGGACATCGTTCGTCCGGGGTGGGACCGACCTCTGGCTCGGTCCTCTTTATTTTATACCCCCGGACATCGTTCATCCGGGGTGGGACCGGCCTTGGGCTCGGTCCTCTTTTTTTTATACCCCCGAACGTCGTTCGTCCGGGGTGGGACCGGCCTCCGGCTCGGTCCTCTTTATTTTATACCCCCGGACATCGTTCGTCCGGGGTGGGACCGGCCTTGGGCTCGGTCCTCTTTGTTTTATACCCCCGGACGTCGTTCGTCTGGGGTGGGACCGGCCTCCGACTCGGTCCTCTTTATTTTATACCCCCGGACATCATTCGTCCGGGGTGGGACCGGCCTCCGACTCGGTCCTCTTTATTTTATACCCCCGGACATCGTTCGTCTGGGATGGGACCGGCCTTGGGCTTAGTCCTCTTTGTTTTATACCCTCGGACGTCGTTCTTCCGGGGTGGGACCGGCCTCCGGCTCGGTCCTCTTTATTTTATACCCCCGGACATCGTTTGTCCGGGGTGGGACCGGCCTTGGGCTCGGTCCTCTTTGTTTTATACCCCTGGACGTCGTTCGTCCGGGGTGGGATCGGCCTCCGGCTCGGTCCTCTTTATTTTATACCCCCGGACATCATTCGTCTGGGGTGGGATCGGCCTCTGGCTCGGTCCTTTTTATTTTGTACCCCCGGACATCGTTTGTTCAGGATGGGACCGGCCTCCGGCTCGGTCCTCTTTATTTTATACCCCCGGACATTGTTCGTCCGGGGTGGGACCGGCCTCCGACTCGGTCCTCTTTATTTTATACCCCCAGACATCATTCGTCTGGGATGGGACCGACCTTGGGCTTAGTCCTCTTTGTTTTATACCCTCGGCGTCGTTCATCCGGGGTGGGGCCGGCCTCCGGCTCGGTCCTCTTTATTTTATACCCCCGGACATCATTCGTCCGGGATGGGACCGGCCTCCGGCTCGGTCCCCTTTATTTTATACCCTCGGACATCGTTCGTCTGGGGTAGGACCGGCCTTGGGCTCAGTCCTCTTTATTTTATACCCCCGGACATCGTTCGTCCGGGGTGGGACTGGCCTTGGACTCGATCCTCTTCATTTTATACCCTCGGACATCGTTCGTCCGGGATGGGACCGGCCTCCAGCTCGGTCCCCTTTATTTTATATCCCCGGACATCATTCCTTCGGGGTGGGATTGGCCTTTGGCTCGGTCCTCTTTGTTGTATACCCCCGGACGTCGTTCGTTCGGGGTGGGACCGGCCTCGGGCTCGGTCCTCTTTATTTTATACCCCCGGACATCGTTCGTCCGGGATGGGACCGGCCTCCGAATCGGTCCCCTTTATTTTATACCCCTGGACATCGTTCGTCCGGGGTGGGACCGGCCTTCGGCTCGGTCCTCTTTGTTTTATACCCCTGGACGTCATTCGTCTGGGGTGGGACCGTGGAGTTTGCGTCGCCCGGACCTTGGTGGTCCGAGCCAGGATTAGCCTATGCTTGCGCCCCGCCAGGTGTTTGCTTATACCTGGGATATCCCCCGCAAGTGAGCGGAGATGGGTCTGGGGTCACTTGAGAAAGATTAGCATAGTTTTACAACATTTCTTTATGACGTTTTGCACACGCCATTTTCATTGTTTGAAAAAGGTTCGCCTTGAGGCGTACATTGTTTACAACAAAAATATTAAACTGGGAAACGCTCTCTGACTACTGATAGTATTTACAGAGATGCTCCGCATTCCAGGCTCGCGGGACTTCCGAGCCATCGAGCCGCTTTAAGCGGTATGTCCCGAGGCACACCTCGTGTTGGATCTCATACGGCCCCTCCCAATTTGGGCCCAGAACCCCCACTCCCGGATCTTGAGTAGCAGGGAAGACTCTTCGCAAGACCAAGTTGTCGGTTCCAAACTTACGGCTCTTGACTTTGGAGTTGAAGTGTCGCGCGATCTTGCCTTGGTACATCTTCAGCTGCACCTGCGAATCTTCCCGGATCTCTTCGATGAGATCTAGTGACTCTTGGAGTAAGGCGTGGTTCTGGATGGGGTCATACGTGTCTCATCGGTGGGACGGGACGGTCGTTTCGATTGGGATGACGACTTCGCATCCGTAGACCATAGAGTAGGGGGTGTGTCCGGTTGACATCCTCTCGTTCGTCCGGTAAGCCCATAGTACGCGGGGCAATTCCTCGGGCCATTTGCTCTTACAGGCCTGGAGTTTTTTCTTCAGCGTCCCCTTCAGGATTTTGTTCACGGCTTCTGCCTGCCTGTTTTCCTGGGGCCTGGCAACCGCAGAGAAGCTCTTCACTATACCGTGCCTTTTGCGAAAATCCGTGAAGTGGGCGCTGTCGAACTGCTTCCTGTTGTCGGACACGATTTTGTAGGGGAGGCCATACCAACACACTGTGTTCATGGGCTCCGCCTCAACCCACTTCATGTAATAGTCCACGGCCACGATGGCATACTTTACCCCTCCTTTCCCGGTCGGGAGAGATCCGACGAGATCGATCCCCCACACTACAAAGGGCCAGAGGCTATTCATCAAGGTTATCTCTGTTGGGGGGGCCTGTGGGACCTTCGCATACCTCTGGCACTGTTCGCACTTGCGGACGTAGTCAATACAGTCTTTCTTCATGGTTGGCCAGAAGTATCCTTGGCGCAGGATCTTCTTGGATAGGCTGGGCCCGACAGTGTGATCTCTGCAAAAACCTTCATGCACTTCATGCATGATGGCGCTCAGCTCAATCCCGGACACACACCTGAGGTAAGGCATGGATAAACCCTGGCGATAGAGTTTTCCGTCCATCATGACATATCGGTGGACTTGGTACTAGAGTTTCCTGGCTGCGGCTCGGTCATTTGGAACTTCCCCGGTAGACAGGTAGCGAATGAGTGGTCCCATCCAGGAAGTGGAGTGATCGACGGTGTGGACCGCGGGGGCCCTGATGCTTGGGACGGGGAGATGGTTGACGGGGACTAGTCCGGCCAGCTCTGCCTCGGCGTTGGTGGCTAGTTTCGCTAGTGTATCTGCGAAGACATTCTGCTCCCGGGGGATCTGGCGGATGGAATGTGTTGTGAATTCCTGTAGCATTTCCCTCGTTTGAGTCACGTAGGCCGCCATTCTCTCCCCTTTAGTATGATATTCCCCCGAGATTTTTCTGACAACTAGCTGGGAATCGCTGTAGATTTCCAAGTTCGCTGCCCCTACCTCCCGGGCCAAACGCAGCCCGGCTAGGACAGCTTCATGCTCCGCTTCGTTATTTGACGCCTTGAACTGGAAATGGAGGGAATTTTGTAACTGGTGCCCTTGCGGTGATACCAAGATGATCCCGGCCTCGGCCCTGTTCTCATTCGAGGCTCCGTCCACGAAGACTTTCCATACGGGGGCCGCAGGGGCTTCAGGAATATTGTCTTCCGGAGGCACCCCGGAACATTGAACGATGAAATCGGCCAGGGCCTGTCCCTTGATGGACACCCTAGGGACGTAGGATATATCGAACTGGCTCAGCTCCATGGCCCACTTCAGGAGTCTTCCCGATGACTCGGGCTTCTGTAACACCTGCCGCAGGGGATGGTTGGTTAGGACCTTTATGGCGTGGGCCTGAAAGTAAGGTCGAAGCTTTCGGGATGCCATCAGCAGGCAGAAAGTCAGCTTTTCGATCAATGGGTACCGAGACTCAGCGTCCAGCAATCGCTTGCTTACATAGTATACCGGGAGCTGTGCCCTTTCTTCCTCTCGTACCAATGCGGCGCTGATCGCGTGCTCAGTCACGGCCAGGTATAGATATAGGGGCTCCCCTTCTACCAGTTTTGCCAGGATTGGGGCTTGGGCCAAGTGTTCTTTCAGCTTACGAAAGGCCTCTTCGCATTCGAGTGACCATTCGAAACGCTGGCTTCCCCGAAGGACGTTGAAGAACGGGACACACTTGTCCGTGGCTTTGGAAACGAAGCGGATCAAGGCGGCTATTCGCCCCGTCAGGCTTTGTACATCCTTGTGCTTCCGGGGAGAGGCCATGTCAATCAGTGCCTTGATCTTATCTGGATTGGATTCTATTCCCCAGAAACTCACTATGAAGCCCAGGAACTTCCTGGAGGCCACGCCAAAAGTGTACTTTTTGGGATTCACGCTCTTCCCCTTCTTGACCGGCCCGGGCCGGTTCTGGCCTTTGCTCGATCGCTTCCCCCGGGAGGGGTTCACGCTCGCCTCAGTCACTCCTATCTGTGACTGCTGGGTCCCGACAGGGGCCATGCTGTGTTCTGCCGGCGCGACGCCATAACCAGAGAAGTGGGTGGATTGGGCCGGAGCATACCCTGAAGTGGCAGGGCCGTACACCGTAGGGGTGTAGCTGACCCCGGGCGCGATTGACGGGATGCAGAGCCGGGGGCCACCCGTAGGCCTAGATCTGGGCTTCCTCTCAGTTGATGAATCCTTGGGCCCTCCTAATGAACTCTTCCAGGGTAGCGGCCTTGCTACGCTACATGTCATCCCAAAGGGGGGACCCGGCCTGGATTCCGGACTGCAGTGCCACCAGGCACTGTCCGTCGTCCACTTTCGTCTTGGAGGCTTCTTCAGTAAAGCGCTGGATGTAGGCCCTCAGTGTCTCCGCGGGGAGTTGCTTGATATTTGCGAGAGCGCTGATCTGCATATCCATCGTCATGGTGGCCACGAACTGCTTGCGAAACGCTGACTGCAGCCCGGACCAGGATTGGATGGATCCCGGCTTAAGTCTCTTCCACCACTCTTCGGCGGGACAGCCCAAAGTGATTGAGAAGCAGAGGCACTTGCCGTCGTCACTGACATGGGCCACTGTCATGAGCCGGTTGTATCGGGACAGATGTTCCCTGGGGTCGGTGTTTCCAGTATAGGCGGTGAGGCTTGGCATCTTGAACCCCTTGGGGAGTATGGCGTCCAGGATGTGCCTTGCGCAGGGCTCTTTATCCTCTTCGTCGGAGTCAGTGTCCGCGCCTTCTTGCTTGCGGACCAGGCGATCCGTGACCTTTTTCAACGCGACCATCTGCTCCATCAGCTGCCTGGTCGTGCCATCTTCCAGGGGGATTCTTTCGTTCCTCCTGTCGTTGATGTTGTTTCTGAGGTCGCCACCTCGGGGGAGGATCTTTTCCTTGCGGGCCCGCTCCTTCCGAGCGTTCAGTCCATCGCGTAAGTCTATCTGGGAAATATCATCCCCTGGACTGAGGGCAAGACGTTCCTCGTGGCAAGGCCGTTCCCGACGGTTCTTGTTAACCGAGGCACTTGGATGCAGAGATCTTTTTCGCCCGTCTCGCCCTGGGGCGTGCCGGGGCTGTGCGTTCCGCGGCCGCGTCCCCTGCGGATCGATCGGGTGGCCTCGTCCTGGGATGGGGCACACCTTCTCTTTCCTAGGGAGCGGCTGGGAACGGGTCCCAGCTTTTGCGATGGGGGTGGTCTTTTCTCGGGTCTTTCCATCGACCTTCTTTCTCTCCCTGTCCGGGTTTCCTGGAGCTGGCTCAGGAAACGGCTCCAGGGGAGGGGCCAGGCTGGCTCCTTCGGGGACCCCGGCTCACTCTTGGGGAGCAGGCTGCTGCGCTTCTGGAAGTGGGCCAGTTGCGGGATTAGCTGCCGGACCCTGCACGACTATGAGTGCCTGCAGGGCTTGGAGAGACTCTTGCATCCGTCGATGCACCTCCGCTTGCTCAGCGATCCTAGCTTCCTGATCCAGGACTTGCTTCCTTAGTCTGGTCACCTCCAAGTCTTACTGGTCGGGCTCTCCTTCGGGGGTCTCGGGATCCGCAGCTTCGTCGTGGTACTCCCCCTCATTTTCCTCTTCATAATATTCCTCCTCGTTTTCCTCTTCGTATTCTGTCCCACCCTCATAGTCTTGTGACTCGTCATGGTGAGATGTTTGAGGAGGCGCGCTCTCGGGCAGATCCTGAGGGAGATGCTGTGAAGGCAGCGGGTCTCTGTTGCCCTGCTCTGGATTGCTAGGGTCGAAGGTTGTGTGTCGTGTGTTCACCATTGTAGTAAAGGCGTGACGTTAGCACTAGCTTCCTTCAGCTCTCCATGAAAGCACCAAACTATTAACCGAGGTTTTCGGTAACTATATTAATAAATATTATTTAAGGGTAATAGTAATAAAAGTAGAAGATTAACACGGGGTTTTTACGTGGTTGGGGCGTTAATGAGCCTTAGTCCACCAGTCTGTAGTATTAGAGCTTGGAAAACCTTTTACAATGGAGTTTCTCTCTGTATTTTGACAGAGTAACTGTATCTTAGTTGAAGAGAGGTCCTTTTTCCAGTGTTCTATAGCCTGTATTTATAGGCTTATGGGAACACTGGGTCTGGGCCGGGTATGATCCGGGCCCATCAGAGATACGGATATTCTTGGCCTTTCTAGTGGAAGCCCAATATAAAAAATACACCATACATGAATTCCAGACCAGCTAAGGCCCAATAAGTTGACTCAAGAGCTATATCTCGCCCAACAAAACGATGCTTTTGGTCTGGACACTTCAAGTTACGAGGCAGATTCGGGAGACAAGACCAGTCAGAGTACTTGGCAGCGCAGACCTGAAACAACGGCGTGCAATCCCGAGGTGGCCTTTTCCGCAGGTGAAAAGTGGGGACAACGCCCACGCGGAGTGGGGCAGCTTCAGGGTCCTGGACGCTTGGCCCCTCCAACCGGGGACGATGTTATCCGGGTTCATTTACCTTTGTCCCTCTTCATTTACCACAGGCCCGGACCATACCAAGGTCCGGGACCAGGACGCGTATGTCGTGGGGGGTTCGAACGGTCTGCACGTCTCCCGGATGACTGTCCCGGATGACGGGACTCGGATGACCATGCCGGACCCCCCCTAATGGGCCTAGAAATGCACCACGGGCCCATACCCCCCCTCTTGGACACTCCTGTACCAAGAGGCCTTGGGCCGGGCCCGCATGCTGAACAACCCCTGACCATGGGCCCGGACGAATGTCTCGGGTCCATGCAGGAAATGGGGATAACACAGTTCTTTAGTCAACACATTTATTGACTATCAATGTGTCCTTTACTGACCATGCATTGCCACTTGTCCCATCCGATTGCCACATCATCGAACAAAATTTTGGGGATAACAATTATCGAAACTGTGGGTCTAGCTCATAAATAAGAGGTTTTGTTTGCTTATTTTGATCGAATAGTAGGTTGTTAATAATGGTGTCCATTTTTAAATAAGTTTACAACTTTATTTAACTAGTGGTATTTTTTAGTCTAGTCAACCGGGACAAGGATATCATAGATTAGTTAAAAACCTAAAGAAATAGAGATATGATTGTTTTTCGTATTTTTTCTCATATCTTACATATTTTTTATATATGTTGTGCTATTTCTTGAAATTTGTGTGAATAGGAATTTCATTGAGTAAATGTGATTGATTTCTATTTTATTGATAATTTGTAGTTTTAAGTTAAGTAGTGTCTGTGTCTACTCCCATCCTTTCTCAACTTTCAATGGAGAAACTCACTGGAGAAAACTTCCTTAATTGGAAGTAGAATATTAACATAGAGTTGATTGGTGACAACTCCAAGTTCGTCATGATTGAGAATCCCCATAACGAGCACTATCTTCGCACATACGTAATGACACCGTGAATGCTCGAATGGCACCTTGTCCACACGTTCGTGATCAACTCAACTATGGTCTGACGCAACTCATGAATGAACTTCATATTTTTGAGTTTATCATAGGTGGACCTAGTAAAGGAGGAGAAGGTAAGACTACTGTTGTTGCTATTGTTCCAGCTAAGGCTGAAGCTAACCAAGCTTCATCTTTGAAAGTTGGAAATAAGAGGAAAGATGGACAAAACAACAACCCCAAGCCTGCAAAGGCTATAAAGACGAGTGCACAACCAAATGCACAGACGCCTAAGGGGAAGAACAAGAAAGGTAAAGATAAGTGCTTTCACTACAAAGAGAATGGGCATTGGAAATGAGATTGCCACAAGTTTCTAGCAACGAAAAACAAAGGTAATGATTATAGTTCATTTATCTTAGAAACATGTGTTTTAGAGAATGAAAAATCTATTTGGATTATTGATTCTGGATCTACCAACCATGTTTGTAACTCTTTACAGCTTCTTGAATCATGGGAAGCAATGGACGAAGGCAGCTTAAAGCTTAGAGTTGGGAACATAACATTTGTTGTGGTCCAAGCTAGAGGAAGAGCTCGTCTGAAGTTCGGAAATAAATACTTAATTTTAAATGATGTATTTTTTATTCCATATTTTAGTAGAAATTTAATTTCAGTTTCCATGTTGCAATTAGAACAATTTGTTATGACTTTCACAAGTTCTAATATATCTATTCCCTTCAATGGATCACAATTGTGTATTGCATGTTTAGAAAACAGGCTTTATATTCTGCGACCTACCGAACCCCTCGCTCTTAACAATGATTTATTCAAAGTAACTAAACCTATGACCAATAAACGTCAAAAGATCAATAACGATAATATGACGTATTTATGGCACTTAAGACTAGGCCACATTGGCTATGATAGGATTCAAATACTTACAAAGGACGCGCCTTTGAGGGAAATCATCTTAGGTGAATTACTTGTCTGTGAATCTTGTCTAGAAGGCAAACTGACCAAGCGTCCATTCTCTGCAAAGGGTGATAGGGCCAAAGAACCACTTGGACTTGTGCATTCATATGTTTGTGGACCTTTGAATGTACAAGCCAGGGGTGGTTTTGAGTATTTTTTCACTTTCATTGACAATTACTCTAGATACTCATGTCTTTACCTAATGCATAGGAAATCAAAAACATTTGCAAAGTTTCAAGAATTCCTATTGATGGCTCAGAACCAATTAGGTAAAACGTTAAAGATCTTGCGATATGATAAGGGTGGAGAATATTTGGATATGCAGTTCCAAGATCATTTAACTGAACTTGGGATTGTATCACAACTTACTGCAACAAAATGGTGTAGCGGAACACCGGAACAGAACTTGATTGGAAATGGTTCGATGCATGCTTAGTTACTCAACTCTACCAACTTCGTTCTGGGTCATGCAATTGAAACCGTGAATGACATTCTCAATGTTGTGCCGTCTAAATCAATCCCCAAAACACCTTAAGAATGCTGGAATGGCCGTGAACCTAGTTTACACCATTATAGAATCTGGGGGTGTCCTGCCCACGTCCTAAGGAAAAATGAAGGCAAGCTAGAACCGTGAACTGAAGTTTGCATGTTTGTTGGCTATCCTAAAGGTACTAGGGGTGTACTTTTCTATTTTCATTCAGAAAAGAAAGTGTTTACTTCTACGAATGCTACTTTTTTGGAAAATGACTATGTCCAAAACTTCAAACCACGTAGCAAAGTAGTTTTAGAGGAGATGGTTAAAGAAGTGACTTCAACCAATGTTCCATCATCATCAATGCGAGTTGATGATGAAATTCTCACTCTTCATGTCCAACTGACACAAGTCGATTTAAATGAAGATAGCACCATTGTTCCTACCACTGTTCCTGAGTAACACAGTCATGGAGCCTCGTCATAGTGGGAGGGTTTCAAGGAATCCAGTTCGCTATGGTTTGGATGGTGAAACCAATATGGTTGTTGGTGACTCTGGTGACGATGATCCATTGTCTTTCAAATAGGCAATGGCTAGCCCTGAAAAGGAACTATGGCTCTAAGCCATGAAATAGGAAATGGAGTCCATGTACTCAAATTCTGTGTGGGATCTTATGGAAGCACCTATTGACTTTAGGGCCATTGGGGGCAAGTGGATCTACAAGAAGAAGTGAGGTGTTGATGGAAATATCGAGACTTATGAAGCTCGATTAGTGGCAAAGGGTTATACCCAAAGAGAAGGCGTGGACTGTGAGGAAACTTTTAGTCCGGTAGCCATGCTTAAGCCCATTCACATCCTTCTATCCATAGCAGCCGCTCTCGACTATGATATCTGGCAAATGGACGTCAAGACATCTTTTCTTAATGGGAATCTTGACGAAGTCATTTATATGGATCAACCATAAGGATTTAAAGTAGCTAGACAAGAAGGAAAAGTTTGCAAGTTGAATAGGTCCATTTATGGACTTAAGCAAGCTTCTCGATCCTGGAATCTTAGGTTTGATGAAATAATCAAGACCTGTGGCTTTGAACAAAATATTGACGAGCCTTATGTTTACCAACTAAAGGCGAATCAAATAGTGGTATTCCTGGTTCTTTATGTGGATGATATCTTACTCACTGGAAACAATGTTAAGAAATTATCAGATGTGAAGAATTGGCTGAGCATTCAATTCCAGATGAAGGATTTGGGTGAAGCAAGTTATGTTCTAGGTATCCAAATCATCAGGGATAGAAAGAACAGACTCTTAGCTCTATCTCAAGAAGCTTACATAGATAAAGTGCTTGAACAATTCTCAATGACAAATTCCAAGAAAGGACGTTTAACGTCCCACCAAGGAATTCATCTTTCAAAGAAGCGGTCTCTACAGACTCCTGAAGAGGAAGATGCAATGAGAAAAGTTCCTTACACATCTGAAGTTGGAAGTTTGATGTATGCCATGTTGTGTACTAGACCAGATATCTGCTATGCAGTGGGAGTAGTGAGAAGGTATCAGTCAAATCTAGGACCGAAACAGTGTCTAGCAGTTAAGCATATCCTGAAGTATTTAAGGCAGACTAGGAATTATATGTTAGTCTACAAGGGGGGTGTTCTGAACCCTGTAGGCTACACCGATTTAAATTTTAAGACTGATGTCAATGACAGGAAGTCTACTTCTAGAATGGTGTTTACTCTTGGGGGTGGAGCTGTGATATGGAGAAGCGTAAAACAATCTGCATTCTCAGATTCCACCAAGGAGGCTGAGTACATAGCCGCGTCAGAAGTAGCTAAGGAAATAGTATGGCTAAACCCGTGTGTTGTTTTGTGACAATACAGGAGCGATAGCCAACTCGAAAGAACCTTGTAGTCACAAGAGGAGTAAGCATATAGAAAGGTAGTATCACATTATTTGAGAATATGTGGCCATAGGAAATGTGAAGGTTATGAAGATTGCAACTAAAGACAATCATGCGGATCCGTTTACAAAGACACTACTAAAAGCTACATTTGATAAGCATATCAAGGAAATGAGATTAGTAGAATTAAGGCATTAGTTTCAATTAGTGCAAGTGGGAGTTTGTTAGGGGTTTTATGCCCTAATTAAAACTCAATTTCTTTGTAATCTCATTTATTATCAATAAAAGAATAGAAATCATTTTTTGACTTGGTCAATCACTTTGCTCACATGTTTTATTTTCGTGATTATTTGTTTAATATAAACTTCTATTAAATCCTGAGAATATAGCTAATCATATTTATAGTGACGTAATCATAGTGGAATATAAATATGAATATATGTTCAAAATAAGTTAGTCCTAAGATCAGTCAGTCCACAGGATTTATACTGACTTACCAATCTACGATATGATCTACTTACACATTGTAGTGTTATGTTATTTCCAGAACATTAACAAAGTAGATAAGATTGGATGTATTTGTTACATCGGATAGGATCGATATTGACAGTTGATAGGATAAGTAAACTACCCTTATTATCTATTCTAGTCATATCATATAGTTGACCATAGGTCAATTCAATCTCAATACGAGTGGTTAGTATTCTAACTGATTGTATTATTTGAGTTTTTTGACTTGTTCGTTACCAGCTTACCCTACGGACTAGCCCATACTTACATCTTGGGAACTCAGTAGTATAATTGAGTGGGAGTGTTAATCATAGATATGAAAATCTATAGCTTTTGATGAAGAAGTGAAATGATGGTTTCCTTTTAGTTTGGTTCAAGGAGTAAATGATAGAGATCTCATTTCAGTAATTAATATTAGTTTACTAAAATATCATTTACAAAGAACTAAGTATTTTTAGGATAAAATTCAATGAAGGGTAAAACTGTAACGCCCTAAACTCCAGGGACCGTTACGGTGTGCCTTGTAAACAGTGCTAAACTCGCTAATCGAGTCATTTGGCCAAAATCGTGTAACTAAGTATGATTAGCGGTTTAGGGATTAAAATTTTTAATTAAGATATAACGTTTCATTAGAACGTTTATTATATACATTGGGATCCCAAAAATATAATTTAAAGGTCTATTACAAGAAAATATTTACAACCAGCCGGTCTAAGCGGCAAAACAGGGTTTAACCCTAGCTCCTCTCCTTCAAACCTCGGCCGTGGCGGTCAAGCAGCTACATATGTACACATCCTAAGCTCTCCAACTCAAGGATGGTCCAGCTTTCTTTTGCCTTTACCTGCACCACATAGCACCCGTGAGCCTAAGCCCAGCAAGAAAACTCAATATGCTCATGAACAGTAATAACATGTCATCAAATCATAAGGCACACTCCTAGCAGATATAGCCCTAGTCAAGCAGGCAAACAAATTCGCGTAATGATGGGTATCCAGGATAAGGAATCCCGCCCTCCTGATGGGATGACTATCAAGTCAATCATAATCAGATAAGTGAATTATCACTGGTGGTTCCAGTAACCATACCGGGCTGATAGCCCTGAATAAAAGAGTGACAGTGGTACAAGTCACTAAAGTGGGTTCCGTTCCCTTTATAAATAAGTGATCCTTTCACTAGCTTAAACAGGATAGGTGCATGATGATTAGTCACCAACATAACCTTCCTCATGACCCTAGAGTCATAACTATGGAACACTGTTCCCTAGCCATGTGACAAGCAGTCACCTAGGCCTTAGGCCCTGGCTCTGAGTAACTAGTCCTAGACTAGCCAAGCGCTTATAAATTTTCATCGACCTTCGGGTCGGTCCATCATTAATACCCCATATGAGTCATTCAAAGCTGATATCGATTAGATATAATCTTCATTTAGCCCTGCGTCCTCGACTCTTATGCCGTTTCTGACTCTTAGGTCCGTGATACGCGACCAGTGCCGTTCCTGAACAGTTGGTGCCACACACACAAGCAAGCAATGCTACCAAACATATATCATATGTCAAATATCTGAATATAGGGCATTCAACATGCTTACTTAACAACTGCTAGCATAATTAGGACCATGCATAATCACAGAGGCTCAAGCTCTGAACAAGCTCATATTCAATATTCATAACATGCCCTAACCACATGTTTCTCGTGCAACACATGCATCACATTTAATCACTTGACATGCCTCAACAATAACCATGCATGTCACATTTAAGCATCCAACATGCATCGAGAATAACCATGCATGTCACATATACACAAGGTGCAGTTTTCTTACCTCTGATTCGAGCGAGAATTAATATAAGAACGACCCTTGAGAACGATCAACCTTTAAGCCTTTAGCGGTTACCTAATCATAACCAAATATGGGAAACCATCAATAAAATGAACACCAAAGGTTCCCAAACCAAGATCTAGCCTCTGGGACATCAATCCCCACTAATCCGGGTAGTAGGAATAATCCCGAGGCCTAAAACGAAGTTCCCGGGGCCAAAACACTCAAACGGGCTCAAAACTGACCAAGGGTTGCGGCGCTAACACCTTGGGCCACGGCCCCCAGCCACTCCAGAAGCAAGGGCCGTAGTGCCCTACCCCTAGGGCCGCGGTGCCTAGCAAGGCCAAAACCTCCCCAGCTGCTTCTTCGAGCTAGGGCCGTGGCGCCCAAGAACAGGGCCGCGACCCCCAACCCAGAACCATCCATAAACCCGTTTTCCAACATTTCAAAAACATACCTAAACACTTCCAAATCATCAAATCAAAGTTCCCAAGCTTCCCAATGATCCAAAACCTTCAAATCCCGAGGCTCAAATGAACAAAAAACTCAACGATTCACAAAGTCCAATTCTAAGCTTAAAAACTTAAAACTTAAAACTTGAATTACCTCCAATTGAGTTGTTTCCAACTAAATCCTTCAGCTAATTAACTTCTAATCTTCCCTAGGATTGCTATGCCTCGATCCTCGCTTGATTCCGACTCCTAGAACTCGAGATTTCTTCGAAAATGCTTTAAACGGTAAAATGACCTATCGGGAAGAGAGAGAGAGAGAGATTTTCTAACGTACGATTCTATCTGACAAGCTACTTCAAGCTTAAGTAACCTCAAATAAAACCTAGTGCTCGGGGTCCCAAAAACACCCCCGAGAACATTATAGTCAAAACTCCCAGAATGTCCTCCTGATCTCAATAACTCCTAATTTATCATCAAATAATATCCTCATAACTCAATATCCCAATAAAAGACTCCTGTTATGACAAAACCGCTAATCAATAATATAAGACCATCTCATGTCGAATAGCTCGAATATATCTCCATAATAATGGGATCTCATTCACAAATCACAATATGCACCCAAATATACAAATATGCCCTTAACAGGCCAAATTACCAAAACACCCTAATAATCAAATGTGGACCCACATGCATGCATATAACATCATATTATAATATAATTCACATAAACATGCATATTACCATTTAATAACATAATAAATCAATTATGGCCCTCCCGGCCTCCTAATCAAGGCCTTAATCCTTATTAGGAAATTTGGGGCATTACAACTATCCCCTCCTTACAGAAATTTCATCCTCGAAATTTACCTGAACCGCCCGGAATATAAATTCCGCACAACTGATTCCAGTTTCCCAGGTCGTTTCCTTGACCTCACTGACTCTATAACATTACTCTAACTCAAGGTACACTTTGTTCCTCTGAACCTTATTCTTTCTGTTCCATATCTGGACTGGCTATTCTTTACAGGATAACTTAGTCTCAAATCCCCGATTCTCATAACTCAAATCATGAGTTACTTTTAACCCATGTCCTCAGCATGGAAATACAAAATACACTGCATATACCTGGCAGCGCCAAAGATAAGGTCGAACCAAAATCAACCTAACTAGTCCTATCTAGGACTCAAATTGTTCTGCTACTCTAGGGCTAAACTTGCCCTTAACTCGTCACTCCCTTTCCTTGGTGATACTTTTTAAAGAAGATATAATCTTCTACTTGAAATTCCATGTTCCTGCTTTTCAATTCGGCAAAACTTTTCCATTTACTCTGAGAAGTGAGCATCCAAGCTTCAATCTCTAGTCATCTCGATAGTCCCCTGAACCACCTCAGGATCCAGATATATATTAACTCGTTCATATTATAAGATGTTCTTCCAAAAATAATTGGATAACCCTCTCTCTCTGATTTACCATCAGTCTGAGAGTAATAAACTATATTGAATTCCATCTATATACTCATCGCCTTCTTAATCCTTCCAAAACCTAGAAGTCACAATAGAGTCTTCATCTGATAAGACAGACCTTGGGTTTCATGAGGGCACTCTATCCCTCTCACAAAGAGATCTGAATACTGACCAGCTGTACTATTCATCCTTGCTGACAAAAATATACTCACTTGGACTACTGGTTCACAATGACTCAATGTCAACTGATACTGGCCCACTAACCTGGGAAATCCCACCACGAAACCCATCGCGATGATATTTTATTTCCATTATAAAATACCCAAAGGCTACCATGGCCTCACCGATTTCTGATACTCTGATCTGACCTGCTATCAGGCTAAGAACTTTACCATGCATTCCATTACATCCCTCTCCATCTCAGGCCACCACTATGAAGCTTTCATATCCTGTTACATTTCCATAATGCCTGAATAAAGAGAATAAAAGAATAGCATGAGATTTATCTAGAATTTCCCAATTAATCTCAGTGTCCATCGGATTCCAAATCCGACCCTATACCACAATAAATTCATATCTGATACTGAACAACTTTTAGCTAATCCAGCTAAGACTTTCTACTCAATCTTTCCTTTCTGTGGTTCGCTTAATTGTTTTCCTCTTGATCTTCTCTGAGATAATATTCTCAAACATAAAACTGGCCACCTGGCCCACCAGAAACTCTACTCTAGTTCTGGTCAGATTCTTTAACCAACATATTGCTTAGGCAATTACTTTTCTCTGTCACTGAGATGTCATAACAATCTCCAAACTGATTCTGATCTGCAAGAAGACTCAGAATTAATTCCCAAGGTACCTGAAATATTCTTTACCACCCAAGGAACTCATTCCCCTAAGGCATTCCTTGACCTTGGAAAATCTCCACAGAGCAAATACCACAATACCATCGTCCAAGACGATCACAAATTCCATTCAAATAATCCTTTGAATGCTCTGTTCATCTGATTCCATCCCTGGCACCAATCCAATCACCATACTATCTCTCCATATAAAAGAAACTCTGGAAAACCACCTGGAAACACATCCAGAACTCATAGACTAATCTAGTCTGTCCTGACTCCACTGGCACAATCTAAGTGGTATCCACCACACTAGCTAAGAGTTCCATGCACCTCCCTGCAATAAAACTCTAGCTCTCAACACAGTTACCCTAGGCATACAGAACCATGCACAGTGCCAACTATCACAAGGCTTTCCACTCTCAAGCCCAAGAGTTACTATACTTTCCTTGCCATTTAAAATTGCCCCACTCTTGGATAACCAATCCAAATCCAGAATCATACCGAGCCAGTCATAACCAACTTTACCAAAACCACTGATGAGTCCTTTTTTATCATAACTCAACTCATCTCTTAAGTCACCAATACGGTATTGCCTTCCCATCACAACATAATCATGTGATCTGCATAACAAATCTATGCTTCTCTATATGCAACAAATAAAGAAACAGCATGGCACCAAAACTGATCAGTATAACTTGGAAATCAGAACTAGCAAACTAACCTGTCACCCCTGAGGAACTAGTCTCAGTCTCAAATTCTGACTGCATCGGAATGAACACTCGAGCTGGGGTCGAGCTGTCCATCCCCTTTCGCTCATCCTTCCTTCGCATTGGGCAATCCTTCTTACGATGTCCAAACATATTACACGAGAAACACGCCCTTGCTCGAAATTCTCCTAGATGATTCCTTTTACACTGAGCGCATACTGGATATGTCTTCCGGCTTTCCTTTTTACTTGCTCCAATAAGTGGAGGTACCACTATCTGAGCTCCGTGCTCTCTAGCACTCTGCTGCCCAATCTGATGTCCTGCACTCTCAACATCAAGAGCCTTCCCTACTACCTGAGCATAGGTAGAGGCTTCATGCACTGGGGCAACTCTAATGCCCTGAGCTATTCCAGGATTCAACCCCTAAATAAAACTTTCCTTCCGAGCTACATCTGTGGGTACCATGTCAAAAGCAAACTTGGCCAACCCATCAAATCTACTAATAGACTTGGTTACTATTGCCTTTCCCTGAACGAGACTCAGAAACTCATTCATCTTAGCAGTCTTGGCTACCTCACAATAATACTTCTCATTAAACAACTGCCTGAATTCTTTCCAGTCCATCACAGCTGTGTCTCGTGTTTGGGATACTACCTCCCACCACGTCCGGACATCATCCCGCAGTACACATGTAGCACATATCACCCTATCTTGACCCACCAGTCCCATACTATCAAGAATGGAACTGATCATGCTCATCCATTGCTCAGCTCTGAATGGATCTAGGCCTCCCTCGAAGACTGGAGGGTAATACTCCTGGAATCTTCCACAGAGGAATTCCCATCTGTTATCAACCCTAGGCTAAGCCAAAACTGGTGCCACTCCTGGCACAACAAAGGAAGAAGTGCTCCCCAATAGATTTTGCTGTTGCTTCAGACACCTAATCTCTTCCTCATGCCTCTACAATCTTGATTGCAAATCTGTGATCATTTGTTGAAAATTCATAGGAGCAGATGAAGAACTGATACCCTGGCTGTAACCCCCTGCCTTTGTATAACCACAACCAGGCCTCATTATCTGCCTTGAATATAAACCTGCTGATTAAATCTGCAGTCAATAACTTGACCCATTAATCAAGATGAACATATCAAGAGCTTTCCCCACGGGAACAATCTTACCACACCACAATCACAACCACTTGCAATGCTAGAGACATGCCCATGGCATTCATACATCAATCATAATCCCTGCTTTTCCAACATTCATAGCATGCCTCTAACTCTAGCATGCAAATGTCACAATTATATACTCACAGAGCAGGTAATCATATAATCACATCCACATATATGTATTCACGGAGCATATAATAATATAGTCAAGATCCAGGCTCTATCAAAATCTCATGCTCCCTAATACAATGTGCACGTAAAGCATTTACATTCTATTTAAGCAGTTAAGCACATAACTATAGAAATAGTTACCATTCCCTGAGTGAAGCTATCTTCAGTGACGAGTGTACATGCCCAGCTTGTCTTCAGGAACCATAAACCTTGGCTCGCTCTGATACCAAGTTGTAATGCCCTAAACTCCAGGGACTGTTACGGTGTGCCTTGTAAACAGTGCTAAACTCGCTAATCGAGTCATTTGGCCAAAATCGTGTAACTAAGTATGATTAGTAGTTTAGGGATTAAAATTTTGGTTAAGATATAACGTTTCATTAGAACGTTTATTATATACATTGGGATCCCAAAAATATAATTTAAAGGTCTATTACAAGAAAATATTTACAACCAGCCAGTCTAAGCAGCAAAACAGGGTTTAACCCTAGCTCCTCTCCTTCAAACCTCGGCCGTGGCGATCGAGCAGCTGCATATGTACACATCGCCACCTAAGCTCTCCAACTCAAGGATGGTCCAGCTTTCTTTTGCCTTTACCTGCACCACATAGCACCTGTGAGCCGAAGCCCAGCAAGAAAACTCAATATGCTCATGAACAGTAATAACATGTCATCAAATCATAAGGCACACGCCTAGCAGATATAGCCCTAGTCAAGCAGGCAAACAAATCCACGTAATGATGGGTATCCAGGATAAGGAATCCCGCCCTCCTGATGGGATGACTATTAAGTTAATCACAATCAGATAAGTGAATTATCACTGGTGGTTCCGGTAACCATACCGGGCTGATAGCCCTGAATAAAAGAGTGACAGTGGTACAAGTCACTAAAGTGGGTTCCGTTCCCTTTATAAATAAGTGATCCTTTCACTAGCTTAAATAGGATAGGTGCATGATGATTAGTCACCAACATAACCTTCCTCATGACCCTAGAGTCATAACTATGGAACACTGTTCCCTAGCCATGTGACAAGCAGTCACCTAGGCCTTAGGCCCTGGCTCTGAGTAACTAGTCCTAGACTAGCCAAGCGCTTATAAATTTTCATCGACCTTTGGGTTGGTCCAGCATTAATACCCCTTATGAGTCATTCAACGCTGATATCGATTAGATCTAATCTTCATTCAGCCCTGCGTCCTCGACTCTTATGCCGTTTCTGACTCTCAGGTCAGTGATACGCGACCAGTGCCGTTCCTGAACAGTTGGTGCCACACACACAAGCAAGCAATGCTACCAAACATATATCATATGTCAAATATCTGAATATAGGGCATTCAACATGCTTACTTAACAACTGCTAGCATAATTAGGACCATGCATAATCACAGAGGCTCAAGTTCTGAACAAGCTCATATTCAATATTCATAACATGCCCTAACCACATTTTTCTCGTGCAACACATGCATCACATTTAATCACTTGACATGCCTCAACAATAACCATGCATGTCACATTTAAGCATCCAACATGCATCGAGAATAACCATGCATGTCACATATACACAGGGTGCAGTTTTCTTACCTCTGATTCGAGCGAGAATTAATATTAGAACGAACCTTGAGAACGATCAACCTTTAAGCCTTTAGCGATTACCTAGTCATAACCAAATATGGGACACCATCAATAAAATGAACACCAAAGGTTCCCAAACCAAGATCTAGCCTCTAGGACATTAATCCCCACTAATCCGGGTAGTAGGAACAATCCAGAGGACATCAATCCCAAAAATAACTCTAGCCGTGGCGGCCAGGCAGGCCGAACATGTACCCATCGCTCCACGCTCTCCATACTCATGGTTGATCGACCTTTCCTTTGCCCTTACCTGCACCATAGCGCACTCGTGAGCCGAAGCCCAATAAGAAAACTCAACACCAAACTTATAACATACGCATATCTATCAACAACATACAACAAAACAGCAAACGGGATAAACACATAGCGGCCAATGCCATCCTAGGCGCTTTACCAGGCCCTGGGTTCGCGGTCTTCACCGAGAGGGTGGCTCCAACACCCTAGGAGGGTCTTGCCCTAACGGCCTGCACTCTGGTTGCTCAACACTGATCCTGGCCCCTTGCCATACCCTGTTTCCTACCATTCTCGGCCTTCGTCGTTCACTCGCAAATATGCATCACATAGCATGATATCAACATATATTTAAACACCTACTGAACATAAACATTAGGGCCACGCCCTACAGTACAATCATTAGGGCTACGCCCTGCAATACAAGCAATAGGGCCACACCCTGCTCTATGGGTACAACAGTTTCCTTACTTGTGTCCCGAGCTATTTGAGCACTGCGATCACGAGCACAGTCCTATAACCCGAGCCTCGTTGAAAACCTATTCACAACGTATACATAATAACCATCCATCAAGTTATAAATCAATATATAACTTCGGAATATAAATCTAGCTTCTGGGACCTTGGATTCTACCAATCCGGGTAGTAAAATCCTTCTTGAGCCTTAACATTTGAGTTCCCGGGCTAAAAACTTTCAAACAACCTTTATTTTGAATTTGAGCCACAGTCCAGCCCGTTAAGGGCCGCGGCGCGCTCAAGTTAGAGGCAAAATGCCTCTTTGCTGAGGGACATGGGCCACGTCGTGCTACACCTTACGTCGCAGCGCGCCTCAGCAAACAGAGGTTTTCCAGCCTCTTCGAACACACGAGCCGTGACGCCTGAAAAATAGGGCCACGACTCGAGCCTTCAAACCCAGAATTCCCATGAATTTTTACGAGCTAACCTCCCTGAAAATCAATCTAAACACACCCCAAGTCAAAGTTGAGTCCCATAATCACTCTACTACACCTTAAGCAGTGCTTGTATCCCAAAAAGCTAACTAACTCACCTCAATCCAGACCAAATTCAATCTTAAGTCCGAAACTTAACTAAGTTTCATTCTCAACAGAATTGATCATCAAGACATGCAAGTAACCTTACCTCAATGAAGATTTCGAGCTTAGACTAGCTCTATAGCACCCCTAAGCTTATCTTCCCCAAGTTCCATGCTTTAGTTTATGAGTTTCTCCTCCAAAACTCCAAAGATTAGCTAAGTCCCCAAGAGGATGAGAGAGAGAGTCGAGAGAGAGAAAGCAAGAGCTGAGATACTTTGGTGTTTTTCTTTCCTCTTCTATTTTCTTCCAAGTCTTTCTAGAGTCTCTATAGTCAAAGGGGTCCAAATCTATCCCTTGGAAAAAGTCTAAAATGCCCCTTAAGTCTATCCGAATCCTCAAATGCTACCAAGGGCAATTTCGTCAATTTTCAAGTCCCGCTAATTCCTTGAGTGTTCTTATAAATACCTGTTTAATCCCGACATGTAAAATTCATTGCTAAATTACTACCCGTTACCCGATAATTCTCGAACTCATATAACATTCCCCAAATACCCCTAGGCTCTTCCCGAGCCTGGTATTTGACCCCGTTGTGACTATCTAGCTAAACTGCTCCCTAGGACCGTCTCAGATCATGCATCACAAATATATCACCACTCACTCGTGGTATCAATCACAGTTTACACAAATATTACATTTAGGCCCTCAATGAGCTAAAATTACAAATATTCCCCTAATAGCCAAATGGGGCCCACATGCATATTTAATTAACCCAAACATGCATTTCTAATCACATAAACATCAAATCCATATATTAATGTAAATAAATCAACTATTTCCCTCCCAGCACGCTAATCAAGGCCCTAAGCTGTATTAGCAAATTCGGGACGGTATAGTTGTGGTCCATGGTTCAATCGTGTGGTGGACTGTGTTACTCTTCAAGTGTGTGAAGCATATTGTGTTTTGGTTTGTGTGTGTGTGGAGTGTTGACATAGAAGTTTTTATTTTTGTTGACTAGGGCAGTATTCTAAACCAAAGTTGTATTTATTTAACAGGTGGCCATTCTAACATCTTCACTATTTCAATACACCATGGAGGGGAAGTTGGTTTACTCCATTAGGCAATAGAAGATATGAAGGAGGTAAAGTTGATTATGTTGAATGGGTGCATACTGATTACTTCACTATGATGGAATTGGATGGAATGGCCTTGGACTTAGGACATAAACTTCCAGTGGGCTTTCTGTACAAACCAATAGGAAAGGGGATTAATATGGGCTTCAAGGTGGTAGGGGATAAGGAGATCCAAAGAATTGTGGAGGATATTGAGAGGAATCAAGCTACAAAGATTGACATATATCTTGTTTTTCTGAAACAGTCCGACCCTAAGATTAGAAGGAAAATTAGAAGTTGCTAAAGATGTCCCAACTACCACTTTACCTCCTCTGAAAAGATGTATTATAGAGGAACTACTAGATGATTGTGATGTCCCTGCAGATGTTGTTGGTATCCCTGTTGATGCAGCCATGGATGGGGAACAGGAAGAGTTTGATGCTGATCAATATTCAGAGGAATTTCAGGGTGCTGACTTTGATGAACC
This sequence comes from Humulus lupulus, assembly GCF_963169125.1. Lineage (NCBI taxonomy): Eukaryota > Viridiplantae > Streptophyta > Magnoliopsida > Rosales > Cannabaceae > Humulus > Humulus lupulus. The sequence goes on from NC_084801.1 coordinate 131,839,129, forward strand.
TAATGAAGAGAAATATGAAGAAGAGTTTGACTACATGGATTATGAAAGTGATATGGAGAACCAAATACCAAAGGCGGTTGTGCTTTCAGATTCAGAGGATGATATTGGTGATGTGAGGGAAGATACAGTTGAGGAGAACCAAGAACCGGTTCGGGGTGACAGAAATGGGAAAGGAAAGCAAGCTGAGCTAAGGGAAAATACAGTTGAGGAGAGCCAAGAAAAAGTTCAGCGTGACAAAAAAGGAAAAGGAAAGCAAACTGGAAGTAGTGGAAGAGAGAATGATGAAGATTTCATATTGGAGGATGAAGAATTTGAGCAAGATGTTGAAGCTGAGAGAGAGATGGGTACACAGTCTGACCCCAGGAGGTGGTGGCGATCAGTTTCAGATTTTTGTACTCACAATGTTGATGATGGACACTCAGATGGTAAATGTTCTGAGGAGGTGTAACTCCCTGGATAACCAAGACCGTTACACTGTGTATTTGACATAGTGCAAGACTTGCTAATCAAATCATTTGAATAAAAATGTGATCCTAAATTCATAGTCAGGGTTAAAAGATTTTGATCGTAGACGGTAAATTTTCATTAAAATAAATGTTTGGTACGTGGGATCTCAAAAACAGGGTTTAAAAGATAATTTACAAACTCTCAAAAGTTATATATAATCAGTGGCCACTTTAATGGCAAAGTATAAGATTTTAGGCTTCTGTCCCTATACTTTCCCTCGACTGTGATGGACGAGCAGCTGACAATGTACCCTTCGCCCCCAAAGCTTCCCAACTCATGGTTGATCCACCTTACCCTTGCCTTTACCTGCACCACGTAGCACTCGTGAGCTAAGGCCCAGCAAGAAAACCATAATTGTATAGCATAATCAATAGTGATAATCAATCAATCGCAAGACAGATAACAAGATATTCAATAAGCCATAGGATCAAACTATCAACAGTAAACATATATATCCAATAATTCATCTAAATCAACATGCAATAATCAGGGTCGACCACTGACTCCAACTCACTTAGGTCGAGTCCAATGTTTATCTAGCTGACCCCAGCTCACAGTGGCCAAGTCACGTCCTGTGCACAAATTATCAGCCCCCAGCTCTCTTAGGCCGCTCATTTTCATATGAAAAATCATTCATTTAGCCATACAATAAACATGTTCAAGTATTGGGAAACTCAATCCCATTACAACCACTCAAGGGTGCAATTTTCTTACCTTTAATTCTGAATGGAGAAAATGAAATGGTTCCAAGCACAATCCTTAGCCCCGAGCCTTGGCGATAAACCTAGGCATAGTGTCCAATGGGTAATTGTTAACTTCCAATCCAAATAAATACTTAGGATACATAAACTAGCCTCTGAGACCTCAATTTCTACCAAACCAGGTAGTAGAAATTGTCCCGAGCGCCTAGGTTTGAACCCCCGAGCCTTATTAATTCTAGAAACTGTTCTAAGGCTAAAAACCCTAGGCGGGTCGTGACCTAGCTTAGTGGGTTGCAACTTTCCCCCAAGTCAGAGAGCAAGGATCCAAGCCAAAGGGGAGGTGGGCTGCAACTTGGCTTAGTGGGTCGCGGCACACCCCCATCTCAGAGAGCATCCCAGGGCCAGAAGGCCACACGCGTCGCGGCGCCCCAGGGTTGGGTCGCGGCGCGCCCCCTTCGAACCCAAAAAATATGGGTTTTTCACATGCTTCTCTCAACCAACTCTTTCCCAGAATTTCCCCTAATAAACCTCCCTAACTGAACACCAAGCTAGCTACGAATTCAAGATCTTAATTCACATATTTAAACATAAAACCACCACAAATCAGACTGAAGTTTCTATCCCAAGTTAGTGGAAATTCATCATTCAATTACTTAACTTAAATCCCATTCTAATAAACTAAATTCTCCAAATAAATTAGGTTATGAACTTTCCTTAATTATGGTGGAATCCTCACAAGTTCCAGCTTGAATCCCTCTAGCTTTCCCTTCTGTTTTCCTTCAAAGAATACCAGCTCATAGCCTAAGCTTCTGCCCTTTTTCTTCCTTAGCTTCAAGCACAATGAGAGAGAGGGAGAGAGAGTGAAACCGTGAGAGAGATGAGAGAAGAGTTTGAGATCTTTCTGCATTAGTCCTAAGTTTTTAGTATATCCCTTAGTTTCTAGGCAAACGACCCTATTGCCCTTCTAAATTAACTAATCCTCAAGTTGTCCCTAGGGGTAAAATGGTCATTTTCCCCAGTTCCCGCTAATTACTCAAATGTTCCTAATATTTACCCACTAATCCCATCATCCAATTAATTACCAATTATTTATTCGATGTCCAATAATTCCCAAGATATTTTCTAAATTCCCAAAAATACCCCAGGCTTTTCCTCGAGCCGGGTATTAATCCCTGTTTACCGAGTTTTTCGGAAACTACAATAATAAAAGTTAAGAGAGACTAGAGAGAAAGGGTTTAGAAGTCGTAAGCCAAATTTTTACGTGGTTGGGGCGTTAATGAGCCTTAGTCCACGAGACAGTTGTATTAGAGCTTAAAGAACTTCTTACAATGGAGTTTTCTACAAGTTTCAGCAACGTAAAAGTATACACGCCAAAAGGAGATCCCTTCTCCAGTGCTCTGTTGCATGTATTTATAGGTTCACATGTGCACTGGGCTTGGACCGGGCCGGGCCCAATAAAGGTATAAATACTGCTGGCTCCTCTATCAGAAGCCCAATACAAAGGATTAAAACATAAAAGAAAAATATTAATCTGAACCCACTGGGCCAGCCTAAACCATATCTATCATGGGACAAATTGGAGCTTTGGTCTGGGCATTTCGAGTTACGAGGCAGATTTAGGGGACAAGATCGGTTAGATAAGCGGCTGCGCAGGTTTGAACCAACGACGTACAATCCCCAGGTGGCCTTTTCTACGGGTGAAACGAGGGGACAACTCCCATGCTTCCTGTGATGAAGTCAGGGTCACAGATGCTTTATCCTGCCAACCTTGGAGAACTGACCTGGGTTCATTTACCCATGTCCCTCTTCGTTTGTCGAGGTCTCGTACCGTTTACTATGGGCTCGGACCATTTTCCAAGAGCTCGGACCGTTTACCAGGCTTCGGGATCACCCACATTGATCCTGATTGTTATCCAAAAGCCAAACATACCAGTTCCCGGATGACCGTCCCGAACAATACTCCTCGGATGCCCTTCAGGCCTCGCCCAGAATCGGGCCATCGATATCTATTATACTTCTTGCGAAATGGGCCTAGGCTGGGCCTAAACTCATTTGGCCAGCCCGTGGGCCTGAAATGCGGATCCGGGCGCCTGACAGGAAACAGGGATAACATTTACCCCCCAAGCCTTCATCCAAGCTTGCGCGATGGAGGCTTGTATCTGTCCTGGATCCTTTCAGCATTCTTCCCGTTCCTTCTCAGAGCAACTGGTCCACAGTAAGGGTCATTGTGTGCCGGAAGACTGTGGAGCCCGGACCATTTACCAAGGTCCGGGTTCATTTACCACTGCCCCAGTTCATAACGACGGGTACACGTGTCTCCTAGCAATTGTTGGATCGATGGCACTTGATCTTGAAAGGTCAACAACCACCTCAAGGGTCGCTAGGCTAGGGCTACTATGTCAGCTCGGATCACGAGGTGTCCCATCCACACGGGCGCTTTCCATTATTACTTCTGTGACAAGGAAGACCATAGGATGGGGCGACCTTTGAAGAGCCTCTCTCTCTGGGACGTCGGATCGGAGTGGCGCGGATCGCGCCTCGGGGGTACCTTGATTCAGCACTCGAGTGGATCCATTAATGCTTCTGCACGATCCTGGGCCGTCCGATGGGGGGATCGATCCCAACTGCTAGATCAAAATTCATCGCCTGGGCTCTTATAAATACCCCCAGGCTTTAATTTGAAACCTTTACACTCTCGAATCAGTCAAAGAACTCGAAGGATTTGTTAATGACCGAGCTTGCCGATGATATCTTCCACCGTCTGCTCTGCCTGCGTCGTCGCCTTTTTCTAACGATTCTGATATCTGCACCCTTGCCCGAGCAGACGCTGCCAGCCTGCCCTTTTGACGAGCTGCTGAATCGTCTCCACCATTTCAAGATTGAGATTCTACCGTCCTTGCCACCGGACAGCCACCATTTTTCATGACTAGCAACTCACAGTAAGTTTCTCTGCCTTTCACCTTTGCACCTTTATACGTAGGCAACGTAGATTTCCTATCATATTGCTTATCTCCTTAGGCTGCTAGACCTTGCCTGCGTTTAGAATTAGTGTTAGGGAAAGACAGTCTGGTCTGAGCCACTCTAGGCCATTTTCGGGTCCGGGTGATTCCTGGATAAGCGGCGATGGGCCGGCTTAGGAGTGTAGCCTACTGTTCGTTCCCGATTAGGCTCTTGCGGATCCCTGGTGATCCCGGACCTAATCCGGAGGGGAATCTTCCAAGCAGTTCATAGGAGAGCCCCCGTACCTTAACCAACCTTCTTGGGTTTTGGTACTGACTGCTTGGTTTGTTTCTCTATTTTTCCCCCAGATCACCAGCCATGACATCCGGCGTCACCCTTCAATTGGAGGAGGAAGTTAATAAGGCCCCTTTCACTCTCCTCGAGCCCAAGACCACCAAAGGCAACAGGTGAGAGATGGATGTGGTGCCGAACTTGTTTTGGAACTATCGGATGTTGTACGCCCTGGAGAAGTGCTTGGGCATGGATTCGACTCCCAGGCTATTCCATAACCACCTGGCCAAGAAAGAGGATAGGGCCCACACCTCTGTGAACGGGTTCAGGGCTTGGAGCATAGGCCACATCAGTGTGGGGAATACGCTCCTGCTCCATGATTACTTCGTACAGTTCCTGACATTCGTGGGGATCGCGCCCTTCCAGCTTCTGCCCCAAGCATACCGATTGCTTACGGGATGGCGCATCTTCTGCTTTGCGAGGGAGATCCCGGAGCTGACCCCCGCAGAAATCTTGTACTTCTACAAGATGGAGTCGCAGGTCAACGTCAAGGACAAGACCTTGGATGGCTTCTACAAGCTCAAATCGCAGGGCAACTACCCCGCTCCTACCAACGCCTGGAAGCATCCCCCGGACATCCAACACTACTGGTTCATGACGTCCGGGTTCCTCATAGAGAAGAACCCCACATTGATGCTGGACTTCCAGCGAGTGGGTAAGTGGTTTCCCGTCCCTTTCTCTTGTCTTTGTCCTCTTTCTTTTATTCTCACCACACCATCTCGGGTGGCAGGACCATTTGCCCAAACTCCCCTCACCCAGTTCATCCTGGATCGGCAGAAGCTTTACTCTGAGCTAAGCGCGGAGGACCTGGACGTGGGGGGCTATGTCAACACTGTAACGCCCTACTTCCTTAGAGCCGTTACTTAGTGAGTTTTAAGACAAAACAGTGTGCAAAGATCTCGCTAACCGAGGTTTTGAAACGAAAGTGTGACTAATTAAAAGTTAAGGCTGTAATCTTAGAAAAATGCGTTGTTTCAATAAAACTCCTAATATTAAACATTGGGATCCCAAAATAAGGTTTGAAAACTATTTACATCTTTAAAATGAGTTCACAGTTGATAATTCATAAAAATCATAGATTATTACAGCCATTTTCAAATAAACCCCCAACCAAAGCAGTCGGGCAGGCCAAACATGTACGCGTCGCTTCACGCTCTCCGTACTCATGGTTGGTTGACTCAGTCATTGCCCTACATGCAACACAGAGCACCCGTGAGCCGAAGCCCAGCAAGAAAACTCATGCAGAACATAACATATGCAATGTATACAGTTTATCATAACAGATAATCCTCAAATAAACAAGTCAACCATTAGACTAAGCAAACACGGCCATGCCGCCCCAGAGACCTTACCAAAGCCCTGGGGTATCGGTTCTCACCGCGAGGATAACTCATGTATCCCTTGGGTCCCACCCTGAATATAGCATCCCATGTGCTAGGTGTTACTTTCGGCCCACGGCCGCCCCGGCCTACGCCGTACTCGGCCCTTGCCGTTCATTTCATCATAATCACACATATAATATAACACAACAACATGCAATCAAATATTAATTCATTTAAGTCTGCACCCTAACATGTGATGCAATATAGGGCCACGCCCCGCAATCATACTATGGGCCCACGCCCTATCCTACGGGTGTTATAGTTTTCTTACCTGAATTCCGAGCCTCCTGATGCACTAAAGCCGCGAGCACGGTCCTCAAGCACGAGCCTCACCAACAACCTAGTCACAACACACAAGAAACATCCCTCAATACTAATCAACCCAAAACCACTTCCCGGGACCAATCCCGCACTCTCGGGACCTCTAAAACCTTAAAACAACACCCCGAAGACATCCCCCGAACCCCCGGAGCAAAGGCCTAAAATTGCCTAAAAATGATGCCCTGAATTTAGCCTTGTGCCGCGGCACCACATCCTTGTGCCGCGGCACCACATCCTTGTGCCGCGGCACCCATCAGTCAGAGGCTCCCTCGCCGCGGCACGAAAAACCTGTGTCGCGGCACGCCTTCGCAGACCCAGAATTCTGGGTTTTCTCCTGCGTTTTCTCCAAGCTAAAACCTTCCCAATTCATACCAAACCAATACCCAAACCCCAAATTCAAATTCAAACTTCATATGACCCATCTAGCAACCCATAAACATCATCAAAGCAATCAAACACACAATCAAATCCCCAAAATCCACATCCTTGATTTCAATTTCAGAAAATTAAAAACCCAAAGTTCAAACTTAAACCATGCTCAAATCTCTTAACCCATAACATAATCAAGCCTTAAATGTGTATAAATTCCTTACCTCAAGTAGAGAATCCCATCCCAAGTTCCATTGATTCGTCTCTTAAGTCTCCAAATTTCAGCTCCTTCTTCTTCTTCTTGCCCTAACTTTCCTTCTCTTTGGTTTTTCTTCTCTTTAGTTTTTATCAAAACCAATCAATGCCAAGCCCCAAACCGTGTACCCCCTATAACCCAGCTGCCATAAATCAATTTCCCAGCCAAATGACCATTTTACCCTTCCTTGCCTAACCTTTCCCAACTAAACCTCAAGGGCACTTAAGTCCTTTTACTTCTATTTCATTTCTACCATTTTCTACCTAGAACTTGTTACTCTCAGTAGTAACTAATGGTTACCCAGGTTACTAAATCTCCAATAACCATTACCCGCTAAATCTTAACTTAACCATAAAATTCCCGAGGTACCCCTAGGCTCCTCCCGAGCCGGGTATAGAAATCCCGTTGTGACTCTTAAGTTAAATTGCTCTCTAGGACCGTCTCGGCACGTGCATCACAAAATAACACCACACTCACGTGGTACAAATCACGGAATACAATTATCACAAATATGCCCTCGGCGGGCTAAAATTACAATTATGCCCTTCAAACACAATCAGGGCCTACATGCATACTAATACACATATACATGCGTCTCAGATAAATAAATAGTCAAATAACATGCTTTAAATCATAACCATGCATTTAACTCATAAAATCACACATAATTCCCATCGTGCCCTCCTGGCACGCTAATCAAGGCCCTTAAGCCTTACTAGCGAATTTGGGTCGTTACAAACACTGACAACCTCCGAGTGATTGGAATGCTCGCGGCCCACCAAACGATCCATGCCCCAAGCCTCCGGGGGATACAATGCGAGAAGGACCCCGCGCTCAGGGAGGAGCTGGCCCTGGAACACATAGAGGAAGCAGCGCTGGCGGATGCAGCCAAGCGAAAGAAGGACCAAGCTCAGCCGAGGGAGGCGGCCACCTCCGAGGAGCTGGAAGCCCTCTTCGACGAGGGGCAGCCAAATATGGGGACCCTCAAGGCTAGCGCATCAGGGTGAGGTAACTCACCTATGATTTTGACTTATGCTCCCCAAGTTGGAGACTTAGCTAGGGATAGGCTAGGACACTGAGGCCCCGTGTTCAGGGATGACGGGGAAATGAGACCTTCGTCTCCCATTCCCGTAGGCTCAGAAGTCCTCGTGTACTTGTCTGGGATTCTCCAATACGGGAACTTTCTACACCCGGATGACATGGGGGACCGAGTCTACTCTTTCATGTTAGATGAATTGAGTCAGGTCCGGGGCTTAAATAAGGGTTCGTCCTGGGTCACTCTTAGCTTGACTTCCTTGTTTGCTTGTTTATTGTACTAACTCTTTTATTTGTGTTTATTTCAGAAGACTCCAATATGTCCGACCCTGTGGACCAAATGAAGCAGCTCCTCGAGATCCGGGCTACCAAGGCGAGGGTCGCGGCCAGGAAGGCTGCAAAGAAAATGTCCAAGAAGGTGCCAGAGCCAGAGCTTCAACCTAGCAAGGAGACGCTAGGGCCGGAGCCTCAAGCTAGCAACGTGGCCCCAGCAGCGGTTTCGATCGCAGCCATTGACCCGGCCACTGTCTCCGAGCTTCCCGCTCACCCCCCGGTGATTAACCTGGAGCTGGCACCAGTGGCAAGCCAGAGCTCCGGGAAAAGAGCGGCGGACTTGGGCATGGAGGAGGCAAAACCAAGAAACAAGAGGGCCCGGACGAGGCGGGATGGTTCGGCTGGGGAGTCGTTCGGGGAGAGTCACATTGCTGCTAAAGACCTTCCGACAACACCAACTCTTCCCGTCCACCCGGCCTTGCCTAAGGAGGGGGAGGCCATCTTGTGGGACGAGCAATCCAAACTCATTTCCCAGACCTGGGAGAGTGGCTGGGAAAGGAGGGAGGAGGTTTACAAGGCCCTGATGATTCATCGTCAGGTTGAATTCGCTGATCGCCCGACAGCCTTCAGTGCCCCTCAGCCAATCGTGGATCCGCTGGTTGCCGAGACAGGTTTCCGCCCCAAGCTGGGGCAGGACATAGCCCCGTTCGCGGTGGATCTGCAAGATCAAGTGGGGAATACCATGTCCAATCTTTAACTAAAGCGATATGCAACCATCGCCAACCAGGACATGTTGTTCATTTCCCAAGCTCTCCGCCACCAAGCCATCGCTGTAAGTTTGCTTTGCATCTTCTCTTTCTCCTTTTCTTTGCTCCGTAAGGACTCTTCTAACATTGCTTTGTTCCAGGATGCTCTATTATCCCATCAGAATGCCGACCTGGTGGCCAAGGCTGCCATGAAGATGGAGACGCGTCTAGCTAGAGCTGGAGGCAGTAGTGAATCAAAGAGAAGCCGCCAAGGAGGCCTTGGCCAGGGAGACAGCCCGGGCCAAAGCGTCCCAGGCCAACGCGGTTGCTCAAGCCGAAGCGGACCGCGCGGAGTTCGACCGGGTCAAGTTTCAGCTTGAAGAGGCTCTGTCCCGGAAAGAATCCGAGGCTAGTGAGCGGACGACCAATCTGGAGGCGGAGCTTCTCCGAGTAAAGGCTTCACAGGAGGCGGCGGTGACTCGGTCCACCCATGACCGGGAGAGGGTCAAAGGTCTGAGGGCCCGGATCCATGAGCTTGATGACTTGCTTCACAAGCAGGTGAAGGTGCACAAGGAGACATGCCGCGAAAAAGAGCAGGCAGATGACATGCTGGGCGTCACTTTCGATGAGGCCATCTATATGGCATGGGTCTAGGACAAGAGCATGAACCTCCTAGTCTGTCCTGACCCTGCTGCAAAGAGAGCCGAATTTGAGGCCAAGGAGAAAGCTGACGCGGAGCCCCTGGATGATGAAGAGGCGGACGGAGCTATCTCGGAGGCATCAGTACCTGGCGAAGTCTAGACCCAGATATTCTTTTTGTTTATAATTTTGTAATACTTTTACGGACGCGCATGCGTCTAAGACATTTTTTGGTGTTTTATCCACTTTTTTTTTTTTTTTTTGCTTATTGCTTTCCCATTTCACCATCGTGTATGAATGAGCTGAGTGTTTGGTCCCGGTTCCAACGGCCTGGACTAGACTATTCCTGACTTGAATTTATCAACTCACTCTAACCCTGCAGCTCAGGTTCCAATGGCCTAGGCCATTAGGGAGTTGATTATTATCACTGAATCTAGTCGTCCAGTCTCCAATGTTGAAAATCTGACGGTCTGGACCATTGGGGTTTAGTCGATTAGCTTATTTTGAAACCTAGACTAGGCTCACATGGCCTGGGCCGTCTATAACTAATTTTACACAACTTACGCCTGGGACCCGCGCTCTAATAGTCGTGAGCTATTGTGGAAGTGACGCGGACGGGTACTCGGTTGTTTGGGGCCGTGCATGGTCGACCGACAGTTAGGATATGGGCTAGCCCATATGTCCTACTGGATACTTTTACCTCCCGGATAGCGTTTTTCCGGGGCGGGACCAGGCCTGAGCATTGGTCCTTTTTATCATACCCCCGGACAGCGTTTGTCCGGGGCGGGACCAGGCCTGAGCCTTGGTCCATCGGGGTTTGTACCACCCAGACCTTGTTGGTCTGGGTCGGGACTTGGCCTGGGCCTTGTGTCCCACGTTGTATTTGTTCATACCGAAGATACCCCCTAAGTGAGCGAAGACTGGTCTTGGGTCACTTGATTAGGGAAGCAGATTGGAATTTTCATTGTCTGATAATATTTCTTTTATGACGTTTTGAACACGCCATTTTTATTATTCAAGGAATCACTCTGAGGCGTACAATATTTACAACGAAAATGTAAAACTAGAACATGCTCTCTTGACTACTGATAGTACTTACGGAGATGCTCCGCGTTCCAGGCTCTTGGAACTCCGTGCCATTGAGTCATTTTAAACGGTATGTTCCGGGGCACACTTCGTGCTAGATTTCGTATGGTCCTTCCCAATTCGGGCCCACAACCCCTACTCCCAGATCTTGGGTTATGGGGAAGACTCTTCGCAGGACCAGATCGTCAGTTTCAAACCTCCGACTTTCTACTTTTGAGTTAAAATGCCAAGCGATCTTGCCTTGGTACATCCTCAGCTGAACCTGTGACTCTTCCCGGATCTCCTCGGTGAGATCCAGGGATTCCTGGAGTAAGGCGTGGTTCTGGGCGGGATCATACGTGTCTCTTCTATGGGACGGGATGGCCGTTTCAACTGGAATAACGGCTTCGTACCCGTATACCATGGAATAAGGAGTGCGCCCGGTAGATGTCCTTTCGGTGGTCTGATAAGCCCATAACACGCGGGGCAACTCTTCGGGCCACTTTCCCCTGCAGGCTAGGAGATTTTTCTTTAATGTTCCTTTCAAGATTTTGTTGACGCCCTCTGCTTGCCCGTTCGCTTGAGGACTGGCGACTGCAGAGAAGCTTTTGACGATACCATGCCTTTCACAGAAATTCGTGAAGTGGATGTTGTCGAACTGCTTTCCGTTGTCGGATACAATCTTGTAGGGGAGCCCATATCGACACACATTGTTGTTGATGATGAAATCCAGGGCCTTCTTCGAGGTGATTGTACTCATGGGTTCCGCTTCAGCCCACTTGGTATAGTAGTCGATAGCCACGATGGCGTACTTCACCCCTCCCTTCCCGGCCAGGAGCGATCCTACCAGATTGATTCCCCACACTGTGAAAGGCCAGGTCAGAGTTATTTCTGTTGGAGGGGCTTGCGGGACCTTAGCGTACCTTTGGCACTGCTCGCACTTACGGACGTAATCGATACAGTCTTTCTTCATGGTTGGCTAGAAATATCCTTGGCGCAGGATCTTTTTGGACAGACTGAGTCCGGCCATATGGTCTCTGCAGAAGCCTCCGTGCACTTCATGCATGATTCTGCTCAGTTTGGTCCCGGATACGCATCTGAGGTATGGCATGGATAACCCTCTGTAGTAGAGCTTTCCGTCCATTATGACGTATCTATGGACCTGATACTGAAGCTTCCTGGCTGCGGCCCTGTCCGCTGGCAACCCGCCTGTTGTCAGGTAATGGATAAGGGGTCCCATTCAGGATGTGGAGTGGTCAATGGCGTTGATCGCGGAGACTTGAATGCTTGGGGTGGGGAGATGGTTGATGGGGACCAGCTCAGACAGCTCCGCCTCGGCATCGGTGGCCAATTTCGCCAGTGTGTCTACGGACACATTTTGTTCCCTAGGGATCTGGCGGATGGAGTGCTTCTTGAACGTTTGCAGCATTTCTCTTGCCTGAGCCATGTAACCCGCCATCTTTTCCCCTTTGGTTTGGTATTCTCCCGAGACTTGCCTGACAACCAGCTGGGAATCGCTATAGATCTCCAGGTTCGTGTCCCCTACTTCTCGGGCCAGACGCAGCCCAGCCAGCATGGCCTCGTGCTTAGCCTCGTTGTTCGATGCCTTAAAGTGGAAGTGCAGGGTGTTTTGCAACTGGTGCCCTTGCGGTGACACTTGGATTATTCTGGCCCCCGCTCCATTTTCATTCGAGGCTCCGTCCATGAACACCTTCCACACGGGCGCCGCAGGCTCCACGGGATCGTACCCTTCGGTGATTCCGGAGCATTCCACGATGAAGTCGGCTAGGGATTGCCCCTTGAATGAGACTCTAGGAATGTAAGCTATATCAAATTGACTCAGTTCCATAGCCCACTTCAAGAGTCTTCCTGAAGACTCGGGTTTTTGTAACATCTGTCGCAAAGGGTGGTTGGTCAGAACTTTTATGGCGTGGGTTTGGAAGTAAGGCTGGAGTTTCTGGGACGCCACCAGTAGACAAAATGTCAACTTTTCAATCAACGGATACCTCGACTCCGCCCCCACTAATCTCTTGCTCACGTAGTACACCGGGAGTTGGGTTTTCTCGTCCTCCCGCACTAGTGCGGCACTGATCGCGTGTTCGGTCACGGCCAAATAGAGGTATAGAGGCTCCCCGTCCACCGGTTTTGCCAATATCGGTGCTTGGGCCAGGTGCTCTTTCAACATCTGAAAAGCTTCCTCACACTCGACTGACCATTCGAAACGTTGGCTTCCTCAAAGAACATTGAAGAACGGGACGGACTTGTCTGTTGCCTTTGAGACAAAACGGCTTAAGGCGGCTACCCACCCGGTTAGACTCTGCACGTCTTTATGTTTCCAGGGAGAGGGCATTTCAACCAGTGCCTTGATCTTGTCCGGATTTGCTTCTATTCCCCAGAAACTCACTATGAAACCCAGGAACTTCCCGGAAGCCACACCGAAAGTGCATTTCTTGGGATTCATCTTCATCCCATAATTTCGGATGACCGCGAAGGCTTCGACCAGGTTGTCAGAATGTTTCTCGGAGGTTCTGGATTTGACCAGCATGTTGTCAATGTAGACTTCCATGTTCCGCCCCAGCTGGGCCCGGAACATTCGGTTAACGCGCCTCTGATAGGTGGCTCCGGTGTTTTTGAGCCTAAAAGTCATGACGATGTAGCAGTATATCCCTTTGTCGGTTTGGAAATTGGTATGCTCTTGGTATGCTACATGCATAGAGATCTGATTGTAGCCGGAGTAAGCATCCATGAAACTCAAGATCTCGTACCCAGACGTCGCATCCACCATCTGATCGATCCGGGAAAGCGGGAAACAATCTTTAGGGCAAGCCTTGTTGAGATCTGTGAAATCGATGCATGTTCTCCAAGTCCTGTTCGGTTTTGGTACCAGAACCGGGTTGGCTAGCCATACGGGGTATATAGCATCGCGGATGAAGTTGATCGACGACAGCTTTTCGACCTCCAGCTTGAGGGCCCTGGCCCTCTCCTATCCCAAGGGCCTTCGTTTTTGCCGGACCGAGGTCGCATCTTTTTCGATGTTCAAGGCATGGTAGATGATGTTACAGTCGACCCCCCCGTCATATCCAAATGAGACCAGGCTAGGATATCCTGGTTCTCCTTTACCCGGGCGACGATGGCGGCCCGGACCTCTGCTGGAAGATTTTTCCCGACTTGGATTACCCTGGTCGGGTCGGTGTCACTAATGCACACCTCCTCAATCTCGTCCATGGGCTCTAGGACGCGGATGTCCCCTATCCTCGGGTTTAGCTCGTCCTCCCGAACAATTCTTCTAGCTGGAGGAGGTAGAACCGAGCTGACGATTCCCTCAAAGGGTTCCTCCCGGACCATGTAGATTGGTCGGGCGAACACGTGATAACATTTTTGGGCGCTCTTCTGATCTCCCCGGACTGTTCCTACCCCTCCGTTATTGCAAGGGAACTTCATGCAAAGATGACGGATGGAGGTGATAGCCCTGAACTCGACCAATGCGGGCTGATCGAAAATGACATTGTAAGCAGTGGGGCAGTCCACTACTACGAACGTGCATAACTTGAATGAGTGCTGCAACTCACTCCCCAACGTTACGAGCAACTGGATTTTTTCCATGGGGAGTATCGCGTCCCCATTGAAGCCGTAGATCTGGGTTGGGCATGATGCCAAATTTGCTTCAGTCAAGCCAATCGCGGCAAAGGCGGGCTTGAACAGAATGTTGACGGAGCTTCCGTCGTCCACCAGCACCCGGGACACCAGTTTATTGGTGATCTGGGCGTCTATGACCAGAGGGTCATGATGCGGGAAGTGGACTTTATGGGCGTCGTCTTCCGTGAAGGTGATAGGGAGGTTCATCAGCCTCGGGCGCTGAGGCGGGGCCTGGACCAGAGCGCAAACCTCTTGATCATGGTAGAGCTCACTAATGTAGCATTTCTGATCATTCCTGGACGGCCCTCCCAGATGAGGCCCGCCCAAGATGGTGGCCACATGGCCATCCACTCGGGGGGGTGCCGTCCCGAATGGATAAGGCATTCTAGGTCCGGGTGCTTGCACAGCAGGGATCCCGTGAGGGGCCTGTGCTGCCAGACCCTTTGCATATCCTCCCTAAGGGGGATGTGCTCCAGGTGCACCCAGGACCGTGGATTGTCCTGGGACTGCTGACAGGCCTAAGACTCCCACGGGCATCCTGACCCACTGGTGGAGATGCCCCAACTTGATCAAATTCTCGATCTCGTCCTTGAGCTGTCGGCACTCTTTAGTCGTGTGGCCCACATCCTTATGGTAAGCGCACCGTTTGTTGATATCTCTTGGATTCCTTCCTCCTTTAAACATGGGGGTAGGCTTCCGGTAATGAACCACCCTTTCTGTGGTCAGAAAGATGTTCTCCCTGGTGTCTGCCAAGTTGGTGTACTCCGAATATTGGGGCTCATAGCCCCTCTTGCCTTTCTTAGCTGGCTCAGACCAGTTTCAGCCCTTGCCTGATCTTTTCCCCCGGGAGGGGTTTACGCTCGCCTCAGTTCCCCCTGCTTGGGACGGCTGGGCTCCGACGGGGGTAGCGCTGTACTCGACCGGTGCGGCTCCATATCCAGAAAAAGGGGAGGACTGGACCGGAACATATCCTAAAGAGGCAGGACCATACACCATGGGTGTGGTGAAGGTCATCCCGGGCGCGGCCGCTGATCCTGGGGCAAGCGGGGGAGCGACGTATTGTTGCGCCGGAAACTGCACCCCGTATCCCAGAAACGTCTGGCCATTGGACTGAGGTGCCGGCTGCCATCCGAACGCCTGAATTTGGGCCTCTTCCCAATTGATGAATCCTTGTGCCCTCCTTATAAACTCCTCTAGGGTAGCCACCTTGCTACGCTGCATATCATCCCAGAGGGGGGACCCGGCCCGGATCCCGGACTGTAGCACCACCAGGCGTTGCCCATCGTCCACCTTGGTCTTGGAGGCCTCTTCGGTGAAACGCTAGATGTAGGCTCTCAGTGTCTCCGCGGGGAGCTGTTTAATGTTGGCAAGGGCACTGATTTGCATGTCCATTCTCATGGCGGCCACAAACTGTTTGCGAAACTCCGACTGTAGTCCTGACCAGGATTGGATGGATTCTGGCTTGAGTCTCTTCCACCATTCTTCTACGGGGCCGCCTAGAGTAGAGTCACTTGCCGTCGTCACTAACATGGGCCACGGTCATTAGTCGGTTATACAAGAACAGATGATCCCGGGGGTCAGTGTTCCCGGTGTAGACAGTCAGACTCAGCATCTTGAATCCCTTGGGGAGCAGGGCACCTAGAATGTGCCTCGCACAGGGCTCTTTGTCCTCCTCATCAAAATTGGTGTCCGCTCCTTCCTGCTTGCGGACCAAGCGGTCTGTGACCTTTTTCAAGGCGGCCAACTGCTCCATGAGTTGCCTGGCCATGCCATCTTCTAGGGGAACCCTCTCATTCCTCCTGTCGTTGATGTTGTTCCTAAGGTCGCCATCTCGGGGGCGGATCTTTTCCTTGCGGGCCCGTTCCTTCCGGGCATTCAGCCCATCGCGTAGGTTTACCCAGGACGTATCGTCCCCGGAGCTGAGGGCATGGTGCTCGTCATTACGCGGGCTCTCTCTGTGACTTTTGTTCACTGAAGTGTTGGGATGTAAAGACCTCTCCCATCCGACTTGCCCTGGGGCATACCAGGGCCTTGTACCCTGTGGCCGCATCCCTTGCGGATTGGTCGGGTGGCCCAGTCCTGGGACGGGGCGCACCTTCTCTTTTCTAGGGAGCAGCCGGGGACAGGTCCCGGTTCTCTGGATGGAAGGGTTTTTCCTCTGGGTTCTTGCCCGACATTCTTTTTCTCTCGGTCTGGGTTTCCTGGGCCTTGCTCATAAGCCTGTCCCGGAGGAGGTGTCGGCACCGCGTCCTCAGGGGCTCCGGTTCTAACCTGCGGAGCGGGTGGTTGTGCTCCCGGAGGCGGGCCAGCTGGGGGATTGGATGCTAGACCCTAGGCGGCTATGAAAGCCTGCAAGGCTTGGAGGGACTCTTGCATCCGCCGAGAAGCCTTTGCCTGCTCAGCAATCCTAGATTCTTGGTCCAGGACCTGCTTCCTCAGCCTAGTCACCTCCGGATCCTTCTGGTTGGGGTCCACTCCTTCTGGGATCTCGGGATCCTCAGCTTCGTCGTGGTATCCCCCCTCATTCTCCTCCTTTTCCTCATAGTAGTCCTCCTCCTACTCCGCTCCACCTTCATAGTTCTGCGACTCGTCAGGCTGGGACATCTGATGGGGAATGTCCTCAGGCGGACTTTCAGGAAGAGGTTGGGTGGGCAGTGGCTCTCCACTGCCCTGTTCTGGGTTAGTAGGGTCAAAAGTGGTGTCTCTTTTGTTCACCATTGTTGTAAAGGTTTTATGTCAACACTAGCTTTCTCAGGCTCTCAATGAAAATGTTTACCGAGTTTTTCGGAAACTACAATAATAAAAGTTAAGAGAGACTGGAGAGAAAGGGTTTAGAAGTCGTAAGCCAAATTTTTACGTGGTTGGGGCGTTAATGAGCCTTAGTCCACGAGACTATTGTATTAGATCTTAGAGAGCTTCTTACAATGGAGTTTTCTACAAGTTTCAGCAGAGTAACTGTATACACACCAAAAGGAGATCCCTTCTTCAGTGCTCTGTTGCACGTATTTATAGGTTCACAGGTGCACTAGGCTTGGGCTTGGGCCGGGCTGACCCAGGCCCAATAAAGGTATAAATACTGCTGGCTCCTCTATCGGAAGCCCAATACAAAGGATTAAAACATAAAAGAAAAATATTAATCTGAACCCACTGGGCCAGCCCAAACCATATCTATCATGCGACAAATTGGAGCTTTGGTCTGGGCATTTCAAGTTACGAGGCAGATTTAGGGGACAAGATTGGTCAGATCAGTGGTTGCGCAGGTCCTCACCAATGGCGTACAATCCTGAGGTGGCCTTTTCTGCGGGGGAAACGAGGGGACAACTCCCACGCTTCCTATGACGAAGTCAGGGTTGGATGCTTTATCCTGCCAACCTTGGAGAACCGACCCGGGTTCGTTTACCCATGTCCCTCTCCATTTGTCGAGGTCCCGTACCGTTTACTATGGGCTCGGACCATTTACCAGAAGCCCGGACCGTTTACCAGGCTTCGGGATCACCCACGTTGATCCCGACTGTTATCCGGAAGCCAAACATACCACTTCCCGGATGACCATCCTGGACAATACTCCTCGGATGCCCTTCGGGCCTCACCCAGAATTGGGTCGTTGATATCTATTATACTTCTTGCCAAACGGGCCTGGGCTGGGCCTAAACTCATTTGGCCAGCTCGTGGGCCTGAAACGCAGATCCGGGCGCCTGACAGGAAATGGGGATAACAATCCCCGCTGTGACTATTTCACCAATCCACTCACTAGGACCGTCTCGAGCCATATGCTGCAAATATATCCACATAATAATGTGGTCTCAACAATTTATCACATATAATCACATTTATGCCCACAACGGGCCAAAATTACAAATATGCCCTTATAAGCTATAAAGGGCCCACATGCATATCTAATACTCACAAACATGTGTGTCACATAGTCATATAATCATATTAATCATGCATGCCACATATACCAATTATGGCCTCCTGGCACGCTAATCAAGGCCCTTAAGCCTTATTAGTGATTTTGGGTCGTTATAGGAGGAGTTACACGAATTGAAGTCGGATGATGAGTTTGATGCTGGTAAAAATTCCAAAGAATTCAACCCGAAAACCAAAATGCAAAACTTCCAATTTGTTCTTGGCATGGAATTTGCCACTATTACAATTTTTAAGGAATGCAATAAGGGAGTACTTTATTGAAGGTGATTGAGAATATGTGTTTATTGCCAATGATTCAAATAGAGTTAGAGTTAAGTGCTAGGGTGCAAACTGTGAATGGATGTTGTTTGCTTCATTAGTTTACAAGATAGATGGCAAGACAATGAGGGTCAAAATACTTGTTGACAAGCATAGTTGTGGCATTGTTTTTGACAATAGAAAGCTGACCTCAACTTGGCTTGCAAAGCACTTTTTGGAGCAATTTAGGCTAAATCTGAGTATGGAATACACTGCATTTAGGGAGATCACTGCAAAGACCAACTACTCACATGTGTCTAGCTGGACATTTTACAGAGCCAAGACAAAAGCAAGGAAGATGTTGGAAGGGTCTATCAAGGAACAATACGCCATTCTTGATGATTACTATAAAAGGTTATTGGCTACCAATCCTAGCTCTACTGTGAAGTTGAAAACTGATTTGGTTAATGGGAGAAGGACATTTCATTGTGTTTATATTTGTCTTAAGGCATGTAGAGATGGCTGGTTGGGGGGGTTCTAGACCTCTAATTGGTCTTGATGGCTGCTTTTTGAAAGGATATTGCAAGGGAATTTTATTGGCTGCAATAGGCATTGACGGTAATAACTCCATGTTTCCCATTGCCTACTGTGTTGCTGAAAAGGAAAACACTGTGGTTTGGACTTGGTTCTTGGAGTTATTGAAGGATGATCTCGGGAATTTGAGTCCTACCAAGGTGACAATGATGAGTGATCATAAAAAAGGATTAGAAAATGCAGTAGGAGCCATCTTTAGTGGGTGTGAGGTGAGGTATTGTGTTAGACATCTTCATGCTAACTTTAAAAAGGAATATCCTGGGCTTTTACTTAAGCAGCTTTTGTGGGCAGCAGCTAATACTACAACACAAGCTGAGTTTGCACGAGCAATGCAAGAAGTCAAGGATGTCTCAGATGGTGCTTACAATTGGCTAGCAGGGAAGAACCCCACATAATAGAGCAAGTCACATATTTCAGAGTACCCAAAATGTGACATTTTGGTGAATAATTTGTGTGAGAGTTGTTATGATTAGTTAAATACAAATGATAAAGCGTTAAAATACAAGCAAGGTATAAACACTGAGTAGAATTCACATAGTGTAGATGTGAATTTGAGTTTCAAATTGTAGGCACTTATAAAATGCAAAATTTGGGTCCAAAGTGATACATAAAAGTATCTAAGGGTTCCCAAAAAGTTTGGTGGCATTTGGAGCATTTTTTGGACCTTTGGAAGTGTCCAAAGTCAGAGGGGGTGGCGATACGTCGCCACCCAGGAGGTGACACATCTCCTGTTGGCTAGGGTTTCTAGAAACCCTAGCAGGCGACGCGTCACCTGCTGTATTATGTGAAAAATTGTAAATGCTCTTTATGACGTGTTTGCAAGTATAATTCTATTTGTTAGACCAAATGACGGTGCCTACTGTATATATGGGTAAAAAACAGTGATTTGAGAGATTTGATCACTCTCTACCCTCATTCTCTCTCTAGCTCCAAGAATCTCTAGTTTTCTCCAAAAGCTCTCCAAGAAAGTGTTTGACTTAGAGAGTTGAAGGCTTGTTCAATCTCAATCCTCATTTCCTCAAGAGAAGGCCTCAAGCATCAATGGTAGCTGGGAAACAGAGTATTAGGACAGCGTTTCTCAATGTGTATAAGCCTTTTAAGACTCTGTCAATCCAAATTTTGTGTAGATTTTTTTTTTGTGCTGGTGTTATCTCACTCTCCCCCAACAAGAGTTTTAATGCAACCATACTTGATGCTCACGACAAGCCAATTATAACTTCACTAGAGAAAATTAGATTTTGGTTGATGTCTCAGTTTTATAACAAAAAAGCTGAGTTGCAGAAGATGATTCAACCTGTGGGGAAGAGAATTTTGAAGATACTTGAGAAGCAAAAGGAGGTTGCAAAAGCATTGTCTGGTTACTAGGTCTAACAAGTTTGAGTTTCAGGTTCAATGCAGCAATGGTAGTGCCTTGGTTGTCGATTTGTAATTCAGCATGTACATGTAGGAGGTTTCAACTATCTATGCTTCCTTGTGGCCATGCACTAGCTACTATCTGGTTCATGGGAGGTAATGTCTTTGATTATGTCCACGTATTCTATAAAAAAGAATCGTTGCAAAAAGCATATGAACAGAGTGTGCATCCTATGCATAGTCCAGATATGTGGCCTCAGACAGGACTCAACCCAATTGATCCACCACTTGAGACAAAGTTGCCTGGAAGACTTAAGAAAGCTAGGATAAGGGAGATAGATGAACCTCCACCTGGTTCAAAGAAAGCTCGAAGAACTAGACAAGTCAAAACATGCAGCAATTGTTTGAAAACAGGGCACATGAGAGAAACATGCAAATTTGCTAAGGTGGTTGAGGTATAAACTTTATGCTTTCTTGTCTTCCTAGATAAGTTTTATCATTGATTCAAGAATGATTTAGGATTAGTTATTTTATCATTGTTTTGTGAATTTGGAGCTAAATATTTGTTTGTTCAACCTATTTTAGAATCATGTGGTCAAAAAGTGAGGTCGTCCACCATTGTAGAAACCAACTGAAGCCACACTTAAAAGGAAGGCAAGAAGGCTGAAACAATATGCTAAAGGAGGAACTAGTGGCCCAAAGAATGCTCAACCCGATACTGTCTGATTGGAAGGAGTTTCATCTTTTGATTTTATTTTGAATTAGTGGCCTAATCTTGTATTTTGGTGTTTGTTATGTGGTATGCAAAGTTGGTATTTGGATCTTGTGGTTGATGGCTGTTTTTTTAGTCATGAAAGTGTTATGTTGACCATTTTAGAGTCATGTACATATCACATTTTGCACATATCATATAGACTTGTTGATCATATTTGTTTTTTGAGTCATGACAGAGTCATGCTGGCCATGATATTGCTCATGTACAGATCAGATACATTTGGCTTTTTAGGCCTATATTTTTGTACAAGTCATATAATGGTAATAAATGTAACTAGTTGTTGATCATATCTATTTCACAAAATGTATAAACTAGAATACTGAATTCAAAAAGCTTGCTGAATTTGAATACTTAATTTTGAGCAATCAAGTTGACCATCAAAATAGATTACATTGATTCAAGGCTTCATTTTACAACAAAATTCATAAAAAATCAATGCGCAGGCTGCATTGTCGATGACTACCAATGTCGGTTTTCATATTTAGGGATGTGATTTCAGTTTCAAGGTCACCAATTTTTCTTAGTAGTCTAGGGATGATCACCTTTGCTCGTTGGCACATGGGAGGGTCCATCCATTCAATGAAATTACACCCACCATGAATCTGAGTTGACCCAAACATCCAAAGTTTCTAGTCAATACCCATAATCCTTTATTCAATGAATCAGATTACAAAAACAAATGGAGACCAATCTTACCCGATACTTGTCGCATGTTCTGAATCTTCGGCCAGGATTTTTGTTTGCCCAAACCGTTCTTTCTACCACTGGCCTTGGTGGTTGACAATGACAATTTTTTTCAATCTCCATTAACCTACTGCAAAAGATGCCCTAACTCCCAATTAAAAGAAATTACAAGTTCTCTTCCAGTGGGTTGAAATGAGATACCATCGGGGGAGAGCGTCGGGATGAGGTCAGGGGGAAAGCGTCGAGGTGAGGTCGCCTTCTCTTGGTGTGGGTGTTCAATCGTCTTTTCTGGGGATCGTTTTGTGGCTGTGAGGGTTACAAATCAATTTTTCAGGTTAGATGTTATTAATCTCATAATATTAATTGTTTTTGTTTTAGATTAGTTATATAAATGTTATTAAGATATTAAACAAAAAAGATTTTGGGTTTTGTTAATATTTTTTTAAAATTTAATAATTTAACTCAATCGGGTTGTACTACGTGTACCCTGGTATACCCCTAACGGCTTGAGGACCAACGACTGCACCAAAACATTAATGGTAGGCATTATTGTCACCAAAAATTTTACATAAACATTTAACTGCAACAAACTTAAATACATAGGCATTATTGCCGCATAGGCATTATTGCCGCAGATATCCCTTTTTATAATTACTGTGTTGTTCTATAAAATTGTGGTTTTTTTATAATTATTGTAGTTTTCTGTAAATCTATCGTTTTTGTTAATATTGTCGTTTTAAAATTATTGTCGATTCTATAAACACTGTCGTTTTACATATGCATTGTCGTTTTTCAAGAACTATTTCATTTTTGTTAAATATCGTTGTTTCTATCAATTATATATATATGTCGTTGGTTGTAATAAATAAATATTAAGCAAAAAAAATTCATTGTCATGGCCCATTCTTCTTCTTCTTCTTCTTCTTCACCATTCTATCTCCTCGTCCTTCTTCTCCACCAACCTCTGTTTTCCACCGCTGCCAATCTTCACAAACTCAACTCCTTCAGAACACCCACTTTGATCTCAGATTTCTCCACTCTTTCACCAAACGACACTACTCCACCCACTCGTAACTTCCAAGTAACAAAACCCATCAAACTCCCCCAAACGACACCCTGTTCCCATGTCGTTCTCCGCCATGACTTCGCCTTCACTTATGGAAAATCTCCTGTCTTAGCCACATACAAGCCTCCTTCCCATTGTTCTTCTCACCCTATCAATTCTCAAAGATTCAAGACAATTGTATGGAATGATTTCATTGTTTGATTGAATAATATTACAGAGTATTTATACAAGAGATAAATAGCTAGAGAGCTAACTAACTACTAACAGAATGTACAGGCTGTAGTAACAGCTTTAACAAACTCTAAAACAAACTAATCATTGGTATAACTAATTGTCTCTAACAGCCCCCCTCAAACTAAGTGTGGTTGAGGAGACAACACTTAGTTTGTCCCTAAGAAAAGGAAAATGAGAGCTTGAAATTGGTTTGGTGAGATAGTCAGCCAATTGACCTTCAACGGGGACATGCTGAACGATGGTCTCCTGTTGCAACACCTTGTCCCGCACAAAATAGAGATCAATCTCTATGTGCTTTGTGTGTGCGTGTAAAACCAGATTGGCAGCCATCATAATAGAGCTGGGATTATCACACCAAATAGAAGGCACTCTAGAACTTTGGACCTATAACTCTAAGAGTACGGACTGAAGCCAAGAAATTTCAGTCACCACAGTAGCAAGACTACGTAATTTTGCCTCATTAGAAGAGCGGGAAATCGTAGTTTGCTTATTAGAATCCCAAGCAACTAAGTTGTCAATGAGATACACACAAAATCCAGTAGTGGAATGGCGATCATCCGGATCCAAAGCCCAATCGACATCACAATAGGCTTCTAAGTTCAGATGAGTTGCTTTGGTAATGAGTAAATCATAGTCTAAGGTGCCAGCTAAGTATCGAAGGATGCGCTTAACAACTACCCAATGAGATTGCAAAGGAGAGTGCATAAACTGAGATACTTTGCTGACACTATAGGTAATTTCAGGTCTTGTAATGGTGGCATGTTGCAAAACCCCAACTATAGATTTGTACAAAGTGACATCAAGAACCAGATCACTGCCATAGTTAGAAAGCCTAAGACCACTGTTCATTGGTGGGCTTTGAGTCTTAACTCCCTGCATTTGTGCCTTACTCAACAAATCTTGCAAGTATTTTTGCTGGGACAACATCAAACAACCAGCATCATGTAGCACCTTGATACCAAGAAAATAATCAACTAAGCCAATATCTTTTAGAGAAAAAGTATTGCTCAAATCAGTGACAAGAGTGGATACTAGCTGATCATTTCTTCCTATCACCAATATATCATCAACATAGACCAATATATAGGTGCAACTAGAGGAAGTAATCCGAACAAACAAGGAATGATCAACATTAGTAGAAATGAAACCAAACCTTAGTAGTGTAGTAGAAAGTTTCTCAAACCAAGCTCTAGGGGCTTGTTTCAGACCGTACAATGCTTTATGAAGTTTGCACACATTGATTGGTGAGTTAGTATCCACAAAGCCCGACGGTTGAGTCATATAAATGTCTTCTTGCAAATCCCCATTAAGAAACACATTATTGACATCTAGTTGGCGAATTTTCCAGCCTTTGGAGACTACAATAGTGAGTACCCCTCGAATAGCAACCAGTTTCACAACAGGACTGAATGTTTCTGTGTAGTCAAAACCAGCTTGTCGGTGAAACCCCTTGGCGACAAAATGGGATTTGAACTTAGAGATTGAACCATCAACATTTTCTTTCACCCTAAACACTCATTTACACCCTATATGTGTACGAATAGGGGGAAAATTTACCAAGGGTCAGGTATGATTGAGTTGAAATGCTTCAAATTTGGCTCTGATTGTAGCTGACCAATTGTCATCTTTCAAGGCATCTTTCACAGAATTTGGTTCAATAGAAGCCATAAGAACTTTTGGTTTTCTAATACTAGACTTGGCTCTGGTTTGCATTGGATGAGAGTTCCCTGCTGCATTAGAAATGTCAGTAATAACAGGAGCAGAAATTGCATTAGTATTCAAGTCACCTTGGCCAGTGGTGAGGGGAATAGTTAGTGAAGGAATAGACTCAGGAGGTGTACTTGGCTGTGATAAAGGAAATGAGGGAGTAGATACAGTGGAAATAGACTCAGAATGGTTGGTAATGGCATTGGAAGAATGAGAAGGAATTGGTGAAGGAATAACTGCTGTGGAGAGGGTGCTGAAGTGACAACAGTAGGTTGAGCTGAAGCAAATATGGAAGGAGAAGCAGTAAACAAAGGAGGTTGGGATGCAGCTAGAGAGAAAGGAAAAGTGAACTCATCAAAACGAGCATCTCTAGAAATAGACACTCTCCCATCTTTTGCCAAACATTTATAGCCTTTATGAGACAAGCTATAGCCAATAAATAAACAAAGGACAGACCTATATTGCAGCTTGATTCGATTATATGGTCTATGATTTTGATAACATAAGCACCCATAAACCTTAAGCATAGCATAATTTGGTTTAGTATGAAATAACAGTTCAAGTGGAGAAAGATTTTGAAGTTGGGGTGTAGGCATTCGGTTAATAAGAAAGACAACAGTCCTAAAGAATTCAACCCAATATTTTAGTGGTAGGGATGCCTTAGCAAGAAGTGTTAAACCACTCTCCACGATATGCCTATGCTTCCTTTCAGCTACCCCATTCTGCTCATGGGTGTAAGGGCAAGTGAGTTTGTGAATAATACCCAAAGAGGTAAGTAAACTTGTAAAAGCTCAGTGTTCACACCCCCAATCAGTTTGAATAGCCTTAATCTTATACCCAAGTTGAAGCTCAACTTGTGTTTTGAAACTGTCAAAGATTTGTAAGGCTTCAGATTTGGTTCTTAGCATGTAGATCCAAGTGTGCCTTGAAAAGGCATCAATGAAACTAATGTAGTATTTATATCCACTAGCAGAACTAATAGGGGCAGGTCCCCATAAATTGGAGTGTAACAACTGTAATGGCTCAGAATATACAGTAGATGAATTAGGAAATGACAACTTGTGAAGTGTACCAAGACAACAAGCTGAACATAGGTATGAATGAATTTTATTATTGAGTTTGATATTACAAGAAGACATGGCTATTTTGACATTTTTAGCACTTGGATGACCAAGCCTATTGTGCCAAAGAGAAAACAGACAAGTCATGAGTAAAACAAGCTTGATTTGGTACATTATTTTGGCTAGACGCACTAACAGTAGTGGAAGTAGAGTGAGTTGATGATGCTAGATACCAAGAAGAGTCATTGAGAGTTTCTGGAGTAGCATAAAGAGCTTGCATCTCAGCAAGGGCAACACTACCAGAGAAGGAATGAAGTGATTCGGGGCCATTGAAAGACTTGTCAAAATGGTAGAAGCATTGCTTTACCGTGTGGCCAATTTTATGGCACAATTGGCGCTGTGGTTTTTGTCCCCATGCTGAAAACTGACCACGGCCATGAGAGGGACCACCTCTAAAATTTCCTTGTTGACCACGACTTGCTCCAGGTTGTGCACCACGTGAAAAAGGCTAAAAAGAAGGATACCATATCAATGCTTAAAGAATTCACCATGTTAGAAAGAGAAAAGCTCTGATACCATATCAATGCTCAAAGAATCAAGACAATTGTATGGAATGATTGAATAATATTACAGAGTATTTATACAAGCGATAAATAGCTAGAGAGCTAAGTAACTACTAACATAATGTACAGGCTGTAGTAACAGCTTTAACAAACTCTAAAACAAACTAATCACTGGTATTACTAATTTTCTCTAACACACCCTAACTTCTCAAAGATTATTCTCCAATGGAGTCTCACTTGTAAAGGAAGGCAGTTCGATCAGATTTTCGGGGTTTGGATTGGTGGGGTCAAGCTTCTTCGAAGCTGTACGATGAAGCCCAAAGCTACTGGGATTGTATGGAGAGTCGAGAAAGATATGACGAGGTACTATTCCTTGCTATTGAAGAATCAAACGCTTGCTGTTTATCTTAGTAATCTTATTGATGCTACATATACTAGGATTTATCATGTGAATGTGGCCTTTCATTTTTATCCGACTGAGGAGAATTTTGAAAGAAATGGTGGAAATTTGGTACCTGGGTATGATTCCTGGGCATATTTGGTACTACCCATCTCGAGAAATTTGCATTAAATGATGGGTTGTGGTTTGAAATTAAGACTTCAACTGATTTCGCATTCAAGGAGTTGAAAATTCCTCAAAATGTGTATAGGGATGTGCTTGAAGTTTATGTTTCGTTTCATGAAAATGATGAATCTTGGGATTCAAATGTTTTAAATGAGTACATTGATGCAAATAATCTTACTAATATTCTTGGAAACAGACCTTTTATGGAGGTTTTAGTTAGTCTTGATGGTGTGGTTGTTGGTTCCATTTGGCCATTTACTATGATTTTTACTGGTGGAGTTAACCCCCTCTTGTGGAGACCTGTTACTGCCATTGGTTCATTCCGTTTACCTTCTCAAAACATTGAAGTCACACCTTTCCTTGGTGAGATTTTGGATGGAAAGACTCATAAGATTGGTTTTAATGTCACTAATGCCTTGAATGTTTGGTACATTACTACATTGATGCAAATTTGCATCTTTGGTTGGATAAACAGAGTGAGAAAACTCAAGGGTATCTTTTGAAACATGTTAGCTTCCCCCTTGTTGTTAGCTTGGTGTCTAATTTTTCTAGTTTGGATGGAACCTTTCTGACAAGTGCAAGCTGATCTATTAAGTCAACTGCATGGGTTAAGTCCTCTTATGGGAACATCACTCCTGATTCCATTCATGGCTTCTCTTACCACAACTCAATGGTGATGAGAAACAGTGCAAATGTGTAGATTGTGAGACAAATGATACATTTCAATGATTCTGTTCAAGCCAATTCTCAATCTGAACAAATGCAGCAAAACGACATAGTTTCATAGACTATGGCCTATTCATTCTAGAAGGGTTTCTCTGGGTCTGGTTTACTTGAGAATTCTAAGCCTAAGGGAGATTAATTAGAATGCTTGGTATCTTGGATAAATCAAATCCCTTTCTTTTTCTTTTTCTTTTTATTTTTCTTTTTCTTCTTCTTCTTCTTCTTCTAAGTGTGTTGTTTTTAAGATCTTCTTGAGGATCCTACAATTGGGTTCTCCAAATAAAAGTGTAAGTACATTCTTAAAATACATTATATTTGGATATCATTATTGGATTTAACTAAGTTGTTTCACACCATTAACCATTATGGTTTATCTTTCAAGTAGACGTGAAATGAGCTCAATCATGAAATATCAGTTCTTTTGGAAAAAGAAAAGAAAAGAAAAGAACTAGAGTAGTGTCATTGGTTGTATCATTAGAAACGGATTAGTCTACCATTTTCAAGAACTCTTGTTACTCTTTATTCTCATTCCTTTGACTCAAGACTTATAATTCATACTATTGTTAAAATTGAAAATATTTTGAAATTCCGTACTTTTATAATTACCAACTTATTATTTAACTAATCAATTAATAAAATGCGGAATAATTAAGTTGGCACTGAAACAGATGTTCTGTAGCTACAGACCAGGGTTCTATAACTACAAACCACAAAACACACAAGGTTTTTTAACATGGTATCATCAATCCTTGCAGATTGCTACTAGTCCACGGGGCCACACCCAGAAATAAGATTCATTAGTAAAATCTCAAAAATACAAAGTTTTTGACTTATGCATAAATAGACTCCCTCTTATTATATGCCGCAATCTTGATGTATTCCACCTTGACAAATAAACCTTGCTGAATCTTCAAGAATACGAACTCCCTTCGATTTGCTTGAAGTGTGCTTGCTTCCTCCCAAAGCAAGACTTGAACCACCTTCTCCCGAAGGCTTGAAGAACCTTCTCCCGAAGGTTTGCACTTTGTTCTCCTCCTTTGTAGAACTGTTTGAAGACTCAAAACACTTACAAGGACACTGAAAAACAAAGGTAGAGTCGAACTCCCGTACCTCTATAAAACAAAGACTCTATTTTACGAATAAGAATGAAATACAAAAAGAGGTAACTAAAACCTAGCAGCCAATATGAGTATTTATAGTCATTATACTCATATTGGGCAACTAATACACAGTCTAAACCGACCAAAGCCCACAAGGAAACTTTCCTAAAAGAATTCTTCAATTTAACAGGATTTCCTGATTCTGTAGCTACAGAATCGTGAGTTATATATGGTAACAATCCATCCTTTGATGTAGGAATCAAGACTTCCCTTTTATAACCCGATCATGCAATAAAACTCAATTATATGGTAAGATATAATGAGGTAATCGACTGGAAAAAGACAGCTCAAAAAGATTTATTTTTATAATAATAAAGCCACACTATTTTTGGCAAACTTTCCTAATATAGAAAAGTTTGTCATCAATTATACCTTTATTATTTAAAATACATATCAATAATATATATTTAGATACAGCCGAATATAATAAGAAAATACAAAATATTTTTGTCAAATTAAATATGCCAAAAATGGAATTAACAATCTCTCCCTTTAGCACTTTGATTGACAAAATATTTTGAAGAAAACAAACAAGGATGAATCTGCAAAACAAAGTGTTAGAACAAAAAATGAGAGTATAAAAATACTCCCCCTGCATGAAAGCTTACTAACACAAATAACAAAAAATATGATAACGTTTTAAACAGAAAAAGTTCAACGAAACCACAAAAAAACAACTCCCCCTGAAAATAGGGTCCAGAGTTGTAATCCAAAAAATAATACTACTCCCCCTTTTTGTCTATCAAAGGAGCCAAAAACCACAAAAGAGAATAAAAAATGACATGAAAGTTCAACATAAACATTCATTCAACCAGCCATCCTAGCCACTTTGAAAGTACTTCATGATGTTGTCCATCTTCCTTAGAAGCTGTCCTTGACTACTCTCCATCCTAGCCAAACGAGTATTGATTTCTGCCAGTTCTGCAAGTGCAGAAGTTGAAGCATCTGGTACTCCAGGAGAAGCAGAACGACCCGATTTCTTGGAAGACTTTCCTTGAGAGGGTTTTTTTTTTAGATTTTGAATGTCTGACCAACAGTGGGAGGCTCAATTGATTTATTGTCAAGAATCAATTCCCTTTGAGCAGATAAGATCTTATAAATCAAATTGGGAAACACAAGGTTAAGTTTGGGTTTTTTACCCTTTCTAAAAGACATAATTTGTTCCCAAATAAGATCAGCCAAACCAACTTGAGCACCAGTAGATATTTTGTATAATAGAATGGCAAGGTCATTAGAAACATTTACCAAATTGGAGCAAGGAAACCAATTGGACAAGGCAAACCTCATAAGCACTGCATGTTGATAAGTGAGTTGAGAGATGTGCATAGCATCGGTGAGCTCGACATCCTTGTCTCTAGTGAGTTCAGAAAATACTTCATGACATCAAATGGCTCCACCCCGATTGGTAATTGAAGAACTTCAGCCACATCATTCACTGCAAAGGAATACCAGTAACCACGCACATACACTTTGCCAAACATGAAGGAGTTTTCATCTAGGTACTCATCAGTGGTGTTGGCATAGAATTCCTTCACAACTCGATCTACATAGTCAGTAAAACCAATAAAAGTGTTCATCCACTGCATTTCTTTTAACAAACTAACAACTCCAAACGGCTTATGAGAAACCACATTATAATTCTTATCAACAATAAAGTTTCTTGCCTCATAAACTTTCATATCTCTCGCATGATCATTATAGCAAAAATAATGTGAATGAGGTTTGAATTTTCAAGAGAGATACCAGATGGTCTTTTCCTTTTCAGAGGAGGAGCAGACTTTAGAGCAGCTATGGGACGCTTTCCTTTGCTTTTCTCTTGAGCAGTAGGTTTCAAAATAGTAACAACAGGTTCTGTAACAACAGGTTCATTTTCTGATGCAGCACTTTCAGAACCAGAATCTCCCAAAGATTGTTCTTTTTCATGAAATTCTGCACTAGGATCAGATTCAGCCTCTAATTCTTGTTCCAAATTCTCAGTTTCTTCTTCTGAATCAGATTATGAAGAAGATGTAGAAGGGAGGGTGATTTTTGAAATTTTTCACCCGAGAAGAAGAACCAATTTCCTTGACTTTGGGAACACCATGGGAATGAAGCACCTCAGTTTGCTTCTAAGTGGAGGTCCAAGAATGTGTTTGAGAACTCACCATTGGCACAGGAACAATGGCCCTTTCAGAGATTGTTCTTGAGGAACCACCCTTTTGAGAAGAAAAGGACTTGGACAAAGATTTTTCAAATGAAAGAATTTCATCATGACCACTGAGACCAGGGGTGGTCGAGGCGATTGGAGAAGCTATCACAGGTGGGGAATTCGGAGCTTGCCTGTGTTTTTTATTTCCCATAATGTTTTGCAGGAGCAGGAACCTACGCTGGAGCTGCGGTCGCTGAAGCAGTCGAAGGAGAAGCTGGAACAGACGGGGAACCACGAACATGCCTCTTCGAACCACCTCGGGCATTCTTGGTTTTTGCCAATGAAAGCTTGAAACTTTGAAAACCCTAGAGAGGAACTCACACATGCAGAGAGAAAATTAAGAGGGGGAAAAAACTGAAGAGAGTGTGAGTGAGAGGATTAGATCATGGGTTAGGGTAAATATAAAGAGAAGGAATAGAAAGGGGAAGTGGGAAGTTACCTAAACTAGATTTTCAATTAATGCAATAACTCCCACAATATCATAAAATAAAAAATAACATTTCCTTACCTTTGACTTACCCGAAAAGAATAAAAGGGAGCATACATTATAATTTTGTAATTAAATCAATAGTTTCCAAAAAGAGACCAATCCCATGAAAATAGGACACCCCAAATCAGATAAAATGAAAAAATAATTAAAAATAAATGATCAGCCGAAAAATAATGCCCCCCATTTTTAATGATTTTTTTCAATTTATGCATATATTTTTTTATGAGAAAAAAACGAAAAAGAAAACAAATAAAGACAAAACACCGATAAACACAAGACAAACAACCAACACTTTAGAGCAAAATTTTTTGATAATAGAATTAAAACAAGACAAAGAAACAAATATTTTTATTTAAGCTCAACATGAAAATCGGTCACAAATTATTTATTTTTTAGTTTTAAAAAAAAAATCAAACCTTGATATTTTTGCCAACAATATGAAACACCATGTTTGCTTTGCCTTTGTTCCTGATGAAAAAATCAAACTCGAAAGAATGCACATATATTATTTTACCAAGCTAATTTCGTATTGTAATAAGACCATGCAAGTTACGTAGGAAAGGAATTTACTCAGTCACCAAAAATATTTTAAGAAATTCAATCAGTATAACAACTTTTTTTTAAAACCATTTTTTTTTATTTTAATGCAATTGTTTTTTTTCAAAAAAAAATGTGTCAAGAATTTGTGTGTGAAAGTGTAAGCAGGGAACATTGCCCAATTTGTCAAATAGATTTTTTCTGAGTATTTGTAACCAAAGGAGACGCTGTCACACTACCTCAATGGTAGCTATTTTCAATGGTAGCATATCCTCTACATAACTCCTAATTACATAGTACCAACTTACTCAGTGACAGATTTCACACATTGAGATAGGTAGCTCTATTCTTCCAATAGAGTTTGAACACGCATTTTTTTATTTTTTTATTTTTTTTAAATGGTAGCACACACATAACACTGATTGAATGACCAAAATATTTCTAGGAGGAGTGAAAATCTTTTCCTGAATTAAACCTGTATGAAAACATTGCACCAAAAAATTAGCAATAAAAATAGTAATCAGCAATTCTCTTGAGTTTGAAACTTTCTTCTGGAACAAAAACAAAAACAACAACATTATATACATCAAGTCAAAGAAAAATATCAAGAACCATAAAGAACACAAAATTAAATGGTACAAACCCCTAAGGATTTCCTTAGAGAAATAAAGCAGACCGAATTAAGAGCTTTAGTAAAAATATCTGCTATTTGTTTGCTTGTTTCAACATATTCTAAGATAAGAATTTTATTTTCTACAAGCTCTCTAATAAAATGATGACGAATGTCTATGTGCTTAGTGCGAGAGTGTTGAACATGATTTTTTGAAATATTTATAGCACTCGTGTTATCACAGAAAATGGTTAAAGTTTTCAAATCAAACCCATAATCTTCCATCATTTGTTTCATCCATAACAATTGGGTACAGCAGCTACCCGCAGTAATGTATTCAGCCTCTGCAGTTGACAGAGAGATACAGTTTTGCTTCTTACTGTGCCATGAAACGAGATTGTTTCCAAGATAGAAACATCCACCACTATTACTTTTTCTATCATCTGCATTTCCTGCCCAATCAGCATCACTAAAGCACACCAAATTAGAGTTAGTGTCTTTTGAAAACCAAATCCCAAAATCAACAGTGCTATTGACATAGCGAATGATTCTTTTCACAGCAGAAATATGAGATTCCATGGGATTTCCCTGATAACGAGCACAAACACCAACACTATAACATATATCAGGATGACTAGCAGTAAGATAAAGTAAACTACCAATCATGCTTCGATACAAAGTAGGATCTACCTTCATTCCTCGTTCATCTTTGGATAATTTCTAAGTTATGCTCATAGGAGTATTAGTATGTTTGGCGTTTTCAAGCCCAAACTTCTTCACCAAGTTTTTTGCATACTTACTTTGTGAAACAAATGTGCCATCATCATATTGTTTCACCTGAAGAACCAAAAAATAGGTGAGTTCACCTACCATGCTCATTTCAAATTCCTGTTGCATTTTTTGGACAAATACATGCACTTTAGAGTTAGAAGTAGATCCAAACACAATATCATCAACATATATTTGAGCAACAATAACATCAAATTTAATATTTTTGATAAAGAATGTTTTATCTACATTTCCTCTTCTATAAACATGAGAGATTAAAAACTCAGTTAGACGTTCATACCAAGCATGAGGGGCTTGTTTCAAACCATATAATGCCTTGTCTAACCTATATACATGACCAGGAAAATGAGGATCCTCAAATCCTTCGGGTTGCTCAACTTCTTTCTCCATTGAAGATTCTGGAAAATCAGAGGTGTAGCCTCATACGAAGATTCTGTGATTGCAGCCAAATCGTTTGCCAGTTTATGAGACTTTTCCAGTAAACCTTCAATCTGTTCTTCTGTGGAAAACTCAGAGAAATCTCTTAGATCATCAACAACAACATTAGCAGAATCCATCAAAGTTTGGGTTCTCATATTATAAACACGATAAGCCCTACTGTTAATAGAATATCCTATAAACACACCAACATCACTTTTTGCATCAAATTTACCAGTATGATAACGAACCCTCAAAATATAACAAGCACTGCCAAAAACATGAAAATGACTCACATTTGGTTTCTTACCTTTCCAAATCTCATAAGGAGTCTTTGAGTACCTGGTCGCAAAAACACCCTGTTGATGGTGTAGCAAACAGTGTTAATTGCTTCAGCCCATAGACGCTTGGTAAGTTTCTTGCTGTTTAACATTACCCTAGCCATCTTTGTCAGAGTTCGGTTCTTTCTCTCAACGACTCCATTTTGTTGAGAAGTTTTAGGAGCAGAAAATTCATGAAAAATACCTTTAGATTTACAAAACTCATCATAAACAGTATTTTCAAATTGTTTTCCATGATCACTCCTAATCCGAACAATCTTTCCAATATTACAATCTTTTCCACACACAATTTCAAACAAAGAGATTTAAAAGCATCAAATGTATCAAATTTTTCTCTAAAAAAATCTACCCATGAAAACCGAGAGAAATCATCAACACACACAAAAATGTATCTCTTACCATTCAAACTTTCAACCTGAATTTGACCCATTAGATCCATATGAAGAAGTTCAAGAACTTTGGAAGTATTCACATCAGGAATACTTTTGTGAGAAATTTTCAGTTGCTTACCAAGTTGACATGGTTCGCATTTTTCCACAGATTCTTTACCCAGTTTGGGTAATCCTTGAACAATTCCCGCATTTGATAGTTTTTTCAAAATTTTGAAATGAATGTGTCCAAGCTGTTCATGCCATAAATCAGTAGAGTTATCTATGGCAGAATGACAAGTAGCATAGGTAGTGAGAGTGTAACAATTATCATTAGATCTAAACCTTTGCAAAATAATTTCATCTTGGTCATTAATAACATAGCAACGATTACTATCAAAATTAACAGTGTAACCCTGATCACAAATTTGACTAACGCTAAGAAGATTAGCTCTTAGTCCTTCAACCAACATTACATTCTTAAGCTTGGGTACACCTTCAAAATTAAGAGTTCCCATCCCTATGACATTTCCAGCTAGACCATTACCAAAAGTAACTTCTCCACATTGCATTGGTCTAATGTTGACAAGAAAGTCTTTATCACATGTCATGTGCCTGGAACAACCACTGTCAAAATACCACATTTGAGAAGTAGCAATTTTAAAACAAGAGATACCAGCAAGACATTTATTTTTGACAACCCATTTTTGTTTTTAAAACACTTTAAAATTTCCAAAAAAAAATTTAGAACTAAACATGTTATGCAAAGTAAGACATCTAGGTCGAATGTGACCTTTTACTCCATAAAAATGACAAGAGGGAATGAAACGTTTCTTTTTCCCAAAAGAATTTTCAGGTTTACCTGATTTCTTCATTTCTGTAGAAACCAAACGTTCAGATGTAAAAACAGAACCCTACAAAGTTGAATCAAAATATCCAGAAGACATATTTTTAGATTTAACAAATTTAGTATTCATTTTCGATTGAGTTTCAACAAAACCCAATCTAGCATGACTCAGTTGACCTGAATTCTGAACCTCTTAAAAAATGTTAGAACCTGGATTTAACATTTTAACATTTCTTTTCAATTTGTCAAGTTCTTTTGTCAAAAATACAATTTTAGAATTTTTTGAACACAACTCAAATTCACTACATTTATTCTTTTCTTCAAGATCCTTGATGTTGTGAGACAATTCATTATCCATTTTAACCAAGGAACGATTTTTAGTATAAGCATGTAACTACTTACCATACATTACCTTGTATGATTCAGCCAATGATTCCTCATTGAGTTCTGACTCGTCTGAATCCGAGTCAATTTACTTTTTATCAACATCAGTCAAGGTATTGTTTAAACACAAAAAATTTCCTCTTTCCTGAAAAGCACTTGACAAAACACTAGTTAAAGCAACTTTCTTATTATCCTCTTCACTACTTTCAGAATCATCATCACTCCAAGTAACATTAAAACCTTTTCTATTATTTTTCAATGTGTTGGCACATTCAGATTGAATATGACCATATCCTTCACATTCCCGACATTGAATACCCTTTTTATTGTTAGAAACAAAAGGTTTAGAAGAGGTGTTACCTTTTGGAGTTTTTGAAAAATTCTTTTTATTTCCAACCTTTTTCATGAACTTTTGAAAATTTCTTGTTAACAATGCCATTTCATCATCTTCCTCATCATCATAAACATATTTTTCAGAAACTTTAAATGCAATACCTTTGCTTTTTTCAATTGAAGGATTCGACTTTCCCTTTTTCTTTATTTGTTGATTTAGCTCAAATGTTCTTAATGAACCCATAAGCTCCTCAACCTTCATTTTGCCAAAATCCTTAGCCTCCTCCATTGCTAGCAATTTTGTGTTAAACCTGTCTGGAAGCGCACGAACTATTTTTCGAACCAACACAGATTCATCTAGTTTTTCTCCCAAGGAAAATGTAACGACCCAAAAATCACTAATAAGGCTTAAGGGACTTGATTAGTATGTCGGGAGGGCATAATTGGTTTATGTGTGAATTAAATGATTCAATGCATGATTTCATGATAAGCATGCTTATATGATTCTATGGATATATGAAATGCATGTCTAAGAGTATTAGTATGCATGTAGGCCTTGTTTATCTTAAAGGGTATATTTGTAATTTTAGCCCATTGAGGGCATAAATGTGATTATATGTTATAATTATGAAGACCACATTATTATGTGGAAATATTTGCAGCATGCGACTTGAGGCGATCCTAGGGAGCCAGTTAGTGGGAAAGTCACAACGGGACCCAATACTTGACTCGGGGAAAGTCAAAGGGTATTTTGGATATTAGACAGTTATTTGGGTTATCGGGTTATGGAAGTAAATAATTGGAGATATATTTGATGTTAGGAAGCTTAGGAGGGAATACTGGGGAAATTTACCATTTTGCCCTCGGGGACATTTTTGGTACCCCGAGCTTTGGGATTAACTTAAGTAACTTAAGTAAGACAAAAGTAAACAAGGAAATAGCTAGAAACACCTAAACCAACCCTTTTCTCTCCTCTCAGCTCACTCAACTCTCTCTCTCTCAAGGAAACCATTGAAACCAAGGGAGATTTGGCTGGAAACTCAGGGATTTGAGCTGGAATCTTGGGGGATATCTCAGTAGCAATTTGGAGGGACAGAAAGGAATTTAGGTAAGCATTTAATTATTGTTTAGCTGACTAAATTTTGCAGTTTTGGCTGGGTTCTAAGTGTTTTTGGGTTCTTGATATTGAAGATTGGTTTGAGGCTAAGGATTTGGGAATTAGCTCTGCAGCTACTTGGTGGACTTGTTCTTCAGTGAAGGTAAGCTTTTAATTATAGTTAAGCATTTGAATTCTAGGAATTTCTGTCTGTTCTAAGAGGTTTATAAGCTTTTGGGTTTCAAAGATTGAAGTGTAGTTTTGATGAGTTTCTAAGTTAGGTTTTTGTTGGGTTTTACTGTTGGGAATATGTTAGAGTGTTTGTGGAACTTAATTCGTGTCATTGGGATGGATTTTGTTGAATTAAGTGAGGTTTGATTGTTAAAAATGGTGAGTTTTCTGGGTTCGAAAGGGTCGGGCCGCGGCTCAGTTCTTGGTGTGCTGCGACCCTCTAGAGCAGATGGGAGCTGAGGATGAAGGGCGGGCCGCGGCATGGAGAGTGTTGGGCCGCGGCCCGTGTCTGTTATTTGGTGAGGCTGGGCCTTTGGATAGGGGTGGGCCGTGGCATAGAGAGCTTAGGGCCACGACTCTTAAGGGCATTTTTGGCCTTAAGGAGGTTTTAGGCACGGGAACTTAACCTCGGGTGCTTGGGATCAATTCCACTACCGTGTTTGGTGGAATTCGATGTTCCAGAGACTAGAACTTGGTCTGAAAACCTTTATACAATTATTATTAATGGAATCCCTTATCTTGGTTGTGACTAGGTGTAAGCTAGGGCTCAGGAAACAGATCGTGCTCAAGGGTTATCTCTCATAATCAGAACACTTGGAATTAAAGGTAAGAAAACCGCACCCGCTTGTGAGTTTATGATGGGACTAAGGGCTCCCTATTCTTGTATGCATTATGTAAGGTGGTATGAAGATGTAAAACAAATGGCCTAAGAGTGTCGAAGTTTATAATGGCGCACAGGGCGCGACTCAGCCACTGGTAGCTGAGGACAGCTTAATATTCACTGAGCTCGGTTTAAGCGGACCAGAGTCAGTGGTGTAAACAGAGGGTGCGACCTAAGGTGTCAACACTGGTTATTGTATGATTTGGTTGTTGTTGTTAATTGACGAATATGATATGCTGAATATCTTAGTATTAGTTTGTGGATTTGCTGGTTATGTTTACTGATCTTGTGAATGTCATGGTCTGCTGAATATATGATCATGCTTAAAGAATTATTTGGTTATTGTCATTGTTTATGCTATGATATTATGGTTTTCTTGCAGGGCCTTGGCTCACGGGTGCTATGTGGTGCAGGTAAAAGAAAGAGTAAGCTTGATCAGCCCTGATTTGGAGAGCTTTAGAGGCGGAATGTACATGATTAGCTGCTCAGCCGCCACGGTTGAGGAAGGGACGGGAACAGGATGACCTTAAATGTCTGTTTTGCCCTTAGAGTGGCCAGTTGATGTATATACTCTGGAAAATTTTGTAAATTGTCCTTCGAACGTTATTTCTTTTGGGATCCCATGTATAAAATGTTTATTTATATGAGATGTATCTTTTATGACCAAAACCCTTTTAACCCTAGTTCACTAATGGTCTTAGTGACACGTTTTCAACTAACTGACTTGATTAGCAAGTCTTATAATTTTATAAACACACAGTGTAACAGTCTTGGCTACCCAGGGCGTTATAGAAAAAAAACTCATTAGCAATATCAGACAACTTTTCATAAAACTAAGATAAAGTTGAAGTTTCCAACATTCTTAATTCATCAAATCTAGTTTGCAACATGGTAAAATGTGATCTCTTTACATCAGCAGTACCTTCAAACTGAGTTTGAAGGATTTTCCACGCCTCCTTTGCAGATTCACAAGATGATATCAATTTTATAAAGCCTTCACCAACACCATTAAAAATTGCATGCAAAGCTTTATTATTATAACCAGATAATTTTTCATCTTCAATAGACCACTCAAGTTCAGATTTTACCTTTGAATTACCTTTATCATCTTTTTCAATTGGTGGAGTCCAACCCGAGAGTATAGATCTCCAAGCCCTCTCATCTTATGACTTGATGAATGCCCTCATCCTGACCTTCTAGTATGGATAATTAGTATCATTTAATAGAGGTGGCCGAGTGATGGAGTTTTCTTCTGCAAAGAACGACATCTCACACAAAACAAATTAAACATAATAATATAACCTCAAGATCTCACTAAGAGTTTAGTGACTTGCTCTGATACCAATTGAAATTTCGTATTTTATAATTACCAACTTATTATTTAATTAATCAATTAATTAAATGCGGAATAATTAAGTTGGTACTGAAACAAATATTCTGTAGCTACAGACTAGGGTTCTGTAACTACAAACTAGAAAACCAAAAAAGAACTAAAGTGCAGAAAATAAAAACACACAAGGTTTTTTTACGTGGTATCAGCAATCCTTGCAAATTGCTACTAGTCCACGGGGCCACGCCCAGAGATAAGATTCATTAGTAAGATCTAAAAGATACAAAGTTTTTGACTTATGCATAAATAAACTCCCTCTTATTATATACCGCAAGCTTGATGTATTCCACCTTGACAAATGAACTTTGCTGAACCTTCAAGAATACGAACTCCCTTCGATTTGCTTGAAGTGTGCTTGCTTCCTCCCGAAGCAAGTCTTGAACCACCTTCTCCCGAAGGATTGCACTTTGTTCTCCTCCTTTGTAGAAATGTTTGAAGACTCAAAACACTTACAAGGACACTGAAAAACAAAGGTGGAGTCGAACTCCCTCACCTCTACAAAACAAAGACTCTCTTTTACAAATAAGAATGAAATACAAAAAGAGGTAACTAAAACCTAGCAACCAATATGAGTATTTATAGTCATTATACTCATATTGGGAAACTAATACACGGTCTAAATCGACCTAAGCCCACAAGGAAACTTTCCTAAAAGAATTATTCAATTTGACAGGATTTCCAGATTCTGTAGCTACAAAATCGTGAGCTATATATGGTAACAATCCATCATTTGATATAGGAATCAAGACTTCCCTTTTATAACCTGATCATGCAATAAAATTCAATTATATGGTCAGATATAATGAGGTAATCGATTGGAAAAATACAGCTAAAATAGATTTGTTTATATAATAATAAAGCCATACTATTTTTGGCAAACTTTCTTAATATGGAAAAGTTTGTCATCAATTATACCTTTATTATTTAAAACAAATAAAATATATATCAATAATATATATTTAGATACAACCGAATATAATAAGAATATACAAAATATTTTTGTCAAATTAAATATGCAAAAAATGGAATTAACAAATTTAGTTGAGATATTTTGTTCGGGGAAGATACAAAGAAAACCATAGCAGGAAAAAAAAAACTAGGGAATGGGCATATATCAGCAGCCACAGCTGTCTTCAATATCACTCTCAAATTGATATTCTTCTCTTCACTAACATCTCAAGATCTCCAATGTTTTCCTTAGCTCTCCTTGTTGACTGGTACATCTATAAAAAATGAAATATATGTCAATGAGTGGCAATAGATTGTATAAATAGATGTCAATAAGAATAATTTAGTTGAGTTTACATGTGAATGAGTTACAATAAATTATAATATAAATAACATATTTCAATATAGGTCCACATTAATTTATAAATGAAATAAATTATTAATACTTTTATTGTACTATTATTGAAGTTTTCATGTCAAGTTGTTTAAAAAATTAATTATTGAGCGGATCTCTAGCTATTATTATTATTTTTAATTTTTAGCTCACATGTTAAAATCAATAAAATTCTAATTCAAAACCAATTAATCATGAATAACTTTATTCTTATAAATTTGTTAGTATCCTCACATTTATATATATGTGGAATACTAGAAAATATTTTTTTTTCTTCTATTTGTTTTAATTTTTTTAATAATTAATTTTTACAAATTAAAAATAATTATTTAAAAAGATTTTAATCATATTAAGATAGTTAAAATAAGGGTATCTTCATCTATAAAAAAATATTTTCACCAAAATACATTTTGTTTAACTAAATTACTTAACATAGGGTAAACTTTAGCATTTTTAAGAACTAAACATTAATATAATAGTTAACGTACGGGTTAAAATGATAATTTTTTTTTAACAAACTAAAAAAAGTATCCTAGTAATATATTGCTTTATAATTTTTTTCTTGATAATACAATTATAATTTTTATGGGTCTCTTAACAAAATGACATATTTTTTTTAAAATTATTTTGCATTTTAGATTAGTTTTGATAATTCTTTGCAAAATGATCTCTGAATGTAAATAATCTCTGATAATTCAGACAATTGGTAAAAAAAATTAGACAACTTATCGAAAAATTTAGACAGACGGTCAAAAATTTTAGACAACCAGTCGAATAATTTAGATAACATGTCAAATTTTTAGTCCAATATTATTTTACAAAAAATTATCAAAATTAGATTAGAGTGCAAAATCATTTAAAAAAAGAGATCATTTTCACAATTTTTTTTATTAAGATATATTAATGTTAATTCTTTATTCATGACTTTTTGTATGGGTTATTTCTTTCTAAATCTCATCATCTTTAACATTATCATAAATGGATTAAATCTAAATATTTTTATAATATTTAAAAAAATATATAATATTCAATGTCAAAATTTAAAAACTACTTATTTATTTATTTATAGGGTATTTGCGACATAAATATCTAATGTTTTACACTTGTTCCTGTTAAAAATCTAATTTTTTATTTTTACGGCAAAAATATTCAATGTTCAATATATGTTAAAGATAAATATCTAATTTGTTTTGTGGCAAAAATACCAAAAATTACTAAAACATTTCTTTTTTTAGTATCTCCTTTGTTTTGTTAAGTGTTGACTCACCATATATATATTATTCCGTAATTTTAGTATTTTTGTCCTCAAAATATGTATTTTTAATTTTAATTAATTTAAAATATATTTTTAATTAATTTTTCTAATTTAAAATATATTTAAAAAAAATATATATTATGAAATTGACCAACTTTAGAGTGACAAATGTATGTTTTATCAACATGTTTAACAACACTAATAGATGAGATACTTAAAAAATCAATGTTTTAACAACTTTGGTTATTTTTGCCGCAAAGAAAATAAATATGTATTTATCTTTAAATTTATATTGAACATTAGATATTTTTACTTTAAAAATAAAAAATTAGATATTTAACGTATTAAACATTAAATATTTATACAATTTTATTTTTATTTATTGTTATTTTTTTTAAAAGAAATAAATCTTTCAATTATATAATAAAATGTAAAATGTAAAAAGAAAAATATAAAACGGATAAAGGAAAGAAGAAAGCCTCGACAGTTGTCCCTCTCCTGAGAAAAATATCATCCAAAAATGAGCTTCTCCTCTCCAGCCAGGCTAGTTCTCTCTCTCTCTCTGGGCTTCTTTCGTTGATTTTAATTTGTGGGTTTTGACTCTTCGATTTGGTTTTTGCAGTGCTTGTAATTCTCTAGGATGGAAATCTTCGACCTTGTTTTCACAGCTTCATCTAACTTCTACTAATCTCAGAGGGTTTTTAGTTTCTTCTCAGACCAAGAAATTCTCGGTATCCTGCTCTTCATCATCTTCAGGTTTCTTCTCCAAACATTTCTTTCTCTATATGTATAATTATGTATGTTATATATTTTTGTTCCTTATATGGTTGGGTTGTGGTTATTCTCCATATTGGTGACAAAGATTTCAGTTTGAGTTGTATGCAAGGCATAGTTAGGTGATAATCTAAATGGGATTTTTTTAGTGGTATGTGAATGTTGGAATTATAAATGCTAATACCAATTTTTAGTATTTTTAATCAAAGATAATTATGGTACTCGTGTAGTTTTGAATGATTGCATTGAAACTATAAATGTGTGGAACTTGAGAGGATATGATTGAGACCATCTTAGGAAAAGTTGAAACAAAGTTGGAGAGTCACTTGGGCATATTTGATGTTGTGGGAAAGCCAAATAGTAAGAGTGCAAGACTCAGAAGAATGTGTAATCTTGTCCATGGAGGTTTTTCCCTGAAATGTTTTCTTGTCTATTTGGATTTTGAGGCTTGGTACAAGTTAATTTGGTTGGAGAAGTGGGTAAAGATTTTTGAGATCAAAAGATGGCTAGAATAATTGAACTTTCCGGGCCTTTTTTATTTATTTTTTTATTATTATGTTTTTAAAAAGGGATAAAAATATCGTGTATAATTTTAAAAAAGGGATAAAAATATTGTGTATCATTTTAATTAATGGTTGATATAAGAAAATAAAACAATTACTACTTACAGGTTCCAAAAACTTTGGTTTGAATTGTGAATTACAAACTTGTCTCTGAATATTTGATTATAGGGTGATTGAGTGGTTTATGTAGACTTCTTTTCCATTTTGTAAGACTGGTGACAGATTAAATTACTATCAATACTTGATCTTGTTCGTAGTTTTTTTATGCTACATTTTCTAAGTCGGAGATAAAAATGGGATAGTTGATTCACATTAGCTTTTGGGATGCCCCTACTGAGCTGTGACGAGAGTCTTGTTATGATATCATATAATTAAATTTGCCAGTTGCATCTAAGCGCATGTTATTTTTTAGTCTCATTTTGTTTGTTATCTATTATCAGATCCACTCTTGGTTAAGGCTGCAAGAGGAGAACCTGTAAGTCGGCCTCCAGCATGGATGATGCGACAGGCAGGAAGGTATATGGCTATTTATAGAAAGCTTGCGGAGAAATACCCATCCTTCAGAGAGAGATCAGAGACAACTGATCTCGTTGTGGAAATTTCTTTGCAGCCCTGGGAGGCTTTCCGTCCTGATGGAGTGATTATTTTCTCTGACATACTTACCCCGCTACCTGCATTTGGTGTCCCATTTGATATAGAAGATGTCAGGGGTCCTGTTATCCAATTACCAATTACTTCTGAAGAGGGTTTGAAATCTTTACATCCCATTGACTTGGAAAAACTTTCTTTCGTTCGGGAATCCCTGAAAATATTACGTAATGAGGTAATTTTTTATGTTATATGCGTGCTTTAGTAAGAAACCAGCCATACAAGTTTTAAGTTGGTTCTATATTTTACAATAGTATTATTCATTCCAATTTTTTTTAACATCTCTTTCTTTTCTCTTTCGTATTTATATAGGTTGGTAATCATGCTGCTGTTTTAGGCTTTGTTGGAGCACCTTGGACAATAGCCACATATATAGTTGAAGGGGGTACCACTCGCACATATACAACCATAAAGAAAATGTGCCATACAGCACCACATGTATTGAGGGCTCTTTTGTCTCATTTGACACAGGCAATAT
The DNA here is from genome assembly GCF_963169125.1 of Humulus lupulus. Lineage (NCBI taxonomy): Eukaryota > Viridiplantae > Streptophyta > Magnoliopsida > Rosales > Cannabaceae > Humulus > Humulus lupulus. The sequence continues at coordinate 131,883,744 of NC_084801.1, forward strand.
CAGATTACATTGTCTTTCAAGTGGAGTCTGGGGCTCATTGCATACAAATATTCGATTCCTGGGGTGGACAACTGACGCCTGAGATGTGGGAGAAATGGTCAAAACCCTATATAGAAGAGGTAAAGTGGTCGTTTTGATTCCAGTCTTTAGTTATCTTACTGTTTAGCAATATTAATTGTCTTATGGAACTGTAATATATTACTTAGATACCTAAGGAACTTCAAAATTTTCATGTTCTTGGACTCTCTGTTAACCATTGTAGTATTCCTTCTTTCTTACTTTCCCTATTTAGTTTTATTTATTCATTTTTGAAACATCACTTATCACCATAGACTTCTAATTATCAGTTTTGAATACTTTTGGTCAATATTACTTGTATGATTTGAATATTGGTGTGTTCAATGTATTTTTATTCTTCTTGCAACATAACAAGATAGGAACAGTACTGGCATGTCTTTCTTAAGAACTGACTGAGTTGTATCAGATTCTTTTAGATTATGGTCTTCCTTAAAAAAGGTTTCTGTTACTGATGATTAACTTATGTCTGTGGAAATAATAATCATGCTATCCTAATTATTTCTTCTTCTTTTGTTCATTTCATAAAATTCTTGCAGATCGTTAGATTAACAAGAAGCAAATGCCCCGATACCCCACTTGTTTTATACATTAATGGAAATGGAGGTCTTCTTGAACGTATGAAAGGAACTGATGTTGATGTCATTGGGCTGGACTGGACAGTGGACATGGCAGATGGAAGGAGACGATTGGGTAGCGGGATCTGTGTACAAGGAAATGTCGACCCTGCTTGCTTGTTTTCTCCTCTTCCAACCCTTACTGAAGAAATCCAAAGGTTTGCAATAGAAAATTCTCTAATCCAACTTTCATATCTTGTAGGCAGATAGAGACCACACTTTGGAGTAACATTGAAAAAACTTGAAATTTTCTCTAAACTTTGTTAGCAATAAAAAGGCTTGTTTATATTTACTTGGTCATGAGAACAAGTGAATAACAATGCATCATAGATTTACATACTGGCATGGTTTTAACATATTAATTAATTGATAAGGCTTGACCGAGTAATAATAGTTCAGTTCTGGTTTGTTCCTTAAACTTCTCATGTCTTCTATTGTCCTCATTCTCAAGAGTATTTTTTTGTCAGGGTTGTAAGATGTGCAGGGCCACAGGGGCACATACTCAATCTAGGACATGGTGTCCTTGTTGGGACACCCGAAGAAGCTGTTAAGCATTTCTTTGATGTTGCTAGGACCTTGAAGTATGATACACCTCAAAATCAAGCTGTGGAGGAACCCAACCTGGTAGCTTAAGCATAGAATAGTGTGGTCAAGCATTCCTAGGCATGCATTTTTGCTTTAAGAATTTGGCTTTTTGGTTGAGAGTTATCACCTTATTGCAGCGGCATTCATGCTAGCTTTTGATTTAGCTCGTGTTCGGTTAAGAATTTGACTGAAGCCCTGAGCTTTTTAGGGAGGTTAAAAGTGAGGTAAGCTAATTTAATTATGCTAATTCATTTCAGTTCTATTTGATTGAGCGAAAATTCTGTTCTTCCTTAAGTGTAACTAGTGATACTTTAGATTAATTAATGAATTTTTGCTTATTGTCCAAAGTTTGTAGTTATAGAGTAGCTATTACTTTTTTATTTTCTCTCGAATTGGTTATCAGAAGAACCAAGAATCCTTTAGAAATAGTTTAATATTTATGTTAGCATACATGTAATTTTTTTATTAATATAAAAAATTATGCTATTGTAGGTATACGTATGGAGTATTTTTTTAAATGATTTAATATTCAAAATTACCTGCTCTTATGAAGAAAATAATATACTATTATGGTAAATATTTTGTTACCGTTTGTTCTATTTTGATTACTTATTGATTACAAAATAAAACGTGACTTATTATTTTGATAACTTATTGATTTGGTTCTATATAAAATCGTTTATCATTTTGTTTTACATTACGTTAAACTTTTTTTAATCACTCTCAAGTCAAATATTGTTTTGATTACTATTTAAAATGTATCGCATTATTGTGTCATTTTTGGTAACTTTCAGAATTAAAAATATTTGATGAGTAGCAGAAGCAATAGAAGAAGATTATTTACTTACTTTTTAGTGACATGATGTTTTGGTTAACTTTTAGAATTGAAAATAATTTACTAAAAACAAAAGTAGTAGCAAAGAAGAATTATTACTTTGGCTACTTTTTGGATGTTTCTTATTATTTTTGTTACTTTGTAATAACAACTTATTAGAAGTAGTATCGGCAGCAAAAGAAGAAGCTAAAGTCATATTTATATAAAAATTTGCAAGTATAAGAGTAAATGATTTTTAATTAAAATAATAAGAAGCCAATGGGTATAAAAAATGGTACATAATCTGTATAAAAAAAATGTAAAATATGCAATTATTTTTAATTATGTAAAGGGAGATAGGGAGGAGAGTGAGAATGGGTTACGTTGTTTGATAAGTTGGAAAAAGAGAACTATCTATCCCTTTATTTGGTATCTTATTTCTATTCTATTTAAAAAGTGTGTCCGTTTTTATTTAACTTCATTATTATTATAATAATACATAATTTTAATTTTTATTAAAATTTATATTATTTATATTTATGAAGAAATAAGAATAATATTTATTTTTTTATAAAGAATAAACAAGTTTATTCTCCAATAATATTATTGTGTGATTTGAATAGTATCATAAATATTTTATAGATTAAATAGTGTAGTTTATAATCTAAAATGTTATCATATTTTTTTTGAAAAAATCATAAACAATGTTTAGATGTCATTTTTCTTTTAATATGTTTATGTCATTATTTTATATATAATATTGTTTATTTATTTAAAATTTATATGACAATCATAAAAGCTTAATTAATATATTTAATAATTTTTTAAAATGAAACTAAGCAAATTTGCATTGCACATTGTTTGCACCTAGTATTTATATAAATGAGAGCTCCAAAGAAATAATACTAACTCTTTGTTCTATAAATTTTTAATAATTTATTTTACCATTTTAAAAATAAAGGGTCTAAATAAGTAATCGACCAAAATACATATGGTTCAACTAATCTATGTATATATTCTTATTTTTTAACGTTTTGACAAAATACGAGGTCCAAAAGTTAATTTTTAAAAAATAAAGGGCTCAAACGAGTAAACACCTATAATAGAAGGTTCCAAATGGTATGAACCCTTGCATAAAACAGATTATATATATAATTTACTTTTAATACATTTTTTTTAACCTTTTGAACACATTGTCCAAAATGTTATAATCTGTCAAAATAGTGTTCAAATAATCGATCTATTGATTCATATTTTTCACCTTTTGACAAAACACGAGATCTAAAAGTTAATTTTAAAAAATAATGGGTAATCGACCAAAATAACCCTTACACAAAACATAAATTTCTTCATACATAAATTAGACTTTTTATAAAAAAAAGTCATGAAAAGTGTGTAATAATAATAAATATATAAATAAAATTATGCGTATAACAAATTGTTTGAAATTTTTTTTTTCGGCATTTTAATTATTTGTTATACAATGAACACAATCATAAAAAAAACTGGGGTCAAGACGTGCTCATGTGTCTATATAAGGAGCATGTTGTACATATAACGTGAAAAATATTCATTACACACAATCTTCACAAAAAAATTTAAAAATACTGCTCGATGCCCATTTATGTTTTATAGTTAAAGGATAATTGGAAGGATAGAGAGAGTTTTAATTTATTATGTTATATATTGAATAAACTTTTTATATTTTTATTCTTTAATATTTTTAGTTATTACACCTATATATACATATAATTATTTTTTTTACTAGTTATTATAAGATGATTATAGTTTAGTTAGTTCTTACATGTATAATTTTCAAAACATCACTTTCTTTAATATATTAAAAGAATAAATCAAATTAAAAAAATTTAATATTTTAATTTTAAACAAGCTGTAAAAAATTAGATATATAATAAAGTGACAAGAACGAAAAAAAATCTCAAAATGTAAATGTAGATAATTCAAAAAGTTTTTTTTTTCTAATTAACAAAATATTTCTTAAAATTTAATTGGGAGTAAATATGCAAATCTGATAACAAAATTTCTCTCTCTTCCCACTATGTTTGGTAGGAGGGAGAAGTGAGTGCATGGAGAAGAGAGGAAGGAAAGACATAATGGGAGATGATAAATCATCTTGTTTGGCAAGAAAGATTTAGTGGTGGACATGAGAGCCTCCAATTTAGAATCCTTCCATTAATGGAAGAATTTATCTCCATCTTCAATTGTTGAAAATTATAAATACACTCTTAAAGTATTATTAAAAAAATTATAAGAATGATATAATAATTTTATAAATAAATATCCATCTATCATTTTACTACTCCATCCCTCCTACCAAATAACTTAAAAAGATTATTACTTTCCTCTCCCTCCTTTATATTCTCAATTATACCCAAAATTTAGTACTGCCATGTAACGACCAAAAATTACTAATAAGGCTTAAGGACTTTGATTAGTGTGCCGGGAGGGCATAATTGGAAGTTATGAGAATTAATGGTAAGAAAGCATGTTTATGGGTACTCGATAAGCATGCGGGCCCTGTTTGGATGGTAAGGGCATAATTGTAATTTTGGCCCGTTAGGGCATAAACGTGATTGTGTGTGATAAATTGTTGAGACCACATTATTATGTGGATATATATATATATGTGTGTGTGTGTGTGTGTGTGTGTGTGTGTGTGTGTGTGTGTGCTTATGTGTGTGTGCAGCTTTTGGCACGAGGCGATCCTAGGGAGCAGGTAGCAGGAAAGTCACGACGGGACCCGATACTCGACTCAGGGTGAGTCAAGGGGTATTTGGAATATTAGGTGGTTATCTGGGTTATGAAAATAAATAATTGGATATATATTTGAGGTTAGGAAGCTTAGGTGGAAATACTGGGGAATTTTACCATTTTGCCCTCGGGGACGTTTTGGTACCTCGAGCCATGGGATTGGTTTAACTAGTTAATGATAGATTAAGTAAAGTGTAGAACTCGGTGGAACAAAGGTTAGAACCGACCTTCTTCTTCTCTCTCTTTCTCTCTCAAAGGGACCACATAAGCAAGAGGAGATTGGCTGGAAATTCAGAGAAATTGAGTTGAGACTTTGGGGATTAGCTCAGGGTTAGCTAAAGGATCTAATCAAGAGTTAATGTATGCTCTGAGTTTTGTTTCTGGTGGTCAAATTCTGTGTATATAGCTGAGTTTTAAGTGTTTATGGGTTTTTGCATTAAAGGTTGAATTTGGGCAGAAAGCTTGGGAGATAGCTTAGTGAGTGTTTGGAGGATGGATTCTTCAATGAACGTAAGCTATAATTTGTGATATAGTATTTGAATTCTGGGTTTTTCTAATTGGTTTTGGAGTTCTTGAGTTGTTGGGTTTCAAAGATGGAGATGTGGTTTTGATGAGTTCTAGACTAGGTTTCTGTTGGGTTATGTGGTTAAAATCATGTTAGAATGTTGGGGTAATTGGATTATGTTATTGGGATGATTATGAGAGGTTTTGAGTGAGGTTTGAGAGTTGAAAATGGTGGTTTTTATGGGTTCGAAGGGCTCGGGCCGCGGCATAGTTCTTGGTGAGCCGTGCCCTTCGAAGCTGATAGTGCTGGAGAAGGAGGGCGGGTCGCGGCATGGGGCATGTAGGGCCGTGGCCCGTGTATATTTCTGAGCAAGGTTGGGCTCTGTTTGGGGCCATGCCGCGAAATGAGGAGGCTTGAGCCGCGGCCCTTAAGGAAATTTGTGTCCTTGGGATTTTAAACATGAGAATTTAACCTAGGGTGCTCGGGATCGATTCCACTACCGTGTTTGGTGGAATTCGATGTTCCGGAGATTAGAACCTTATCCGGCAGCCTTTTACAACTATTGATGGAATCCTTTATTATGGATGTGACTAGGTTTGTGCTTAAGCTCGGGGCAGGATCGTGCTCGGGGGTCGTCTTTACTAGTTAAAGCGCTTAGAGATTAAAGGTAAGAAAACTGCACCTGGTTGTGGATTTATATTGGGACTAAGGGTTCCCTGTCTTGTATGCTCTTTAAGAGGATGGTATTATGCCATGTGAATTGTGAATGGATGGTATCATGCCATGTAAATAGTAAACGAGCGGCCTAAGAGCGCCGGAGTTTACACTTGCGCACAGGGCGCGGCTCGGCCACTGGTAGCTGAGGACAACTTAATATGCACTGAGCTCGCTTTAAGCGGGCCGGAGTCAGTGGGATAAACAGGGGGTGTGGCCTAAGTTGTCGGCCCTAATTATCATGTGATTTGATTGTTATTATTATGACGAAAATGATATGCTGGTTATTTGAATGACAGATTGTTAGTTTGTTAACTGTTATCGTTGAATAGATGAATGTTGTGTACTATTGAGTACCTGGTTATGTCTTGTGAAATAGTTGGTTATTAATATTGATTGTGTTTTAGATGTTATGTTTTCTTGTTGGGCCTTGGCTCACGGATGCTACGTGGTGCAGGTAAAGGCTAGGGTAAGACGAGTTGGCCATGGGTTGGAGAGCTCTGGGGGCGAGGTGTACATTGTCAGCTGCTCAACCACCACGGTCGGGGATTGTATAGGAACGAGAACCGAAAACATGTATTTTTCCATTAGAGTGGCTTGATTGTTTACAAAGTTTGGAAATTCTGTAGTTACATTATTTAAACCCTGATTTGGGATCCCATGTACCAAACACTTATTTTAATGAAAATTATTTCGTTTACAACCAATATCTTTTAAACCTAACCTGTTTGTGTCATTAGATTCACGTTTTTATCTAAACAGCTTGATTAGCAAGTCTCACACTATTTCAAACACATAGTGTAACGGTCTTGGTTATCCATGGTGTTATAACTTGGTATCAGAGCGTCCTAGGTTTAAGGGTTCCTGGAGATAGGCTGGACATGTACACTCGCCGCTAAAGACAAGCTCGACTTAGGGTTCTGTAGTTGAATATATGAGACTATATGTTTAAGTTTTGACTGAAATATGAATGTATTATGCTGTATGACTATAGGGAGCATGAGAACTGATAGGGCCTGGCCCTTGACTATTGTGTGATGAGATTGAGGCGTGCTGATCAGCATTGCTGTTGCATGTGAATGAATATTCGGATAATGGTTTGCATATTGATTGTATATAGTTAACTGCCTGGATTGAATTTATATGTTATACTTGTTTATTGGCTTATAGGAAGCATGATAAAGTATGAGTATACTTGGTTGTAATAAAATGTGGTAGATAAATGCGTAGAATTGTGGATAGTGGTTATTATGTTTTATGTGTGCATGATTGTTGTGATTATTTGGACCTGGTTGTGGTTTGGTTCGGAGTATGAACCTCAGGGCTGAGAAGTTCAGTTAGCAGTGGCAGATGAATTCAAATTGTTAGCGTCCAGAATGGTTAAGTAGATTTGGCATTGTATCACAGGGGGTTGCAGATGATAGTTGGAGTTGGAAACCTCCATCCGTCCCTGAAAGTCACAGCTGATGTCACTAGTATATGAGTAAGCTGTGGGGTTTAACAGTTGAGGCTAGGTGGTAGAGTAGCAGACTTTTTGGTGAAGGAGCTGCTTTGTATATTTTGACAGTAAGGTTGCCGGTGTTGGCTTGATATAAGGGTACAGACAAATAAAAAGTATTAAATGGAAGGCCTAAAAGGCGTTATCCTCTGGTTTGAGGAGGCAAGTTTGGGTTTGCCTAAGAATTGGTTAGTGGATGGGCAAAGCTAATTCCATCCATTGGGTATATGAAGATGAGAGGTCATAAATAAAGAGTTGCGCTAAGTACTTGTGGCAGAAGGATGCCAGGAAATAGTATTCAGACCGAGATATTTGCATGATGGGTTGGAAGGAACTCAGATGGTGATTTGATAAAAGAGGTTATAAAAGCATAGTCTGAGTTGCGGAGACTATTAGGCTTTCAAGCTTAATCTGGAATGATAAGGTAACGATAGTGTATGTCAGTGAATTCTGTGAGTTGGGTAATTCGATTTGGAAATTGATATAGATGGGTGTAGTTAGAAAGGATGACCCATATAAGGACTAAACTTTGGAATGATCCAGGGTGTTGGGCCGCTCCAACATAAGAGATCTTCATCGGTATTTTCACTTCAGAGAGGGCCATGTTAATTGAGGTCTGGGGAATGAGGTATGGAGCATGAATGTTGTAGGGCAAGAGATGTAAAAGACGATACTTCTAGTGGTAGAAAGCAGTAAGGATAAATTCTCGGTTATCAAGGTAAAAGAACCCCAAGCAGTGCTATGGCACTTAGTTTTGATAAGGAAGGGTCAGATTGTGAAGGTAGTCGTCAGGATGGTGACAGGAACCAGTGAGGTTGTTTGGTATGCACCTGAGGCAAAGGACGCCACCTGGAAGGATGTCAGGAGAGGGCACGACTTATACACGAATGATTTGATATGTTCGGATGGATTACCCATGGTTAGGGAACAGAAGACTAGAATGCCTTGTTACATTCGAAGTTCGAGGCTAGTTCCTCGAAGATGATTGGTTAGCTGGATGGTTTACGTTTCTAGTTATGTAACGAGCTAGAAGAGTTCAGTGTTGAGAGTGTCCCAAAGAGATTCTGATATAGAGAATATGCCTCAAGGGTACTGTGCGAGAGGTGGAAGATATTAGTATTTGTTGGGGAGGAATTGGAAACTTCTGGCAGAGGAATTGGGATACAAGTAATCGAGAGGTTTGTGGTGAGAGCAATAGAGCTCGTCATATGGAAGCCTCGATATGAGTCAAAGTGAGAGTGAATCTGTTAAGAGACAACCATGGATTGTAGGGGATATCATTTGGAGTACTTCAATTGGACTGAATGGAAATTAAGCTGACCAGTAGAGAATTCAAATGGGTATACAGGGAAAGATTGGATGTGCTTCAAGGTCAGGCTATAGGTAGGTTCAGTATTAGGAACATTTTGGAAAATAGTAATGGTTTGATAGAAAGAATTACTGGAGCAGCTGGAGAAGTTTGACCTCAGATCAAACAAAGCATCATATTGTGGGAATTGTCTGTATCGTCTGTTAAGGATGAAGAGTTTTACATGCTCGGTACAAGACGGGACAATGTTTCTGGGAATTGATCTACGATCTGGTTATTACCAGCTGGAGATCAAGGAAAGAGACATTTAAGGAATTACTACTTGTACCGAGTAGGGTGTGATGAATTGATAACAAAGGTTCTTAACTGTTTCAAGCGTCGGCAACACAGGTGAGTTCTTCAAGCATAAAGTATAAGAATGGTATGGACAGGTCTCCTTCAGGTTTAAGGGCGGTATGTTGGACTACGCTTCAGTCAGAAGTGGAAAGCGAATGAATACTACGATGATAATGTTAGTACTGAGGAAGCAGAGTTACAAGTAAGGCTCCATGAAGTGTCAGTTTGGTCTCGCCAAGGGTATTCAGGATAGTGCCACAAGAAGAAGAGGGGTCAGGTATGAAGAAATTTGATTTGAAGTCACAAAGAAGCTACTGAAGAGCGTTTGAAGAACAGGAAGCACAACAAGACTGGCATGCGCGTCATCTACTACGTGAGTATCTTCGCAAATAGCTACACCAGAGATTAGAGGAACAGTAAAACTTGAAGTTAGACTAAATGGATAGTGTCAGATCAGAAGTTCAGAAGACAGGGTAAGAATTGATTAGCACTCGGTGATGCAAGGATATGCGTGTTATGGTTGAATATAGAAGGGTAGTGATGGGCTATCGAAAAGAAGATGCATCTTGTTGGCATAGGTAGTACCCATCAATCCATTTAAGCCCTCTTCAATTGTGTAGTCCTATACCTACACATTCTTGACCTTCCCCAGACGATGTGGGATTGCACAGCTTTTACCCGGTGTTTCCCCTTGTGGATCACGGGATTCTGACCGTCACATCGCCACCCTGAGAGAAGAGATGGCACTATTTCACGCTATGAACACCGCTGCAGTAGCGAGATGGTTGCCCAACGTTGGGACATGGAGCAGCGCCAGAGAGAGGCGACCATCACGTTCAAGAAGAAAATACGCATGGCAGTGAGGTTTCACCAAGCTCCTTCAAGACGACCGCATTCCAGGAGGAGAGAAGGGGTGGAGCAATCAACTACTCCTTACTCCAGGAACACGAAAAATCCCAAGAGATCTCGGTCCTGGGCAGAATGACCCTCTTAGCCTCCAAACCAGGGAGGTCAGTAATGCATGGCAGTGAGGCGTCGCCAACCACGTGAGTGAGACGAGGGAGACAACATCACCTATACTGATAGTGTTTTTCACGCGTCTTGGAGAAAGAGTAAGACCCAGGAATGATCTTGACCTACGTAACACCTGAACAACCGGAGAGGTGACGCCCAAGGTCAGAATGTGGAGAGCCAATGTGACTTACGTGACCATCTTAATACTCGAAGGGAAGAACAAGGAGATCACCATAAGCGACGACCAGTCACTAATGATCAGGAAGCTTCGGTTGCTAACGACCCAATTCTTTCCCAGATCGAGGAGCCAAGGAAGGTGATCAGGGAAATGGGCGGGACCAAGAATGGCGAACCCACTTTGATCCCAAGAAAGGCGAGTCCCTTCTCCCCCATCATTTCCAACACACAAATGCCTAAAAACTTTAGGATGCCATTGCTGGCGACCTATGATGGCAAGGGGGATCCTTTGGAGCACATCAACAACTTCGAGATTCAGATGGAGATTCACAAGGTGTCGATCAATACACGATGCATAGTTTTCCCGACCACGTTGGTCGGAGCTGTAAAGCAATTGTTTTGGAAGTATCATCCTAGGTCCATTGTCTCTTGGGAATAACTCACTCAAGACTTTTACCAACAATTCTATGTCGCATGCGTCCACCCTCACGAGGCTAACTGTAATGCCCCAAATTTTCTAATAAGGTTTAGGACCTTGATTAGGAGGCTGGGAGGGCCATACTTGATTTATTATATTATTACATTATTATATGCATGTTTATGTGGATTATATTATTATATGATGATAAATGCATGCATATGGGTTCACATTATCTTATAAGGGCATTTTGGTAATTTGGCCCATTGAGGACGTGATTGTGTATTTTCATGCATGTGGGTGAATTATAAATAATACCACATTATATGTGGATTGGTTCAAGCCATTCGGCATGAGACGATCATGGAATGCAAGTTATCGGTCTAGTCATAACGGGGTTAGTTTTGGGTCTCGGGGTGAGTCTCGGGGTAATTTGGTGATTAGAACGTTGCCGGGAATTAAAGGGTAACGGGATATGAATTATTGGCATTTGAGAATATTGAGAATAACGGGAATTGGAGGGTGTTAATTATAATTAACAAGATAGGCGGGAAAGGAAGGTTTTACCCTTGGAAGTCTTTAGAGGGATTTTATTGACCTAGGGGCAATATGGTCATTTGGCAAAGGATATGTATCATTTAAAGGCTGTAGAAAATGTAAGAAAAGCAGAGCATCATCATCCTATCTCATCTCTCTCCCGTACCTCTCCTTCTCTTCTATTCCTTTTATGATTTTTGAACCTTACTTGAAGAACCAACCTAGGAAATCAAGGTTTGAGGCTTAGAACTTTGATTCTTCCATTGAAGAGGATCTAAATCAAGCTTGAGGTAAGAAATTCAGCCATGAAATTCTTGTTATACCCTGTTTTTGGTAATAAGTTTTAAGTTGAGAATTTGAGATGATAAGTTGAGAATTAATGGAAGTTTTTGAGTAAGATTGATTGGGTTTTGAAGATGTTGTGATATGTATGAAGTTTAGGGGTTGAATTGGATGTTTGGGGCTGGTTTGAAGGGTTGTTTTTCAGGAGAAGTCGCAAGGAAGGAAACCAGAAGGATTCTGGTCTGTAGTTGGCGCAACAGCGCTAGGCAGGGCAGAGAGGTGGGCCTCTCTGACTTGAAATAGCGCCTCAGCGCCATTTAATAAGGCTGCAACGCTGGTTCTTGATGCATGTTGGATGTTTAAATGTGATTAACGAGAAACATGTGAATAGGGCATGCCATGAATATTGAATATGAGATTGTTCAGAGCTTGAGTCTCTGTGTTTATGCATGATCCTAATTATGCTAGCAATTGTTAAGTAAGCATGTTGAATTCCCTAATATCAGATATTTGACATATGATACATGGTTGATAACATTACTTACTTGTGTATGGTACTGACTAGTCAGGGTCGGCATTGGTCGCGTATCATTGACCTAAGAGCCAAAAACGGCATAAGCGTCATGAATGCAGGGCCGATAAAAGATTAGATCTAATAGATATCAGTGTTGAATGACTCTAGGAGCATTAATGCTGGACCGACCCTAAGGTCGATGAAAATTATAAGCGCTTGACTAGTCTAGGACTAGTTACTCAGAGCCAGGGCCAAAGGCCTAGGTGACTGTTTGTCACATGGCTAAGGAGCGGAATCCCATGGTTGTGACTCTATGGTCATGCGATAGGTTATATTGGTGACTAGTTCATCGAGCACCTATTTTGTTCAAGCTAGTGAAATGACCAGTTATCTATAAAGCCCCGGTGACCCTATCGTGCCCGGTATGGTTACCGGAACCACCAGTGTTAAATCACTACTCTGATTTGGATTGAATTGATAGTCATCCACTCAAGATGGTAGGATCCCTTATCCTGGATACACATCATTACGTGAACCTATTTGCCTGCTTGAATAGGGCTATATTTGCTAGGCGTGTGCCTTATGATTTGATGACATGTTATTACTGTTCATGAGCATATTAAGTTTTCTTGCTGGGTTTCGGCTCACGGGTGCTATGTGGTGCAGGTAAAGGAAAAAGAAAGCTGGACCATCATTGAGTTGGAGAGCTTAGGTGATGATGTGTACATATGCGGCTGATCGACCGCCACGCCCGAGGGTTGAAAGAGGAACTAGGGTTAAACCCTATTTTGCCGCTTAGATCGACTGGTTGTAAATATTTTCTTGTCATAGACCTTTAAATTATATTTTTGGGATCCCAATGTATATAGTAAAAGTTCTAATGAAACGTTATATCTTAACCGAAATTTTTAATCCCTAAACCGCTAATCATACTTAGTTACACGATTTTGGCCAAATGACTCGATTAGCGAGTTTAGCACTGTTTATAAGGCACACCGTAACAGTCCCTGGAGTTTAGGGCGTTGCAACTTGGTATCAGAGCGAGCCAAGGTTTATGGTTCCTGAAGACAAGCCGGGCATGTACACTCGTCACTAAAGATAGCTTCACTCAGGGAAGATTAAATAGAAAAATGGTTTTAAAATGAGATATGTAAAATAAGATTATTAAGATGTTAGAATCCACAAAATGCAAGTTCAATAATATTTATAAGTATATTGATTCCCAAGTTTAGATATAGTTGAAATAAATCACACTATATTTTTTTTCAAAATACATTTTCTATTCAAGCACAAGTTACTTTAAAAAAGGTAGGATTTTTCTTCACTTATATAAGATATAATTTCTAAGCATTAGTTGTGTTACAACCTAATGAAACTACAAAAATCAAAGAGATTATGTTTAGGCAAAATATGATACTTATGCTCTAAGAATTAGATGTGAAAAATTTAATGAAAAACATTTAATCAAAGAATATCATATTTTTGCATAATGAAGAACTAAGTGTAATATGCTTTAACAATCAATAATACATGAAAAATGCATATCTTTGATAGAAAAATCCATAAACAATGTTGCACAAATGGGAAATCAACATACAATAAAAAATACTATCTAGTTACATTTTGCTTCATCATCATCTTAATAATCTTGAAAAAGATTAAGCGCTCATAACTAGATTGAAATAAAAATTACAAAATAACATACTTGACATGCTCTTCAAAAGATGAAAATGGTAGAGAGAAAATAGTGAAAAGAAGAGAGAAAAATATGAAGTGTAGAAGAGGTTGAAAAGATGAAGAAGATGAAGATAATAGAGAGGTTTTGAAATGTGTAGAATTTGTGGTATGGTAACCCCCTCTTAAAATATGCACCCCAAATCCCTTATTTATAGCAAAAAATGAGTATTAAATTAATCAATTTAAATTAATTAAATTAATTAAATTGATTAAATTAATTGAATTAATTATAATATGGCAAATATGGGTAAATTATAGGGTGTAATAATGATATTTTTGGGTAAAATGTGTAGAAAGTGGGGTAAAAAATGACATTTTTGAACAAAGGGGACAATGGTACATTGTGGCATTTTTATGGGCTCAAGAAAAATTGCTTTGTGGATTTTGGTGGCTGTGTTGGCAGCTGTGAAAGGGGCTGGTGGGCCTGTGGGCGTTGGGGCATTGGCTGAAGGAAGGAAGCTGAATGAGGCAGGTGTGAGGGGCATTGAAGAGAGCTGCTGGCTGGAGTGTGAAACCGTGGGGCTGAGGAGATGGGAAATCCTTGCAGGGAGCAGCTTGTTGCTGAACGTGGCTGGTGACTACGGGCCTGGCTGGTGGGAGAGGCGGGCCATGAGCTGAAGGTTGGGCCTGGCGTGTGGGCCTTGGGCCAGAAGCTTTTCAGAAATGCCATATTGCCCTTATTTCTTTCAACTTTAATTCTTGTAAATACCACATTTCCTTCATTTTTCTTTCTTTTCAATGCCATAAATTCCCTACAAAATAAATATAAAATAAATCATAATAAAATATTTTCAATTATAAAATAAATCAATTTAATTATTTGAAAATATTAATTATAACTTAATTTATATTTAACATTTAATTTCAATAATACAACATTTTTTTACCTCAAATTAAACAACAATAATTCAAACAATTGACTACAACATTTTACAACAAAATAACTATAAAAACACACCAAAATATATAAAATCAAAATAAACCCAATAAATTCAAAATTACTTTAAAATTTAATAAATCAATTAAAAACTCAAGAATTAAGCAACAATTAACACATAAAAAGTGGTAAAATAACTCTATTTTGTAGAGTTATCAACCTTTAAATTATATTTTTAGGATCCCAATGTATATAGTAAAAGTTCTAATGAAACGTTATATCTTAACCGAAATTTTTAATCCCTAAACCGCTAATCATACTTAGTTACACGATTTTGGCCAAATGACTCGATTAGCGAGTTTAGCACTGTTTATAAGGCACACTGTAACAGTCCCTGGAGTTTAGGGCGTTGCCACTTGGTATCAGAGCGAGCCAATGTTTATGGTTCTTGAATACAAGCTGGGCATGTACAGTCGTCACTAAAGATAGCTTCACTCAGGGAATGGTAACTATTTCTGTAGTTATGTGCTTAACTACTTAAATAGAATGTAAATGCTTTACCTGTACATTGTATTAGGGAGCATGAGATTCTGATAGAGCCTGGCTCTTGACTATATTATTATGTGCTCCGGGAATATATATATGAATATGATCATATGATTACTTGCTCTATGAACATATATAATTGTGCTATTTGCATGCTGGAGTTGGAGGCATGGTATGAATGTTGGAAGAGCAGGGATTATGATTGATGTATGAATGCTATGGGCATGTTTTTAGCACTGCAGTGGTTTGTGATTGTAGTGTGGTAAGATTGTTTCCGTGGGGAAAGCTCTTGATATGCTCATCATGATTAATGGGTCAAGTTATTGACTACAGATTCAATCAGCAGGTTTATATTCAAGGCAGATAATGAGGCCTGGTGGTGGTTATGCAGAGGCTGGGAATTACAGCTAGGGTTTCAGTTCTTCATCTGCTCCTATGAATTTTCAGCAGATGTTCACAGATTTGCAATCAAGATTGTAGAGGCATGAGGAAGAGATTAGGTGTTTGAAGCAACAGCAGAATCTGTTGGAGAGCACCTCTTCCTTTGTTGTGCCAGGAGTGGCACCATCTTTGGCTCAGCCTAGGGTTGGGAACAGATGGGAATTTCTCTGTGGAAGATTTCAGGAGTATTACCCCCAGTGTTCGAGGGAGGCCTAGATCCATTCGGAGCTGAGCAATGGATGGGCATGATCAGTTCCATTCTTGACAGTATGGGGCTGGTGGGTCACGATAGGGTGGCTTGTGCAACATTTGTATTGCGGGATGATGCCCGGACGTGGTGGGAAGTTGTATCCCAGACACAAGATACAGTTGTGATGGACTGGAAAAAGTTTAGGCAGCTGTTCAATGAAAGATATTATTGTGATGTAGCCAAGACTGCTAAGATGAATGAGTTTTTGAATCTCGTTCAGGGAAAGGCAACAGTAACTGAGTATGTTAACAGATTCGATGGGTTGGCCAAGTTCGCTGTTGACATGGTACCCACAGATGTAGCTCGGAAGGAAAAGTTTGTTCAGGGATTGAATCTTGGAATAGCTCAGGGAATTGGAGTTGCCCCAGTGCATGAAGTCTCTACCTATGCTCAGGTGGTAGAGAAGGCTTTTGCTGTTGAGAGCATAAGAGATGAGAAGAAGAGTGCTAGGGAGCATGGAGCTCAGATAGTGGTATCTCCACTTATTGGAGTAAGCAAGAAGAAAAGCTGGAAGACTTATCCAATATGCACTCGGTGCAAGAGGCGTCATCTGGGAGAATGCCGAGCAAAGGCATGTTTTGCATGTGATATGGTTGGGCATATCATGAAAAATTGCCCAAGGCTAAGAGAGGATGAGCAAAAGGGGATGGAAAGCTCGACTCCAGCTCGAGTGTTCGTTCTGATGCAGTTTGAATTTGAGACTGAGACTAGTTCCTCAGGGGTGGCAGGTCAGTTTTCTAGTTCTGATTTTTGAGTTATGTTGATTAGTTTTGGTGCCATGCTGTTTCTTTGTTTGATGCTTCTAGAGAAGAATAGAGCTGTTATGAAGATTGCATGGTTATGTTATGATGGGAAAGTGCTATTGTATTGGTGATTCAAGAGATGAGGTGAATTATTGTGGAAATGACTCATTGGTTGATATGATAAGGTTGGTTATGATTGATTTTGAGATGATCCTGGATTTGGATTGGTTAGCCAAGTGTGGGGCAATGCTAAATTGTAAGGAAAGGATGGTAACTCTTGGGTTTGAGAGTGGGAAGCCTTGAGATAGTTGGCACAGTGTATGGATTCTGTATGCTTATGACATCTACATTGAGAGCTAGAGTTTTATGGCAGAGAGATGTATGGAACTCTTAGCTACTATTATGGATACCACTTAGATTGTGCCAGTGGGGTCAAAACAGACTGGAGTAGTCTGTGAGTTTCTGGGTGTATTTCCAGGGGATTTTCCAGGGTTGCCTTTATATGAAGAGATAGAATGATGATTTGATTGGTGCCAGGAATGGATTCAGGTTTTTGGGCACTGTATTGAATGGTTCAGCTGGGTTGTAAGAACTCGAGGCTTAGATATTGAGTAAGATGGAATTCTTAAAAGTGGATTTTTGATCTGGTTAGTACCAGTTAGAGAGCAGGGAGAATATTAATCAGAAGATTGTTTTATAACAGATAAGGGCACTGGGAGTGCTGAGTTATGATTTGAGAGTTTGACTAATGTTGAGTTATCTTGATGAATTAGATGGACAGGGCATTCAAAGGTTTATTTGAATGGGATTTGTGATCGTCTTGGATGATGGTATCGTGATGTATTCTCTGCGAAGATTTGCCAAGGTCAAGGAACGCCTCGGAAGGCAAGAGTTTCCTTGGGTGGTAAGGATATCACATGTACCTTGGGAAAGAGTTCTGAGTCTTCTTGCAGATCAGAATCAGTTTGCAGGTTGTTATGTCACCTCAGTGACAAGAAAAGTGATGGCTTATTCAACATGTTGGTTAAAGGATCTGACCAGAACTAGAGTAGAGTTTCTGGTGGGTCAGGTGGCCAGATTTATGCTTGAGATGGCTATCTCAGAAGGATTAAAAAAAAAACAATTAAGTGAACCACAGATAGGAAAATTGACGAGAATGTCTTAGCTGGATTAACTAAGGGTTTTGCAGTGTCAGATATGAATTTATTATGGTATAAGGATCAGACTTGGGATCCGATGGACATTAGGATTAATTGGAAGATTCTAGATGAATCTCATGTTACTCTTTTATTCTCTTCATTCAGGCATCATGACAGTGTATCAAAGTTTGAAAGCTTTATATTGATGGCCTGAGATGGAGAGCGACATAATGGAATGCGTGGTAAAGTTCTTAACCTGTTACCAGGTCAAGACAGGGTATCAGAAATCAGTGGGGCCATTGTAGCCTTTGAGTATTTTATAATGGAAATAAGAAAGCATTGCGATGGGTTTTGCGGTGGGATTGCCCAGGTTAGTGGGCCAGCGTGATTTGGATTGGGTCATTATGGACCAGTATTTAAAGTGAGCCACTTCTATCAGTAAGGACAAGTAATTCAGCTGATCAGTATTCAGATCTCTTTGTGAGAGAGATAGTGCGCCTTCATGGAATTCAAGGTCTATCTTATCAGATGAAGACCCTATTATTACTTCTAGGTCATGGAAGGGTTAAGGAAGGCGATGAGTATATAGATGGGATTCAGTACAGTTCATCATTCTCAGACTGATGGTAAATCAGAGAGAGAAAGAGAGTTATCTAGTATTGGAAAGGTACCTTATGAGATGAGGTATGCTTGAGAATGTGTATCACCCGTTCATTGAAATGAGATGGGTGAGGTGTTGATTTTGGATCCCGAGGTAGTTCAGGGGACCATTGAGATTACTAGAGGTTAGAGCTTAGATGCTCACTTCTCAGAGTAAATGGAAAAGTGTTACTGAATTGAAAAGTAGGAACAAGGAGTTCCAAGTAGAGGATTGTATCTTCCTTCAAAGTATCACCTTGATAAAGGAAAAGGAGATAGGGGCAAGTTAAGCCCTAGATTGTTATGACAGTTTGAGTCCTGGATAGGACTGGTCAGGTTAATTTTGGGTCGGCCTTATCTTTGGCACTGTCAGTTGTATCTAGAGTATTATGTATTTCCATGCAGAGGACATGGGTTAAAAGAAACTCATGAGTTGAGTTATGAGAATCTGGGGATTTGTGGCTAAGTTATCCTGTAAGGAATAGCCAGTCTAGATATGAGGTAGAAAGAATAAGGTTAAAGTTATACCTTGAGTTAAGGTATGTCACAGAATTAGTGAGGTTAACCGGAATCAGTTGTGAGGAATTCTTATTTCGGGCAAGTCAGATAAATTTTGAGGGCGAATTTTCTGTAAGGAGGGGATAGTTGTAATGCCCCAAATTTCCTAATAAGGTTTAGGACATTGATTAGGAGGCCGGGAGGGCCATAATTGATTTATTATATTATTAAATGATTATATGCATGTTTATGTGGATTATATTATTATATGATGATAAATGCATGCATATGGGTTCACATTTTTTATAAGGGCAATTTGGTAATTTGGTTCGTTGAGGGCGTGATTGTGTATTTTCATGCATGTGGGTGAATTATAAATAATACCGCATTATATGTGGATTGGTTCGAGCCATTCGGCATGAGACGATCATGGAATGCAAGTTATCGGTCTAGTCATAACGGGGTTAGTTTTGGGTCTCGGGGTGAGTCTCGGGGTAATTTGGTGATTAGAACGTTGCCGGGAATTAAAGGGTAACGGGATATGAATTATTGGCATTTGAGAATATTGAGAATAACGGGAATTGGAGGGTGTTAATTATAATTAACAAGATAGGCGGGAAAGGAAGGTTTTACCCTTGGAAGTCTTTAGAGGGATTTTATTGACCTAGGGGCAATATGGTCATTTGGCAAAGGATATGTATCATTTAAAGGCTGTAGAAAATGTAAGAAAAACAGAGCATCATCATCCTATCTCATCTCTCTCCCGTACCTCTCCTTCTCTTCTATTCCTTTTACGATTTTTGAACCTTACTTGAAGAACCAACCTAGGAAATCAAGGTTTGAGGCTTAGAACTTTGATTCTTCCATTGAAGAGGATCTAAATCAAGCTTGAGGTAAGAAATTCAGCCATGAAATTCTTGTTATACCCTATTTTTGCTAATATGTTTTCAGTTGAGCATTTGAGATGATAAGTTGAGAATTAGTGGTAGTTTTTGAGTAAGATTGATTGGGTTTTGAAGATGTTGTGATATGTATGAAGTTTAGGGGTTGAATTGGATGTTTGGGGCTGGGTTGAAGGGTTGTTTTTCAGGAGAAGTCGCAAGGAAGGAAACCAGAAGGATTCCGGTCTGTAGTTGGCGCAGCAACGCTAGGCAGGGCAGAGAGCTGGGCCTCTCTGACTTGAAATAGCGCCACAACGCCATTTAATAGGGCTGCAACGCTGGTTCATTTTCTAGCAAGCCTATTTAAGGGCTCAGAATGACTTTTAAGGCTCAGGGATGGGTTCCTTTACCCCGTTTGGGTAGATTGAGATTCCTGAGAGTGTGGGATTGATCCCGAAAGCGTGGTTTTAGATTGTGAACCTCTTATTGATTTACTTTATTAATGGATTCCAATTGGTTATGACTAGGTGACTGCTAAGGAACTAAAAGGTTGATCGTTCTCAAGGGTCGTTCTTTTATTATTTCTCGCTCAAACCCGAGGTAAGAAAATTTCACCCTGTGTATATGACATGCATGGTTATTCTTGATGCATGTTGGATGTTTAAATGTGATGCATGTGATGCACGAGAAACATGTGAATAGGGCATGCCATGAATATTGAATATGAGATTGTTCAGAGCTTGAGTCTCTGTGTTTATGCATGATCCTAATTATGCTAGTAATTGTTAGGTAAGCATGCTGAATGCCTTATATTCAGATATTTGACATATGATACATGTTTGATAGCATTGCTTACTTGTGTATGGCATTGACTAGTCAGGGTCGGCACTAGTCGCGTATCACTGACCTAAGAGTCGAAAACGGCATAAGCGTCATGAACGCATGGCCGATAAAAGATTAGATCTAATCGATATCAGTGTTGAATGACTCTAGGAGCATTAATTCTGGACCGACCCTAAGGTCGATGAAAATTATAAGCACTTGACTAGCCTAGGACTAGTTACTCAGAGCCAGGGCCAAAGGCCTAGGTGACTGTTTGTCACATGGCTAGGGAGCGGAATCCCATGGTTGTGACTCTATGGTCATGTGATAGATTATATTAGTGACTAGTTCATCGAGCACCTATTTTGTTCAAGCTAGTGAAATGATCAGTTATCTATAAAGCCCCGGTGACCCTATCGTCACATGGCTAAAGGGAACATAACCCACCTTAGTGACTTGTACAACTGTCACTCTTTTATTTAGGGCTATAAGCCCGGTATGGTTACCAGAACCACCAGTGTTAAATCACTATTCTGATTTGGATTGACTTGATAGTCATCCACTCAGGAGGGTAGGATTCCTTATCCTGGATACCCATCATTATGTGAACCTATTTGCCTACTTGAATAAGACTATATTTGCTAGGCGTGTGCCTTATGATATGATGACATGTTATTGCTGTTCATGAGCATATTAAGTTTTCTTGCTGGGCTTTGGCTCACGGGTGCTATGTGGTGCAGGTAAAGGCAAAAGAAAGCTGGACATCCTTGAGTTGGAGAGCTTAGGTGACGATGTGTACATATGCGGATGCTCGACCGCCATGGCCGAGGGTTGAAAGAGGAACTAAGGTTAAACCCTGTTTTGCCGCTTAGATCGGCTGGTTGTAAATGTTTTCTTGTAATAGACCTTTAAATTATATTTTTGGGATCCCAATGTATATAGTAAATGTTCTAATGAAACGTTATATCTTAACCAAAATTTTTAATCCCTAAACCGCTAATTATACTTAGTTACACGATTTTGGCCAAATGACTCGATTAGTGAGTTTAGCACTATTTATAAGGCACACCGTAACAGTCCCTGGAGTTTAGGGCGTTGCACTAACCACCTTACCGATCCGAAGTAAGATGAGAATGAGACTCTGAAAGAATACATCATGAGGTTCCAAGAGGAAGCCACTCGAGCCAAGATGGTTAGCGATGAGGGGAGGCTAACGACGATCATGGCGAGCATCAGAGTTTAGTGCCCTTTATGGAACAATTTGACCAAGAAGGCAGTCTGTTCGATGCATGATTTCTTGGACCGCCTAGATAAGTTCATCAACCTAGATGAGGCGGTGATGAATGTGGACATGACAAAGACTGCAACCATGGTCAAAAGAGTGGCGAGGATCGTAAGGGTAACGCAAACAACGATGATGGGAAGAGGGAGAGTAGTCATCAGGTTTCCCATAAGAAATGGCAAGACTACAAGAAGCTTAAGAAGGAAGGAAGATAGTCCGCGTACAAGCCACTCTTCACCAACTACACCACTCTATCCCAAATGCATGAAGACATCTTTGTAGCGACCGAGAACCAGGCCCCATACAGAAAACGAATTCCAATAAAGAAGGTTCCGAGTAGGCACGATCAGACCAAGTACTATTTGTACCACAAGGACCATGGTCACGACACTAATGAATGCCGCTAACTTAAGGATGAGATAAAGTTCCCAGTAACAAAGGGACACATGGCTTGTTTCGTTGATCTCCGTCAAGGCCAAAACCAGAACTATGGTCAAAACGATGGGAGGCAAAGACAGTGGTCACCATCGAACCAACCACGGTCGCCAGCCTACATAGCCGAGGTACCGAAGGTGATAGCTACCATCTTCATGATTTGTGGAGGAACACATCTCTTCGGGGACAATAGAAAGGGCCGGGAGAGGTACGCGTGCGAGTAGCTCCATAAGACAGATGATGTGATGACAAACAAAGGGAGACCAAGCAAGGTATCGTGCATGGAAGACCAAGACATCTCCTTCACAAGCGAAGAATCAAGACACATCCACTACCCACATAACGACCCCATGGTCATTGCGGCTCAGACCGCCAACCTAAAGGTGTTGAGGGTGTTAGTTGACAATGGCAGTTTTGTCAATATTCTGTACAAGTCATGCCTGAATAAAATGAATCTGTCCATTCCCGGCCTCACGCCATGCTCAATGACAATCCATGGGTTCAATGACGAGGGCTTGGGCCCTATTGGATCCATCAAGCTCTCGGTGACTCTAGGTGATCCCCCTCGGAGAGCAACTTGCATGCCGACGTTCGTGGTCGTCGACTGCCCATTAGCGTACAATGTTGTGCTAGGACATCTCGTGCTTATCAATTTGCAAGCAATAACATCTATTTGGCACCTCACAACCAAGTTCCCCACGAGCGAACGTATCGACTATGTAAAAGGAAACCAACAAGAGGCGCACGAATGTTACAACATGTCGATCAACAAAACTAAGAAAGGAAACGTTGCTTGGGCAAATGTGATCTTTGATGACCAATACACTCAAGGTATCAAAGAGTTATTCGATGAGAGGATCATCTCGAGGACATGGAAAAGTCCAAACGCTGAGGCCTCGATGGACAAGGCCGGGATAGGCAAGGCCCAGATGGGTGAGGCTATGATAGGAGACGTCATGGGAGGTGATGTCCCGACTGGCGAGGCCACCTCTGGCAAGGTTGCCATTGGCGATGGCAGAGACAGTGTCGCTGCCGATGGAAACCCAAGTCCAATTGCCTTATGAAACGAGTCCCAAAGCGGTGAGGAGTTGGATCCTTGCTTCAGGGACAAAGAGTGACTGATTGGACTGGTCGAAGAGCTTGAAGAAGTGGAGTTAAAGGATGGCAACCCCACTCAGAAGGTGAGGGTTGGGAAGATCCTAAATGGCGACGTGAAGGCAGACTTGATCAATTTCTTGTGGAAAAATCAAGACGTATTTGTGTGTTCCCCCAATGATATGGTAGGCATTAGCCCTTCAGTCATAAGCCACATCCTGAATATAGACCCGAGGGAACCCCTAGTTCGCCAGAAGCGACGATCCTTGGACGCTGAAAAGTACAAGGCGCTGAAGGCATAAGTAAAGAAGTCAGGGGAGAACATGTTCATTCAAGAAGCCTTCTACCCCATGCGGGTTGTGAACCTAATGCTTGTGCACAAACTGAATGGGACTTGGAGGGTGTGCATTGATTTTAGCGACCTCAACAAAGCATGCCCCAATGGCCGCTTTCCACTTCCTCGGGTTGACCAGCTCATTGATGCCACGTCCAGGCATGAGCTGCTGTCATTCATCGACGCTTACTCCGGGTACAATCAGATAGCGAGGCATCCTTCGGACCAAGAGCACACATCGTTCATGACCAATATGGGCCTATACTGCTACAAGGTCATGCCATTCAACCTAAAGAACGCCAAAGTCACATACCAACGATTAGTTAACAAGATTTTAAAGGATCAAATCGGAAGGAACATGAGGTGTACATCGGCGACATGCTAGTAAATTCCAAGAAAGCTAGGGGGCACGTTGCTGATCTAGAAGAGGCGTTTGCCATTCTGCGCCGGTACAACATGAAGCTGAACACACATAGTGCTCATTCGGAGTCGCATCTGGAAAATTCTTGAGATACATCATCAATTCCAAAGGAATTGAAGCAAACCTAGACAAGATTAAGGCCCTCATTGATATTGAGTCCCCTAAGCAAACAAAATATGTACAAAGCCTGACCGAGAGAGTCGCTGCCTTCAGTAGCTTCATTTCAAAGTCCACCAATAAGTGCATTCCGTTTTTCAATCTTCCTTGGGGAAGTAAGAGATTCGAATGTATGGAGGAATGTGAGCAGGCTTTTCAGGTGATAAAACAACATTTGGCACAACTGCCCATCTTGCCCAAACCGTCAACGGCGAGGACTTATACTTGTATTTGGTCATCTCTGACTATGCATTGAGCGCAATGTTAGTTTGAGAAGAGAGTAAAGTAAAAAATCCCATCTATTATGTTAGTAAGCAACTGATAGACGCCGAGACACAGTACCCCCAAATGGAGAAGCTAGCTTACTGTTTGGTGTTGGCGTCTCAGAAACTACGACTGTACTTCCAAGCCCATCCAATCAAGGTGTTGATGGACCAACCCCTCAGACAAGTCTTACAATGGCCCAATGCCTTAGGTTACCTTTTGAAGTGGGCCATTGAGTTGGGACAATTCAAGATCGCTTATCATCCAAGAACAGTGATAAAGGGATGGGCCCTCATTAACTTCATCATAGAGTGCAGTCGGCGATCAGAGGCGATGGATGAAGACCATCGAAAAAAGGAAGACTATTGGAAAGTGTATGTGGATGGCACCTCAAAGGAACATAATTCTGGGGCAAGCCTAATCTTGGTAACCCAGAAGGCCATTGTATCCATTGCGTCCTAAGGTGTGGTTTTGCCACAACGAACAATGAAGTCGAGTACGAGGCGTTATTTGTGGGATTGTGCATGGCTAAGGAGTTAAAAGCTAAGTGCCTAATGATCAAAAGCGACTCACAACTGGTGGCCAACCAAATCCTTGGCAAGTACCAGGTCCATCAGTCCATGCATGACCGCCTACCTCGCCAAAGCCAAGGACATGCTTGCCCAGTTCGATTGCTACAAAATCGAGCAAATCCTTAGAGAGAAAAATTCCAACACCGATGCATTAGGAAAGTTAGAGAGAGCGAGAGATGCTCAACATCATTCCAATCGAGTTCTTTGTGGCACCCATCATCAGCCTAACTACGGGAGACACCAAGGCCGACGACCCTGCCATTAGTGACCACTCCATTAGCGACTGCACCCTTGGAAATGCTGCCTATGGTGACCACGATAATGGAGATCCTAACATCTAATGTTAATCGATGAAGAAGACACATGGATGACCCTCATCATCAAATATCTAAGCGAATGTGTCCTCCCATAGGATCAAAACTTGTCAAGGAAGATACTTTACCATGCACCTTGCTACATCATACAAGACGGTCGCCTATATCGAGGGGGCATTCAATGTTGTCACTGAGCCGTGTTACTAAAGAGGAGGCACAAACCTTTTTGCAAGAAGTCAACGAAGGATTCTGTGGTGATCACGTTGGGGGGCAGAGCCTCTCTAAGAAGATACTTCGACAAGGTTATTTTTGGCCCACCATGAACGAGGACTCTACGGAGTACGTGAGGAAATACGACAAATGCCAAATATTTGCTAAAATTCTGAGAGCCCCTCCGAATGAATTGAAGCAGATGCAGAGCCCATGGCCTTTTGCAGTTTGGGGGATTGATCTGATATGGTACCTCCCTACAGGTTGGGGCGGAGTAAAGTATGTAGTGGATGCCGTAGACTTCTTTTCCAAATGGTACGAAGCGGACCTATTGGCTACCATCACTTCCAAACAAGCGTTGGAGTTGGTCGAGAAGAATATCATATGCTGCTACGGGTTGTCGTACAATATTGTGTCCGACAATGAGACTTAATTCGATAGTGAACACTTCACAAACTTTTGTCTTTGTCGTGGCATTGTGAGGAGATTTTCAGCGGTGGCACACCTGCAAGCGAATGGATAAGTAGAGGCTGCCAACAAGACCCTCAAAGACACTTTGAAAAAATTCCTAGAAGAAGTGAAAGGGGCATAGCCAGATGAACTCCAGGAGGTACTATGTGTTGGAAAAACAATAAGAATGCGCAACGAAATGGCATGGTGGGCCCAGTTTGTAAACAACAAAATTTTTTCCACCTCTCATATAAACAATTTATATGTTCAAGAATACATACATACAAGAACCATTAATATGCAATATCATTAATCATGCAACATATATATATATGTACACATACTTATATATTATATGCACACGTTTACAAATATTTGAGGATATAAATATTTACCTCTTTAAGCCTATCAAGTATCCTTGAGTTTTTTTGTATAAATAACAATCTTCCTATCCAACGCTTTAAGTACTCATACCACAATCTTCCGGAGTGTTCTCTACACCTCAAGATGTGTGTGGGCACATAGAGAACAAGAATTTGTAATTTAGAAATCACAAGTTTATCTCAACTCATGAGTACTTGGATTATGACTTGAGAAATGCTGGAATAATAAGAGAAGAAGATGAGAATTTCTTGTCTAATAACTTTCTAAAAACCTTCATAATCACCACTATCTTTTTTTCTTATTATCATATAATATATATAGATTATATATTACATTAATAATAATAATAATAATAATAATAATAATAATAATAATAATGATAGGAATTGATTTAGGTAATATCTAACTTACCAATTTGAAAAAATCTATTTTCAAATTAGTCATTAATTAAATAAATAAAATAAAAAAACACTGATACATTATCAGTATCATATACACTCATGGCACAGTCCCTAGACTAGAGCTGTAAATACGGGCCGGGCTTTCTAGCACGGCACGAGCACGACACGACACGAAAAAATATGGGCCTGGGCCATGCACGACACGAATTGAAAATTGGCACGGCATGGCACGGCACAACATGGGCCTGAGCACGGCACGACACGACAAGCCCGTAGGCACGACACGAAAGCACGAACAAACTAGCCCGAAAGCACGACACGATAAAAAGCCCGATATTTTGACATTAATAATCATAATAAATTTTTATTTGTAAATTATTAATAAATTAAAATGATAATAGAAGTCTTATTTTCTCAATGTTTATATTTTTATAATTATATTAATTTATTTTAAGATTTGTGAGTTAAATTTTTTAGCATTTATTAGTAGGTATTAAAATTCTAATAATTATCTTTGATATAATTTTGTGTAAAATATTGTTAAAAAGTATATAAAAATATCTAAAATTATAATTTAAACAAAGAAATGTATTTGGTTTGATGGTAAGTTCATTGATGGTTAAAGAGGAGGCGGAGGGTTCAATTCTCCATCCTCACATTTTTTGGCAAAAATAAAGTGGGCCAAAAAGTGGGCCCAAATTTGGGCCCGAATATAGAAAGTGGGTCGGCCCGACTTGGGCCCAACACGGCACGACATGGGCCGTGCTGGGCCTACTCTTTAAAAAATGGGCCGGCCTGACTCGGCACGAAAATAATATGGGCCAGGCCCGGCCCGACCCGAATTTAACGGAGGCACGAAAATGTGGGCCAGGCTGGGTCGGGCCGGCCTACATTTACACCTCTACCCTAGACTGTGTCATGCATGTAGCACTATTCCTTTTTAAGGAGTATTTTATTTTTCCTATTTGCTTTTATTTATTTATTTACTTAAAATAAATAAATCCCACAAAATATGTTATCTTTTTAAGGGAAAATTCACAACCATAATTCAAAATTTAAATTTTAAATTTTAAATTCAAAATTCAAATTAATGAACATCATTATCATCATCTTTTTAAAAATCAATAAATCAAAACTATTTTGACTTACAATTTTTATTTTCTCCCACTCAAATAAAATAATTAATTAATTTATTTTTTATATATATTTCAAAATTCTATATTTAAATAAATAAATATATTTTTCAAAATTTAATAATTAATTCCAAATTAATTATTCAACCTCAATTATCATATAATTGTATATTTGACCCGAAGAATAAAATTCTTCTCAAATTTCTAAATTACAATTTTACCCTTGTATCAACTCTTACCTTGATATGGTGTTGATAGAGTCACCCTGGAGACCTATGAACCTATAATATCAAGCTCTAATAAATATTATATTATTAATCAAATATCTTTGATTAAATAATCATATTTATTAATCTCATGATTACTCCACTAAAAATATGAGATTGAACTCTTGATAATTTTAAATGTTGTACCCTAATTTTAGCACGAGTTTACTCACTTAGATCGGGTATAGCTGGCAGGTATATACGTGAAAAAAGATAATCAAGTAGAATATCTAATCATTAACCACTTGAGCAGCTCGAGGTTCATGGTGGTCAGATCCGATATTGGGCGTCCTGGACCATTACGAGCTAGGAGTCAGATAGCTATCAAGCTTGAGCTCGTTTGAGATATAAAACTCATGAGGACCCAAATATAACACATACTAAAGGATCCCAAGAGACTCGGGGATTCTTTATACGTTCATTAATGACCAGGTTGCATCATATTTATGTCATTTATTACCTAAGATAGCAGGAACATGTTTATTGTGTTATCTGATCATATCCCAATGTAAATGGGAATAATCTATATTAATTATATACCATATATGTAATTACACGGTTACCCAAACCTGTCCATGGAATTCCCCTATAAATACTGAGAATATTGGACAGGAAGGGGGACCATTATTCTGGATTATCGAAACTCTGCCAAAATAGAGAGAGAAATAGTAATAATATTGACTCGTGGACTAGGTGGATTTTAACCACTGAACCACGTAAAAGTTCGGTGCTTTGAGTGAGTTCTTGTTATTTCATTACGGTTTATTACTAAGCACTAATTTGCCCTTTTTACCTCTTAATTTCTCGTTGGCGAAAAACCGCATCAATAGCTTGGTGCTTTCATTGAGAGCTCATTAGTGCTACTCAAATTCCAGTCAATTTTCATCATGGTGGTCACTCACTCAATGCACGACAGTGAGGCAGAATGGCCTAGTGGCCAAGAGGCCCATCATACTGCTGTTTCCAATGAAGGAGGTTCGGATGTTCAGCAACGTCCGGGAAAACAACTAGCAGGTCAGGGCGATACTAGGAGTTCGGCGTCGTTACCACCAAATCCTAATCTAGGCTATCTGATAGCCACCGAGATGGAAAATATGCAGCTGAGGAGCCATCTCGCTAGGGAAAACAGGCATATTGCGGAGGTCTTGGCTCGGTTACCCCCTCTTGCAACCAACGTTAATGTTGGAATGAGGCAAAGTGGGTCTCATAAGTCCCACAGGAATAATCGATCCAAACCTTGTCGATCAGTCAGAACCGCCACTCCAAGTTTGTATCTATGGGGCGAGAGCTTCTGTTGCAGGAACCAACTAGACCCCTGTCCAAATTGGTGGAGTGGTAACATATGTTGCAGCTACGGCTCAAATCATTACCCAGAATAACCAAGGGGGAATAACAAAAGAAAGGGGAATGGTGAGGGCGACCAGAGCGGGACAAAGAAAAAAAATCCTAGGGAGAAATTCAAGCCTGTCTATGCTACCTATACCGACCTAACGGACACTCGGGAGCACATTTTTCTGGCAAATTCTAATCGCCTTCCATGGTAGAAGCCAGAACCATTGAGGAACCAAAGGGCGAAGAGAGATCCCTAAAAATTCTTCCGATTCCATAATGACATCAATCATAACACTGAAGACTATCGGCAGTTGAAGGATGAGATTGAAACTCTCATTAGAGCTGGACCGTTGGCCCAGTACGCCTGAAATTGGGTAGTCCTTTGTTAGCCCGCCGGGCAGAATCCTCAGTCAGTCCCTAAAGCTCTGATAGGCCAAGCCGGGGCTTAGGCAGGTCAGGTCGAACCTCCTCTGATAGTTATGGTAGACATAACCACTATTGCAGGAGGGCCTCATTTGGCTGGCACGAGAAGCGGGGCCCAAAAGGGGTACATTAACGAACCGAAGTCTCATAACGGGATGGAGTTCGTCCCGGAGCAACGGTTATCAAAACTTCAGCGATTGGAAAAACAACCAATCATTTTCATGGAAGAGGATGCTAGCCAAGTCCAATTCCCACATAATGATGTGCTGGTGGTAACCATTCAGCTCACAAACCGAAGGGTCTGAAGAACACTAGTGGACAACGGGAGTTCTGTAAATCTACTTTTCAGGACAACCATAGAAAAAATGGGGTTATATGTAAATGATTTGAAGGCGACCTCGATGACTTTGTATGGGGTTTTGGGAGAAGGGTCAGCAGCCATCGGGACGATCGGACTGGTGGTGACATTGGGAGAAGAGACACAAACTGTTTCCAAATTACTCAAGTTTGTGGTAATCGATTGTTCGGCTACATACAATGAGATTTTGGGCTGATCTGCGCTGATGGCATTTGAAGCCATAACCTCTATCCACCACCTGGCAATGAAATTCCCCTCAGCTATGGGGATATGTACAGTTAAAGGTGATCAGCTCATTGCCAGGGAATGCTATACCGTTTCTATGAAGGGAAAATCACAACCCGAGCAGCAAACGATGGTCATAAGTGACAGAGACGAGGAGTTCAAGGAAGTAGAAGTTACGCATGGGATGGAAGAACCTCAGCAAAAATAGGATAGTGAGGTTGCCCAATGCGACGACATTGACCCGCGGGTAGGAAAAGATAGATCAGAGCTCAAAGCCATAGAAGTGCTTGATGAAGCAAACATTGATCCCAAGGAAGCTTCAAGAGTCGTAAAGATTGGAAAGAATCTCGATGACAAAAGAAAGGAGCTGGTCCATTTTTTTTACAGGAAAACCTGGATGTCTTCGCTTGGTCACAAGAAGATATGGTGAGAATCAGTCCTGATATAATAATGCACACCTTAAATTTGGACAAGAATGTGCCTGCGAAATCCCAAAAACGGAGATGTTTGTGAACGGTCCGAGCTGAAGCCCTTGAGGAAGAAGTAGATTGGTTACTAAAATGCGGGTTTATCCGAGAAGCAAAATATTTGATCTGGGTTGCCAATCCCGTGCTAGTCTTGAAGCCGAATGGGAAGTGGAGAACTTGTATTGACTTCTCTGACCTAAACAAAGCTTGTCCCAAGGACTATTTCCCATTGCCTAACTGGAAGGGTGGCGGCTTTGAATCGCTTCATTTAAAAATCCACTGACAAGTGTCTGCCATTCTACAACTTGCTTAGAGGAAACAAGAAATTTGAGTGGACCGAGGAGTGCAAACAGGCATACCACGACCTAAAAACACAGCTGGCCGAGCCCCCGGTACTATCTAAACAAATGTCTGGAGAGTCTTTGTTCCTTTATCTGGCCATGACAGAGAATGCAGTCAGTGCCATGTTAGTTCGAGAAGAAGGCCATGCTCAGAAACTAGTATATTATGTGAGCAAGAGACTTCTCGGAGCTGATTCACGATACCCACTGAAAGAGAAGCTGGCATTTTGTCTAATATTGGCTTCCAGAAAGCTCCGACCATACTTCTAGTCCTATTCTATCAACGTCTTAACTGGCCAACCTTTAAGGCAGGTTCTGCAAAAACTTGAAACGTCAGAAGTATTTTGAAATAATCCATCAAACCTAGCCGGTTCGAGATATTGTACATGCCACGGACCTCAATCAAGACTCAGGCCCTTGCCGATTTTATGGAAAAATGCACCGTTTTCAAGAAGAGCTCTTGAGGGAGCTGGTGCAGGAGTTATGGAAAATCTTCATTGACGGATCATCAAACGAGAATGGATCAGGAGCTGGGATCATCTTAATCTCACCAGAAGGGCACTAGTTCCATACAACTTTGAGATTCGGATTTGAGGCGTCCAATAACGAAGTAGAATATGAGGCCTTGCTGGAAGGGTTGAGGGTTGCAAGAGAGCTGAAGGCGAAAGCCATCCAGTGCTATAGTGATTCCCAGCTCGTGGTGAATCAAGTATTGGGAGAATACCAAGCTCAAGGCATCAAGATGGCAGCCTATCTAGCTAAGGTAAAAGGGCAACTTTCTGAATTTGAGTACAACTTTATTGAACAGATACCCTGCGAGCAGAATTCTAACGCTGACACTTTGGCACGACTTGCTACCACAAAAGAGCCTGAAACATTAAATGTAGTGCCAGTGGAATTCTTGGATAGCCCAAGTGTAACAGGAGAAGCAACAGAGGTCAGAATGATTGATGTAAGACCAACTTGGATGACCCCTATAATGGAGTATCTCGCAACTGGAAAGTTACCCGATGATAGAAAGACGCGAGAAAAATACTCTATCAAGTTCTAAGGTACGTAATAGTCGACGGGACCTTATATCGGCATGGCCATTCATTGCCTCTCCTACGATGTGTTCCGCTCGAGGAAGCAAAAACCATTTTGCAAGAAATACACGAAGGTTTTTGTGGAGATCATGCTGGAGGGAAAAACCAAGCGCTGAAGGTACTGAGACAGGGCTATTTTTGGCCCACATTAACCAAAGATTCGACCTTGTATGTCCAGAAGTGTCACAAATGCCATCTTTTTTCCATAGTTTCCCAAGATGCTCCAGTCGAGCTAACAATGATTACCTCCCCGTGGCCATTTGCAGCATGGGGAATTGACGTGATAGGTTCCCTACCCATGGGAAAGGGAGGAGTTTGATATGCGGTGGTAGCGATCGATTGCTTCACGAAGTGGGTGGAAGCAGAACCTCTAGCAATTATCACCTCAAAGAGGGTCTTGGATTTCGTGGTGAAAAATATCATCTGTTGATTTGGACTCTCTAAGAAGATCGTGTCAGACAATGGGACACAGTTCAATAGTGATCTCTTCACAAACTTTTGAGAAAAATATGGCATAACGAAGAGTTTCTTGTTGGTAGTATACCCACAAGTCAATGGGTAGGTTGAGGTTGTAAATAAGAACCTTAAGGAGAGCTTAAAGAAGAGGTTAGAGGAATCCAAGGGATTATGGCCCGAACAACTCCCACAAGTACTCTGGGCTTATCGAACTTCTCACAGAAACACCATAGGCACACTCCTTTTTCCCTAAAGTTTGGAAGCGAGGCCATGCTTTCAATTGAAGCTATGGTAGCTACTCACTATCAATGTAAGGCTTGTTTATAAAAGTTGTTTCAATTAAATAACAGATGGATTATTAAATAGCCACTTCCCATGGGCTGGGAATAATCTGTATTAATTATATACCATATATGTAATTACGCGGTTTGTTTACACGGTTACCCAAATCTGTCCATGGAATTCCCCTATAAATACTGGGAATATTGGACAAGAAGGGGGACCATTATTCGGGATTACCGAAACTCTTCCAAAATAGAGAGAGAAACAGTAATAACATTGACTCGTGGACTAGGTGGATTTTAACCAATGAACCACGTAACATTTCGGTGCTTTTGAGTGAGTTCTTGTTATTTCATTACGGTTTATTACTTCTGCCCTTTTTACTTCTTAATTTCTCGTTGGCGAAAAACCGCGTCAACAATAAACATATGTTTAGTGAGTACTTTATTAAGAATAAAATCTCCATTGATATAATCATTACATACAGCGTTAATCCTCTATTAATGGTTCATAATTAAAAGGGAATAAAATTACCGTTTTAACCTTTTAGCAATATCTTGTTCCTTGAGTACCATTGACTTTACTAGTGAAGGTTGTGTCACAACAAGTTTGTGACGTGAGCGCTCATAACCTTTTTAGTTCCAAAAGTCAACCCAATAGGGAACCATTATTCAATATATAAGAAGGTATATATTCCATATCTATTAAACTATATTCCATATCTATCTGATCATTCTGACAAACCTTAATGCATGAATCAAAGGATCATATGACATGTATAAGAGTTCATAGTAATCTCAGGATTAAGATCATTGTGTGTATGATCATCATTTTATGTGCTTGATTAATACTACGAAATGATGTTTAAACAACTATTAACAAATCACTAAAGTACCTTCACTAAAGTGTCTTACTACACTAGTTACCCGGATCTAGGTCACTTGTATTAATAACACTAGTAGCAGTAATTAATCTAAAGATTCATAACTTTGTTTTACTACGAATTGTTTTAAGTTCATTATCTCAATCTTGATCCTCTCATACCAATATGAGATTAAGACCACATAGATGAACTTTGGAATTTTCTGATATTTACTTAATATTATCAACATAATATCGGACATAGTCTATATATATAATAATTCAATTCAATTATTTATTTCATTTGAAACATTTGTCAGCTACAATTGCTTTAAGGGCACTATTCCCAACACTTAGGTGGTGTCTTGCAATCAATTACTGCACTAGCTTGTTCTGTCAAGAATGTTGTTTTCTTGACATGGTGCTTTCTTTTGACGGTTCACAAATCCTTGATAACCTTGGCATAAAGCTAGCACTTGTTTGATTCCTCTAGCTTCTATGGTTGAAAGAGCCTCAACTTGTCAACTACAATTGCTTTAAAGGCACTATTCCCAACAATCTCCCACTTGCCTTCAAGCAAATTGAGGCATCTCTCTCAATGTGTCACTCACATTTTCCTAAACGAACTTGTCTAACAAAATCTTTGTAAATATTTTTGTAAGAAATTGTTTTGAAGCTATCTTCAAGATCATTACATCAATTATGTAAAATTGTCTCGAATTAAATGATACTTCATTTCATGTGCTTTCCCTCTCATGATTTCTAGTTTTTCTAGAATATTTATATCTTCATTGTTTTCGCAATGAGATACTAGTAGTTTATTCAAGTCCGAAACCCTTTCTAGAATGGCAAAGAACTCAACTAAATCAAATAGCCTATTTAACTGCGCAGTAGCTGTTACATTTCGACTTCTACGGTGAAACATACAATTCTGAAATGTCCAACACATTTCCAGATTAATGTGTTTCCTCCACAGTTATAGAAACTGATTCTGATATCAATCTTTGAAGATTTCTATCTAGTTTAAAAATTAGCTCATCCTTTGGGATTTTAGGTCACTGCCTAAATACACAAACATATAATCTCCATTATATTCAAGATACTCAAAAATTTAAGTCCTTATAATTATTCAATGACTCAATCCATCATTGGATTGACAAATGCTGACTATTCCCACCGTTTAACAAATGTTAATTTGAAGACATAACATTCGATACGTTAAACAGTCAATCACTGAGTTGTAGGAATAGTGTCTCATGTTATTCTTTTCTTGTATAAGAATAAATAGACATTATTATTTAAATAATACATCCTCCTGACGAGGAAGGCAAAAATCATTTCTTGGATTTTTTAAACTACAGTATTTAAGCTTCTTATCTATATAAGTCACTTGAGACAGTGCCAAAAGATTGTTTTTTCAATCTCTATAGATTTGAATGTATAGAACATGTTTGGATTTTCCAAATCTAATATTTAGAAATTTTCAACTAACCATTTATTTTCTATTGATAATTTATCTATATCATTCCCAATAATGTTCAGAATGTTATCAACATGAAGAATAAGAATCACAATAGAATTTTTTTGGCCGAGATCTTCAAATGGTTTTGTCATGTTAGCCATTCAGAAAAGACTACGTAGACATCCATTTTATTAAATCCCATAATCCCTGCATAAAGCAATGGATAAGAGTATCTAAACAGATTTAAGCTTGGTTACAGTAGAAGGTATTTATTTGAGTAATAAATTTCTTCTTTCTGTTTATAGCATTTGGCTATTAACCTTACTTTGAAAAGTCTGTACTTTCCTCTGTTCTCCTCTTCATCTTGAATATCCTGTTGCAAACTAAAGTTTAATGAACTTTAGTTGGATGTTCAAGAATCCAAATGTCATAGGAATTCCAAATTCCATTTCTAGATTCATGGTGTTTTAACCATTGTTTTCTGTTAAAACCTTTCATTACATACTAGTATGTGAAATGAAATATAGTTAGATTGTGTTATACACAACCAACTAAACTTTATGTTTGTAACAGAGTAGTTACTAACTAATGCTCCCACTACAATAAAGCTTTACAAAATTTGTGATATTCTTTGATTTTATCATTGTTAATTATTAGTAACTTGCTTACTTGACTTATAGTCCTTATTTCTAGTACAAGTTAACTAGAAAAATAATGATTATAATATTCATGCTTCATTAAGTAGCATTTAAGAGATGCAAACACTTTTGTAGTCTTTTATGATTATTAAATTGTTTCACTAAATGACTTCATGGAAAACTTTCAAGTTATTCACATAACCACTTGTGAATCCCAACTTTTAAGTCTTTGATGATGTACAACCAAACATGTACAGAGTATAACAAGTGTCAAAATTATAGAAATAATAAAGACGATAATGATCACTCATTATCTATTTAATCTTATCTAATATGATTATATTCCATTTCCAAAATACTAATGTTGCTTAGCATTCTAGTTGTATGTGACTTGAGTTTGAATTCAAAGTTCACATGCAAACTAATTAAATTCCAAATTTGAGTTTTGACTTCCTTTTGATAAGATCAAACAAGTCTTTAAGTGACTTTGCTTTGAATGTTGCATGAAAATTTCTAAAAATTTTCTTTGCATTCAACAAAAGTAAACATATCTTAAAAAAATGTCAATCAATATTGACTTACTATTTATTATCTATTTTAGCTTTGCACATTAAAAGGTTCAGCATACATCTCTATGTATTAGCTAAATAATTATGTGATTTTTGAGCCTTTATTAGAAAAAGATCTTTTGGTTAACTTTAATTAATAGACTATATAAACAAGGACGTTCTAATAAAAGACTGTCTTTATTTGTTTTATGTGTCTAATTAATTATAAACCAATCTAAAAAATAATTCGCATATATGTTTCACTTAATTGTTGTTGGAATAATATGCCTTATTTATTAAATCTATGATTTGCACAATAATGAATAATTCATAACTATCATTTATACTCATTGATGAAATAGGTAGAACAAATATATTTCAAAATAACAACTGAATTTATTATTTAAAAGAAATATTAAACTTGTTCACTCATCAAATAAAAGAATATAAAATATAGTTTCTAGAAAGAATTCTAGAACTAATTTAAAGAAATAGACTAAATCGAAAGTTGAAAATAAAAACTAAATTCCATGCCAGTTATTCCTTGTTCTACCAATCTGCAATACTTTTATTGTTTTTTTCCGCATTTCTTTCTTTTCTTGAATAATGCGTTCCTGAAAACAAGATAAATAATATGGTTTGTGTCATACAAATTTGAATCAACTATTCAAATATATTAAAAGGAGACGAGTAAATCATATTTACCCTTTCTTCTTGTAAACTTCTCAAGTGATCAATAGAGTCTCTTTTGATCTTTTCCCATATCTCGTATGTAGAATTAAGATTTACATATCTCGATTTAACATCATCAGACATAGTCTTCAATATACAATGACGAGCAAAATAATCAGATCTCATCCAATTCGCATATTTTTTATGATCATCATAATCAGATAAAGTTGATGGCTCATCTGGAGGCACATTAATGATTGCATCATCCACTTTTAGTTTACTCATAACTATATGTATGTTTCTGTACCAATCATCAAGATTGTTGAAGTCTAAATGAAAAGTACTTAGGTAGCCGTCATAAGGATTCACATTTTGAGGTCCTTGATTAGGATTAAGAGAATTAACCATTGTCGCTAGAAATAAATAAATAAAATATAATGAATTAAAACATATAATAAATACCATATATTATTTGGAAAAGTAAACATGATGCATGAATGCAACATATAAAAATACATAAAAAATATATACTAATCCACGATAAATTAATTTAAAAATTAATGGACCAGCCTTGGGCTAGGTCAGAACTAACTCCAAATTAATTTTAAGACAAATCTCAATTTCATAAGTGAAAACTTAGAAATGCATTTTTCTCTTTTGACTTATGAACTATCGCTAGTTTGTTCAAGATGCACTAGTCGTGCTCGAAAGCCTAGATACACCTTCAAAGTGTAATCCATTATTTTCAATTAATGACTGAACTCAAGAGTGTGCCTTAGGGTTAGTCAAACTTGAAATACATCACTAATTATATTCTCACAAGAGATGTTGACCTTGAGATAAAATAAACATATTAGGAAGCCTTTCCTTAGGTAGGCCGCAAACGGAGGCGACACAAGGCCATTTCTATGCCTCTCGGTGTTCAATCAATAATGGAGACCGTGAGACTTATTGTCATAACTTCCTCTCCCACTCATTATTTTTGAAAAAAATGTGTTTTTCACAAAATCAATATTTTGTAATTTAGTTGTAAAAATAAGTTTAATTATTTTCACCAAATGATATTCTAATAATTATAATCCAACCAAGCAAAAAAATAAAATGAACAAATTGGCCCTTAATTCTAATTTTAATTTTGATTTAATTAAAAGAATATCATTTTTATTTTAATAAAACATTTTTCATTGAAATAATAAATTAAACAACTTTAATTTTGATTTACCATCTTAACTAATTAAGACTAAATTTATTATTATATGAATTATCATATATAAACATATAATAAAATATAGGACGTTCCTAATAGCATGTTTCTACACGAATGTAATGCATGCTAATTGCATATTGTGTGGGTATATGAATGACATGTTATAATGCATGACAAAATATTAAACACTTTAATCATATTCAAACATTTATAATAAGTAAATAAAAGCGGGTTGGTAACTTTTGGGTATTTCTAGAAAAATTACAACACTTGCAAAATATACATGAAAATGTAACCTAGACTAGCTAAGGTCTGATGAAGAACGCTTTGATCTCGAGCCTTGAGATGTAGTCTTGTTGAGCCAATTAGGGGCCATGAGGGCATTATTGGATTATTATGTGTTGATATGTGATTTAACTGGATATTTATGTGATTATATGAATTGCATGAGTTATATTATGATATGACTGATGATGCATGTTTAAGCATATTAAATGTGTGCAACATGCTCGCTTTTATTTAAAGGGGCATATGTCTAATTTTGACACACTGAGGGTATAAATGTGATTATATGATATTATATGATTGAGACCCATTATTATGTGCACATACTTGAGATATTCAGTAGGAGTCAGTCCTTTTGAGTAAGATAGCGGTCTAGTCACAACATGGATTAATACCAAGCTCAGGGCGAGCCAAGGGGTATTTTGGTAATTCGGTGAGTTACCAGGACTCAGTGGAGTATGAGTCATATTTTAGGAAAAATAGTGATATTTCGGGATTGGCGAAATTAATTGGGAATTATAAGTGTAATGTGAGATAGGAGTGTAAAATGTTAATTTTTCCCTTAGTGGACTTTGAGAAGAAAGTAATTAAGTAGGGGCATTTTTGTCTTTTGGAACATTTGAAATTATAGGATAAGGCTGAGTTTATCAACTCAGAAAAATAGAAGTCTCATTCTCTCTCTCTCTCTCTCTCCAAGTTTTGAGTTTTGATGAGAGTTCTTGAATTTTAAAGTTTAGAAGTAATCATTGGTGGGAATTTAGTTGCTTTGGGAGAACTTAGAGGTTCTTACGCTTACTGAACAACTGGGAATCGTCCTTGGCAGAGGTAACTCTGTTTTTTTAAGATTTTGATTTTGGTTTTGAAAGTTTCTAAAGAATTACTTAGATATTGAGTTTGAGTTAAGTTTTAAGTGTATTATTGTATTTTTCAGCTGTTGGGACCATTATTATGGTCAAAACAGTGTTTCGGGATGGATTTGGGGTCAGTTATGATTTTTGGAATTGCTGGTTAATGAGTTCGTAGGGTCGTGCCATGACGCTGTTCTTGGGGTGCCGTGACCCAGATGAACTCCCATGCCTCGAACCGCCTTAGCATCGCGGTGCTTGGTGTGGCGTGCTGCGACATGACACACCTCCAGGGGCCATTTTGTATGTATGAGCATGCCTTGGTGCTTGATCATTAGTCAAGGATTGCACCAAGTAACCTCAAGGGTAGGGGATGACACTTTTGTAATTATGCATATGCCTCCCAGGAGAAAATCATATATGTTCCTAGGAAGACTTTATTTCCTTAGAAAGCTCCTTAGGGGGAGGTGACCTGGTGACTTAGGGAAGCACCATGGCCACCAGCTGATAGGGGCTTAAGTTGTGTACCCCCTTGCCCTATCAAGGCCTTATATGAATAAAATGATGTTTATCCATGTCCCTTTGTGTATGCTTCCTTTATGGTCTATGTGTTGCTTGTTTGTTACCTTTGTTGGGCCATCGCGTGCCACTTGCCTATGTTGTATGCTCTAATTGATGTGTGGGATGTTGCCTTTGGATGGCTTGCTTTGTGCTTGCTTATGCTTCGTCATTGCCCTTACATGTGCGAGACTTGTAACATGGCTAACTATTGGGTTTTTTTGACGCAGGTGTGAATTTTAGGCTTACTTGCTAGTTGAGAGTGTGAACACGTGCCGCACATTCCGTTAATTCGAGTAGTGAAGTTGGCGGCCCATGACAGTTGGTATTAGAGCCAGGTTAGAGAAAGCTTGGCAACCCTGCATGATGGTGAGCAACACTCAAAGGATCGAAGCGCTGGAGAGGCGCGTTGGAGAGCTAGATGGCCTGGACGAGAGGGTCAGGGATCTTAGCTCTATCAGGCTAGAACCGGAGACGAACAACACACAAAACTGCGTGGCTGTATTGGAGTGAGATACGACCAATTTACTAGCCCGCATAACTGTAATCGAGCGAAAGGAGAACCTTTCAAGTACATCCAATAGTCCTTAAAGGGAGGAATGTATTGAGGCAGTGGAACAAGCGGTGAAAGACCTACAAGAAACACTAAATGATCTTGTAGAGAATTGTAGGGGGTCAGTTAAGGCATTGAAGGGCGAGATGTTGGAGATGAACAATAAACTGAACCTTACAATGAGGGTGGTTAGGAATCAGCTTACAACTGGACCCATTGGCATGGAATACAGAAGGGTAAAAGTGCCTGAGCCGAGGCCCTACGGTGGGGTTAGAGACGCAAAGGACTTAGAAAACTTACTCTTTGATATGGAGCATTACTTCAGAGTCGTGAGAGCTTAATCAAAAGAGGGAAAGGTTGCCATGGCAACAATGTACATGTCTGTGGATGCCAAAGTGTGGTGGAGGACGAAGTACGAAGACATTCAGAATGGCAAATGCACCATATAAACATGGGAAGATCTAAAGAGAGAATTAAAGACGTAGTTTCTCCCTGAAAATGTTGCCTACATAGCTCAACACCAATTGAGAGAGTTGAAGCACACTGGAACAATCCGAGAATACGTGAAGAAATTCTCTGGGTTGATGCTTGATATCAAAGACATGTCTGAAGTGAACAAGCTCTTTGCATTTCACGAAGGTTTGAAGCCTTGGGCAAACCAAGAGCTCGAGAGACAGCGAGTGGCTGACCTGGCCACTGCTCAAGCTGCTGCCGAATGACTGACCGATTACTCATCAGGGAACATTCAATCGAAGAATATTAATCCTTCACCTAGCTAAAGCAACGTTGGGGGTAAAATCGAGAAAGTCTTGGCAGAGCAAGAGCAGGGGAGGAGAGAAGAGGAGTGTGGATCTAACTCTCCTAACAAAGGTAGTAACCCCCCGTTCAAGAAACCTCTTACATGTTGGATTTGTACTAGACTGCATAAATCAAAAGAATGGCCTCACAAATCAAAGATGAGAGCCCTCCAAGCATCATTTCCCCAAGGGGAACAAGCCAGTGAAGAGGAGGATGAGGAATATACGCACATGGGTGCTGTTGACGGTGAGAAATCGTCAACGATGTTAAGTTAGAAAAATCAAAGTATAGAGCTTATAAATGAAGAACTTCAAGAACCTAATAAGAAACTTAGAAAATAGTTGCAGAAGGAAATGGAGAAAAGAACTTGTATTTCTCTTGATACCAAGCTAAAATGTTTTTCAACCCCCCTTCCATGATAAAGTGAGGTTCCCTTTATAGTGGGCTGTAATGGCCCCTAATACATTGCGGTCCCAGGGGACCAGATTTTTCATAAGTACATTGTCAGGGAAGTTGCATTAGACGTAGTGGCACAGGTGGTTGTGGTGTCAGCTTTGGCATGTGTCAGTGGTCTGCAAAAGTACTCCTGCCATGGTACCATGCCGTACCCCCACTACTTGTCGAGTACGAACCTCACAGGCATGCTAGGAGGGTACTTGCCACAAACCATTCTTATGTGACCACTACTTGAAGGGTAGGGGTGTTGTACACTACCTTGGTTCCTTTTGTCTTCTTTGTACCTTCCGTACCTATATGTTAATTCCATCCCTTTCGCCCCTTTAATGGGAGGGAGGGACCATTTATATCTTGAGATCCTCAATATTTGGCTAAGTAATCATACATAGGAATTCCTTTGGAACCTACATGTGAGGCACATCTTGCTGGTGGCACCTCTCCCAAAATTGGATAGGGCCTCTTCAGCAAGCTACAGACCTCAGAAGGTTCATGGGGACCTAAAAAGATAGTTAATTTGGAGTGGTCAAGAGGGAGGTTTTTGACGTAGGCAATTCCTCATGGCCGCACACGAGGTGACATGACCTCGCTGGGCATGTGGGCCTCGTAGGAGCGCGGCATGGTGGCTGCGCGCAGGCCTCACAGGGGCGCGACACGGTAGTTGCACGTGGGTCTTGCGGAGGCACTTCATGGTGCCTGCGCGTGAGGTGAGAAGGCCTCGCTGGGCGCGGGCCTCGCATAGAGTGAAGATCCCTTATCTAGAGAGGTGAGATATTTGAGACCCTCTCGCTGTCCTCGCGAGGCGCTGGGCATGCACGTGAGACAGTGGCGCGAGGCAAGGGGCGTGGCACGGGCCTTGATGCGCGGCTGGTGGTGCGAGGTGCCTGGGTGCACGACACCTAGGCACGGATCTGTAAGATCTTCAGTGTGGTGGGCGAGGCAAAGTGTGCCTGGGCCTCGTGTGGGGTGAGACAGGTCAGTCTCGCAATGGCCTTGCATGAAGCTTGGGTCTTTTAGGAACATGTCCAGTTTGTGGTGTTCACACTTGCCCCCTAGTCTACGAGAGAGTCTTCAGGCTGTCTTGTAGACTTCATGGTGCGATGCATTCGGGATGCCCGTGCGCGAGAGGCCTTGAGACCTTGCTTTTGCAGTTTTTATCGTTCGATTCAATTTGGTTGTATGCTCATTTAAGCCTTATTGTTGTTATTTATTTATTATTTTTTTTAACAATTCTAAGTCCTGTCACACTATCACAACCTTTTCTTTATATATACGTATGTGATAATTTGTTTTTGCTTCTCTATGCTTGAGGTCCTTTTGAGCCCGCTCAAAGGGGTTTGATAGGCCCCTCCTTTTTTTTTTGATCATGTTTGAGGTCCTTTTGAGCCCACATGAAGGGGTTCGATAGGTCTCTCTTTGGTGCACCTTGATTGTATTTATAAGGATATGTTGACCCCTTCGTTTCTAGTTATCATTTAATATACTTTTGTGCGCGCTTATTATTTTTTGCGAGAAGCGTCCTTATCATCATTATGCATAGTACTATTTTTTCAAGGGTCTCTTTTAGGACCCTTTTTGGCTAGACGACTTGGTGGCCGCTCTAGGCTTATCGATGGATGCTCTTCCTAAGGTATTTCCTCTCATGGAGGCATCAACATTTATTAGGAGGCTCTTCTTGTAGGACCTTTTGACCCTCTTTGATGTTCACAAGGGTAGCTAATCCTTGTGAACTCGAGAGATGCCTTGCAAGGTTTTCTTCCTTATATTTTTTTTTATAAGGGGTTTTTTTTATATATAAGGGTCTCGTTTAGGACCCTTTTTTGGCTATATACTCTGCACCCCAAGTGGTTGGCGAGATCTATCTCGTCGGGCACTTTGATCATTTTGCTCATGCACTTTGATAATTCTAATTGGCGATAGGTACACAAGAGTTGGATACGTGCTCATGTAAATGAGGAGTATAACATGCCAATAAAATAAATATTCATTAAAAATATGGAGAGTACATAGGTATTTGGGGCGACGATGTTCTTACTACATATCAGGGCATCTACGTTGCCCCTCTAATTCATAGCTGTTGGGGGGATGGTAACCCTGTTGATTTACCGTACTAGAAGTGAAGCTTTACCCGCTGTTCCTCCTCATGTGCATATGCGCTACCATCGATTCTAATCTCCTTAGTGACTTTGGGGTTGAACTCTCTTGAGTTTGTGCTCCCATGCACTACAATCATCATAAGTTCTGGCAGTCTCATGGCTGAAGGGACGTATTATAACATTCCCTTGCTTCTTTCTGTTCCCCTTTCACACTTGCCACTCCCCCGGGAG
Organism: Humulus lupulus; assembly: GCF_963169125.1. Classification (NCBI taxonomy): domain Eukaryota; kingdom Viridiplantae; phylum Streptophyta; class Magnoliopsida; order Rosales; family Cannabaceae; genus Humulus; species Humulus lupulus. The sequence continues at coordinate 131,928,377 of NC_084801.1, forward strand.
TTGGGAATTTTATGGCCAAGCGGTATACTGAGGTTATCGTCTTCAATTCTCTCAGGGAGGATCTCCCTAATACCGTATTGAAGGCCGAGGAACAACTTACTATGACAAAGTTTGTCATTACAGTGCTCTGTCTGGGCGGCTCTCCCATGGTGAGGGCTAACTCGATTGTGCCCAAGGGTTGTATCGAGTCTCCTGTAAACCCATACAGGAAGGTGTTACATGGCTTTAGGTTCTTGATACCCAGTCCCATCTTCTCTAAGGCCGGGTGATATAGGATATCTACGGAGTTTCCATTGCCCACCAGAACCCGATGTACCATCATGTTTGCAAGTTGAACAGTCAACACCAGGGGGTCATTGTGAGGGAAATGCACACCTCGCGCATCTTCTTCGTTGAAGGTTACTGAGTCATTTTCCCCTTTAAATTTTTTTGGGGGTCGTTGTTCTAGGCTTAGCATGCATGAGGGTGGGATTTTTCTGGCTTCCTTGGCATACCTATCTCGCCATTTTCTCGATTCTCCTCCGAATCCTGGTCCTTCGAAGATCATCCTCACCTCTCCTTGCACTTCTGGGGCTACATCTCGCGCTCGTGGCGAGGGTTGTCTATCATCTGGCCTTTCATTATCTCTTTAGACGTATCTACCCAAGTGCCCCCTGCGTACGAGTTCCTCTATTTCCACCTTTAAATGAGTGCATTCCACGGTGGTGTGGCCAATGTCTTTATGATACTGACAATACTTTCCAGGGTCTCTCTTTGAACGATCTCTCTTCATTGGTGGGGGTCTCCTGAAGGGGACCTGATTCTCGTTTGCTATGAAGATATGCTCCCTAGTATGCGTCAGGTCGGTGTAGAAGGTGTGGGATGTTTGCCTAGGGTTACCTCCGTATTTGTGCTTCCTCTAGTGGTCGTCTCTTGGGCCTTCGTATACCCTTTTCATTTTTTCGTTATTCAAACTTTCAGGGGCTGAGTGCTTGACAACTGATGCCTTCAAGTTCTCATGGTTGTCTTCGACACGAATGTACTTTTGGGCCCGCTCGTAGAAATCGTCTAAGTTTGTGACCACCCTTTTGAGCATGTTATCCCAAAGCTTACTGCCTAGGCGCACTCCGACCGTGATTGCCATCTTTAGTTCTCCCCTGGTCAGGCTTCCCACTTTAGCCGCCTCCATGTTGAACCTATGGATGTAGCTCTTCTAGCTCTCTCCTTGACCTTGCTTTATATTAGCGAGGCTAGTGCCAGGTAGGATATAATCGCATATGGCATGATGTTGTCGGAGGAACTCATTGGAAAATTGTTGCCATGACCTAATAGACCCTGGTCGGAGTCTTTTGAACCATTTGTAAGCATGTCCTTTTAACGTGACAGCGAAGCAGTGGCACCGGGCCCTGCTATTAATTCCTCTATGCTTCATTAGGTCATTGAACGTGTCTAGATGGTATTTGGGTTCTGTATTTCCCTCATAAGGAGTCATATGAGGTTCTTTAAAGTTAGCTGGGAGTCGTTCCAACTGTTTTTCTCGTGTGAAGGGTGAATCGTAGTCGAACTCTTCATCGGTAGTGTGCCCCCCAGACACCGTGACGATCTTGCTCCGAAGGCTCCTCATCTCGGGGTCTAGCTCTTGTCGCCTCATATTCAAGGATTCCCTCAGCTCGGTAGGGTCGGCCTTTCTCTTTTCTCTACCCTTCGGAGGGGCCATAGGAGGTGTTGTCCTTACTTCTGACCTCCTTCTATTGAGCTTTTCTCTTAGGTCAGGTGGCGCCTCCCTAGAGGTGACTTCAGCTTCATTAGGAGGGTTAGCGTTGTTCTTCTGCTCTGGCATCTGGGGCTGCTTCACCTTCCCAGGATGTTCACGTTGCTTTGTTCGAGAGGTATTATTGGTGGAGAGCCGAGTCCTCCCATCATCCTCAAGGACCATGGTTTCTCCACCCTCTGGGCCTTTTTCCTTTCGTCTAGGAAAGGGCACGCCTGATTTTCCTTGTAGCAGGTCGTTCAACAGCTCTTGCATATCTTCTAATATGGTTTTTAGCCTTTGGTTCTTCCAGTGTAACTCATGTATCTCCTCTTCGTAGAATTGAGACCTAGAGCTCGAGCTTATAGAATGCACTCGGTGACTCTTGTCCGGCCTGTGCGTTGATGGACCTGGATTTTGCTGGCTGGAGTTCGACATCCGTGGTGGCCTTGGGGGTGGAAACTCTCTGGCATCTCTAGGTGGAGCAGCCGCGGATCGCGGATGGTTCTCATCAGGCTGGACAGCTGGGGATGAAGCCTCCCTTTCATCCCTTGGAACCGTGGGCTCCTTTGGGGTATCCACACTTTTGGGTGGCAGAGGATTCTTCATGGAGGCTTTCAGCTAATCTCCATCAAGTTAGATCTCCACCTCTCATGGCTCTCTTAGTCGCTTAGAATGTCTTACCATCTTTTCCTGCCAAAATCAATGGAAGAACATTGGCTTGGCACTTATCCTTCCCACAGATGGCGCTAAACTGTTAATGGTGAGAACTCATCAATGATGTTAAGTTAGAAAAATCAAAGTATAGAGCTTATAAATGAAGAACTTCAAGAACCTAATAAGAAACTTAGAAAATAGTTGCATAAGGAAATGGAGAAAAGAACTTGTATTTCTCTTGATACCAAGCTACAATGTTTTTTCGACCCCCCTTCCATGATAAAGTGAGGTTCCCTTTATAGTGGGCTGTAATGGCCCCTAATACATTGCGGTCCCAGGGGACCATATTGTTCACAAGTACATTGTCAGGGAAGTTGCATTAGGCGTAGTGGCACATGTGGTTGTGGTGTCGGCTTTGGTATGTGTTAGTGGTCTGCAAAAGTACTCCTGCCATGGTACCATGCCGTACCCCCACTACTTGTCAAGTACGAACCTCACAGGCATGCTAGGAGGGTACTTGCCACGTACCATTCTTATGCGATCACTACTTGAAGGGTAGGGGTGTTGTACACTACCTTGGTTCATTTTGTCTTGTTTGTACCTTCTGTACCTATACGTGAATTCCATCCCTTTCGCCCCTTTAATGGGGGTGGGGAGCTATCTTGAGCTCCTCAATATTTGGCTAAGTAATCATACATGGGAATTCCTTTGGAACCTACGTGTGAGGCGCATCTTGCTGGTGGCATTTCTCCAAAAATGGGATAGGGCCTCTTTAGCAAGCTACATACCTCAAAAGGTTCATGGGGACCTAACAAGATAGTTCCATTGGAGTAGTCAAGAGGGAGGTCTTCGACGTACGCAATGCCTTATGGCCGCACGCAAGGTGAGATGGTCTCGCTAGGCATGTGGGCTTCGCAGGGGCGCGACATGGTGGGTGCACGCGAGCCTCGCAGGGGTGCGACACGGTAGCTGCACGTGGGTCTCGTGGAGGCACTTCAAGGTGCCCGCACGTGAGGCAAGATGGCCTTGCTAGGCGTGGGCCTTGCGTAGCATGAAGATCCCTTATCTGGAGAGGTGAGATATTTGAGACCCTCTCGCTGTCCTCGCGAGGCGCTGGGCATACACGCGAGACGGTGGCGCGAGGTGAGGGGTGTGGGACAGGCCTTGGCACACGGCTGGTGGCGCGAGGTGCCTGGTTGCGCGACACCAAGGCACAGGTCTGTAAGACCTTCAGTGTGGTGGGCGAGGCCAAGTGTGCCTAGGCCTCGTGTGGGGCGAGACAGGTTAGTCTCGCAATGGCCTTGCGTGAAGCTTGGGTCTTTCAGGAACATGTCCAGTTTGTGGTGTTCACAGGTGCCCTCCGGATGCTAAATGCTTTCAAGAAACATGGTGCAAAAGTGAAGAAGACCCTTGGAAAAGGATTAATGTATGTGGACGCCACTCTAAACGGTGAAATGGCTGGAAGCGCGATGATTGACCCGGGCTCCACTCACAACTTCATTTTAAAGATTGAAGCTAAACATCTGGGACTGAAATGGGAGAAGGACTATGGCCACATGAAAGCGGTTAATTTAGAAGCTTTAGCCACAACCGGCGTGGCTAAGAAGGTGAACATGAAGATCGGCTCGTGGGAGGGGAAAACTGACTTGGTGGTCGTGCGAATGGACGACTTTGTTGTGATATTGGGTATGGAATTTCTTACTGAGAAGGGAGCTATTCCCATCCCAGCTACGGGAAGTTTACTCATAATGGGAGAGACACCTGTAGTGGTGCCTGCTAAGGTGGAGTAGCCCCTAAAAACCATGTTGTTGTCATCCTTGAAATTTAAGAAGGGCATGAAAAGACAAGAACCCACGTATATTGCCCTACCCACAGTACACGAGGATACGGTGGATGAAGTCATTCCACCAGAGATTCGAATGGTCTTGAAGAAGTATGGAGATGTTATGCCGGATCAACTCCCCAAAGCCTTGCCACCTAGAAGAGGGATTGATCATCAGATCGAATTGGTGCCTAGCGCCAAACCACCCACAAAAGCAGCCTATAGGATGGCACCCCTTGAACTAGAAGAACTGAGGAAGCAGTTGAAGGAATTACTAGAGGTAGGCTTCATTAGACCATTGAAGGCACCATTTGGTGCGCTTGTGCTATTTCAGAAGAAGCACGACAAGAGCTTGACACTGTTTATTGATTATCAGGATCTCAACAAGGTGATAGTGCGTAATACGTACCCCATCCCCTTGATCGTAGACTTGTTTGACCAGTTAAGTGGAGCAAAATTCTTTACCAAATTGGATTTGAGATCGGGCTACTATCATGTGCAGATAGCAGAAGGGGATGAGCCAAAGACAAAGTGTGTGACTCAATATGAAGCATTCGAGTTCCGGGTCATGCCGTTTGGGTTGACAAACGCACCAGCCACATTCTGTATGTTGATGAACCAAGTTTTCCATGAGTACCTAGATAATTTTTTGGTAGTCTACTTGGATGACATTGTTGTTTACAACTCCACAATAGAAGAACATCAACGACACTTAGCTCAAGTGTTTCATAAATTTAGAGAGAACCAACTTTAAGTGAAGCGAGAGAAGTGCTCCTTCGCACAAGAGAGAATCAATTTCCTAGGCCACATTGTAAAACGTGGTCGGATACGCATGGATCTAGAGAAGGTGCAGACTATTCAAGAATGGAAGGCCCCCACCAATTTGAAAGAACTACGCTCTTTCCTTGGTTTAGCCAACTATTATCAAAGATTTGTGGAGGGCTATTCAAGAAGAGCGGCACCCTTGACTGAGTTGTTGAAGAAGGGTGTAACTTGGATGTGGACTGATAGGTGTGTCGAAGCATTGAGAGTCTGAAGGAAGCCATGATGCGAGATCCTGTCGGCTAGCGCGAGATCCTCACCCAGCCAAAGCTTACCCTTAAGCAAGCAAGATGGCAAGAGTTCATAGCAGAATTTGACTTTCATTTCAAACACAAGGTGGGCCGTCTAAACCAAGCAGCCGATGCCCTGAGTTGCAAGGCTAAGTTAGCGGCTCTAAAGTTGCTAGCAAATATGTCGGCTAGTGCGGTGACTACTCCCATCCGAGAGCGCACTAAGGAGAACCTGGTGAAAGACCCGGTGGTGAAGACCATCATGAATCTCGCAAAAGAGGGAAAGACTCGCCAGTTTTGGGTGGAAGACGATATTTTGTGGGCCAAGGGTGGCCGCTTATATGTTCCAAAGATGGGAGATTTGCGGAGGACACTAATGAGTGAGTGTCACGACACCTTGTAGGCGAGACATCCATGGTGGCAGAGAACACATGCTCTATTGAAGCAGGGGTACTACTGGCCACAAATGCGCGATGATATCGTGGAGTATACCAAGACCTGTCTCACCTGCCAGCAAGACAAAGTGGAGAGACACAAGACGCCAGAGTTGTTAGAGTCTTTGTTAGTCCCAAGCCGACCATGGGAAAGTGTGTCGCTTGACTTCATTACCAGTCTACCGAAGACAAGAGGCTTGAGTGCGATCCTAGTGATCGTGGATAGATTTTCAAATTATGCAACCTTCATACCAGTGTCAAAGTATTCCTCGGCAGAAGAGACATCAAGAATTTTCTTTAAGTATGTTGTTAAGTATTGGGGAGTACCCCAAAATATAGTTAGTGACCGAGAGGGAAGATTCACAGGGACCTTTTGGTCTGAGTTATTTAACCTTTTGGGGTCACAACTAAACATTTCCTTGAGCTACCATCCCCAAATAGACGGACAGACTGAAAGATTCAATAGAATGCTGGAAGAGTACTTGCGGCATTTTGTCAGCGCCAACCAAAAGAATTGGCCGCAACTACTAGACGTAGCTCAATTTTGCTTTCACTCTCAGAAGAGTTCTTCGTCAAACAAGAGTGCTTTTGAAGTTGTCAACGTCCAGAAACCACTGTTACCCCCATAGAGTGGATGAGTATCGAGGAAGAAATCCGAGAGCCTTTAATTTTACGAAAGACTGGAAGAAAACAACCGAGATTGCCCGAGCCTATCTGGAGAAGGCATCAAAGAGAATGAAGAAGTGGGCAGATAAAAAAAGACGACTGCTGGAATTCAAAGCAGGCGACTTAGTGATGATCAAGCTGAGGCCTGAACAACTGAGATTCCGAGGGAATAAGGACATCAAACTTGTCCGCAAATATGAGGGTCCTGTTCCAGTCATCTCAAAAGTGGGCCTAACCTCCTACAAAGTCAGCTTACCAGAATGGATGAAGACACACCCGGTCTTGCACGTCAGCAACCTCAAACCGTGTCATGAAGATCTAAAAGATCCAGCTCGCAACTAGTCTACCAGAGAAGGAGTCAGCGTTAAGCCACGAAGCAGCAGACAACCAGAAGAAATCCTAGCAGAGAGGATTGTCATCATGGACAGAAAGAATAAGAAAGAGTTTCTGGTGAAGTGGAAAGGGCTCGGAGATGAAGAAATTTGCTGGGAGAGGGCGGAGGACTTGCACAAGCTTACGCAAAAGATTGAAGATCAGCAAAGAGCAGGTTCGTCGAGGACGCCGAAGATTTAGGTGGGGGAGAGTGTGGCGTGCTGCGACATGACACACCTCCAGGGGGCCATTTTGTATGTATGATCATGCCTTGGTGCTTAATCATTAGTCAAGTCTTGCACCAAGTAACCTCAAGGGTAGTGGATGGCACTTTTGTAATTATGCATATGTCTCACAAGAGAAAATCATATATGTTCCTGGGAAGACTTTATTTCCTTAGAAAGCTTCTTAAAGGGAGGTGACCTAGTGACTTAGGGAAGCACCATGGCCACTAGCAGATAGGGGCTTAAGCTGTGTACTCCCTTGCCCTATCAAGGCCTTATATGAATAAAATGATGTTTATCCATGTCCCTTTGTGTATGCTTCCTTTATGGTCTATGTGTTGCTTTTTTGTTACCTTTGTTGGGCCATCGCGTGCCACTTGCCTATGTTGTATGCTCTAATTGTTGTGTGGGATGTTGCCTTTGGATGGCTTGCTTTGTGCTTTCTCATTGCCTTTACATGTACGAGACTTGTAACTTGGCTAACCGTTGGGTTTGTTTGCCGCATGTGTGAAATTTAGGCTTACTTGCTAGCTGAGAGTGCGAACATGTGCTTCATGTTTCGTCAATTCAAGTAGTGAAGTTGGCGGCCCGTGACACTTGGTGGGCTGCACCACAGCTCATGTGCAGGAATTTTTGGGCTCTGTGCCAAGTTGAGTGTCGCGACCCTTTTAGGGGCGTGCCACGACTCAAATAGAGAAATGTGAGGAAAATGTGTTTTGGGTTGTGGGAACCCAAACCTAAAGGCTCACGAATGGTTCTACTACACGATTTAGTAGAATTCAAGGTCTTGGAGGATATGACTTGGTATGGAAACCTTTATTGGTTCATTTCTTGATATTTATTCCTTGTTATGATTGTGACTAGGGTTTACTGTTAGGCTAGGGAGGAAAGGATCACATTCAGGGTCACCATACTTTAATCGCTCAGGACTTGAGGAAAGAAAACTGCACCTGGACTGTTGTTAGGGCTTGAGCCCAGTTATCGAACATGATTATAACCATGCTTAGAATTTTTTGTTAAACATGTTTGTTGTGTTGTGCCTACTTGTGTTGTGTGATGACTGTGTTATCTGTTATACCTGATTGAAAAGCTTGGCTTACAAGTCGAGGGCAACAACAGCGTGCTGAACGCAGGCCAATGTTATTTATCTGTTATACCTGGTTGAAAAGCTCAGATTATAAGTTGAGAGAGGCAACAACGTTCTGAATGTAGGCTGATGTGGTTAAGCCAACCTAGAAGAGTGATATACGCTTGAACGAACCTATGGCTGCCTGGAAAAATAAAGCGCAAGATGTGCTGGGCTAGCTATAAGGCTAGTTAGATAGGAATAAGGTAGTGGGCCCCCAGTGCAACTCTATAGGCGCTTATGTGGATTAAAAAGCTCGGCTTATAAGTCTAGGGTGGCATTAGCGTGCAGAACACAGGCTGAAAAGGCAGGGCCAATATAAAAGCTCGGCTTATAAGCCGTGGACGACATTAGAGTGCAGAAGACATGCCATAGACGTTTGGATGTACGTCTGGATGAATCTATAGATGCTTGGAACATGGAGCGTGGTGCACGCTTGACCGACTCTATAGACGTTTCCAAAAAGAATAGTGCGATGGGCACCTGTGTGGCTCCATAACCACTTAAATGGAGTAAATGCATGCAGAAGTATGTTTATTACTTCTAGGCATGTTGACTATGATTTTGTAATCAGTTGATTAACGACTTATGAGCATGTTTATGTTTTCTTGCTGAGCCATGGCTCACGGGTGCTACGTGGTGCATATAAGGGCAAGGGAAAGCTGGAACAGCCATGAGTTGGAGAGCTTTAGAGGTATAGTATACATATGGGTTCTGCTCGACCGCCACGACCGATGATATTGTTGGAACTAGGGTTGGGCCCTGAATTGGCTTGTGATACATTTATGTTTCGAGAGGATGCCTAAATTTGGTGGGAAGTGGTATCCTAGACCAGAAATGTGAAAACCCTGAGCTGGAAAGAGTTTAGAGAGTTTTTTAACGATAAATATTATAATGATGTAGTCAGAGCTGCAAAGATAGATGAGTTTAGTAATTTGGTGTAGGGCACCATGACAGTGGTAGAGTACACTCTGAAATTTGATAGGTTAGCCAAGTTCACTTTTGACTTGGTGTCAACTGATGTAATAAGAAATGAGAGGTTTGTTTGAGGGCTAAAATCTATGATATCCCGAGATATTAGAATCACCTTTGTACCTGGAGTGACGACTTACACTCAGGTTATAGAGAAAACCCTTAATGCTGAGGGCGCAAAGAAAAAGACCTGGCGCAAGAACGCAACTAAAAGGGACATAAGGAGGGTGGAACCTTCCTTTACAAATATGGCCACCAAAACAAGAGCTCGGAGAAGGAAATCCAAACCACCATCTACCCCACCACCAACCAAACAGAATTCTACTGCCCCACGCTCTATACACCCACCAGCCAAACAAATTCCCACTGTCTCAAACACCACTCCACCACCATTGCTTTCACTAGCCACGGTCAATGACCCTACCCCCATCCCTACCAAACTAGCAGCTAAGACAACACCAACCATCCCAAAATCCAAAAGACCAGCCCAACCCACATCAGCCGCACCTCCACCCAAGACACAAAAGACCACCACTACCACAAAAGTTGTGCCCAAGTCAAAACCTATTGCTGTACCGACCCAAATACCAAGAAAAATCCAGTCCCTTCAGTATCCGCTCAGAAATTTTCTTCTGCTCAAGTCAGGGAGAAATATGAGTCCATTAAGACAAATAAGTTGCTCCCTAAAAAAGGATTTTTGCCTACCACTGTTGAGTTGCCAGCCTTCATCAGTGACGTCATTGAGCAACACAATTGGGAAAATTTTTGTCAAAAAGCAGAGCATGCTATCATTCCATTGGTGAGTGAGTTTTACGCTAACCTGGTGTCCTCAGTGAATTCTGAAGTGATCGTTTGTAGCAAGGCTATTTCATTTTCTGGTGCTGCTATTAACTCGGTATTTGGGCTGAACAACTTTGAGTGCGCTATTTATAATGATATGGTAGTGGCCCCTGCACCAAATTTTTTTGACAAGGCACTGTAGCTTGTCGCATCTCTAGGCGCTCAATGGTGTGTCTCTTCCAGTGGTGTGAGTACTTTATTGCACACCTTTGTTGTAACGCCCTACTTCCTTAGAGCCATTACTGAGTGAGTTTTTTAAGACAAAACAGTGTGCAAAGAACTCGCTAACCGAGGTTTTGAAACAAAAGTGTGACTAATTAAAAGTTAAGGCTGTAATCTTAGAAAATGCGTCGTTTCATTAAAACTTCTATTATTAAACATTTGGGATCCCAAAATAAGGTTTGAAAACTAATCACGTCTTGAAATAAGGTTACATTTTGAGAAATCATAAAATCATAGATTATTACAGCCATTTACGAATAAACCCCCAACCAAAGCAGTCGGGCAGGCCAAACATGTACGCGTCGCTTCACGCTCTCCGTACTCATGATTGGTTGACTCAGTCATTGCCCTTACCTGCAACACAGAGCACCCGTGAGCCAAAGCCCAGCAAGAAAACTCATGCAGAACATAACATATGCATTTATACAATTTATCATAACAGATAATCCACATATAAACAAGTCAACCATTAGACTAAGCAAACACGGCCATGCCGCCCCAGAGGCCTTACCAAAGCCCTGGGGTATCGGTTCTCACCGCGAGGATAACTCATGTATCCCTTGGGTCCCACCCTGAATATAGCATAATACATGTATCCACCGGGCCCTGACCTGACTATAGCATCCCATGTGCTAGGTGTTACTTTCGGCCCACGGCCGCCCCGGCTTACGCCGTACTCGGCCCACGGCCGCCCCGGCTTACGCCGTACTCGGCCCTTGCCGCTCATTTCATCATAATCACACATATAGTACATTCGAAATAATCATTCACACACATCATGATTCATTTAAGGTTTAAACATTTGCACATAATACAATCTGGGGCCATGCCCTAACCTCGGGTGTTATAGTTTTCTTACCTGCATTCCGAGCCTCCTGATGCACTAAAGCCACGAGCACGGTCCTCAAGCACGAGCCTCTCAAAGAACCTAGTCACACGCAAGAAACATCCCTCATTACTAACCAACCCAAAACCACTTCCCGGGACCAATCCCACACTCTCGGGACTCCCAAATTCCTAAAACAGTTCATCGGAAACATCCCCCGAACCCCCGGAGCAAAAGCTGAAAAATGCAAATTTTCCCATCCTGAAAAAGGCGTAGCGCCGCGGCGCTACCCGCAAGGGCCGCGGCGCCCAGCAAAGTTAGGGAGCTCCTTTGCTGCAAACAGCCTCGCGCCGCGGCGCCCAAGAACAGGGCCGCGGCGCTCCTTCGCGAACCCAGAAAAATTGGGTTTTTCCCCTGCATTTCCTCAAGCCAAAACACTCCCAAATCAACCCAAACTCACACCCAAGCCCCAAAACCAACTCAAGACTCCAAATAAACCATCCAACAACCCATAACATTACCAAAGACATCTAAACACCCAATCAAATCCCCAAAATCCACATCCTTGATTTCAATTTCAGAAAAATAAAAACTCAAACATCAAACTTAACCCATGCTCAAATTCTTAACCCATAACATAATCAAGCCTTAAATGAGTATAAAATTCCTTACCTCATATGGGGAATCCATCCCTAAGCTTCCTTCATCTCCTAGGTCTCCAACTTCTCCTTCTCTTCTTCTTCTTCTTCTTCCTCATGCCCTAGCTTTTCCCTCTCTTTTCTCTTCTCTTCAAACTCTATCAAGACCAAAATGGTTAAGCCCCAAACCGTGTACCCCATAAAACCAGCTGCCATTTATCTAATTTCCCAGCCAAATGACCATTTTACCCCTCCTTGCCTCTCCTTTCCCAACTAAACCTCAAGGGCACTTAAGTCCTTTTACTTCTATTTCATTTCTACCATTTTCTACCTAGAACTTGTTACTCTCAGCAGTAACTAATGGTTACCCAGGTTACTAAATCTCCAATAACCATTACCCGCTAAATCTCAATTTAACCTTAAAATTCCCGAGGTACCCCTAGGCTCCTCCCGAGCCGGGTATAGAAATCCCGTTGTGACTCTGAAGTTAACTAGCTCTCTAGGACCGTCTCGGCACGTGCATCACAATAATAAAACCACACTCACGTGGTACAATTCACAGAATACAATTATCACATATCAATACCGTTATGCCAATCATGGCCACAATTACAATTATGCCCTTCTAACACGATCCGGGCCTACATGCATACTAGTAAACATAGCCATGCATCTCAGTTAAACAAATAGCCAAATAACATGCTTTAAATCATAATCACGCATTAAATTCATAAAATCACACATAAATCCCAACCTGCCCTCCTGGCACACTAATCAAGGCCCTTAAGCCTTATTAGCGAATTTGGGTCGTTACATCTGTTTTACCTGAAGCTGGAGTGTGGTTGCATTTCTTCAAATGCCATATGCTGCCTACCACACATGACACTACGGTGTCCAAGGAGCAGGTACGTTTGCTATATTGTATGTTGGCTGGTTTTAGTATCGATATGGGCAAGCTAATCACACGGCATATTGTTAGTTGTGCCAAAAATAAAAAAGGCAAGTTATTATTTCCATCGCTCATCACGCAGTTGTGCATTCGAGCTGGGGTGCCTTATGAGTCCACTGAGGATGTACTCTTTGAGTGCCGGGACATTGAATTTTTTACTCCTATTCAGAGTCGAGAGCCTATATCTGAAGCTGGACCATCCACCGCGCCTCCACCAGTCCCCCCTCGTGCTCCCACACTCGCCGACCTTCTTACTCAGCAGCGGGAAATTCTTGGGCGGATGGTGTCCCTTGAAACTCAGCAGCACAGCTACTAGAAATATGCCAAACATCGGGATGCGGCGTTAATAAAGTCCCTTCAGCGAAACTTCATTAGACCTACTGCTGCCTTTTCTGCTTTCCCAGCTCCATTATGGAGAGTTAGACCACTCCGGTTGTTCATGATGACCTTATTCCTTCGGATGCCAATTCTGAAGAATAAGTGCGGGGAGCCTCTTTAACCCAGCTTTTGTTCTGTACTTAATATTCTGTACTTAATTTTTGTTTGGTTTTTCCTGTTGTTTTCTTTTATTAGTCGCTTGTTTAGTTTTTGTTCTGTTTTGTCCTGCTGTGCTTAGTGTCCTTGTCTTGTTGTTTGGTTGATATTTTGAGGATAATTCTTGTTTCTGTTAGTGTTTAAATAGGGGGCTCGATGACGACTTTGCAAAACTACAAAAATATAATAAATCTAAGTTGAAGCTGAATATCTTTCTTACATAAGTTATAAACTAAATTCTTTGGGTGTAAATGTTGCAAGCAATTTATTGATGAGATTGTTTTTCTTTTTAGTGTGTGCATAGCTTGATTAAACATTTTTGAGACCCTAGAAAAAGCTAGTTTCTTGTGAGAACTAAAGTTTCTAGAATTACTTAGTGGTTTTCCTTGAGGCAAAATCCTAGACAACACCACACCAATGACATGATTTAGGCCATACTTGGACTGTTTGGGCCTTTGAAGCCTACCTTTTATGCATTTTTCTCCCTAGTCATCCCGTTGACCTTAATTGTCATTTTTCTTTCTTAGCCACTCATTAGCCTAGCTAGATAAAATAACTTCCTTTCACCATACCCCTTTAGCACCTTGATCTTGATAGGATTGATTTATTGTGGCAATTTGAGAGGGGGGGGTGAGAGGAGTGTGAGAGGCATTTGGGTGAGAGTTTTCATTTTCTTCTTTTGCTTGTTTTCACTATTGGGGACAATGTTGATTTTATGTTTGGGGGGAGAGGGTATTCTCATTTGTCTTGTTCTCTTGCCATCTAGCTATTTATTTTCATTCTAAAAAATATATATAGAAAATTAAAGAGTGCACTCCCTTGCATCATAGTTTAAAAAAAATCAGAAAAGAAAAAGAAAAAAAAATAAGCATGTAAATAAGTTTGGGGGTGTAACTCTTCAAATAAAAGAAAAGTTTGTTTTAGTTTTTGTCTTTGTATGTTAGTAATAAAGGCTAGTGGGAAGAGTTATATTTTGTTGTGGAGTGTTCTTTGGGGAAATTAATGTGTGCATTGATTTAGGTCTTAGAAAGATTGAGGTGCTTAGGGTGATTTGAGCCAAAATTAATCTCTCTTATCCTACCTTGACCCTAGCCTATCATTACAAGCTTGATAAAGTCCTATTGATCTTTGGTGTGGTGTTTGTCTACATTAGTGGAGAGGAAATCAAAGTAACTTATGGAGACATTATTTAAGCTTTAGGACCAAGGTCTAGCTTGATTTTTGGCGATTGAAAATGTTTAGGAAAAGCTACGCATGCACTAAAGGGTGAAACACTTGATTCATATTTTGGCAGCAGAATTAATGCTTGAAGAATTTGGTTTAAAGCTTGTGTAAGATTGAAATTCAGCTTCTTTTATTCAAAATAAAACTCTCGAGAGCCTTCCCCTTTTTAACATTAGCAAAGCAAAGTTTATCCTCCCTTGTTGTGTCTAGTCCTTGTTGTTTTCCTTTTATTGTTTATTTTGTGTCTTTTTGTTATCTTTTTAGATTCATCACTTGAGGACAAGTAATGTCGTAAGTTTGGGGATGTGATAACTCTTGAATAAAGAGTTATTTCATGTGCTTTTGAACTTATAAATGTGAAAAAATCGTTTGTGATGATAGTTTATCTTTACCTTTTGTAACTAACTTTTGTGGTTTTATGATCTTAGTTAAGTTTAGTTATTTTTGTAGTTTTTAATAGGTAATGAGTTGAAGAAAATAGTTTCATGAATAGATATTTGTACAAAGAATGACCTAACATGTGAAACTATCTAAGTTAAATTTTGATTTCTAAATTAGCAGGTTTGTAGCAGCAAAGGAGATTTTGCTAAAGCATTTTAATCAGGCTATTTTTAGACACCTAAGCGTACTTGGAAATTCAGTGGGTGAGCTGGAATAGTGGCTGAGGTGGCAAGTATAGAAAGCATGAGTAAAAAAATTGGAAGTAAATGTTAAGGAAAGAAGAGGAGACCCACGTATTTACCAAATGGAGGGGCAATATTGTACTTGTATGGCCAAATTGGGAAACCTAGAGATACAAGAGAAGCATCAGCCGCATATTGAGGCCAGTTGCAATTTTTGGGAAAGAAAAAGCAAGAAAGCAAGGAAGAAAAACCAGAAATCACACAAGAAAAGGAGGGGAATGCATAAAGGTGCTCAAGAATCATTTGGATTTGTTCTTTCTCCTATTTCTACACTTCATTTTATATTTTCTAGTTTGATTTCTGCTCTGAATATTTATGGGCTATATTGAATTTGGTTTAATGTTCTTTAACTCTGTTGACACGGTTCTTCGCCAACAGGTAATTAAGAGAAGAAGAGAAAGGGATTAGTACTGAAAGTAGAACCGTCACAGATATGAAATCTTAGAGAATGAACTAGGTGACACAAGACACGTTTTTTAAGTGGTTCAAAGGTTAAAATCCTTCTACTCCACTAGTCAATATTATTCATATATTCTGGGTATTTGGTTTACAAAGTATATAGCTCTTCAGAGACTATTTTTTCCAACCCCTATCAACTCCCAGGGTCCCCATATTTATAGGAGAAGGCACTTGGAAGTTGGTAGGGAGGTCATCCCGTGACCTTCCCATTTGTCATATCAACTCTGTGACATTTATGATTAATTCCTAAACCTGACACATAAGTGTGGTCTAATCAGTATGTAAGGAGATAATGGGTCGTACGGCCCAACCCAGCCGTGGGTGTTTGAATGCGCACGTTCCTGCTGCGTGTCCGAGAAGTCAGGGGGATATCAGCACGTGATGTCAGATATATGCACGTTTATCTTGCGTGTGTTGACTTTACAAAGGGTCAGAGATCCATGGCCAGCTCGTACCACGAGCTGCTTCCCTGAACCGACCTTCAGCCTTCAGGCCTTCTGATGCCTTCCTCCAGTCTTGGGGGCCCTTGGCGAGCCTTTGAGGATCCCTCGAGCTAAAAAGGTACGATATGGAGACAGGATCTTCGGCCTGGGGGAGTCCTCCGACTAAACCATGATTAGTCCGAGGCTCGACCTGCTAATCAGCCCGTGGGAAAACCAGGGCGTACACCTGCCCCCCAAGCTCCTGCTCGTGGTATATGACGTCATATATAGAAGACCATAGTAGGGGCTTTTAGACTTCCCCACAACCCTTCACATTCCATTCTTTGTGCAGGCGTCTGATACGTGGAACGTCGTGGGTGGTGAAGGTACGTTTTACGAGAACCGCATTTAATGGCCTAGCCTATTGCCCAGCCATCGTTTCATATTTCGAGTGGAAGGCCTCGGATCCCTCACTAGGGCCATCCAAGAGCCTTCTTCACGTGATCCTTCCCTTATATAAAAAGGGGGTGGCCATCCTACGCACGGGCCATCCCTTCATTCAAAAATTTCCCAAATCTCTCTCCTTCTTCCTTCTCTGACTTTCAGAAGAATGAAACCCTCGACTCTACTGCCACCATTTTCCTTGTTCAAGAAGCTTAGGCGCACGAGTTCCTCCAAAGCTTTGGAAGCTACTGCACCGACGAGGCTCCTACCACGCAACACTCTCGTTTACCATCCAGCCATATACTGTAAGTTTTCTGACCCTGTTCATTTTGAAAACATGCCACTGTAGCTTAGGTAAATTTTTTTACTGTAGCCGCATGCAAGGGTTTTCTGGGTTGCGTGGGTAGGAGGGTGACAGCCCCTTTTAGGTTAGGGCACACTTGTTGTAGGAAATCGCCTTAGAGTATGGGTTTCAAGATGCTTCTTCAGGAACAATTTCTGGTTAGGATCTTTAGGAATTTTGGGTGCAAAACCGGGTAGCTTAGGGGATACGCCTCAAAAGCGGTTTTGCAACATTCTGCCTGTTGAAACTTCCCCCCCAAGGCAAATTTTTACTCTGAACCCCCTGACACACGAATTTTGAGTAATCTGTGATCTGTTGGGAGCATATGCGCGTGTTCATTGAACCGCGTGGTTCCACTCTCCACGGGCTGGGCTTTCTTCAGCTCGTGTAAATAATAATTGCTTCGTCCTTCTGCTTGGGTCGCCTTTTCTAAAGTGTTTTCTTTTGTTCGATAGGCGACAAGATGGCTCCGAAAAGGAATCTGCCTCAGAAGAACGTGGGAAGCTCGGTCTCCCAGCAAGAGAAAGGAAAGGTAGTGATGTCAAGCTCGCCGATCCCCCACTTTGGGCCGGCCGTGGAGAAGCAGGTCGAGGTGGCCCACGACGCATTCTTTGAGGCGGAGAGAATCGTCTCAAAGGTAACCGACCAGGCGAAGATCAACAAACTCTTCCTCACCCACAACATTCCACTGGGGAAAGCCTTCGTGATTGCCCGACCTGCTGTGGAAGGCGAGCGGAGCTGCACGTCACTCGACGAATCGTTCGCGGCCTGGAGCGGCGAACACTTCAAGGCAGGGGCCTTCCTTCCCCTGGATCAATACTTCGCTGATTTCCTGAATTATGTGGGGTTGGCCCCATTTCAGCTCCCTTAATATTCATATACTTTTTGCTTTTAACCTCTGCATGATTGCTAACTTGTAATAACCATGTTTTTGTTTTTGGCAGAAGAGATGTCTCAGCCCGGGGGTAATCTGCAGGGTGTAGTCTTCGGCGGGAATCCCCCAGCAGGGCCAAGGTTGAAAAGGCTCCGAGAGTCTAAGAGCGCGGCCGGGGCCTCCACCAAATCCCCGGCTAAGGAGAAGGAAAATACCCCGCCATCCCAGGTCGGGGGGGCAATCCTCCCTGCCGCCGGAGCAGGACACATGCCCCCGCCACCCCAGCGATCTCCATCAGCCACCCAGGACGTGGTACTAGAGGTCGGGACTCCGGCTGTGGTAGCCCCGGACGTACGCATCCTGGTTGACCCCCAGGATCTGAAAAAGATCCTAGAAGCATTCCGGGGGATGGTGTATGAGTCGGCGAGCTATGCCGTCGGCCGCTTCTACAAGCTCAAAGAGAGGGATCTCCGGGCTATCGAAACAACGAGCCCGGTCCGAGTCATAGAGTCTTCGATGGACATGACCCTAACGGTAATCTGCCCCACTTCTTTTAAAGCTTTAACACTTACACAATGCCTTGTTTTTCCACTTAGCCAACTTATCCTTCCTTTCTTGCAGGGCATTGCTGCCGTACATCGAGGTATCGCCAGGACCAAGGCTCAGCTCGAGGAGATGGAGGCTGAGAGCCAGGCCGCCCTTCAGGAAGCTCAGGCGGCGAAAGATGCGCTGGCGGCTTCGAAGGCCGAGCTAGAGAGGAGCCGCTCAAAGAACCGAGAACATGAAACCTCCCTTGCCACTTCGCGAACAGATCTCGAGGCAGCGAAGACCGAGGCCCAGGCCGCCCTGGAGGCCTCCTTGGAAGCCGAGCGGGCCATCTCGGAGCAGTCCATGTAGGACCTATTCTATCACTGCTGGGCCCATAACCCGGATGCTGACTTCTCTTTTATGCCACCGCACCTCTGGGCTTTTTTGCTGCCGAAGCTCCAAGCCCGCCTAAACAAAGAGGTACCGCCCTCGGAGACTAGGGAAGCCTCTGGCGCGGTGGAGCAGGGCGAGACCGCGACCTCCAAAGGACCAGCTGATGGGGCTTAGGGCACTTCTCCTTATGCATTTTTAATTATTTTTATTTTGTCTTTGTAACCTTTTCATGAGGTGTTTTCACTTCGAGACGATTTACTTGGCAATCTTAACTTATATATATATATTTTTATATAAGCTTAGTTCATGCTAACCGTTATTTATATCCCGAGCTCTTCAAGAAAGAGCCACGACCAATAAACTTAAGTTAACTTCCAAGTTTTATGACCCGGTTAAAACCAGGAACTTATTTTGAAGACTTAGTTCGTGTTAACTTTTATCCATATCCCGAGCTCTTTAAGAAGAACCACGATCAATAAATTTAAGTTAACTTCTAAGTTTTATGACCCGGTTAAAACCAGGAACTTATTTTGAAAACTTAGTTCGTGTTAACTTTTATCCATATCCCGAGCTCTTTAAGAAGAACCACGACCAATAGATTTAAGTTAACTTCTAAGTTTTATGACCCGGTTAAAACCAGGAACTTATTTTGAAAACTTAGTTCGTGTTAACTTTTATCCATATCCCGAGCTCTTTAAGAAGAACCACGACCAATAGATTTAAGTTAACTTCTAAGTTTTATGACCCGGTTAAAACCAGGAACTTATTTTGAAAACTTAGTTCGTGTTAACTTTTATCCATATCCCGAGCTCTTTAAGAAGAACCACGACCAATAGATTTAAGTTAACTTCTAAGTTTTATGACCCGGTTAAAACCAAGAACTTATTTTGAAAACTTAGTTCGTGTTAACTTTGATCCATATCCCGAGCTCTTTAAGAAGAACCACGATCAATAAATTTAAGTTAACTTCTAAGTTTTATGACCCGGTTAAAACCAGGATAGGACTTAGTTCACGTTAACCCTTATCCATAGATAAGAGTCAACATCTAAGTCGTTAAGGAGACCTGGTTATATCCAGGTACCATATGCCCCCCAAGTAACTGGGAAAGGGTCTTTCGTGGTTACTTTAAAATCACACTTGCAAATAAAAAGAAACATTTGATTTTTATTTTTACTTTAAAATCACACTTGCAAGTGGATCATTGATAGTATTTCTTTAAGTGGATGGCATTCCAAGTCCGCGGGATCGCCCCTCCATCAAGTCGAGCTAACTTATAAGTTCCCTCCTTGATGACTTCGATGACCTGGTATGGTCCTTCCCAGTTTGGTCCCAAAACCCCATCTTTGGGATCTTTTCCGGCCAGGAAAACTCTCCTTAGGACCAAATCGCCAACGCTAAAGGCACGTTTTTTGACCTTAGTGTTGAAGTAGCGAGTGATCTTTTGCTGATAATGGGCGAGCTGGAGTTGCGAATCCTCCCGCCTTTCATCAACTAGGTCTAGGGAATGGCATAGGAGTTCATGGTTCCGATCTTGGTCGTAGGACTGGACTCTATGCGACAGAACTTTAACCTCCACGAGGAGGACTGCTTCACTCCAAAAGGTTAGGGAGAAAGGAGTGTGTCCCGTGGGAGTCCGATGCGAGGTCCAATATGCCCACAGGACCTGGGGGAGCTGTTCTAGCCAGACCCCCTTTGCCTCATCTAGCCTCTTCTTGAGGCTGCCTATAGAGTTTTGTTCACAGCCTCGACCTGGCCGTTCGCCTGGGGATAGGCCACGGACGAGAAGATTTTCACAATTCCGTGCCTTTCACAAAATTCAGTGAACAGATCGCTGTCAAATTGGGTACCGTTGTCGGAGACGATCTTCTTAGGTAGGCCAAATCGACAGATGATGCTTTTCACCACGAAGTCGAGTACTTTCTTCGATGTTATTGTCGCCAACGGCTCTGCTTCGGCCCACTTGGTGAAGTAGTCAATGGATACCACGGCGTAATGGACCCCGCCCTTTCCGGTGGGCAGGGCGCCCACTAGATCTATTCCCCAAACGGCAAATGGCCAAGGAGCTGAGATCATTTTTAGCTCGACCGGAGGAGCTCGAGCAACCACAGCGAATCGCTGACACTTGTCGCACCCTTTTCACATACGAGATCGAGTCTTTGGACAGAGTCGGCCAATAATAACCTTGCCTGAGAACCTTTAAGGCCAGGCTTTGCCCCCCAGTGTGGTCTCCGCAGAATCCTTCGTGAACTTCCTGCAGGATGGCCTTCGCTTCACTTGGAAGAACACACCGGAGGAGAGGTAGGGAGTGCCCACGTCGGTATAACACTCCTTCGACTAGCGTATATCTAGGAGCTTGATAAAGGACTCGCCATGCGTCGTTACGTTTTTCGGGTAATCTGCCCTCGACGAGATACTCAAGAATGGGAGTCATCCAGGTCGGCCTAATATCAATCATCTCGATCTCTGCCCGATCTCCTTCTATACTTGGTTTTTCCAAGAATTCTATTGGCACCAACCCCAGGGTTTCTGTCTCTCCTGAGGTGACGAGTTTGGCGAGAGCATCTGCGTTGGCGTTCTGCTCCCGAGGTATCTGTTCGATCGACCCTCGCCCAAATGCAGACAGCTCGGTTTTTACTTTTGCCAAATAGGCGGCCATCTTGGGTCCCCGCGCCTGATACTCTCCCAGAACCTGGTTCACCACGAGCTGGGAGTCACTGAAGCACTGGATGGAGCTCGCCTTTAGCTCACTAGCTACCCTCAGCCCAGCCAACAAAGCCTCGTACTCTGCCTCGTTGTTAGACGCCTTGAACCCGAACCTTAGCGCTGAGTGGAATCTATGTCCCTCGGGGGATATCAGGATGATTCCGGCCCCGGAGCCATTCTCGTTAGATGAACCATCAACGAAGATCTTCCACGAGGAATGTGGGGAGGCGACCTGAGGCAAGCCTTCAGATGGATTCTCCTGGAATCCCGTGCACTCCGCCCCGAAATCGGCCAAGGCCTGACTTTTTATGGCAATTCGTGGAGTATAGAAAATCTCGAACTGACTGAGTTCGACCGCCCATTTTAACAAACGTCCCGATGCTTCAGGCTTTTGCAAAACCTGCCTTAAAGGCTGATCGGTCATGACGTGTACAGAGTGGGACTAGAAGTACGGCCTGAGTTTTCGCGAGGCCGTGATTAGGCAGAACGCCAGTGTTTCCATCATTGGGTATCTTGATTCTTCTCCGAGGAGTCTCTTGTTGATGTAGTAGACTGGCTTTTGAACTTGGTCCTCTTCTTGTACTAGCACGGCGCTAGCTGCATCCTCAGTGACGACCATGTAGAGGAAAAGAGGTTCTCCCGCCTTGGGCTTGGATAGCACAGGTGGTTCAGCCAGATGCGCCTTCAGTTCGAGGAATGCGCTTTCGCATTCTACTGTCCATTCAAACTTCTTGTTTCCCCGGAGCAGGTTGTAGAAGGGCAAACACTTGTCGGTTGATTTGGAAATGAACCGGTTGAGCGCCGCCACCCTTCCTGTGAGGCCTTGGACATCCTTTCGCGACCTAGGGGAAGGAAGCTCGAGCAGTGACCTGATCTTGTCGGGGTTTGCCTCGATTCCTCGGGTATGGACTATGAAACCCAGGAATTTCCCCGATGCGACACCGAAAGTGCACTTCTGAGGATTGAACCTCATGCCATACTCTCACAGTATGTTAAAACACTCTTCCAGGTCGGAAACGTGGTTGTCGGCAGTCTTTGACTTGACCAACATGTCATCGACGTACACTTCCATGTTTTTTCTGATCTGGTCCTTGAACATTCTGTTTACAAGCCTTTGGTAGGTAGCTCCGGCATTCTTCAGGCCAAATGGCATGACCTTATAGCAATAGACATTAGTCGGGGTCATGAAGCTGGTATGTTCCTGGTCTGCCGGATTCATCGCGATCTAATTGTAGCCTGAGTATGCGTCCATGAAGGACATGAGCTCGTGCCCCGCCGTGGAATCCACCAGCTGATCGATCCTTGGCAATGGAAAGCAATCCTTGGGGCAGGCTTTATTCAGGTCGGAGAAGTCAATACAGGTCCGCCACTTCCCGTTGGGCTTTGGAACCAGCACGGGATTAGCGACCCAAATTGGAAATTTGGCTTCGCAGATAAAGCCACACTTTTTTAGCTGGGCCACTTCTTCTTCAAGGGCTTCGGCTCGGGTCGTTCCTAAACGCCTCTGCTTTTGGGATTTGGCAGGAACACTTTTATCCAGGTGGAGTGTGTGCATGATGACACTCGGGCTGATCCCTATCATGTCCTCGTGCGACCATGCGAACACGTCCAGGTTTTTCTGAAGAAACGTAGTCAGCTCCGCTTTTCTTTGGTCACAGAGGTTCTTCCCAAGCTTAACCATCCGTGATGGGTTTTGTTTATCAATGTTCACCTCCTCGAGCTCTTCAATAGCCTGGAGCTCGGACCTGTCCTCGCCTACACGGGGGTCAATGTCCTCACTTAAGGCAAGCTTTTCCTCTTCGAAAATCTGAGGTTTTTCAATCTCGGGAGCCGCCTTGGGTCCCAGAGATTCCTCTTCGCCCTGAATGGCCATTGTCAGCTGCCCGGGTTTAGATTTTCCCTTCGTGGAAATGCTGTAGCATTCCCTGGCAGTGAGCTGGTCACCCTTGATAGTACAGACTCCTGTTGAAGTAGGGAACTTCATGGCGAGGTGTCGGATGGAAGTGATAGCCTCGAAAGCTATGAGCGTAGGTCGGCCCAAAATGGAATTGTAGGCAGCGGAGCAGTCAATGACCACGAACTCGAGTAGTTTGGATATTGTCTGAGATTCTTCTCCTAGGGTGATCACCAGCTCGATCGTCCCTATTGCTGCTGATCCTTCTCCCGAAAAGCCATATAGCATCATCGAGGTTGCCTTTAGCTCGGAGACGGTCAGGCCCATCTTTTCTAAGGTGGATCGGAATAGGAGGTTCACCGAGCTCCCATTGTCCACCAACACTCTCCTTACTTTCCGGTTGGCGAGCTGGACTGCTACGACCAAGGGATCGTTATGAGGGAATTGGACATGGCCTGCGTCTTCCTCCGTGAAAGTTATCGGTTGTTTCTCTAACCGTTGCTGTTTTGACTGACGTTGCTCCGGGACGAACTCTGCTCCGTTGTGAGCCTTTAATTCATTCACATATCTCTTCTGGGCGCCTCTACTCGTGCCAGCCATATGCGGTCCTCCAGAGATGGTGGATATCTCTCCCTCGACCACGGGGGGAAGGACGTCCTGATCTATCCGAGGCCCGGGTTGGCTGGCTGGGACCTCTGGAATGGGTCGGCTTGCTGGGACCCTGTTTCGCGAGTATTGCGCCAATGGGCCCGCTCAGATGAGAGTTTCGATTTCATCTTTGAGATGCCTGCAGTCATCGGTATTGTGGCCGACGTCGTTATGGAAACGGCAGAATTTTGAAGTATCTCTCTTTCCCTTGTGGTGCTTTAATGGCCCCGGCCTTTTCCACGGGACCCGAGCAGCGTTGGCCAGGAAAATATTTTCCCTGGACTGGGTGAGCTCGGTATATGTTGTGAACACGGGCTTGAATTTATCCACAGACTTATTCTTCTTTTGACCGTGATGGCTGTTTTCACCATTCCCCTTTATTTTGCCACCACCGGGCTGGTTGTTCTGCGCGATGTCGGGAATCGCCACTACGATCTCTGTCTCCGTTCCAGCGGGCTTCTCGGGAATCTGGCTGGTCCCCGCGGCGGAAGCTTCAGCTTCTTCTAAGTTTATCCACTCTTGGGCTCTGTTAAGGAATTCGCTAACCGAGCTGACTCCCCTCCTTTGAATATCTTTCCACAGGTCTCCACCGACCAGGATTTCGGTCCTCATGGCCATGAGCTTGGAGCTATCGTCAGCGTCTCTGGCTCGAGCAGCGATATTTGCGAATCTACTCAAGTAGGCTTTCAGTGTCTCACCGGGCTGCTGTCTCACGTTAGCTAGGGAGTCGGCCTGGACTCGGGCGGCCTGAGAGGCGCGGAATGCCCTTTTGAAGTCAGCCGAAAAGGTCTTCCAGGAGCTGATTGACTGCCTTTTACTCTGCTTGAACCACTGCCTGGCAGGTCCAGTCAGTGTGGAAGGAAAGATCAAGCAACGCAGCTCCGGGCCGATGTTATGGGCCATCATTAGGGTGTTGAACATCCCTAAATGGTCCGACGGGTCTTCGTCCCCGTTGAACTTTGACAAGTGAGGCATACAGAAGCCAGACGGGTATGCCGTTGCTGCTATGTTGGGGGCGAAGAGCTCCATTTCGTCACCCGAATCATATTCGTCTTTTTCTTTTTCTGATAGGAGCTTTCTCATCAGCTCCTCCATCTGAGTTAGGCGCTCGAGGGTTTTGTCCTGAGATCCTGGGTTATTCCAAGGTTGTTCAACAGCTCCGGACCCGTTGTACACATTAGGTGGGTTGTTGCCCCCCCTATCTTGAGATAGGTTATTTAGGACATTCCCTCCGTTACGTACTTCAGATCGTACTCCCACTGAATGGGCCTGGCTACCATCTCCGGTTCGATCGTCTCTGTGAGAGTTGAGGCGATCTCGGAGGTCGCCTCCCTGTGTAGTCTGGTGACTTTGTGCCGAACTTAGTCGCTGACGCAGGTCTCCTCCCGAGAGATCACTCCAGCGACTACCCGTCCAGTGGCTCCTGATGGATAGGCTTGGAGTGCGTCTTTGGCGGTTACGATCTGATCTTTCCCCTGGCACCTTGCTGCGCCAGGAAGGCCCAGCCGGCGGCGGGTCTCTCCTACTACTCCCGTAGGCCGGGATGTCTCGGACGGGCTGAGGAGACGGGTATCTGATTGGAGAAGGAGGATACCTGACTGGGGAGGCGATCCTAGTTCCGTCCGGACGGATCAAATTCGGTGGGGGCCTTTCGGCCCTGCCAGCCTGCTGGTCCCGCGCTGGGTGAGCTGGACGAGGCACAGGGCGGTCTTTGGGGACGGGCTGACGTCTCTGGCCCTCCCCGGATCTTCTTCGGGAATTTCCTCGATCTCTCCTGGGCGCCCTCGAGGAAGGTTGAGAGCTAGGGGTTGATGTCCTAACCGAACGGCTGTATTGCTGTTGTCCGGTTCTAGGCATTTCCCTGAAGTTTTCCTCTTGGTGGTGTGATGAAGGGGTAGAGTTGGCTACAGGAAGTCTATCTGAACGGCTATGTCTGGACCGATTACTCTGGCGAGACTTAGGAGCCTCGCCTTGCCTCTCTCCAACGTTAACGTTGGTTATGAGAGGGGGTAGTCGGTCTAGAATATCTTGGATTTGCTGACCAGCTGCTGCTAACTGGCTCCTCAGTTGAGCATTCTCCATCTCCACCGTAGTATAATAACACGGATTCAGATTAGGTGGCCGGGGCGCTGAACTTCCAGTGTCGTCTTGGCCCGCCAGCTGCTTTCCTGGCCTCTGCTGGACTTCAGGAATTTGCTCATCAGAGATGGCAACATGGTGGGCCTCCTGCCCATCATGCTGTTCTATTTTGTTGCCATGTCTGGATCGAGTGGTCACCATAGTTGGATGTTTGTGGTAGTGCTAATCGAACTTGCTCTCAATGAAAGCACCAAACAGTTGACGCGGTTCTTCGCCAGCAGGTAATTAAGAGAAGAAGAGAAAGGGATTAGTACTGAAAGTAGAACCGTCACAGATATGAAATCTTAGAGAATGAACTAGGTGACACAAGACACGTTTTTTAAGTGGTTCAAAGGTTAAAATCCTTCTACTCCACTAGTCAATATTATTCATATATTCTGGGTATTTGGTTTACAAAGTATATAGCTCTTCAGAGACTATTTTTTCCAACCCTTATCAACTCCCAGGGTCCCCATATTTATAGGAGAAGGCACCTGGAAGTTGGTAGGGAGGTCATCCCGTGACCTTCCCATTTGTCATATCAACTCTGTGACATTTATGATTAATTCCTAAACCTGACACATAAGTGTGGTCTAATCAGTATGTAAGGAGATAATGGGCTACACGGCCCAACCTAGCCGTGGGTGTCTGAATGCGCACGTTCCTGCTGCGTGTCCGAGAAGTCAGGGGGATATCGGCACATGATGTCAGATATATGCACGTTTATCTTGCGTGTGTTGACTTTACAAAGGGTCAGAGATCCATGGCCAACTCGTACCACGAGCTGCTTCCCTGAACCGACCTTCAGCCTTTAGGCCTTCTGATGCCTTCCTCCAGTCTTGGGGGCCCTTGGCGAGCCTTTGAGGATCCCTCGAGCTAAAAAGGTACAATCTGGAGACAGGATCTCCGGCCTGGGGGAGTCCTCCGACTAAACCATGATTAGTCCGAGGCTCGACCTGCTAATCGGCCCGTGGGAAAACCAGGGCATACAAACTCAACCATGAACTAATTTTTGTGTGACTTGAATTGTTGATGAACCCTATGTTATGGTGTAGTAATTACTTGCACCTTATTTTAGTGAAATCTCTCTTTTTCATTCAAGTGTGGTTATTGTAACTTCTTGTTGTTGTTTGGCCAGCAATGGCAAAATTGTTTAATTATGTTTAATGCTGGAAGGATTAAATATAATGGAGAGAACTTGGATGACACAAGTCATAATCTAGGTTAGATTATGTTAGTAAGTAATATAGGGATGTGTTATTTGCCTAGTGTAACTTTTGAGAATTGAACCTTAAATTTGCATTCTTAAATCTGATTTTGCATAGGGATATGTTTAATTAGGTAAAAGAATTAATATCATAAAATTTGGGAAAGTCATATGAATGTTTAGGGAATTCTTGTTAACCTGAGAATTTTGCTAATATATTGCTACCGCAATCAGTTCAGAATAACTAACATAGGGGGATTCATTAATTCAAGTCCATTTTACAATCCACATATTTCTTTCAAATTTCTTTGTTTAGTTCAGTTTTAATTTCAGTATTTCCATCTCTTTAATAATTCATTTAGCTTATAAACAACCCATTTGATTGTTAATACTTTTAAGTTGTTTAGTAATTGTTTTGCCTATTTTTCTATTTTGCAATCCATGTGGAGACGATCTACTTATCACTGTATTACTTGTGTTATTACATGCACTTGCGTATTTAAATCAATTAAAATTTATCACAACACTTGACACCAGCTCGAGTGTTCGCCCTCACACAGTCAGAGGCTGATGCTAGTCCCTCAATTGCGGCAGGTCAACTTTCTAGTGTTGGTATATCTTATATTGTGTTAATATGATTCTGGGTATGGATTGGCTAGCCAAGTATGGGGAAACCATAGATTGTAAGAAGAAGTTGGTAACTTTTGAACCTGAGGGCAATGATCCATTTGTATTTATGGGAACTATGCATGGACCCCCCATTCCTATGATATCAGGATTGAGTGCTAGAGACCTATTGCGAGATGGTGGCATAAGATTCCTAGCTAGTGTGGTGGATACCACTAGGGTTGTGCCAGTTGGACCTGAGGACACCAGGTTAGTAGTGAGTTTCTAGATGTATTCCCAGAAGAATTACCAAGGTTGCCGCTACATAAAGAGATAACATTTGTTATTGAATTGGCACCAGGGATAGAATGAGTGTCTAGAGCACTGTACAAAATGGCTCTAGCAGAATTGAAAGAACTGAAGGTTCAGTTACAAGAGTTACTAGACTTGGGGTTTATTAGGCCCAGTTTCTTGCCATGGGGTGCGCTGATTTTTTTTGTGTAGAAAAAAGATGGATCCCTGAGGATGTGCATTGATTACAGAGAGCTGAATAAGCTGACTATCAAGAATAGGTATCCAATGCTGAGGATTGATGTTTTGTTTGATCAACTACAGGGCAAGACAGTATTCTCAAAGATTGATCTTCGAACTGGTTATCACAAGCTGAGGATCAAAGATGAGGGTATTATAAAGACAACTTTTCATACCAGGTATGGGGATTATGAGTTCTTAGTCATGTCATTTGGATTGACTAATGCCTCATCAGCTTTCATGGATCTGATGAACAGAGTGTTCAAGGATTACCTAGACAGATTCGTGATTGTCTTCATTGATCACATCATGGTTTATTCTTAGTCGGAGATAGAGCACGAGCAACATCTCTATTTGGTATTGCAAAGAATGAGGGAGCACAGATTGTATGCCAAGTTCAAGAAGTGTGAGTTTTGGTTACGTCAGGTGACATTCCTCGGTACATTGATAGTAAAGATAGGATCAAGGTGGATTCGGCCAAGATTGAGGCAGTCAGGGATGGGCCAAGACCAAGGAGTGCTTCAGAGATCAGAAGTTTTCTTGGATTGGCAGAGGATATGACCAGAGCAGGGATATAAGTGGTGGTGGGCCAGTTAGCCATCATCACCTTGCAGTTTACTCTTCTAGAGAGAATTAAGGAAGGTTAGTTGAATGATCCTCAGTTGATGAGGCACGGGGAAGATGTCTTAGCTGGAGTGGCTAAGGATTACACTGTTACAGAGATGGGTTTACTGAGATACATGGAGCAAATTTGTGTTTCGATGGACTCTAAAATTAGATGAGAGATTTTGGACGAATCTCATACCACATCGTACTCGATCCATCCAGGCACCATGAAGATGTATCAGGATTTGAAATTGCTATATTGGTGGCCTGGGATGAAGAAGGATATGATTGAATATGTGGTTAAGAGCCTAACGTGTCAGCAAGTGAAACCTGAACACCAGAGATTAGCAAGGTTATTACACCGTTTTGGTTTTTCTTAGTGGAATTGGGGGGACATTACTATGGACTTCGTAGTTGGGTTACCTAGAACAGTGGGTCAATGTGATTTAGTATGGGTTATTGTGGACAGATATACTAAGTTAACTCATTTTCTACCAATGAGGATGAACTTTACAGTAGAACAGTACTCTAATCTCTATGTGAATGAGATAGTATGCCTTCATGGGGCCCTAGGTCTATTGTGCCAGATCGAGGCCCCATCGTTACTTTCGAGTTTTGGGAAAGTCTACAAAAGGCTTTGGGTACACAACTGAACTTTAGTACTGCCTATCATCCTCAAACAGATGGACAATTTGAGAGGACAATGCATATATTACAAGACACGCAACGAGCATGCGTTTTGGACTTTGGAGGGTCTTGGTTTAAATATTTTTCATTGATTGAGTTTTCCTACAACAACAACTACTAGTCGACTATTAGAGTGGCTCCATATGAGATGTTTTATGGTAGGAAATGTAGATCATCCATCCATTGAGATGAAATGGAGCAGTTCAGAGGACTAATAAGGCTATTGAGAAGATTAGAGCTCAGATGATCACTTCTCAGTGTAGACAGAAGAGCTACGCTAATCCCAAGCGTAGAGACATAGAGTTCCAGGTTGAGGACTATGTTTTCCTCCGTGTTTCACCTTTGAGAGGGGTGATGCGGTTAGAGAAGAAGGGCAAGCTGGGCCTTAGGTTTATGGGGCCTTTTGAAATCCTGGAGAGGATTGGTCAGGTAGCCTATAGATTGACTCTACCCCCATTGCTGTCAGGGGTTCATAATGTATTTCTTATTTTGATGCTTTAGAAATATGTATCGAATGAAAATCATGTGTTGAGTTATGAGGATCTGGAGTTATAGACAGATTTGTCCTATGAGGAGCGACCAGTTCAGATCCTAGATATAAAAGACAAGGTATTGAGGAACAAAACTATACCTTTAGTTAAGGTATAATGGAGGAACAACAAGGTCGAGAAAGCGACCTGGGAATTAGAGTCAGACATGCGGGGATCAATATCCCTAACTATTCCGGTAAGTTTTGAGGGAGAAACTTCTATAAGGAGGGGATAGGTGTAATGTCCCAAAGCTCCTAATAAGGCTTAGTGCCTTGATTAGGGGACCATGATGACATTATTGGATTATTATGTGTTAATATATCATTTAACTAGATATTTATGTGATTATATGAACTGCATGAGTTATATTATGATATGACTGATGATGCATATTTAAGTATATCAAATGTGCGTAACAGGCCTGCTTTTATTTAAAAGGGCATATGTATAAGTTGACCTGCTGAGGGTATAAATGCAATTATATGATTGAAACCACATTATTATATGGATATATTTGATGTATTTTCCAGAAGTCAGCCATTTTGAGCAAGATAGCAGTCTAGTCACAACAAGGATTAATACGTGGCTTGGGGAGAGCCAATTGGTATTTTGGTAATTCGGTGAGTTACCGAGACTTAGTGGAGTATGAGTCGTATTTTGGGTAAAATAGTGATATTCCGGGATTTGCGAAATTAATTGTGAATTATAAGTGCTATGTGAGACGAGAGTGTAAAATGTCGATTTTGCCCTTAGTGGTATTTGAGAGGAAAGTAATTAACTGGGGGCATTTTGGTCTTTTGGACCAATTGAATGTATAGCCTAAGGCTGAGTTTATCAACTCAAAAAAACAGAAGTCTCATTCTTTCTATCTCTCCTCTCACACATTCTCTCTCTCTCTCTCTCCAAGTTTTGAGTTTTGATGAGAGTTCTTGAATATTAAAGTTTAGAAGAATTCTTTGGTGGGAATTGAGTTGCTTTGGGAGATCTTAGAGGCTGTTAAGCTTACTGAACAGCTGGGAATCGTTCTTAGTAGAAGTAACTTTGTTTTTTTAAACTTTTGGTTTTGGTTTTGAAAGTTTCTAAATAATTACTTAAATATTGAGTTTTAGTTAAGTTTTAAGGTTGTTTATTGTGTTTCTGAGTTGCTGGGACCATTATTATGGTCAAACCTATGTTTTCGGATGGATTTGGGGTCAATTGCATTATATAGAATTGCTGATTTTTGAGTTCGCAGGGTCGGCTCCGCAACCTAGATGAATTCCTCTGCCTCAAATCGCCTTAGCGCTGCGGTGCTTGGCAGGCTGTACCACAGCGCAGGTGCATGGATTTTTGGGCTCTTTGCCTAGTGTAGCACCATGGCCCTTTTAGGGGCGCACCGCCATTCAAATAGACAAAAGTGAGGAAATGTGTTTTGGGTTGTGGGAACCCAAACCTAAAGCCTCGGGAATGGTTCTACTACACAGTTTAGTAGAATTCAAGGTCCTAGAGGCTAGGACTTTGTCCGGAAGCCTTTATTGGTTCTTTTCTTGATAAATATTCCTTGTTATGGTTGTGACTAGGGTTTACCGTTAAGCTTGGGAGGAAATGATTGCACTCGGGGTCTCCATACTCTATTCACTCAGGACTCGAGGTAAGAAAACTACACTTGAACTATGGTAAGGGCTTGAGCCAAGTTATTGAACATGATTATAACCATGCTTAAAATGTTTTATTAAGCATGTTGATTGTGTTGTGCCTACTTATGTTAAGTGATGACTTCATTATATGTTATACCTGATTGAAAAGCTTGGCTTACAAGTCGAGGGTGGCAACAGCATGCTAAACGCATGACAATGTTGTTTTTATGTTATACTTGATTGAAAAGCTCGACTTATAAGTGGAGGGGTGGAAAAAGTGTGTTGAACGCAGGCTAATGTGGTTAAGCCAACCCTAAAGTGTGATATACGCTTGAACGATCCA
Organism: Humulus lupulus; assembly: GCF_963169125.1. Classification (NCBI taxonomy): domain Eukaryota; kingdom Viridiplantae; phylum Streptophyta; class Magnoliopsida; order Rosales; family Cannabaceae; genus Humulus; species Humulus lupulus. The sequence goes on from NC_084801.1 coordinate 131,960,300, forward strand.
ATGGATGCCTGGAAAAATAAAGCGCAAGATGTGCTGGGCTAGCTCTAAGGCTGATTAGATGGGAATAGGGCAACGAGCCCTCGGTGCGACTCTATAGTCACTTATGTGGATTAAAAAGCCCGGCTTATAAGTCAAGGGTGGCATTAGCATGCAGAACGCAGGTTGAAAAGTCATGGCCAATATAGAAGCTCAGCTTATAAGCCGTGGATAGCATTAGCGTGCAGAACGCAGGCCTAGATGACAGGGTAAACATAGAAGCTCGACTTATAAGCCGTGGAAGACATTAGTGTGCGGAACGCAGACCATAATGGAGGGGCCAATATAGAAGCGTGATATACTCCTGCACGTCTCTATAGCCTCTTGGAACATGGAGCGTGGTGCACACTTGACCAACTCTATAGCCGTTTCTAAAAATAATAGTGCAAAGGGCACTGGTGTGGGTCCTTAACCGCTTAAATGGATTAAGTGCATGCACGAGTATGGTTATTACTATTAGGCATGGTTATTATGATTCTGTAATCTATTGATTAAAAACTTATGAGCATGTTTATGTTTTCTTGTTGAGCCTTGGCTCACGGGTGCTACGTGGTGCAGGTAAGGGCAAGGGAAAGTTGGACAAGCCATGAGTTGGAGAGCTTTAGAGGTAGAGTGTACATATTCAGCCTGCTTGACTGCCTCAGCTGAGGATATCTATTGGAACTATGATTGGGCCTTGATTTTGCTGCTTCGGTCGGCCTTTTGTATTCACTTTGGGTATGTAACAGTTATAAACTCTTTTTGGGATCCTATGTAAAGACTGAAACCCTTTTTAGTAAAATGGTTACTGTTTGACCAAAAATTTTAGTATCTAAACCTTGTATTAGTTTCAATTACACGTTTTAAGACCAAATGAATCGTTTAGTGAGTTAAGTACTATTTTAATTACACAGTGTAATAGTCATGGATTAGTAGGATGTTATAGCGTGGCACTACTTCGTGAGTCTCTAGATCTCATTGAAGAAAAACGAGAGCAAGCTAACTTGCAGGTGGCAACCTACAAGAAGAAGGTTGTTTTCTACTTCAATGCTCGGGTCAAGGACATAAAGTTCTCGATTGGCGACCTCGTCCTTCTTCGTGTGCTCCTGAATACACCGGTCCCATTTTCCGGGGTCTTAGGCTCGAACTGGGTGGGGCCTTACTTAGTAGAAGGAGTCATGCGACTAGGAGTGTATAAATTAGCGAGGTTTAATGGCGAGGCAGTCCTGAGGCATTGGAGTGGAGAGCGCCTGAAAAAGTATTACTAGTAACAGGATCGGTGCCCAAAGTTTGTAATCAGAGACTAGCCTTTAGGTGATCACTCTTAATATAATTATTTTGTGTATTTGTGTCAACTTTTAGCAACCTCTATGTAATGGCACGTAGGCCACAATCAATGAGAATCAAAATAGACATCCTCAGGACAGACTTGATTTCTCCAAATCCCCTTTAAGCTCTAATATCGAATGGTGAAACTCGTTGAGTCAGGCCAACCGATCAAGAGAACATGACATTTACAAGGGACCTAAGGGGTTGAGACCAGATCTCAGATCCGGTCGCGAGACATGAGAGCCATTGCAGGTGATCGGGCAAACACAACAACTTGCCCTCTGTGCGAGCCACTACAGGTGACCGGGAAAAATAAGCAATTCGCTTGAGATTCATGAGAGTCGTCACAGGTGCGGGAGGGGCCCTTCGCGGGTCCCCTCGTCAATAAGAGGATTGGTCGCATATAATTGACCAGACGCCCTCACTCTCCTAGTCACTTGGGGGGCATAAGGGATATCATGTGTATGGAGCAAAGCAACAAAAAATGCAAAGTTCATGTAATGTGTGTATTGAACAAAGTAGAGTGCGTGTAAAGTTCATGCAAGGCGTATAAAGAATGAGGCAAGAAGGCAGACAACAACAAAAAAGAAAAATTCAGAAACTCTTGCACATCAACATCAAGAATGACTACAAAAAGTAAGCAGAGTCATCATCAATATATACATCAAAAGGCGGTCTAGGTAAGGCCATTGTTCATACAGACAGGAGTGAAGCTTAATGTAAAGCAAAAGAGAAACTAAGTAAAAACAGTGATGAGAGCCTATGCGGGTTTAGCAGGATGGTCGCCGTCGCCGGGACCCCCCTTGCCAGTGATACCCTCGCCAGGGGCCACCTCGCCAATGACACTCTCACTGGGGACCACCTTGTTAGCATGGCCCTCGCCAGAGGAGACCTCCTCAATATTTCCTCACTCCATGACATCCTCTCCAGCAGCGTCTTCATCAGCAACTTAAATACCATTGTTCTTTGAGCCATCCTCAACTTCGCCCATCTCCTTAGCAAGGCGAGTCTTGCAGTAAGCCAAGATGTTGGTGGCAGTTGGCTCACCCATGAAACTAAAGTCAAGGTTGTGGTTGAACCACCAACGAGAAAACATCACATTGTTAGTATTCTCGCTATCGCCCCTATGAGTCACCTCGACCTCGCAACGAAGCTTTCCACACTCGTCCTTGCAGATCATGTCAATAGCATTATGCTGAATCTTCCAGGCAATGGCATCTTACTGGGCATGCTACGCAGATCTGGTGGTGTCCTTGCATGTGGAGAGAGCCTTCACAAGCTCCTTCTTTGTGGCAGAAAGTGTAGAGCGGGCACTCTCAATGTCTAAAAGGGAACTTTTGAGGTCTAAGCGGGTCTTCTAAAAATCCTTGGTCTCCCGCTTGAGTTGCCAATGAAGGTTCACCACGGTCAGCGTCGCCTGAAAAGAAAAAACAATTGTGAGAACAATTATAAGGGGCGAAATACATATCATAGAAAGGAAATGAGACAAGTCAAAGTGGTCACCATAAAAGTGTTCTCCATCTGCTGTCGGGATAAATGAAGAGATGGACATGTGGTACTCAATAGCCAACTGCGGAGTATGCAGGGGATCGGTGTCATAGACTCCAGCATCCCCTTCGCCATGTTGATGCTTGCCTAAAATGGTGCAGGAGGGGGAAACTCTGAAGATGTCGATGCCGCGGGGGGCACAACGCTCATCGATGCCGCAGGAAGTGGAGTGCCCTCCGGGAAAGAGCCTGAGGACGCAGGGTCTGGAGATGTAGCAACCTGCGGGAAGATCTGAACTCTCTTGGCTTTCCCACATGATTGGTCTTGGGGTGAGGGTCGTTTCTTCTTCTTCTCGGGCCCCTCCCGAATAGTCAGTCGTTGGGAGAAGTACTCCGACGAATCCATGGCCCCTGCAAGTCAAAGGTCAAATAGTCAGTCAGACAAGGTAGAAGTAAAATCATGACATCACATAAATACACTCAAATAAATAGCCTTGGCTGCACATGTGAATTAAGTAACCAACAAATCCTAAGAGAAGGCCTTCCAGAAGGCGCCTCTTCACTCGGTTGGGGATCTAAGAAATTTAGATCGGCCTAGTTCCCCAAGGAGACCCCACTAACGCCTCATCATCTATGTCAAGCTCATGACCGTCAGGGATGGTGGGAAAGAAAGGGGCAGATACTCAAGCTCGGCCAGAGTAGAAGCTAGGAAATTGGCCCACTGAATCTGAAAAGGGGTATTGCAAAGAAGATTGCGAAAACTCCCCTTGGACCCAAATAGGCCTCGAAGGCTCAACCGTAGATGAAGTATCGCGAGTGCCAACAGTCGGAGGCATCGAACTATCGCCAAAGTCACTAGTTGATGGATGTGCAAGATAGTGAATTGAGGGAGCTCCCACCTTGGGGGTCTCCATCTCCCGCTCGCCACTCAAGATGGGCTCACCGTCGTCGGTCGCCCCAAAAATTAAAACACATAAATAAACATTTACTTTTCCATGATAAAACTACCCAACAAATATAGTGCCGCCTTAGGGTCGGTCAATTAAATTCAGATAGGTTATAACTCCTTCCTATCTTCGTAAGAAGCCAACCTTGGTATTAATATGTCTAGAAACCTTCCTTAGGGGGACGGAAATAAAGCCGCCTCAAGGCCCTATTCATATCTCATGATGTTGTACTAATAATGGAGACCATAGGTCACATTGAAATGTTCACTTTCTCCCACTTACTATTTTTAGAAATAATGTGTTTTATTAAACTAATCAATTAATTACAAATTAATTAATAAACTATGAATGTAATTAATTACAAAATATATTTAATTATAAAAGAGCATGTTTCTACAATTCATGTGATCTAGATAGTTACCCATTACATTCATCAAACTTTACAAAACACTTTTTAAATAAAGTTGGTTATCTTAAAGGGCTATAAAAACTATTGCCTTTATTATGGTGTGAGTTACCAAGTTTTAACTAATTTAATACTTAGTAGTTTACATGCAATTGATTTCTCCAAAAAAATTCACATAAACAATTAGAACAATCCTAAATAATCATGTTTCTAAAAGATGCATGATTAATGAAAAACTGTGTGGTGTTTCATGAATGACATGTAATTGACTAATGCATGATCATGTTGTGAATTAAAAAACAATTAACATTTATTTAAATAAATAAATACACAATAAATGATGAACCGAGTATTATTGTGTATTTCTAAATTTACAACCTTTGAAAAAATAGAAATAAAATTTCAAATTATCCTTTGACTTGTTTTCAAGACTCCAAGAATGATTCTCATCTCTTTTAGGATTTCTTGCTAATATTTAGGAATATTTTAGGCCTAACTAATTGATTAGAAACTAACTTTCTAATTAATTTATTTAATTAAAACTATCTTTTAATTATATAACTATTTTTGTCATCTTTTTAATTTAGTTGAATTTAAATAATTAAATAATCAAATTCAAATCATTATTTAAACTTATGATAAAATCTTAACCAACTAAAAGATATTTTATTTTTCTAACAAAAATAAAATAAGATAATAAAACTTTTAAATTCAAATAATTTAAAATTTAATTAAATAAAAGATTTATCCACAAAATTAGGATCTATAGTTTTGGGCACCAAGTGTGGTGCCCTAGGGTTAGGGATGGAGGCACAAGGGCTTGAGCCAAGGCTTGGGTGGCCCGTAATGGTGCCTAGCGCAGGGACTCAACACCAAGGGCGCAGGGGTGTGAAGAACCAGTAGCGCAGGGGCGCGGCATCCGCGGCATAGGAGGCAAGCCCGGGGCTAGGTGATGCGCGTGGGAGCCTGGGGCTCGAGCTGCGAGATGCACGCAACTGGCTAGGGAGAGCTCGGGTCACTGGCTTGGATGTGGCTCGGGACCTCCTCTTCTTAGTGTGTAGATTTGTAACGCCCTAGGTAACCAAGGTCGTTACACTGTGTGTTTTAAATAGTGCAAGACTTGCTAATCAATTCATTTAAATGAAAATGTGATCCTAGAATCATAAACAAGTTAGGGCTAAGATATTTTTGCCGTAAACAGACAATTTCTCATTAAAACAAATGTTTGGTATATGGGATCCCAAAAACAGGGTTTAAAGGATAGATTTACAAAATTCCAAAAGTTATATACAATGAAGGCCACTCTAATGGAAAAATACACATTTTAGGTTTCCATCCCTGTACAATCACTCGACCGTGGTGGATGAGCAGCTGACAATGTACACCTCGCCCCTAGAGCTCTCCAACTCATGGTTGAACCATCTTACCCGTGCCATTACCTACACCACGTAGCACCCGTGAGCTGAGGTCCAACAAGAAAACTATATAACATAGCATAAACAATCCAAACAACGAAATAATTCATTAGATATTAACCAAATATTTATCAGGCCATAACAGGCACAAAATTAGTGACGACAAGCAAAGAATCATCAGTTTATCATCCAGGTATTCTACAAGCCATCAGCATCAGATTAAAAATAGTAAACACATTCATAATCCACAGTTTATAAAAATCATCATACAATATTCAATGTCAACGCACTTAGGTCGCACCCTCTATTTAACCCACTGAATCCGACTCGCTTAGGCCGAGCCCAATGTTTAACTCACTGACTCCGGCTAGCTTAGGCCGAGCTCAGTGACTATTTAGTTAACCTCAACTACTAGTAACCGAGCTGCGTCCTATGCGCAAATATCAGTTTCAGCACTCTTAGGCCATCTATTTCATGCTCTCATGGCATATCATAATCATACAACAATTGTATTCAAATATAGGGAGCTCTTAGTCCCATCACAGCCACACAAAAGGGTGCAGTTTTCTTACCTTTAATTTCCGAGTGAAGAAGGTGAAATGGTTCCGAACACGGTCCTTAGCTCCGAGCCTTGGCGATAAACCTAGTCACAAACCATAAATAGAACCCTCATTATAATTCTATTCCATAAACCAACTTCGGGGTCAATCCCAAGCTCTCAGGGAGTCCAATTCCACCAAACGGGGTGGTGGAATCGACCCTCGAGCCCCTGGACAACAACTCAACAAAGTACCCAAAAATCAGGTTCTGGAGGCAAGGTAGCACTACAGCGCTACTAGAGGTTCGCTACAATGCTATAGTCAGAAACCTAAGTCCCCCAGAAATGCAGCCTAGCGCTGTAGCTCTCAACCTAGCGCTACAGCGCTAGCACCAGAAATGAAAATTTCTGGGTTTCTCCTTTCGAACTTTCCAGAGCCAAAGATCCAAAAGCTCACTCCAATAATCAATCAAACACATAATTGAGTCCATAATTCCCTATATCTCATCCAAAACAATCTAATAACATCAAAAACTTGGCTAAAACCCTCACCAACACAGAAATCAAAATTGAGCTTTGAAGCTCAAGAACCCTAACTAAAAACCAGAGAACTACTCAGAAGATTGAAGAAATTCTTACCTCAATGACAGCCAAACCCTTAGCCTCAATCCTCCAACCCTTGAGCTTAGATTTCCAGACTTCCCAGTTGAAACCTCACATCAACTCAGCTCAATTCTATGCAAATAAACTAAGTTCATCAATTACTTTATACCCAGAAACCCAGCAAAATTCAAGGATAAACTGAAGTTCTTACCTCAATTTGGAGCCCAACTTTCCAGCTTAATTCCCTTGCAATTACTTCAAAGCCTAGGCTCCATTTGATTCACAACTTCAAATTCAACAAGGGAGAGTGAGGTAAAGAGGAGAACGTGAGAGAGAGAGTTTTCTTTTTCTTTCTTTCCTTCAATATATCCACAGATTTCTGTTATAATCTAGAAAGAAGGTGAGGTTATATTCTCTAACAACCAAATGACCTTTTGCCCCTCCATATACTAATTAAACCTTTAATTAATCTAAGGGTATAATGGTCATTGTTCCCAATTCGCGCTAATTTCTCAAATATTCCTAACATTTACCAATTAATCTTTTCCTCCAATTATTTACCCAATATCTAATAATTCCCAAATTATTCTCTCAAATTCCCAAAATACCCCTAGGCTCCCCCGAGCCGGGTATAAATCGCTGCAGTGACTATTTCGCCAATCCGCTCACTAGGACCGTCTCGAGCCACATGCTGCAAATATATTCACATAATAATGTGGTCTCACAATTTATCACATATAATTACATTTTATGCCCTCTTCGGGCCAAAATTACAAATATGCCCTTATAAGCAAAGCAGGGCCCACATGCATGTTTAATACTCATAAACATGCACTTAATCATCTCCATATAATCATATAGTAATGCATGCCACACAATCATGCATTAAATAATTTATTCACATGAATACCAATTATGCCCTCTCGACACACTAATCAAGGCCCTTAAGCCTTACTAGTAATTTTGGGTTGTTACAAGATTTAAAAAAAAATACATATTTCAAAAATAAAATTTTCAAAAAAATCCTATGCCCTTTATGGCTTACACAAGATCTAGAAATTCAAATTCCTAACCCAATAGCACCATATAATTAACGATCCATCATTCAACCATACATTAAAAAAAATCCATCCATTCAATATACATATCAACATAAATATATCAAATGCAAGAAACCCACACAATATTTAATATATATATATATGTAGACTGCTCTGGTACCAATTGTTGGTATTAAAAGGACGAATCAAAGATACGCAACGGGGAATGGGCCCTTTATAATAATTATTAATACCAGCTAAGATCATACACACACACACACACACACACACACACACACACACACACACATATATATATTAAATCTTATACAATCAGATTAGAGATTACCTCTTGTAGCCTATCAAGTATCCTCGAATCTTTTTGTATAAATAAACAATCTTCCTATCCAAGTTCTGAAAGCTCACCCGTTGATCTTCTAGACCAATACTCAAACACACAAGGACGTGTATGGGTACGTAGGATTCAAAAGGTTTATTTATGACTCTCTAGATGTACTCAACACATGAGATCTAGAGATGTTTGATAGAGAGAAGAGGAATATAATAGTTTTCAGGTATAGGAAAACTATCGCATCAGTTTCAGAGAGATAATCTGACAGTCTATGAAAAGCAATGACCATAAAAGTATCACTTCTTTTCAGGTTTATAAAGATCATTAACTAATTTAATTAATGTTTATTTTATGAAAATAAAACTGATAATTTATAACCTTATTTAATTATTTAAAAAAAATTTATTTGAAATTCAAAATTCAAATCCCAGGGATAGGAAATCCCTATGTGTAGCGCCACACTCACTATACAGTGAGTGTGCTGACCACACCATTAAGGTTATCCCTAATTGTTGACGCGGTTCTTCAGCAATAGATAATTATACAAATAAACAGGATGGATTAGTGCTAGATGATGAACCGTAATATGTAAATATTTATGTTTTAAACTGGTGAGAGTAGTCTAGGGGGAAGATTATAACTCCTTTCCTTTTAGGTGGTTCGAAGGTTAAAATCCCTCTAGTCCACCAGTCAATATTATTGATATATCTCTAGTATTTCTTATAGGGTGTTTCTTTACAAATTAGACGCCAACCCCTTGCAACACCTAGGGTCTCCATATTTATAGGGAGAGGACACCTGGGTGTTGGCAAAGGGGGTCATCCCGTGACCTTCTTACCCATCATGTCGCTTCTGTGACACTTATGATTAATTCCTAAAACCTGACAATGAGGTGTTGTCTAATCAATAGGTAAGGGGATAATGGGCCGCATGGCCCAAACCAGTCGTGGGGTGCCTGAACACGCACGTTTATGCTGCGTGTCTGAGAATTCAGGAATGGAGTTGACACGTGATGTCTGATATGCGCATGTTTACATTGCGTGGTTGACTTCATAAATGGTTGGGGGTGTCAGCTCTAGGTCGTACCTCGAGCTTGATGTAGTTCCAGCTCGTGGTGTCCACACTGCTGACCCGATGCCTTCGAGTATTCTTACCAAACCTTTGACTACCTCGAGCTAAAGAGGTGGAGACTCGTAGCAGCATCTCCGGGTAGGTGGCTTCCACATGGCTGATAGGATTATGCCCTTTTCCAGCTCGCTAATAACCTGTGGATGTTTAGGACATACATTTGCCCCCCAAGCCCCTGCTCGTGGCACGTGACGACACCTGGGGCCACAGCGGGGGCTTTTAGGCTTCCTTGTCGACTCTTCATGTCCTGCCTATTGTGCTGGTATCGGATACATGGAGCATCGTGGTTGGTGACGGTCCATCTTCAGAGAATCGCATTAAATGGCCTAGTCTATCTTCTCCCGTCGTTTCCTCTTTCGAGTTGTGACCCTCGTATCCCGCATTAAGACGATCGAACGACCCTCGTTCCCTTGCCTTTTACGTATATATAAGGTTGGCCACCTTTCGCATGAGCCACCCTTTATTTGAAAATTTTCCTCATCTTCTCTCTTCTCTCTTCTTAGCCTCAAAGCCCCTTTTTCTTCCGGTTATCGTTCCAGAATTCCCTGAGTTTCAGATACAAAGGTTTCTCCGTGACTCCAGTTCTAAAGGCTCCACCAGGATTCCGACTTCTACGCCCTTTTCGACTTTCATACAGCAAAAAACTTCTGTAAGTCATCTACCTGCTGTATGTTCAAATGTTTCTGTTTTTTTTTTTGTTTAGGTAGACTCCATTTTTAGTTGCACACTGTAGGTTGTTGTTTTTCTTTCTTTTTGGCTGGTATTTTGTGAGTATGTTTTTATCCTAGGGGTATCGACCATAGGAGAAAATGCTTAGGAATATAACACATAGGACAAGATAATTCTGGGGTGACTTTTCTGGGTAATTTTTTGAAACGCGTGTTTGGAGAGGGGAAGACGACAAGTTTTTGGGGTGCGAAACCGGGTAGCTCAAGGGCCACGCTTCCCAGGCGGTTTTGCTTTTGAAACTTTCCCTCCAAGGCAAGTTTTATCCTGACCCTCCTGACACACGGATCCCGAGTAATCGGGGACCCGTTGGGAGCACAGGCACGTGTTCATAGAACCGCATGGCCCCACTCACCGCGGGCTGAGATTACCTCAGGCTGTGTAAGGAAAATCATTCCTCGCGTTAGATTCCCTTTCTTATTTTTAGGTCACCTTTCTAAATTTTCTTCATCTTTTTTCGTTAGGCAACCAGATGGGACCCAGGAAGAATATGCCCAAGAAGAGTGCCGCCAGCTCGTCATCCCAGCAGGCCAGTAAGGGGAAGGAGGTGGCAGCAGATTCCCCTATCCCCCACTTCGGTCCCACCGTGGAGAAAGAGGTCGAGGTGGGACCTGATGCCTTCTTCGAGGCCGAGAGGATCGCCTCGAAAGTTACAACTCAGGGGAAGGTCAACAAGATCCTGCTTTCCCACAACATCGAGATAGGGACAGGCGCTCTTGTTGCCTGTCCTCCCCTTGAGGGCGAGCGGAGCTGTGCACCGCTCGACGAGGAGTTCACGGCCTGGAGAGACGAACACCTCAAGGATGGGGCTTGCCTTTCTTCCCCTGGACTAGTACTTCGCAGACTTCCTGAACATTGTGAAGCTGGCCCCCTTTCAGCTCCCCCCTACCTCCTACCGCTTGTTAGCGGGGCTGAGGTACTTGTTCCTGAAGCAGGAATGGGAGGTCCAGACACCGGCAGACATCCTCTACTTTTTCTTCCTCAAAGATAGCCCGGATCAAAGAAGGCGAGGTGACAGGTTCTACTACTTAACCCATTTTCCCAACTCTGTCGCGGTCATTGAGCTGCCCAGCCACCCCAATGACTTCAAGGATCAATTTTTCATGTCGACGGGGTTCCGCAACTACGAACACCATTACTTCAACCATCCTCGTAAGTTCTTTCTAACCTCAGCTCGCAAAATCGTCGCTTATTAGTTTCTTTCCATACCTATTGACTTGAATACTATCATGCAGCTATTTTTGCGAGGACGGCTAAATCGGTGACCCTCGGGGGTCAATACGAAACCTTGGCGGGGCTCCCCCCAAGTGAAAAAGACTACCGCCAGCTTGTGTCTGACGAGATGATGCTGGCGTGCAAGTTAATTTCTCCGAGCCAAACTCTGGCCTTGAGGAGGCCGCGGATCGCCCTAGTAGCTCGCGAGATGGCACCTATCCCCGAGGAGGAGGCCGCGGATGACGATGAGGATGAGGAAGACGAGGTGCCCCTCGTGCGCCGGAAGCGGGCTCTTGAGGTCGCCCATGAGGTCAACGCGGAGCGGACCCAGTCCAGGGCAGCAGCCGGCCCCTCCGACCAAGGAAACCCATACTTGTTTAAGGATTTAGATAGCACCGCCACAGACCTACGACTTTCTAGGTTTAACCCCAGCCAACTCGTTCACCGCCACCAAAACGACCCAGACCGTAACATAACTCTACTCCAGTGCGTTGACCAGCTAGTGTTGCGTCATGATATGGGCCGCCCTAGGGGCACTGTAGTAGTAGATAATACCCTGGCCTTTAGGTCGGCCTTCTTTGAGGAGTATGGGACCAACCTTAGGTCGTGGCCCTCCCTTCTGGAGGGTGTAGTAACTCCGGGGCTTAGGCACTATGTAGAGGAGTCCAGTCCTGAGGAAGATCCAGACCCAGAGCCTCCTCTCATTCGTGAAGTTATAATCTTAGACTCCCTCGTAGAAGCTCCGGGGCCGGAGGTCTTGACAATAGATTCCTCCTCTAGCTCGGAGGGTAGGACCTTTTTCAATACATTCTTTAGATTTTTTTTTTTGCGATCAAATATTTTTACATGCATACTGACGATTCGTTGTCTTTGTTCTGTTATTTGATAGGGCCCTTCCTAGTTTGGTCCCAACACTCCGTCCTTGGGATCCTTACTGGCCAGGAAGACTGTTCTGAGTACCAGGTTGCCAACGCTAAAGACACGTTTCTTGACCTTTGAGTTAAAATAACGAGTGATCTTTTGTTGATAATGCGCGAGCTGCAGCTGTGAAGCTTCTCGTTTTTTGTCAATTAGGTCGAGGGACGCGCAGAGCAATTCGTCATTCCGGTCTTGGTCAAATTTATGGACTCTATGCGAGGCTACCTTTGCTTCAACAGGAAGGACTGCCTCACTCCCGAAAGCCAGGGAGAAAGGAGTATGACCTGTCGAAGTTCGGTGCGAGGTCCGGTATGCCCACAGTACCTGGGGGAGCTGTTCGAGCCAAACTCCCTTGGCTTCATCCAGTCTCTTCTTAAGGCTTTCTTTTTGCGTCTTGTTGACAGCCTCGACCTGACCATTGGCCTGGGGGATAATGGGCCGCATGGCCCAAACCAATCGTGGGGTGCCTGAACACGCACGTTTATGCTGCGTGTCCGAGAATTCAGGAATGGAGTAGACACGTGATGTCTGATATGCGCACGTTTACATTACGTGGTTGACTTCATAAATGGTTGGGGGTGTCAGCTCTAGGTCGTACCTCGAGCTTGATGTAGTTCCATCTCATGGTGTCCACACTGCTGACCCAATGCCTTCAGTATTCTTACTAAACCTTTGACTACCTCGAGCTAAAGAGGTGGAGACTCGTAACAGCAGCTCCGGGTAGGTGGCTTCCACGTGGCTGATAGGATTATGCCCTTTTCCAGCTTGCTAATAACCCGTGGATGTTTAGGGCGTACACAAATTTTCTCATTTATTTATTTAATTATTATTTAAGACAATATATTCATCCCAAAATAAATATCAGTTAATTCAAAATTAACTTTACCTTAAAATACCAGTTTTAAATAAATAAATAAATATCTTATTCCAAATAAGATAATTATTAATCTCTCTTTATATATTAATCCAAACAAGATTAATATTTATTTTAACCTATAGTTTTTCAAAATAAAGACTATATAGTTAAATAATTTATTAATTCATAATTAATCAATTGCCCATAACTATCACATAATTATTTCATTGCCTTGGAAAATTAATTCCTTTGGAATTAAGTCCTCTCTACAAATCTTTCTTTTGACATCCTTACCCTTGACAGTGTAGGACAGAGGTGATCTGGGGACCATAGACCTATAATACGAAGCTCTAATAAACCAGATTATTAATTAAACTCTTTAATCCAATAATATTATTTATTAATTCCATGATTACTCCACTATAAATATGAAATTGCACTCTAAGTTTTTATATAATTATATTTACAGAGTATTATCTTGCAGTCCATTGATATAATCAATAAATGTAGTTATGTCCTCCATTTATTGGTTCGTTAATTAGAGTGGGTCAAGATTACCATTTTACCCTTCTAGTTACCTCTTGATCCTTAAGTACCATTAATTCACTAGTGAATAATTAATCTATATTAAAATTATAGATTTGAGCTCAATAACTAATTACTCCCAGAATTAACCCTTAAGGGAACCAATATTCGATTCGTTAGGAAAGTATGAATTCCATTATTGTAATTCATGTTCCCAGCCATTCATGATATTGACTCCAAAACAAAATTCATTAGCCTCATTATACTAAGATACATTAACGAGTGAATCAAAAGATCCAATAAACACAAACAGAAGTTCATGAATATTCAGGATTTAGACTGATTAACAAATGATCATCTATTATGATAAGAATCAAATATTTATGCCAAACAACAAGTTTATAAAGATAATTAATTATTATCGGTCCTATCATATATAATCTCTTTTATATACAACACATTTACTAATATATCTATCCACATTAGTAATCTGAATCTAGATCATTTGCATCCCGTATGCTTAGTAAACTGCACTAGTAACCATTCATTAAAGATTCCTTACTTTAATATGTTACTGTATATTTTATTCATTATATATGATCCTAATTCTCTTGTACTAATACAAGATCATATTCTCATGAGTGAATAAGGAGTTTTCTTGATATTATCATAAAATTAATTCAAGTAATAATTATAATATTCAAATAGAATAAAATTATTCTTTTTTATTTAATTCAATAAAATGTCTTTACAGCTTTTAGGACATTAATCCTAACATGAAGAAACTCTAGGTACTCCTTATAGCAGGGCCACGCGGTCAGACAGGTAAGGGCACATGTCAAAAGCAACAAACGCGTTAGAAAGAGGCAGGGAGGAACTAGTCAGGTGATCCTCACCACCCACATGGAGGAGCTCGCTAGTCACCGTGGCAAGGGCTCCCACGTCGATTGGCAAGAACAATGTGCAAATGCTCCAAAACAACGTCTCATAAAGGAAGGGAGTGAGCCAACTTACCAATTCTCCTAAAGGTCCTATGAACAGAATTGATGCCCTTCGTGAAGAAAACTTTTAGGGATATTCTCATGCATTAGACTTCCCACTCATTACCATTTCATTCACGGGCCCATTTTCAGCTAGCAAAAGTGCGGTAGCCCATGAATGAAAATTCACAAAAGAAAGTACCATGTACCTCACCTGTCATTCCCCAAAATGGGCGAGGAGGCCCAGGACCCCGGTGCCTCAATCGAGAAGCAATACCCTTGGATGGTTGAACCACCGCTTGTAACAAGGCACAAATGTTGGGAGCCGATGATGGCGTGCACACCTCCTCATGGGAAATCAGCAAGTCAAGCAACCCAATCGAGTAGCTAAGTCTTAAGAAATTTTCCATGAAAGAGGCCCGGATAGCAGGACCTTCATTGAGGCCCATCGGTTCTGTTGGCACGAGCCTTCAGCAGCCCTCGCTAATCCCCTTGGCCCATAGGGCCTGCGCCTGGAGCCTATGTCTAGCATCCACGCCTCACGCCTAAGCGTCATTGCACCCTAGCCATCGCCTCTGCCGGCCCAAGCCTTGGGCGACCATCGATGATCCGATACAGAGGTGGGTTCCCCAGCCTCCAACCATCTGGGGCAACGAGTTGACACCACCACCCATCGCCAAGAAGATCCATCGCCCGATCGACCCCCCATGGCCGATTTGGGGCTCTCAAACGCCCGAATCTCTCCACAGTGGGTCTAGGCAACCCAAGAGGCAATTTTTCCATAGATCCAACCTAAATCTACCTAGCCCAATCAAGTTGTAGCACCAATTTCAGAGATCAAGCAAAAAAGGAAGAAATTAACCAAGAACAATCTAGAGCTCAAGCATTCAATAAAGTTCAAGGTTAGACCATGTACCATATGAAATTGATGGGCGAAATGTATTACCAACGTGACGATGAAGCTTGGTGGAGTGGCAGTTTCCTTGGAACCAACAAGTCGTGATGGTGTCGCTCGTAAGAGAAGTGGGCAATGACCTTGTCGATTATCAAGATGCCACATGAAGATAGATGCTCAAATGACCTCCTTGGTCACTCTTTTTAAGCTTTGAATTCACTCTTATCTTAGCCAAGGTGCTCCACGCAAGAGGAAGAGAGGAAGAGAGAAAGAGAGCAGTTTTGCTTCCCTTGTGCTGAGAAACAAAATAAGTAAGGACCCATGGTCCTCCCTCGCCACCTTATAAAAAAGGAGCGCCTAGATGGCTCCCTACCACCACCAGTGAATGGACTCACAAGGCAGGACCCACTTGCACTTGACAGAAAAGGAAACACTCAAAGCTCAATATGACTCCTAAAAATGGGAAAGTCATGAATGACACCGAGGAGAGACAATACCCAAGCTTCCATAGCAGGCATGTGAAGCCCCATCGCCAATCACCTTTGGACTAGTGATAAGGTGTCACCTAGTCAAGGGCACCCGCAACCTGCTACAATGAAAAAGCTACAGGAAATCATATTTCCTGGCTCCAAGTCAGGCCACGCGGGTACAGGTTGAGCAGCCATCCTATCACTGAGCATGGGTGTTATAGCTTGGCCAATCCCTTAGCCTTGTATAGTAGAAGCAGTATGAGGCTACATTGAATATGGAATTAGCTGCCTATAAAGCCCGAGGTACCCATGCATCACCAGATGAAGCCATTGCTCAACGAATTGAGCACATCCACCCCATTTCAAACACCACACTTCACATGTAGTCTCTCTCAAAGAAAATGACTGAAATCTGGGTACAAGTTAGAAAACCAAGGTGGGGGAGAAGCCAACTCCCTCCATGAAGAGAAATCAGTGCCGAGAAAATTCTGGGCTACAACATGCATGCTGGTGCGAAGACCAATCATGTTCGAGCATGAAAAGCCAACAGTTGGTGCCATGTGCAACCAAGTAATAGGGCAAGAGAACCCAAGAGGTCGCAAGTGCAGGTGGGGGACTTCCAGAGGTTGAGGCCTTGCTTGGGTGACCGCCGAACAAGAGGCCAGCGAGCCGGACGATAGACAGGCCCCTCATTTCTAGTTGGTCAGACCCTGGCTCCCGACTGAGGGAGTGCCTGGGGCCAACCATTGACGGGTTTCCCATCAATGGAATCGACGAGGGAGGAGATCACCCGACCCCAGCGATCCACTGGAGCCTCTGATCATCCTAAAAGTGCATGTCCACCATCTTGACTATTCCCCATCACAGACGAAGAAGAATGAGAGTAAGAGGAAGTCGGGGTTCCAATGTCGAGGACAAGCTTTCTCGGTAGTCTTCCGAAGAGCTTCAACCTCATCCCTTCCACTTGGCGACTTCCCCAATGCGGATATCCATATTTTTCAGATTTTATTGGATTGAATCGTACAGATTGGTTTGGATTGAGTATTTTGTGAACACCCTTACTATCGAACATAGTGTTCATTTCACCTTTCCAAAGATGAAATAATTAAAATTTATGAATTTGGAGGGATTTACTCCTTTCCACTTCTCCTCTCCCTCCTAACAAAAAATAAACTCAAATAAACAATGGATTTACTCCTCTTCCTACCAAACAAATGATTCTACATCTCCTTTCACTCTTCTCCCTTTACACCTCTCTATCCCTCCACAAATCATCTCTGCCAAACAAAAGGTAAGTGTTGGTGTTGTAAGTTTTTCTAAGAACTTTTCCCCACGACATGATAATATGTCTATAATACTTGGGCCTAACTTCTAAAATGAAAAATATTTAAAAAATCTTCCAAATATAAAATAGAAATCAAAATGTAACTAAAAATATTAACTAAAATTAATGCAAAAAAAAATATTAACTAAAATTGTGAAAAATAAATTGTTGTACCCTATTTTTAGCACGAGTTCATTCACTCAGCTCGGGTACAGCTGGCAGATAAGTACACGGAAAAATAACCAAGTTGAATATCTACTTATTATCCATGTGGACAGCTTGGGATTCATAAATATCAAACATAGTGTTAGGCATCCTAAGTTTATCACGAACTGAGAACACGATGGTTGTTAAGCCCAAGCTCAGAATCAGATAATCGTCAAAGCACGAGTTTGGAGGAGATATCCAGCTCGTGACGATTCAACTATGATGCATATTCTGGGATCCCCAGAGACTCGGGATATGTTTATAAGTTTATTTATGACCAGGCTATCATATTTATTATCTGAGATAGCAGGAACGTATTTATTCTATTATCAAATCATATCCCCATGTAAATGGGAATTATTTGTATTGAATATAGACATTATGTAAATGCGTGATTGACTCACGCGGTTACCCAAACCTGTCCATGGAATTCCTCTATAAATACTGGGAATGTTGGACAAGAAGGGAGGAATTATTCTATAATACTGAAACTCTGCCAAAATAGTGAGAGAAACAGTAATAATAGTGACTCATGGACTAGGTGGATTTTAACCACTGAACCACGTAAAAGTTCTGGGTTCTTGAGTGAATTCTTGTTATTTTCATTGCGGTTTACCATTAAGCACTAATCTGCCCTTATTATTTCTTAATTCACTGTTGGCAAAAAATCTCGTCAACAGTTTGGTGCTTTCATTGAGAGCAAATTAGTGCTTCACCAAAATCGCAATCAATTCCCATCATGGTGCTCACTCGCTCAATGCACGACAATGAGATAGAACAGCCCGGTGGGTAGGAGGCCCATGATATCGTTGTTCTGAATGAACGTGACCCTAAGATTTAGCAACGTCCGGGAAAACAATCGGCAGGTCAAGGCGCCACTGAGAGTTCAGCGTCATTACCGCCAAACCCAAACCCAGACTACCTAACTTTCATCGAGATGGAGAACATGCAATTGAGGAGCCATCTCACTAGGGAAAACAAGCAAATTGAGGAGGTTTTGGCTCGGTTACCCCCTCTTGCAACCGACGTTTATGTTGGAAAGAGGAAAAGTGGGTCTCATAAGTCCCACAGGAATAATCGATCCAAACTGAGTCGATCAGTCAGAACCGCTACTCCAAGTTCTGTACCTGCAGGGCGAGATTACCATAATGCTCGACCCAGTGACCGTCATAGAGGTCGTCAGCAAGTCAGTCGGTTGGTTAGGACTGGAACCCCAAGTTTGGTGCCTTCTTTACAGGTCCCTGGGAATGCCCATGATAATCCACGAGGAGGGGCTGGAACAACATCATAAAGACAAAATGCTCCAACAAAAAAATCCTCCTACATTGCGATCGGATCACCAGACACAAGGAACTAGAGACATTGGAGTAGAACAGAGGCGGGCTAAATTAGGCCATCCTGATGGAAAAAGGATAGCCTCACCAATAAGGCATCCCCTATCACCTATAAGGCATCCAGCACCACCTCATCCTCAATAGGATATTCAAGCTCATGGAGACAGTAGGGGAAATCCTCCCCCATCGGCCAATACTTACGTCCCACGAACACGTGTCGAGAATCCAGGTCCTCAGCCCCAGCATCAAGCTGTAAGCTTCGCAAACGGGAGTTACCAGAGAAAAAGCCATCGTAGCGGCAGGCCCGAGAGTGACCTAAGGAATCATTTGAGTTCAGCACAGAGCCCTCGGTATGATCCACAACCTGATTTGTGTGATCGTCTGAACTCATAGAGAAGGTATCCAGTTTGGGATGGAGATATTAGCTATACTTCACAAGAGGGAGGTCCATCCATAGTACGCGATAACGGGAATGCCCCACAAAACCAAGCTTGAACTTGGAGGGACAATAACCCGTCAAATGCACATGATAGGATGTGAGTTGTTGAACAGCCCCCATCTAACCTAGGGACTAGGGACCAAACCCTCAAGAGACTATCTCTGATGGAAGAGCAAATGAAAAAACTCTTGTCTGGAAAGGAAAAGTACGATTGTGACTCAGACGAGGAGCTCAAGCCTTTTGCTCCAAATATTGCAGCGGCTACATATCCTGTGGGTTTCAAGATGCCGCACTTGTCGAAATTTGATGGAGATGGAGATCCGTAAGACCACCTCAGAATTTTTAACACCATGATGATAGCCCACAATGTCGGGCTCGACCTAAGGTGTATTTTGTTCCTTGCAACTCTGGTCGGGCCATACAAGAGACATTCCATAAGCTCGTGGAAGAAGTTCTCCTCTGAGTTCAACAAAGCATTCCGAGCTTCACAGGAAACTCGAGTTGAGGCTGATTCATTGGCCAACATAAAGAAGCAACCTGGCGAAATGTTGAAGGCATATCTGAGTAAATTTGCCAATGTTGCTGCACAAGCTAGGGATGCTGATGACAACTCCAAACTCATGGAAATGAGGACGGGAATTCTCGTTGGGGGCGACCTATGGCAGGAACTCCAAAGAAAAGGAGTTAAGAGTGTAGATTAATTCTTAGCTCGGGCTCAAGAGTGGATAAATCTTGAGGCACGAGCCTCTATTGTAGGAACCAGCGAAACCCCTATCTAACCCATTGGAGCGGCAACGGATGTGGCAATTAGGGCCCAAACCGTTACCCAGAATAACCAAGGGGGGAATAACAAAAGAAAAGGGAATGGTGAACTCGACTAGAGCAGGACGAAGAAAAATAAACCTGTAGAGAAGTTCAAGCCTATCTACGCCATGTATACTGACCTAACAGATACACGTGAGCACATTTTTTGGCCAATTCTAGTCGCCTTCCATGGAAGAAGCCATAACCATTGAAGAACCAGAGGGCGAAGAGGGATCCCTCTGTAACACCCCACATCACTATGGCTGCTTCCTGAATAAGGATTGGCCTTACAAACCAACACAAGTCTTTCCAGCATGCTTTGTCCTCACTCACACGCTTCTTGGGAAAACTTCCCAGGAGGTCATCCATCATGAGAATACTCCAGGTCAAGCATGCTTAACTTTGGAGTTCTCAAGTGATGGGCTATCAAAAAGAAGATGCATCTTGTTGGTATAGGTAGTACCCATCAATCCATTTAAGCCTTCTTCAACTGTGCAGTCCCATACCTACACAGTCTTAGAATCATCACACTTGACCTTCCCCAGGCGATGTGGGATTGCACAACTTTTTACCCAATCTTTCCCCTGCGGATCACAGGATTCTTACTATCACAATCACCCCCCCTTAGGGGTCCGACGTCCTCATCGGCCACACTTCCGGCTGGGTCCAGGCTCTGATACCATTTGTAATGCACCACGTCACTATGGCTGCTTCCTGGAATGAGGACTGGCCTTGCAAACCAACACGAGTCTTTCTATCATGCTTTGTCCTCACTCACACGCTTTATGGGAAAACTTCCCAGGAGGTTACCCATCATGAGATTACTCCAGCTCAAGCACACTTAACTTTGGAGTTCTCAAGTGATGGGCTACCGAAAAGAAGATGCATCTTGTTGGCATAGGTAGTTCCCATCAATCCATTTAAGCCATCTTCAACTGTATAGTCCCATACCTACACAGTATTAGAATCATCACACTTGACCTTCCCCAGGCGATGTGGGATTGCACAGATTTTTACCCAGTCTCTCCCCATGCGGATCACTGGATTATGACAATCACACCCTCAAAGTTCTATCGGTTCCACAACGACATCGGTCATAACACTAATGATTGTCGGCAGCTGAAGGATGAGATTGAAACCCTTATTAGGGCGAGACCTTTGCTCTAGTACACCAAAAAGCGGGTGAATCCAAGTTAGCTCATTGGGCAGACCTTGCTACCTGTTCTGGAAGCTCTGACAAGCCAACCTGGAGCTCAAGCAAATCAGGTCGATCCTCCTCCGATAGTAAGGGAGATAACAACCATTTCCAGAGGACCTCGTTTGGCGCGCACGAGCATCGGGGCCCAAAAGAGGTACATTACGAACTGAAGTCTCATAACGGGGCAGAGTTCATCTTGAAGCAGCGGTTATCAAAACAATAGAGAATTGAAAAGAAACCAATCATTTTCACATAAGAGGATGCTAGCCACATCCAATTCCCACATAACGATCCGCTGGTGGTAACCGTTCAGCTCGCCAACCGAAGGGTCCGAAGAACACTAGTGGATAACGGAAGTTCTGTGAATCTACTTTTCAGGTCCACCCTGGAAAAAATGGGTTATCCATAACTGATTTGAAGGTGACCTCGATGAATCTATATGTGTTTTCTGGTGAAGGGTCGGCAACCATCGGGATGATCAGGTTGGTAGGGACATTAGGAGAAGAGTCGTGAACTATTTCCAAGTTGCTCGAGTTCGTGGTAATCGATTGTCCGACTGCATACAATGAGATTTTGGGCCAACCTACACTGATGGCATTTGAAGCCATAACCTCTATCCGCCACCTAGCAATGAAATTCCCCTCAGCTGCAGGAATATGCACCATCAGAGATGATCAACTTGCTGCAAGGGAATGCCATAGCATATCTATGAAGGGAAAATCACAACCCAGGCAGCAAGCGATGACCATAAATGACGGAGGTGAAGGGTCCTAAGAAGTAGGAGTTACTCACGGGATGGAAGAACCTCAACAAAAAGGGGATAGTGAGGTCGCCCAATGCAACGACATTGACCCACGGTAGGCGGAGACAGATCAGAGCTCCAAGCCATAGAAGAGCTCGAGGAAGTAAACATCAACCCTAAAGAAGCTTCAAGATTCGTAAAGATTGGAAATGATCTTGACGATAAAAGGAAGAAGGAGCTGGTTGATTTCTTACAAGAAAACCTGGACGTCTTCGCTTGGTCGCACAAAGATATGGTGGGAATAAGTATGAATGAAATCATGCACACCTTAAATTTGGACAAGAATGTGCCTGCAAAATCCCTAAAATGGAGACGTTTGGGAACAATCCAAGCTGAAGCCCTTGAGAAAGAAGTAGCTCAGTTATTAAAATGCGGGTTTATCCGGGAGGCAAAATACCCAATCTGGGTCGCCAATCCCATGCAAGTCTTGAAGCCAAACGGGAAGTGGAGGACCTGTATCGACTTCTCCATTCTAAATAAAGCTTGTCCTAAGGATTGTTTCCCACTGCCAAGGATTGACCAGTGGGTAGATGCCATGGCAGGTCACGAGCTCATGTCCTTTATAAACACGTATTCTGGATATAACCATATTGTGATGAATGTTGCGGACCAGGAACATACTAGCTTCATGACCAAACATAACGTATAGTGTTATAAAGTTATGCCCTTCGGGCTGAAGAATGTCGGGGCCACATATCAACGCTTGGTTGACAAAATGTTCTCTAGCCAGATCAGGAGAAATATGGAGGTGTATGTCGATGACATGCTTGTCAAATCAAAAATTGCCAATATCCATGTGTCTGATCTAGAAGAATGTTTTGGAATATTAAGGAGATATGACATGAAGTTGAATCCCTAGAAATGTACTTTCGGAGTGGCATTTGGAAAATTCCTGGGGTTCCTAGTCAACACAAGGGGAATAGAGGCGAATCCTGAGAAAATCAGGTCGTTGTTAGAAATTCCCTCACCCAGGTCGCGTAAAGATGTTCAAAGCCTAACTGGAAGGGTGGCGACTTTGAATCGCTTCATTTCAAAATCCACTGACAAGTGTTTGCCATTCTATAACTTGCTGAGAGGAAACATGAAATTTGAGTGGACCGAGGAGTGCGAACAGGCATTCGATGACCTAAAAACGCACCTGGCCGAGCCCCCGATATTATCTTAACCTATGTCTAGAGAATTGTTGTTCCTTTATTTGGTCGTGACAGAGAATGCAGTTAGTGCTGTGTTAGTTCAAGAAGAAGATCGTGCTCAAAAACTAGTATATTATGTAAGCAAGAGACTTCTCGGAGTTGAGTCACGATATCCAGTGATAGAGAAGCTGACATTCTATCTGATATTGGATTCCAGAAAGCTCCGACCATATTTTCAGTCCCATTCAATCAACGTCTTCACTGACCAACCTTTAAGGCAGGTTTTGCAAAAACCTGAAATGTTGGGATGTCTCTTAACATGGGCCATCGAACTTAGCTGGTTTGAGATATTGTACATGCCACAGACCTCAATCAAAAGTCAAGCCCTTGCTGATTTTATAGCTGAATGCACCAATTTTCAAGAGGAGCTCTTGAGGGAGCCGATGTAGAAATTATGGAAAATCTTCATTGATGGATCGTCAAATGAGAACTGATTAGGAGCTGGGATCATCTTAATCTCCCCATAAGGGCATCGATTTCATACAGCTCTGAGGTTCAGATTTGAGGCATCCAACAACAAAATCGAATATGAGGCCTTACTGGAAAGACAGAGGGTAGCAAGAGAGCTCAAGGCGAAATCCATCCAATGCTATAGCGATTCCCAACTTGTGGTCAATCAGGTATTGGGAGAGTATCAAGCTCGAGGTACCAAGATGGCGGCCTACCTAGCTAAGGTAAAGGGAGAACTGTCTTAATTTGCGTACAACTCTGTTGAATAGATACCCCGCGAGAAGAATTATAATGCTGATGCTTTGGCACGACTTGCTTCCACAAAAGAGGCTGAGACATTGAATGTAGTGCCAATGGAGATCTTAGAGAGTTCGAGTGTGACAGGAGAAATGATGGAAATCAGAATGATCGACATAAGACCGACCTGGATGACTCCCATAATGGAGTACCTTGCAACAGGAAAGTTACCTGACGACAGAAAAGACACGAGAAAAATACTCTATCAAGCTCCATGGTATGTAATAGTAGATGGAACCATATATCGGCGTGATCATTCATTACCTCTCCTGCGATGCATTCTGCCCGAGGAAACCAAAACCATTTTACAAGAAATACACGAAGGATTTTTTGGGGATCATGCTGGGGGGCAAAACCTGGCACTAAAGATACAAAGATACTGAGACTGGGCTATTTTTGGCCCACTTTAAGGAAAGACTCGATCTCGTATGTTCAGAAGTGAGACAAATACCAGCGTTTCTCCATAGTTTCCTGAGCTGCTCCAGTCGAGCTAATGATGATTTCATCCCCGTGGCCATTTGCAATGTGAGGAATCGATCTAATAGGTTCCCCACCTATGGGAAAGGGAAGAGTTCGATATGCGGTGGTGGTAATCAATTACTTCACAAAGTGGGTAGAAGTCGAGCCTCTGGCAACCATCACATCAAAAAGAGTCCTGGACTTTGTGGTGAAGAATATTGTATGTCGATTTGGACTTCCTAAGAAAATCATGTCAGACAACGGGACGCAATTCGACAGTGATCTCTTCACTGACTTCTATGAAAAATATGGCATCATGAAGAGTTTCTCATCGGTAGCATACCCACAAGCCAACGTGTAGGTTGAGGCTGTAAAAAAACCCTTAAGGCAAGCCTGAAGAAGAGGTTAGACAAAGCCAAAGGACTATGGCCCGAACAACTCCCGCAAGTACTTTGGGCCTACCAAATTTCTCACAGGACCTCCACGGGGCATACTCCTTTTTCTTTAACTTTTGGAAGTGAGGCCATGCTTCCATTCGAAGCCATGGTAGCTACTCACATGCAAAGGACATTTAATCAAGAACAGAACGACAGGCTACTTAACGCATCTTTCGATCTGATCGAAGAAAAATGAGAAGAATTGCAGTTATAGCTCGCCCATTATCAACAAAAAATCACTCGCTATTTCTATTCTAAAGTTAAGGGCACAGATTTGGATTGGGCAACCTAGTTCTCCGAAGGGTCTTTTTGGCAAATAAAGACCCCAAGGATGGTGTATTAGGCCCAAATTGGGAAGGACCATACCAGGTCTAGAAGACCTGCGTGAGGGAACTTTCAAGATAGCTCGATTGAATGGGGAAGTAGTCCCACGGACCTGGAATGCTCTGCATTTGAAAAAGTATTATCATAGTACCACCATCAATGTAATGCTTATTTGTAAAAGCCATTTCGATTAAATAATAGATGGATTGTTAAATAACTATTTCTTGGTGTTGTTATTGCAAGCTCGTGTTCTCATATTCATAAAAGCAAACAAGAAATTTTATACATTCTGGTTACTTGGGGGACACATAACCGAGGTTGGAAAAATTAAGCTTGCTCGGATAAGATTAGAAACATAGAAGCTTGCAAAAATTGGTTATTCAATGGCTTTTTAAAGCTCGAGTTTTCAATAAACCTAGTGCGAACTAAGTTTAAATCATCTAAAACCCTAGATATAACCAGGTCCAAAAACTTAGAAGCTTGGAAAAATTGATTATTCAACGGCTTTTTAAAGCTCGAGTTTTCAATAAACCTAGTGCAAACTAAGTTTAAATCATCTAAAACCTTGGATTTAACCAGGACCGAAAACATAGAAGCTTGGAAAAATTGGTTATTAAACGACTTTTTAAAAGCTCAAGTTTTCAATAAACCTAGCGCGAACTAAGTTTAAATCATCTAAAACCCTAGATGTAGCCAGGTTCGAGGCCTGATTCTTAACTGGTGCGACGCAAATAAGCGAACAAAAACTTGGACATAACCAAGTTCGATAAAATCTATCTCAATTTAAAAGTCAATTCCTAAAATCTCGAATGTACAAGACTCTAAGGAGTCATAAGCATGAGAAGATAATTAAGGAAAGACAAATGGATCAAAAGTTAGATATATATTAAAAATAAGACAAACAAATATAGTCACATCGAGGAGAAATAACCTCGAACTAAGCCCGAAGGCAATTGTTTAATATCAAAAGATTGTTAGACAAATACAAAGAAAATTATAAATGAGATCACTGGGCTCGAACAGCTCGCCCCGCCGAAGTGACCTCCTCGCCATCTCCCTCCGCCACTCCGAAAGCCTCACTGGTCTCCGAGGGTTCTTACAAGAACCGAGCCTTGAATTTAGCAAGGTACGGATCCCATAACTCGGGCTCCATAAAAGAGAAGTTCCCGTCCTAGTTGAAAGCTCAGCAATGGTATAGCATCTCCTCCATGGTTGATGATGATGCTTCCTTTTCCTCCTTGGCTTTAACTTCGGCCTCGAGTAGCTTCGCTTTGAGCTCACCAATCTCGACTTGAAGTTGTTCAACACGATGGTTGACTTCTGTGGTTTGAGCTTGGGAGGCGGATAGTGCAGTCTTTGCGGCTTGCTCACTTTCTTGGGAAGAGGTAAGAGCAGCCTTAGCAGCATGCTCATTCTTCTGAGAAGTTGTCAAGGCAGCTTTGGCGGCCTGCTCACCTTCCTGAGCAACATTCAGGGCGACCTTGGCAGTGGCCATCTCGGCTAGGATCTCTTCATTTTTGGCCTTAGCATGAGCTATGCTTCAGTATTGGGCCAGGACGAACTGCAGAATAACAAAATAAGTTCAAATAAAAGAAGAAGAGGAAGAACATATTAAACAAAAAGGAAAAAAATCAGTTATGGGAGAAGGACTCACAGTGAGTTTCATCCCCATAGCATATTCAAGGACGTCCTTCGGGCTGCACTCCTCTATGGCCCTCAGGTCCCTCACACTGGCTTTGTATGCATACCCACCATATGAGTCCCAGTCTCATATACTATACCTCGAAAGGCCATGGGGATCTTTTCCAGGTCTTGTGTTTCCATCGGTATTTGGATGATGGGGGCCTCAGTTTGAATGACTTGGGGAGGTGGAGGCATGTCTCGAGGATGAGGAGGAGGAGGAAGGTGCTCAACGACAACAGTAGTCACTGAAGCTGGCTCTCAAGAGGAGCTCGTGTCTTTACCCTTGGAGCGGGATTTTGTAGTTTCTCCCGCCTTAGGGGCGGTGTTCTTCGCCACTCTTGGCCTCTTCAAGACGGGGCCCGCTCCAATTTTCTTAGCTTGAAAGGCAGTCCGTAGGTCGGGAGCTCCGGTCGATTCCATCTCTTCGCCTAAAAAAACAAAATGAGTTAATTCACAAAATTTATGTTTCAAAGACGTGTAAAGAAAAGGGGGACATATAGATCCTACCCTCCGGGCTGGGGGAGGAGTCTATTATCATCAGCTCGGGTGTATGAGCCGGGCTAGGCACGACCTCAGGCCCTGGGATTAATGTAGGGGAGGGAGAATCTAAGGATATAATCTCTAAGATCCTAGGGGCTCAGGTTCCTCCTCGAGACTGGATTCGTCTACGTACTATCTAAACCCAAGAACAAATGCTCCCTGGAGCAGAGAAGGCCAGGTCCTAAGGTTGGTTCCGTACTCTTCAAAAATAGAAGACCTAAAATTCAGCGTGTTGTCAACTACAATGGTGTGAGTGGGATAACTATGGTCGTAACTTACTACTACACGATCTATGCATTGAAGGGGGGTTACATTTAGGTTTGGGTCAGTGGGGTGGTGACTAACTAGCTGGTTGGTGTTAAAACGTATTAACCTAAAGCCAGCAGCAGCTCGATCCAACTCCTTAAAAGGGTATGGGTTACCTTGGCCGAAGGGGCTAGCTGCTGCCCTAGAAGCAGCCCGGTCAGGATTAGGTCACTTATCAGCCTCAGGAGCTCGTCTTTTCCGGAAGAAAAGCACCCCGACCACCTCTTCATCAGTATCCTCGACGGTTGGTAGAGCCTCTTGTGAGGAGGGAACCTCGGGGATCACCGGAAGGGGAGCTCAGGTCCTCAGAGCTAGTGTTTGACCCTCACCAGTCAGCTTACAGGCCAGCGTCGTGATGTCATTCACGACTTGGAGATAATCTTTTTCCCTAGGGGAAAGTCTGGACAGTTTCTCGTACTGACCCCCGAGGGTCACCGATTTTTCCGTCATGGAAAATATGGCTACATGAAAAACAAACTCAATGAGGACGTGTTTAAAAAATATATATTTCAAGGAATAAAAAATTCATAAGCTGAATTTGCAAAGGTAGAAGATTTACGAGGTCGGTTGAAGTATCGGTGTTCGCAATTCTTGAAGCCAATCGACATAAAGAATAAATATTTATAGTCGTTTGGATGGCTGGGAAGATCAATGACGGAGGTGGAGCTAGGAAACCGCGTGAGGTAGTAAAACCCGTCACCGCATCCTGTGGTCGGGGCTTGCTTTGAGACAAAAAAAGAACAAAATATCTGTTGGAAAGGGGACCTCCCACTCGTGTCTCAAGAACAAATATTTCAGCCCCGCAAAAAGTCTATATGAATTTTGGGGGAGCTTGAAAGGAGCCAATTTTATGTAGTTTAAGAAATCTACGAAATACTGGTCCAGGGGAAGGAAGGCGCCAGCCTTCAGATGCTCATCGCTCCAGGCTGCATAATCATCTTGGAAAGGGGCACAGCTCCTTTCCCCTTCGGATGCAGGTCGGACGAGGAGACCGCCAGCTCCCATCTCGATGTTATGACGCAACAAGATTTTACTCACCTTACCTTGAGTCTTGATTTTCGAGACTATGTTCTTGGCCTCGAAGAACACATTGGGGTCGACGAGAACTTCTTTCTCCATAACTGGACCGAAGTGCGGAATAGGAGAGTCGGGGATGACCTGCTTCCCTTTGTCTTTGCATTGGGTAGATGAGCTCGCAGATTTCTTCTTGGGAGGTGCCATCAGATCGCCTGACAACAAAGCAACATAGTTAGTAGGCGACCTAAGATAATCTATAACTATGTCGCGAGGGTACGAAGGATGAAAGGGGTTATTCTCGTTATACGAGCTAAAGTTAGTCGAAACCGATCGCGTGGTGCCACGCGATATCCAAAGCTACACGCCTCGGTTTCTTAACAGTCCCCTGATATTTAGGGATCCGTGTGTCAGAAATGTCGCGTCACTACTTTCCTCTGTAAAGCGATTTAGTGCAAAACCACCTAAGGAATCGTAACCCTTAAGCTACATGGTATTTAACCTAGAGACGTTACAATTTCTATGCCCCAAACAGGTATTCTCTAAACCTATTTGTCATTAGAACTACCCCATAAATTTACCCAGTTTTATGGATACTCTTTTTTATAAAAACATATTTGGTTTCACTTATGGCGCTTAAAGCTGAAACCTATTCCCTATTGGCATTCATAAAAATTCTAACAATACTGAACGATGAACATTGCTAAAAAGAAGAAAAAGAAGTTTCTTTGGATCATGAAGAATAAAGAAATTCTTTCAAAGCAAAGGATGAGATACTTATAGGAAATGTGTTCGATGATCGAAGAATGTAGATTCGAATCACAAAAATCTCTTGGAAAGCGTCTCAATGACTGGGCACGATGAAATTTTTTGGGGATTTTGGGGAAGAAGAAGGGAAGCTTGAGAGTTTAGAAATGGGAAATTTTCAAATGCAAAGGTGGTGAGGTTTGAAATCTAATCACCCTATTTATATGTAAACTACGGAAATTAATCTAGGCCATCCAACTGCGGTATCTCGAGATCCAAGGGCCAAGATTAAATAGACCAGATGGCGGCAAAAAGTTGACAAAACAATTATTGCAGTCCTCAAAACCCGAACAGACGCCAATTCCAGTAGACCACGTGTCTAGTACTCGAGTAGTAGGCAGACATGATTTTATGTAGCAGAAGTCTAAAAGCCCCTATTGTGCAGGTCAGAAAATGACATCATATACGAGCAGGAGCTAGGGGGGCAAATATTGTACCCTATTTTTAACACGAGTTCATTCATTCAGCCAAGGTACAGCTGGCAGATAAATACACGGAAAAATAACCAAATAGAATGTCTACTTATTATCCATGTGGACAGCTTGGGATTCATAAATATTAGACATGGTGTTAAGTGTCCTGAGTTTATCACAAACTGAGAACACGACGACTGTTAAGCACGAGCTCGGAATCAGATCTGTCGAAGCACAAGTTTGGATGAGATATCCAGCTCGTGACGATTCAACTATGATGCATATTCTTGGATCCCCAGAGACTCGGGATATGTTTATACGTTTATTTATGACCAGGCTGTCATATTTATTATCTGAGATAGCATGAACATATTTATTCTGTTATCAAATCATATCCCCATATAAATGAGAATTATTTGTATTGAATATAGACATTATGTAAATGCGTGATTGACTCACGCAGTTACCTAAACCTGTCCATGGAATTCCCCTATAAATACTGGGAATGTTGGACAGGAAAGGAGGAATTATTCTGTAATATCGAAACTCTGCCAAAATAGTGAGAGAAACCGTAATAATAGTGACTCGTGGACTGGGTGGATTTTAACTACTGAACTACGTAAAAGTTATGGGTTCTTGAGTGAATTCTTGTTATTTTCATAATGGTTTACCATTAAGCACTAATCTGCTCTTATTATTTCTTAATACAGTGTTGGCGAAAAAAATAGATCACAATAAACCAAAAAGTAATCTCAAACATATCAAGAGAAAAAAAACCTAAAATTTACTCCAAATTAATAAAACTGAATAAATTCGTACCAACGCCTAACCCATTCAACACATACAAATCAACAATTAATCACACTTAACCCGCAACCAATCATCCATAATACCCCTCAAATCAAAATGTGGGACAAAAAAAAATCAAAATCCTAAAAAAAGAATCCAATCAAATTGATTGGCATTTTGTCTTCTTTCCTCTCACTTTGTTCATCAATTCGACCTCCGGCAAATAATATCCTCCATTTTTTGCAAGAAGCACTTCTAGTTTGCACCATTTTAGAAACAATTTTTTTAAAAAAAATGATCAACACAATCATTGAAGGAATTAGGAGGAAGAGAATTATCCATCCTTTTATTTGGTATAAAAAGATAATTGGAGGGATGGAGAGAGTTTTCATAATGAAATTATCATGTTATTTATTGAATAAACTTGTAATTATTACACCAATATATATACATATAATTATATTATTTATTTTTACTAGTTATTATACGATGATAATAGTTTAGTTAGTAATGATATTTTTTACATGTATAATTTTCAAAATGTCATTTTTTAATATTAAAAGAATAAATCAAATTAAAAAAAATTAATATTTTAATTTTAAACAAGTATAAAACTAGATATACAATAAGGTGACAAGAACGAACAAAAATCTAAAATGTAAATGTAGATATTTAAAAAAAAATTCTATTCAACAAAATATTTCTTACAATTTAATTGAGAATAAAAATGTAAATTTTGACAACAAAATTTCTCTCTCTTCCCACTATGTTTGGTAGGGGGAAGAAGAGAGTGGGATGGAGAAGAGAGGGAGAAGAGACATAGTGGGAGATGATAAATTTTCTTGTTTGGCAATAAAGATTGAGTGGTGTACATTATAGCCTCCCATTTAGAATCCTTTGATTAATGAAAGGATTTATCTCCATCTTAATTTGTTCAAAATTATAAATGTACACTCTTAAAATATTATTAAAAAACTTATAAAGCTGATGTAATCATTTCATAAATAAATAATCATCTATCCTTCTACTACTCCATCCCTCCTACCATACAAATTAAAATGATTATTACTTTCCTCTCCTTCATATTCTCTATACTTCATCAATTCTCAATTTTCTCTATTCTCCCTCCATCCTACCTACTGATCATAGTGTTCCTTTCACCCTTCCAAAGACGAAAGAATTAAAATTTATAAATTTGGAGGGATTTACTCGCTCTACTTCTCCTCTCCCTCCTACCAAAAAATCAACTCAATTACACATTGGATTTACTCCCCTTCCTACCATGTTTTTACTTCTCCCTTTAAAACTCTTTATCGATCCACAAATCATCCCTACCAAACAAAAGTTAAGTGTTGGTGGTGTAAGTTTTTCTAAAAACTTATGTCTAGAATTCTTGGGCCTAACTTCCAAAATGAAAAAAAAAAACTTCCAAATGTAAAATAGAAATCAAAATGTAACTAAAATTGTGAAAAAGAAACCTTTAAGGACAAAATCGATCACAATCAACCAAAAAGTAACCTCAAAGATATCAAGAAAAAAAAACCTAAAATTTATTCCAAATTAAAATAACTCAATAAATTCGTACCAACATCTAACCCATCCAACACACACAAATCAACAATTAAATCACACTTAACCCACACACAATCAACCATAATACCCCTCAAATAAAAATATGTGACAAAAAAAACAAAATCCTAAAAAAAGAATCCAGTCAAATCGATTGCCTTTTTGTCTTCTTCCCTCTCACTTTGTTCATCAATTCAACCTCCAGCAAATTAGTATCCGCCATTCTTTGCGAAAAGCACTTCTAGTTTGCACCTTTTTAGAAATAATTTTTTTTTAAAATGATCAATGCAATCATTGAAGGAATTAGTGGTGATTCAAAAGATGTTGGCCAGGAAAATATAGAGGAATACATTTTTTTTTCTTTCTAAAATAGTAAAATCCAAATCGGCATAAAATATGTTATCTTAAGTTTTTAAAATTATTAAATATGTAAATAAAAAAAAGATATATTAAATTTGTAATTAAGTTTGTTCTAATGAAAATGTGTAAATTATCTTACTCACAATTATAAAGTGCAAGATTTATACAAGTATAAAATATATTTACATAAGCGTTAGAAGATATATAAAAACAAAAGAGCTCCATAGCAACATGTTAGGGTAAAAGTGAAAGTAATTGTACTATTAAGTATAAATAAGTACATGGATGATCATGAATTCCATTTACTAAAAAGAAAAAAGAAAATAAAAAGAAGATAAGATAAGAGTAATATCCATTATTTTTATTTTTCACCACTTTGATAAGACACTTTTCACCATGGTATAATAAGGTTCCCTGTCACAATATATTTTCTTTAAAAAAATATTTAGCATAAAAATTATCAATAATTATATTAATGATTAAAATTAATTACATGTATAACTTGTATATTTAAGTGTATCTCTAACATAAATAAACCAATAATTAAACTTAATAATACATTAATATGTGTAATTTGCATTTCTAAGAACATTTCTAATAAAATGTAAAAAAACTGGTGCAATGCTATATTTTGCAACTCTTATGAAAAATGACTCCAATAGTGTTAGAAAAAGTATGTCAAATGTGTTAAATGCTAAAAGTTGTGCCAAATTTGGCACCATATTACCACTAATTATTATAATTTAGTAGTTAACAATTAATGACCGACCATACATTATTTATTTTAATGACAATTTTTTTGGAATACACAATTGGAATTAATAAAAAATTTATTTTTATATATTTTTAATAAATATTAAATGAATTATTAACTTTTTATATTAATTTGCACATTAGAGCACAATATAAATATTTGACCAAATATAATATTAATTCATTTTTTGTATTAAATTTAACATAAAATTTAGATTTTGGATATGAGATGGTCTAATATTATTTGAATACATTAATAGTATTTAGTAATTTTTTTTAGTTATTTTGTAAAAATAATTTTTATTTGATAATTATTTACAAAATAATATTTTTGATATACTTGATAACCTCTCGACACGCAATCGAATCAATATCTATTTTCATAATTTTTTTGTTTCAAAAGATATTTTTGTTCTAATATAATATTATTGGAGGATATTAATAGGTGTATCTTTGTTTGACTATAGTAATCGAATTATTTGCTCAAATTTTGATTTTTTTTTTCTTTATTTCGGTCATGTCTGGTCTACTATTTTGTATTTATCCATAATGGGGAAATAGTAAAAGATTTATTCTATTTCCGTCCAATCCATAAATATGTTTTTATTTACATAATTATTGTAATTTTTGTTTAAACCCAACATGCCCTAAAAATTGAAAATCATATTTCAAGATTAATTAGAGTAATTTGTTTACAAAATTAAAATATTCTCAAGCTAAAATAAAATAAAAATTATGTTCCCAAATTGTTTGTCCTTTTATTATTATTTTTTTTTGTCTTTCTACATTTATGTCAAATCATCTATTTATTAAATTAACTCTCTTACATATTTATTATTTTTAATTTTTTTTGTGAGGACCCACATATTTATTTAAATCCACACTTCCATACATAAATAATGACATGACAAATTTCGAGTAGTTAGCTTTTAGCATAAAAACTAAATATTTAGTCTTCTAATATAAGATATGCTCTTTATTTGATTGGTAATTAACAAACCATATATAACTCATTTTCAATAATAGTGTAAACAACACACAAACATATTATTATTATTATTATTATTATTATTATTATTATTATTATTGTTGTTGTTGTTGTTATTGACACCGTTTTTCATCAACTTAAAAATGAGAGCAATTAAACAAGAATATATCAGAGAGAGTGAAATAAAAAGATGAAAACATGATATTTTTACGTGGTTCACCAGTTAAACTCTGCCTAGTCCACGAGTTTGTGTTATTAACACTTGGGAGTCTTCTAGAAACTTTCAAAGAATCGTTGCCCAGAGTTTTCTCTCCAGAAATCAGTTTTTCGGTCCCTTACAAATGGAGCTTCCTCCTCTATTTATAGAGGATGTTTCAGAATCTGTTCCCACATAATTTGGGAAGATATTCTGTAAATCAAATAATATAATGCTAATTAATGCATTATTCGCTATGTGTATAATAATATCCCATAGAATATGGGATCAGATAACTAATTACATCATATCTCTTAAATATAGGGATTTAACAACAATAAATACATTCACACATAACCGACTAGCTTAGATACTGGGTTCATTACGCCTTCGAGACTATTTGTCTATCACGAGCTCGTCATCTTGCTTCGCCTATGCTCCCAACAAGTAACCATTGATGAAGTCATTACTATCGAGCTTACACTTCTCAAGCTCGAACCATCTTGTCTAAGGGCAAGAGATGCATCAACTTATACAAGTGTTGAACCCTTGCTATTGCGAGTTACGAGCCTATCTCATAAGCTCGAGAGCATCTTTGAGATTACACTCTGCTCAAGCTCACGAGGTCGTCATTTACAGCGAAGCTGTCTCTGACTAGTGGATCAAATGATGACTGTGCTTATTTCGAGCTTACACCTAATGAGCCTAGATTTCAGGATCATAATTTCTCATGCTCGAAATCTGGGTGCAACATTTTGCCCCCTCAAAAGTATTAGTTCGAATCCTATGAGAAGGAAACTTTTGAACGGCCCTCCTTGGAAACTGGATCGTCTAATACTCTCAAGAATGGACACGCGTCAGCCAGTGGTTGCTCAACTAGAGTACTTGAGTACTTTTGTACCATGCCCATGTCTATTCATCTGCCACCTTTATGCCGCCATTGTCACATCTGTACCCGTTCGTTCGATCAAATACCAAATTCAGCCAACGGTCCAGATCAGTTCGACGTTTGACATTCTTTAGGGCCTATAAATATGCCCATATCATCTTCATCCCCTCACTTTCGCATTTGAACTTTTAGAGAAAAAAAGAAAGAGAAAAGACCAGAACCCAAACTTTGTTCTGTTATTGCATGCTTTCCAAACTGAAAAAGCAAAAGAATTTTGGCTTGTTCGACTCTATGAGATCATTTTTGCATCCACTCCTCCAATCGTCAATCTCTCTGTATCCACAAGCTACTGTGTGTAAGTTTCTGTTATTGATCCCATATGTTTATATATATTTTATTTTTACGTTTCTGTGTTCCTGTTGCATCGTGAGCATATTTACTAGTTTTGTACTAGGATATTTGTAGCAATTAATAACTTCAACCATATAGTTTCGCTGATACTGCGCAGACTTTGGGTTCAAAAAATTTATGATATCATGGGTTTCAAACCCAGATTTAGTGTCGAGGATGCGAATGTAGCTTTTTTATTGTTATTTTTTGTTTATGGGTAATGTACCGTGTAGATCAAGAAATGGGGTATTGATTTAGGGTTTTAAATTGCATGTTTCCCAAATTATCACCTTTTTGAGTAACCGTCAATTTTTCCCTGAAAATCCGGGATTCTTAAAATGAATCCACTTTCCCTTCTCCGCGTCAAATACACACTCGAAGCTTGAGCCTTACAATGGCTCGGGGTTTTCCTTGAGTTAGACCCATTCTTTCGAGATTTTGATCTCGATCGAGCTTATCCCGTGATTTTGAGCCTTCAAGCTCGAACTACTTAGAATTTTACTCTTATTTCTTGTGTGCCTAGCCCTCACCCTTTTCTTTCTTGCTAGATGTCGCAGAATCTTGAAAAACGGTGGGGGTTTGTTCTCGCAATTCTCTATTCTCCGACAACTCCAAGCCCTAAATCGCCCTTCACCCGAAATCAGCAGCTAATTCGCGAGCATAAAGTGAGGTGTGAGCAAGAAGGTATTCGAGCTCATTTCCGATGTCAAATCGACGAGGTTGAGGATAGGAAAAGGAAAAAACTTCGAGTCGCTATCCATCCAGACCCAAACCTCGGGCTTAGACCGATCCCTCTCGACCCTACACTTAAAGTAACTATTGCCTTCAAGCCTGGTCATCTTGTATTCTCGCTGATGGAGGAGTCATCAAATCGTCCGTCCATCTCGCAATCAACTGCCATTCCTACCTCAAGGGGATAATTATTTGAGGCCGAGCATTACTGGAGCTAGGTTTCTTCATTAGGAAAAATCACCGACATTCTGGCTCGTCATGGCCTAGGATTATCAGGCTCACTGAGGTGTCGAGCTCCTACCTCCAACGAGCGAAGTTTCTACGCTTCGGGCGATGGCCGCCCTGACAATAAACTTAAACTCGCGGCCTGGAGTCACGAGCATATGAAGGCAGGGGCTCTATTGCCCTTGAAGTCCTTTTTTAAGGAGGGTGAAAAAGCTCGCCTCCTCGAAGAATTCAAGCAAAGGAAGGATCGAGCAGTGGACATGGCCATGTACAAGATCTGGGCCAATAATGTCGATCTTGACACAAGCTTCTTGGGTACCTTGGAGGGCGAGCTCGTGGCTAGGTGGAAAGCTCGGCTAGAGGCGGAGGAAGCAAAGGAGGAGGCTGAGAAGCCCAAGGAGGCAAATGTCGCTGGGGGGGGGAGGGAACTCCTACTTCCTAAAAGCGTAATCATGGGATGCGTCCCATATACAAATTTTGTAATAGTTAGAACTTTTTTTTTATGCCCTCATGGCTGAAACAATTTACAGCTCGTAAAAGAGCTATTTTTTTTTTTTTTTGTTTATCCAAGCTTACACTTGATATTTTTAATGTTATGCTCGACTTTACTTTAATATTTTTGCCTTACATTTCTCAAATTGAAATATTTTAAGCAATTTATATTAAATTTTGCCTTTATGTTTGTTTGTTCATACAAACATGTGTCAAATTTCAGCTCGAGTTTCTATGCATTCATGCACAGTTTGATCAATGTATCCATATCCGATCTCGTTTTTTGTCAAGGTCGGATCTTACTTTTACCACGCACTCGAATTTAATGCCCCAAATTTCCTAATAAGGTTAAGACCTTGATTAGGAGGTTGAGAGGGCCATAATTGATTTATTGTGCTATTTAATGATAATATGCATGTTTAGGTGTATTAAATATGCATGTGAACCAATTTCTGATTAATTGGGTGATTTTCATATTTTGGCCATTTCAGGCATATTTGGCATATATGTGATATGTGTGTGGTGCTTTATTATTATTTGGTTACGCTAGGGTTACTCAGCACAAGACGATCCTAGGAGGTTAGCTAGTGGGAAAGTCACAACGGGATTTATTCTTGACTCGGGGTGAGTCAAGGGGTATTTAGCACATTACCGGGTAATTGGGTAATGGGAACAAGTATTTGATGATAAATTGGGAGTTAGTAAGATCAGGGGAAATTCAGGAGGTTTTGACTATTTTGTCCCCGGGGGTGTTTTCGGTACCCCGAGCGTTAGGTTTTGTTTGAGGCTACTTAAGCTTGAAGTTACCTTTTAAGAAATAAAAAGAACGTTCAGTAAGTTCTTTCTCCCTCTAAGTTCTATATTCGTCTCCCGATCGCATTTTCAAAGGAAACTTGAGTTCTAGGACTCGGATTCAAGCGATGATCGAGGCATAGCGATCCTAGGGAATATTAGAAGCTTATTAGCTGGAGGATTTAGTTGGGAACAACTCAATCGGAGGTAATTCAAGTTTTAAGTTCTAAGTTTTTAAAGTTTTTAAGCTTGAATTGGATTTTGTGTTTTGATGAGTTTTTTTATTTAATTGAGGCTTGGGTTTTGTTGGTTTTGGATCATGGGGATGTTTGGGAACTTTGATTTTGGGATTTGTATATGTTTGGGTAGGTTTTTGGAAGGTTTTTAAATGAATAAATGGAGGTTTTCTGGCTGGGTTCGAGGTTGAGCCGCGGCTCTGTTCTTCGGCTCAAGCTTGAAGAAGCTAGTGGTTTGGGGTTGTTGGGCTATTTGAGCTGTGGCTCGATTGGGTAGAGCTGCGGTTCTAATGCTGTCAGGGAGGATTTTTGGGCCTGACTTGAGTGGGGTTGCAGCTCTAATGTTTGGGGCCGCGGCTCAAAAGGGGAAAAATGGCCAAAATGGGTTTTTAGTCATGGGGACTTAAACCTAAGGGCTCGGGATCGATCTTGCTACCCAGTTTGGTAGGATTCGATGTCTCAGAGGCTAGGACTTGGTCTGGAAGTATTTATTTACTCATTTTGATGACGTTTTATATTATGGTTGTGACTAGGTTATCACTAGGGCCTTGAAATCAGGATCGTGCGTGTGGCTCATTTATTGGTAACCTGTGCTTGGACAAAAGGTAAAAAAACCTGCACCCCATATGTGACATGCATGGTTATTCTTGATGCATGTTGGATGTTTAAATGTGATGCACAAGAAACATGTGATTAGGGCATGCCATGAATATTGAATATGCGATTGATTAGAGCTTGAGTCTCTATGTTTATGCATGATTCTAATTATGCTAGCAATTGTTAAGTAAGCATGTTGAATGCCCTGTATTCGGATATTTGACATATGATATATGTTGGGTAGCATTGCTTACTTTTGCGTGGCCCTGGCTATTCAGGATCGACATTGGTCGCGTGTTATTGACCTAAGAGTCAGAAATGGCATAAGCGTCATGAACGCAGAGCAGATAAAAGATTAGATATAATCGATATCGACATTGAATGACTTAAATGAGCATTAATGCTGGATCGACCCAAAGTTCGATGAAAATTATAAGCGCTTGACTGGTTTATGACTAGTTACTCAGAGCTAGGGCCTAAGGCCTAGGTGACTATTTTGTCACATGGCTAAGGGAGAGGTACCCACGGTTGTGACTCTATGGTCACTCGGTAGGTTTTTGTTGGTGACTATTTCATCAAATACCTACCTTGTTTAAGCTAGTGAAGGGATCACTTATTTGTAAAGCCCAGGTGACCCTATCGTCACATGACTAATGGGAACGGAACCCACCTTAGTGACTTTTACAACTGTCACTCTTCTATTTAGGGCTAAAAGCCCTGGATGATTATTATGATCATCGGTTGATGTTTTATACTCAACATTACGTGAACTTATTTGCATGTGTGATTAAGGCTGTTATTGCTAGGCGTGCACTTTATGATCTCATGACATGTTATTACTATTCATGAGCATATTGAGTTTTCTTGCTGGGCTTCGGCTCACGAGTGCTATGTGGTGCAGGTAAAGGCAAAAGAAAGATGGACCATCCTTGAGTTGGAGAGCTTAGGTGACGATGTGTACATATGCGCCTGCTCGACCACTATGACTGAGGGTTGAAAGAAAAACTAGGGATGAACCCTATTTTGCCGCTTAGAACAGCTGGTTGTAAATATTTTCTTGTAATTAACCTTTAAATTATAGTTTTGGGATCCCAATGTATACAGTAAACGTTTTAGTGAAATGTTATATATTAACCAAAAATTTTAATCCTCTTCCTCAAGTTGCTCCTTGAGGTTATGAGGTCGAAACTATTTTTTTTTTTTTTTTGCAAAATACTCCAGCCTCGACATCGACTTAGCTCGAAGTAGGTTTATCTTTTTCCCAACTTGTGTCGATTAGTTTTAGTTGATTTGTTCCAAACCTATATAGGTCGTGTTTGGTTTGTAATCTATATACATATTTTCAATCTAGTTATACCCAGATCACATTAGCTCGCGTATCTAGTCGTATCCAGACACTTCCAAATTATCTTAGCTCGCACGTCTGGTTATATCCACACATTATTTTTTAATAATCTGGTTATGTCCAAATTATCTTAGCTCGCGCATCTGGTTATATCCAGACACTTATTTCAAGCATACACTTATAGCTTCTATGTCGGGTTAATGGTCCAGACATTTGCTAGTTTTGGTGTATGCTATGTTTGCATGTCGAGTTAATCATCTAGACATTTGTCTTTTATGTTATTTATTTTTTCAAACTTATGGTATGTATACCACTGATGGCCCCTTAATATCCTATGAGTGTGACAATAGGTTATTAAATTAAGAGAGTTTGCAAAAAATACAACATATAAGAACAAGAATGACTTTTGCTTAAAATCGAATATTTTATTAATAAAAATTATGTAAAACACAAACATGCTTGGTTACAATGAGACATCATTCCTACACTATTGATAGTAAGGTCGTAGATGCTCGCCATTCCAAGCTCGCGGTACCGATTCTTCGTTTAATCTTGCCAATTTATAGACTCAAGGTCGAATAATTGACTCGATCTGGCAAGGTCCTTCCCAATTAGGTCCAAGTACGCCAGCAGACGGGTCCCTTGTAGCTAGGAACACATGCCTTAACACTAAGTCTCCCAATCTGAACTTCCTATCCCAAACCTTTTTACTAAAATATCGGGTAGCTCCCTGCTGATATGCTGCATTTCTCAGTTGAGCTTCATCTCGTCTTTCTTCAATAAGGTCCAGACTTACTTTGAGCTGGGATTGGTTCGAGGCTTGATCATAAGCATGGCTATGAATCATGGGTATTTTGACCTCGATTGGTAACATGGCCTCGCATCCATATGCCAGGGAAAAGGGGGTGCCCTATTGAAGTGCGAGCTGTGGTTCGATATGCCCACAAAACTTGGGGTAACTCCTCGGGCCATTTTCCCTTAGCTTTTTCTAACCTCTTCTTCATAGAACTCTTGATAGTTTTATTTACCGCTTCGACTTGGTCGTTCACCTGGGATGGGAAACGGAGGAAAAGCTTTTTATTGCTCCATTTTTTTCACAAAAATGGGTAAATAATTCACTGTCGAATTGAGTACCGTTCTCTGACACTATTTTCTTTGGCATTCCATATCCACAGATGATGTTTTTTTACCACAAAGTCCAGGACTTTTTTCGAGGTAATCGTTGTCAGGGGTTCGGCCTTGACCCATTTTGTAAAATAATCGACCACGACCACAACATACTTTACTCCACCTTTGTCGATTGGCAATGACCTGTGAGATCGATTCCCCATATCGCAAATGGCCATGGGGAGGTCATCATGGTTAGCTCGGATGGCGGAGCCCGAGGAATTGTAGCGAATTGCTGGCATTTATCACATTTTTTGACATATTCGAATGCATCTTCTTTGATAGTAGGCTAGAAGTATCCTTGTCTTATAATTTTCTTTGATAGACTATGCCCCCCAGTGTGGTCTCCACAAAATCCTTCATGAATTTCTTTTAGGATTTTCTTTGACTCGGGTGGAGTCACACATCGGTGTAATGGCATAGAATATCCTCTCCGATACAACCTTCCCTCCACAATAGTGTATCTTGGAATCTGATACATTAATTTTCGAGCCTTGTTCTGTTCTGCTAGGAGAATGCCGGTTTCAAGGTAATCAACTATTGGGGTCATCCAGGTTGGTTCAGAGTCAATCATGCATAAGTCTTCCTTCTCAAGCTCATAAATACTGGGGGTCGATAGGAACTCTATTGGTACTACATTTCGTGTGTCAGCCTCGTTGTATGTGGCGAGCCTGGCCAAGGCGTCCGCATTCGAGTTTTGTTCTCGGGGAACCTGCTCTATGGCATAGAACTCAAAATGTTCGAGTGCGGCCTTAGACTTTTTTAAATACGCAACCATTCTTATACCACGAGCCTGATATTCCCCTAGAATTTGGTTAACCACCAACTGCGAGTCACTATAGCAGTGTATTACTTTGGCCTTCAGTTCCTTGGCTATTCAGAGTCCTACCAATAAAGCTTCGTACTCAGCCTCGTTATTAGATGCTTCGAAGCTGAACCTCAAGGCAGAATGAAATCAATTTCGTGTTGGAGTGATTAATATGATTCCTACCCCCGATCCATTTTCATGGGAAGATCCGTCGACATAAAGTTTCCACAACTCGCGGGCTGGGGTTATAACTTCGTCATCGGATACTCCTGTACATTCCACGATGAAGTCTACCAGGGCCTGCCCCTTTATGGTCGTTCTCAAATGATAAGTGATCTCAAACTACCCGAGTTCAGCATCCCATTTTAACAATCTGCCTGAGGCCTCTGGTTTGAATAAGACTTGTCGCAGTGATTGGTCAGTCAACACATGGATGGGGTGCGCTTGGAAGTAAGGTCGGAGCTTTCGAGATGAGTGGATCAGGCTAAGGGCCAATTTTTCCATTAAAGGGTATCTCGATTCTGCCCGCAGTAACCTCTTGCTGACATAGTACATAGGTTTTTGTACCTTCTTGTCTTCTCGGACGAGCATAGCACTGATGGCGTGCTCAGTTGTAGCGAGATACAAGTATAAGACTTCTCCTATGATAGGTTTTGATAAGATCGGAGGTTCCGCGAGGTGTTTCTTTAGATCTTGGAATGCGAGCTCGCATTCCTCTGTCCATTCAAATTTTTTGCCTCCTCTCAAAAGGTTGAAGAATGGAAGACAGGGGTCTGTAGATTTAGAAACAAACCTACTTGATGACGCCATCCGTCTAGTTAAACTCTGGACATCTTTATGCTTTCGAGGTGAGGGCATATCAATTAAAGCCTGGATCTTGTTAGGATTAACCTCTATTCCTCGCACGTTTACTATGAAGCCCATAAACTTCCCCGATGATACTCCAAAAGAGCATTTTCGATGGTTGAGTTTCATGTTGTACTTCCGTAATACGGCAAAGCATTCTTCGAGGTCATCTACATGGTTATCGTTAAGTTTAGATTTGAATAACATATCATCAACATAAACTTCCATGTTATTACCTATCTGTTCGGAGAACATTCTGTTCACGAGTCTTTGGTACGTTGCTCCAGCATTTTTAAGCCTGAAAGGCATGACATTGTAATAGTACATCCCTTTATCAGTTACAAAGCTTGTATGCTCTTGGTCTGATGCGTGCATGGTGATCTGGTTATATCCAGAATAAGCATCCATGAATGACATAAGACCGTGTCCAGCTGTGGCATCTATGAGCTGATCGATCTGAGGCAAGGGAAAACAATCCTTGGGGCATGCCTTGTTGAGGTCGGAGTAATTGATCCAGCTTCGCCACGTCCTGTTGGGTTTCGGAACCAATACTGGGTTGGCGATCCAATTAGGATAGAAGGCATCCCGTATGAACCGATTTGCCTTTAACCTGTCGACCTCTTCCTTTAGGACTTTCTTTCTGTCATCGTCCAGGAGTCTTCATTTTTGCTGCTTCGGGGAGAAGCTCTTGTCAATATTTAGTGCATGGCTTATCACATTTGGACTTATCCCTACCATGTACGAATGTGACCATGCGAAAACATCCTGGATTTTCCTTATGAAGCAAATTAATTGCTACTTCTCCTTTTCAGAAAGGTTTCTTCCCACCTTCACTGTCTTTGAGGGATTGGCTTCTTCGAGCTTGATCTCTTTGAGCTCTTC
This sequence comes from Humulus lupulus, assembly GCF_963169125.1. NCBI lineage: Eukaryota > Viridiplantae > Streptophyta > Magnoliopsida > Rosales > Cannabaceae > Humulus > Humulus lupulus. The sequence goes on from NC_084801.1 coordinate 132,004,232, forward strand.
TAGTGGCTCGAGGTCGGCCCTTTCCTCTATTTTTGGATCGATCTCTTCATCTATTTCAAAGACCGTCCCATCCTTGCTCTGAATTATGACAAGTGCCTGTGCACTTGTTTGTTTCTTCCCTCTAATGGAAATGTTGTAGCATTCCCTTCTCGCCAGCTGGTTTCCTTTCAAAGTCCCGATGCCACCAGAAGTTGGGAACTTGATGGCCAAATGTCTAACAGATGAAACTGCCCCCAGCCCCACTAGGGTGGGTCTCCTGAATAGTACGTTGTAGACAGATGGAAGATCCACTATGACGAACTCCATCATCTTGGTTATAGAGACTGAATAATCTCCCAAGGTCACAGGGAGTTCAATGGATCCCATGCAGGCAATCCCTTCTCCTGAAAAGCCGTACAAAACGTGGTTGCATAGGCTTTTAGGTCGCGAAGTGCGAGTCCCATATTTTCTAAAGTGGCTTTATAAAGGATATTCACCGAGCTCTCGTTATCAATCAGGACTCGGTGCACCCTCTTGTTCGCGAGCTGAAGGGTGATGACTAGGGGGTCATTATGGGGAAACTAGACATGAAACGCGTCCTCTTCAGTGAAAGTTATGGGTTGAGTTTCAACCCTCTGTTGTTTCGGGGATCTAGGTTCGGGTTCGTTTAGAGAACCGTCACCAGTTTTTAGATCATTCACATATCTTTTTTGGGCATTCCTGCCCGATCCTGCAAAATAGGGTCCCCCCGAGATGGTTATGACATCTTCTCCGTCAATCGGAGGGGGTCGTTCATCTTCCCGAGCTCGGGAGTTACTATTCTGGGCAGGTGGTGCAGTTGCTGCTCTCTGGCTGGTGGAAGCCTGATTGGGGTTTTGGTTTCTTACATACTACCCGAAATATCCCCTCGAGATCAATCCTTCAATCTCATCTTTTAACCGTCGACATTCATCGGTTGTATGTCCGATATCTCTATGGAATCTACAATACTTACTAGAGTATCTTTTCTCCTTTTGGTCCCTCATGAGATCAGGTCGTCTGAAAAGGGGCCTAGTTTTCATTAGCCAGGTAGATATTCTCTCGAGACTCATTGAGCTCGGTATACACTTTGTATACGGAGAAGTATCTTTCCCCTTTCTTCTTCTTTTTCACCCCATCCGCCTCGGAGTTACTCCCTTCATTTTTCTTTCTCTTAGAAGGGTTGTCCCTGGGGGGTTTTGAAGTTGTAGGGTCCGCCGAGGTCGAGGCAGAGTTCGCATTTGTTGTTGTAGTTATGGGCTGAGAGGTCATATTCAATGCTGACCTCGCCTCCTCTACATTAACAAACCTCTAAGATCTTCGATTGAACTCGGTTAAGGACTTGACAAGCTTTCTTTGCAAGTATTCCCAAAGAGGACTTCCAGGCATTACTCGGACTTGAACGACCATTAAATGACCACTATCATCGACATCTCGGGCTCGGGTCACTTCTAGGTTAAACCTTGTGAGGTAACCTTTCAGTGACTCATTTGGCTGTTGTCGGACATTGGTTAAGGCTGAAGCCTTGGGCCTAATGCCGACCATGGCTTTAAATTGTTTCTTGAAATCTCTCGATAGTTGATCCCAGGATGCGATCAAATGTATTTTGAACTTTTTGAACCAATTCTTTGCTGGTCTCATGAGAGTGGCTGGGAACAGCATACACCTGAGCTCGTAGCCCACATTGCTGGCTCGCATAATTGTGTTGAACGTGCTCATATGGCTGTAGGAATCGGAATTTCCATTAAATGGTAGGACATAAGGAATCCTATACGCTTGAGGAAAAGGAGTGTTGGAGATATGCGAGGCAAACGGCTCAAGTTCTTCATCGAACTCTTCATCCCTTTCCCGACTGCGCTCGTTCTGCAAGAGCCTGAACGCTCTCTCCAACTGGTCAATCCTTTCTTGGACTAGATCTATAGGAGGCCTGACCTAGACCTGAGGGGGCTAGTTATCGTTGATAACAACTCCAGCTCCATGTCTTGGTGCATGATTGTAAATTAGTTGCTTGCGACCGTTGAGATGATCCCGTAGATCTGGGTTCAGGGGATTATCACGCCCCTGATTATGGTTTAAATGTCCTTGTAGATCCGGCTGATCTCCCCGATTCCCGGCATGTCTTGACTCCATGTTATATATACTCATAGACTTGGTGTAATTTTAACTTTCACTGACATAGCTCGTTGCTCGGTTATTACGAGGTAGGTTTCCTGTCGGTCTCCTCGTCTCGAGAGTTTAAGACCGTGACATTTGGCTCCGCGTAGGGTGGGGAGCCCTGCGCTCTCGAGCAGCTTCTTCATTTCCATGTCTACGCTCAGCTCGCCTATCCCTGTCTTGGTGGGAAGGTCGTGGAACCTTCTGGATTGGCGAGGGATGCCTTATCGGCAATGGTGGGTGCCTTATTGGAGAAGGTGGCTGCCTCCCATTATGGGGCCTAGATGGTCCCGAATTCGCCTGATTATATATTGGAACATTCTGCATGGCACCAGGATTTGGGGTCCGAGTCACTGAGGGGGCTTGGTTATTCCCTATTCCCGTTTGTGTTTCTGCAGTCGGGTTGGCAGCACCCTTAGCATGGTTACTCCTCCGGGGTCTTGGTGGAGCAGGATGGGCCATCGGTGGCAGAACTTGTTCTGCCCTCCTGGTGGCCGCATTTTACGAGGGCACCCCCTAGGCCTGCGAGGTGGGCCTTGAATGTCTCGAGGAGGTGGGGCCTGAGTGTGTAACACTCTACTAATTAGGGTCTGTTACCAAGTGTGTTTAAAACCAATGTTGGACTTGCTAAACAAGTCATTTGGACTAAACATGTGATCAAGCCACTAAAGGTTTAGGTATTAAAACTTTTGATTAAGTCATAAGTATTTCCATTAAATCAAAAACAAGTTCTTTACATGGGATCCCAAAAAAACACATCAGTTTAAAAACTGGTTACAATACTCAAGTTACATATCAAGCCGACCTAGGCGGCAAAAGTTGGGTTTAACCCTAAATTCCTTGAGTATCTCGGCCATGGTGGTCGAGCGAACTGCATATGTACATGTCACTGCTATCGCCCTCCGACTCATGGCTGGTTGAGCTTCTCTTTACCTTTACCTCCAACACAAAGCACCTGTGAGCCAAAAGACTCAGCAAGAAAACATATTAAACAGTTCACAGGGTTATTTATATCATCAAACAGTAATAACTGAAACTGGCATATTCATTATACAAATTGGCAACCATGGGGTCATGCAAGCGCGTGTCGCACTTCCTTTCAATTTGATGGCATCCGAGCCAGTCAAGTGCATGTTGCACTCCTAGGGTGGCCCAGCCATGGTGGCCCGCACTCCACGTGCACAATGCCAATCTCAGCTTATAAATTGAGTCCTTTAAGTCCTTGACTTATAAGTCAAGCCTCACATGCCTCCGACTTGTAAGTCGAAGCTTTAGGACCCTCGACTGATAAGACGAGTCTTTCGAGTCCAATATGCCCTCGACTAATAAGTCGATCCCCATTTAACATCCTAATAACCCTCTGGTTTATAAACCGAGCATCCCAGTCACAACAGACAACCACATATCTCATATAGCATACATATCAACAATTGCAATGCATTATAATACATTCAAACAACAGTCATAGGTATAATCGTAATTAAGCGCACTCCAGTGAACCTAATAAGATATTCTCAAACATAATTATAATCATGTTCATTAACAGGGCCAAAGCCTTTTTCATATCTATATTTAGCATTGACTAAGCTCTAATCACACACTCACATAATGGGTGCAGTTTTCTTACCTTCTATTCGAATGCAAGTTACTAACGACACCCTTTGAGTACGATCCCTGATTTGAGCCCTTAGCGCAGACCTAATCATAACCATAATAAGGAATTCCATCAACAACAGGAGAATAAAAGCTTCTAGACTAAATTCTAGCCTCCGAGATGCTGAATTTTACTCAACAAGGAAGTAGAATCAATCCCGAGCCCAAAAGGTTAAGTTCCCCACCTAAAAACCTTATTAGGGCCAAAATTTCCCTTAAGGGCTGCGGCCCCATGGACCCATGCTGCTGCCCACCTCTAATTCCAGAGGCTCAGCCTCCCTGGTCACCAAACACGCACCGCGGTTCTGCCCATGTGGCGCCGTGGCGCTCCTTTGCCACCGAGCCCTCCTGGCTCCATTTTTTTCTTAGAGGGTCGCAGCTCATCAAGAATAGAGCCGCGACCTAGCCCCTCGAACCCATAATTTATGGGTTTTTCTTTAGTCGAACCCAACCAGAAACCACCCAATTATATCCCAATCTTCCAATTAAATCCCCAAAATTAATATACTTCTCTCAGCAACAAAACCCAACTAAATACTAGATTAAATCTCAAAACTCAACTTCCCAACCATCAAACATGCAAAACACCATAGCTCTTAAAAAAAATATCATAACTAACATAATAACTTCAATTAACACCCTTACCTCAACAATATGACCCAAGGTTTAATCTGCTCCCAACAAATCCCTGGTTTCAAGCCTCCCTTTCAAGCTAACTCTCTTCCCATTTGACTAAACCCACCAAAGCTCCACGGGTGAAGAACAGAACGTGAGAGAGTGAGAGAGAGCCGCTGAGAATTTCCCTTTTTTTTTTCTTTAGGTTCCTAAATCATCTAAGGAGTTCCCAGCCAATTGCGTCCAAAAACTTGGACAGAAATGACTAAATTAACCCTTGCCCTTAGCCTATTCATCAAATGCTCTCAATGGCAATTTTGTCCTTCGTTGCTTACCCCGCTATTCACAATTTACGTCCTATAATTCTCATTTCTTCCAATATTCTCACATGATTACAAAATAATTTCCCATTACCCACTAACTCCCGGTAATGTACTATATTACTCAACACCCCCAGGCTCACCCCTACCCGGGTATAAAATCTCGTTGTGACTTTTCCGCTAACTTGCTCATCGGGATCACCTCACGTCACGTAACCCAAATATATCCACATAATAACGTGGTCTCAGTCACACAAATACATATTTGCATTTATACCCTGAACGGGTCAAATTACTAAAATACCCTTCTTATAAGAAACGGGCCCACATACACCTGTTTAGCATTTCTAACATACAAACATAATTATATTATAATATAATTCACATAAATACATGTTCACATTATATTATCACATAATTAACACAATTATTGCCTCCCGACCCCCTAATCTAGGCACTAAGCCATATTTGGAAATTTGGGATGTTACAACTATTCCCTCCTTATAGGAATTTCATCCTCAAAATTTTACATGAACAGCTCGGGATACTGGTCCCGCATGGTTGATTCCAACTCCCAGGTCACCTCCTCGACCTTGATGTTCCTCCATAATAATTTCACTAAAGGTATAACTTTATTCCTCAGGACCTTGTCCTTCTTGTCTAATACCTGGACTGGTTGCTCCTTAAAGGATAAATCTGTCTAAAACTCCAGATCTTCGTAACTCAATACATGAGTCTCATCAGAAACATACTTTCACAGCATCGAAATATGAAACACGTTGCGCACGGCCGATAATACCGGAGATAACGCCAACCTGTAAGCCACCTAACTAATCCTTTCTAGGATCTCAAATGGTCCTACGAACCTAGGGTTCAGCTTGCCCTTCTTGCCAAATATTCTCACCCCCTTGAGTGGCGAGACTCTAAGGAAGACATAGTCTCCCACCTGGAACTCCACGTTCCTGCGCTTCGGATTCGTATAACTTCTCTGTCTACTCTGTGATGCGAGCATCCGAGCTCTGATCTTCTCAATAGCTTCATTGGTCCTATAAACTGCCTCAGGACCTCAGTACCTACGCTCACCCAACTCATCCCAGTGAATAGGTGATCTGCACTTCCTACCATACAACATCTCATAAGGAGCCACTCCTATGGTTGCCTGATAGCTGTTGTTGTAGGAAAATTCTATCAGGGGTATATATTTACTCCAAGACCCCTCAAAATCCAGTACAGATGCTCTCAGCATGTCCTCCAGTATCTGGACAGTCCTTTCAGACTGACCCTCGGTCTAAGGATGATATGCTGTACTAAACTTCAGCTGCGTGCCCATTTCCTTCTGCAAACTTAATCAGAACTTGGAAGTAAAAGTTGGGTCTCGATCTGACACGATCGACCTCGGAGCCCCATGAAGACGCTCTATCTCTTTAACATAGAGATTTGCATTCTAGTCAATGGTATAAGTCATCCTCACTGGTAGAAAGTGAGCAGATTCAGTATATATGTCTACAATCACCCATACTGAATCATGCTGACTCATTGTCTTAGGCAATCCCACCACAAAATCCATTGTGATGTCTTCCCATTTCCACTCTGGAATGTCTAAGGGTTGTAATAATCCTGCAAGTCCCTGATGTTCAACTTTGATCTGCTGACACGTCAGACACTTGGCTACATATTCTGTTACATCACCCTTCATCCCCAGCTACCAATACAAAGTTCTCAAGTCCTAGTACATCTTCGTGGTGCCAGGATGCAAGGAATATGGAGTGGTATGAGATTCATCCAGAATCTCTCGTTTAATAACAACGTCCATCAGAATGCAAATCAGACCCTTATATCTTAGCAGACCCATATCTGATATAGTATAATCCTTAGCTGCTCCAGCTAGAACATCCTCTCTAATCTTCACCAGTTGTGGCTCTTGTAACTGACTCTCCTTTATCCTTTCTAGGAGAGTAGACTGCAGGGTAATGTTGGCTAACTGGCCCATTACTAGCTCAATCCATGCCCTGGTCATATCTTCTACTAACTCCTTGGATATCTGCTTCATACTATACAACTGCCTTGGACCTCTCCGAATTAGGGCATCAACCACCACATTGGCTTTCCGTGGATGATGAAGAATATCACAGTCATAATCTTTCACCATTTCCAACCAACGCCTCTGTCTCATATTCAAATCCTTCTGTGTGAAGAAGTACTTGAGGCTCTTATGGTCTGTATATATCTCACACTTCTCTCCATACAGGTAATGCCTCCATACCTTCAACGCAAAGACCACTGCCGCCAACTCCAAATCATGGGTTGGATATCTCTGCTCATAATCCTTCAACTGATGTGATGCATAGGCAATCACCTTTTCCGCCTGCATAAGGACACAACCCAACCCCTGCCTCGAAGCATTGCAGTAAAGCATAAACTTCTCCTGACCAGTCGAGAGACTCAAGACTGGGGCGGTAATCAAATGCCATTTTAACTCCTGGAAGCTGTTCTCAATCTATCTGACCATGTAAACTTCTCATTCTTACGTGTTAATTCCGTCAGTGGGGACGATATGCTTGAGAGTCCTTCTACAAATTTCCTATAATAGCCTGCCAATCCAAGGAAGCTTCTAATCTCTGAGGCATTCCTTGGCCTCGTCCAGTTCTTAACAGCTTCAATCATAGCTGGGTCTACCTTGATCCCATCTCTACTAACGATATGGCCTAAGAATGTCACCTGTGGTAACCAGAACTCACACTTCTTAAACTTCACAAATAACTTATGCTCCCTCGGTCTTTGCAAGACCAACCTGAGATGTTTCTCATGCTCTTCCTCTGACTGTGAATAAATCAGGATATCATCAATAAAGACGATCAAAAACTGGTCCAATTAGTCCTTGAACACTCTGTTCATTAAGTCCATAAAAGTTGCCGGAGCGTTAGTCAAACCAAATGACATAATGAGAAACTCATAGTGCCCATATCTGGTACAGAAAGCTGTCTTGGGTATGTATTCGTCCTTAATTCTCAACTAGTGATAACCAGATCGAAGATCTATCTTTGAAAATACCATTTTACCTTGCAGTTGATCAAATAAGTCATATATCCTTGGTACAGGATACTTGTTCTTGATAGTCAGCTTATTCAGTTCTCTTTAGTTTATGCACATCCTTAGAGAACCGTCCTTTATGAATAACACTAGTGCACCCCATGGCGAGAAAATGGGTCTAATAAAACCCAAATCCAACAACTCCTGTAACTATACCTTGAGTTCCCTCAACTCTACTGGGGCCATTTTGTAAGGTTCCCTAGATACTGGCTCTGTCCCTGGTGCCAGCTCAATAACAAAGTCGATCTCTCTGCGCGGCAACAAGCTTGGTAAATCCTCTAGGAACACATCCAGGAATTCACAGACCAACCTAGTCTCTGATGGTCCCACTGGCATGACCTGAGTGGTATCCACCACATTGGCTAGGAATCCTATGCAGCCTCCCTACAGTAGGTCTCTAGCCCTTAATGCCGAAATCATAGGTATTCGGGGTCCATGAACAGTGCCAACGAATACGAAAGGTTCCTCACCCTCAGGTTCAAAGGTTACCATCTTCTTCTTTCAATCAATGGTTGCTCCATATCTAGTTAACCAGTCCATTCCCAAAATCATGTCAAAGTCGAACATAGCTAACTCTATCAAATGAACCGATAACTCCCTGCCATCTACCATCACTGGTAAAGACCTAACCCATCTCCTGGAAACCACCAATTCCCTAGTGGGTTGTAACGTCTCGAATCCCACAGCATAAAACTCACAGGGCTTACACAAACTACCAATAATCCTACTAGATACATAAGATTATGTCGCACCAGAATCAATCATCATAGAATAAGATATGCCAGCACTAGAAAGCTGACCTGTGACCACTGAAGGCCTAGCCTCAGCCTCAGCCTCAGCTTGTGTCAATGCAAATACTCGAGCTGGAGTCGAGCTGTTTGACTTCTTAGGTTCTTCTTTCTTCAGTCTTGGGCAGTCTTTCTTGAGATACCCCACAAGTCCACATTACAAAATAGGCCTTCGCCCGACATTTTCCCAGATGACGTCTCCTACACCTGGCACATTATGGATATGTATTCCAGTTCTCATTGCCGCCTTGGCAGCCAACCTGTACATCCTGTGGTCTTCTATCAGGTCTAGGAGCTGAACTAGTATCCGAAGTCTTTCTTTTCTGGTCGATGGGGCCTCTGCCCCTACCAGATCCTGAGAAGGGAGGTCCTGTCCTCCTCATATCCCTCCTGGATGCGTTATCACGTCATATCTTATTCTCAGCACCCTCTGCAGTAAGGGCTCTCTCCACTACTTGGCTAATATATCAAATTTCAGGGCATATTCGGTCACTGACATATTCCCTTGTAAAAGTTTACTGAATTCCTCAGCCTTTGCAGCTTTAATAGCCTCATTGTAATACTTTTCATTGAAGAGGGTTTTGAACTCTTTCCAACCCATTGTGGTTACATTTCTAGTTTGGGACACCACCTCCCACTAGATTCGGGCATCCTCCCGAAACATGTACGTGGCACAGGCCACTCTTTCATTGCCCACAACTCTCTTGAAGTCCAAAATGGATGTAATCATGGCCATCCACTGTTCTGCCTTAAGTGGATCCGCGCCACCCTCGAAAACCAGAGGGTGTTGCTTCCTGAACTGCTCATATACCAACTCCCAGCGGTTCTCCAATTTTATCTATTGCTGTACGGCCAGTACTGGAACAGTAGATGGGGCCCCTGATGCAGCGTTCCAAATCGGAACCTGTTGTTGCCTCAATTTTCGAATCTCTTCATTCTGTCTTTGCAGTTGAGCTTGCAATTCTGCAAACACCTGTTGCCAGTTCACAGGGGCTGGTGGAGGGTTCTGACCTTGATCATTACTTTCGGCCTGATTCCCAGCGCCGGCTGGTTCATTAGATTGCCATGGAAGCATACTTCCAAATCTATCTGTAATCAATGACTTAGCTTACCAGGCAGTAATAACAGTATCTCACATCAATCCCACAGTTCAAAACTGATCGAATAAGCATCCACATGCACTAACAATGTAACAACCCAAATTTACTAATAAGGCTTAAGGGCCTTGATTAGTGTACCGGGAGGACATAACTAGATTATCTGTGATTTAAATTATTAAAATCGTGTCTATATGATTATTTGGATATATATATATGATGCATGACTACGTGTACTAGCATGCATGTAGGCCTTGATTAGGTTAAAATGGCATATTCGTAATTTTGGCCCGTTGAGGGCATACATGTAAATATTTGTGTTAATTGTTGGGACCACATTATTATGTGGATATATTTGTAGCTTGTGACTCAAGGCAATCCTAGTGAGTGGTTAAGCAGAAAAGTCCCGGTGGGAATTTATACCCGGCTCAGGGCGAGCCTGGGGTATTTCTGGGAATTTAGGAAATATATTGGAGTCTATTTGATATTGAGGAATATAATTGGTGATTAGTTAGGAGTCAGGAAGCAAGCGATAAATATTAAAGACATTCGAGGAATTAGCGGGAATTGGGAACAAATGACCAAAATGCCCCTAGGTTGATTTAAAGGCTTATGAATTATGGGAGGGCAAATGGGTCATTTTGTTTAAAAATTAAGGATAAGCATTACTCTGCCTTTATACACTTACTAGAAAGTTTAGAAACCAAGGGAAGCTGAAAAAGAAAAGACAAGAAGAAGGAGGGAAGGAAGGAAGGAAAAACAAAACTCTTAGGCTAACCCTTTTCTCCCACTCGGTTGGCTATTCTTCTTCATGTCTTCAGAATTTTCTGGAGCTGTAACTCAGGGAGATCTTGGGTTATAGCTTGGAGTTAGGGACCTTGACTTAGCTTGAGGATTAGCAGAGGTTACTCATCCAATTAAGGTAAGTTTTTAAAGTGTTCTTCTCAGTTCTGGTTTTTGGTGTTGATATTGATTTTTGAGCTGAGTTTTGGTGGGAATTCTAGGGAGTTAAGGCTGAGGCTTTGAGGAGTGAAAGCTAAGGAGGTGTGGAGGATAACCTAGGGTCGAATTCCCCACTTGAGGTAAGAAATTATGAGTTTGAACATTTGAGTTTCTGGGCTATTCTAGTTTTCTGGTTGGATTCTTCAGTTTTGAGTTCAACCATACTTTTCTTTGATTGATGGTGCATGTAGTTGGGATTTGTGTTGTTGGGTTGTGTGGGGTGAGTTATAAATGATGGTAGGCTTTCTTTGGTGTTTGGTTGAGGTTTGGAGGGGTTTTAGAGAGTTTTGGCTTGAGGAAGTTTGAAGGGGGGAAATCATGGTGCTGTCTGGCTGTGACTAGCGCTGTAGTGCTAGCCTTTGGGTGCTACAGCGCTAGGCCTTGTGGTCAGAGGGATTTTTGGCTCTGTTTGTAGCGCTATAGCGCCCTCTTTATGGCGCTTTAGCGCAACCCTGTTTCCAGAAGGGGGTTTTTGGGTTATTTCTTAGGGTTTTTTTTCGGGGGCTCGGGGTTTGATTCCACCACCATGTCTGGTGGAATTAGGGCTTCCTGAGGGCTCTGGATTGGTCTCGAGGTTAGGTTTTGGGATTGAAGTTTGGTAATGGTTCTAACTTATGACCGTGACTAGGTGTACGCTAGGGCTCCGAAGGGATCGTGCTTGAGGGTTGTCATCAATTATCAAAGCTACTAGAATTCAAAGGTATGAAAACTGCACCAGGTTATGTGATTGTATTGGGAATAAGAGCTCCCTATATCTGCATAATGCCATAGATGGTATTATGCCATGAGACATGTGATAAATGACCTAAGAGTGTCATAATCAATGTTTCCGCACAGGGCACAGCTCGGCCACTGGTAGCTGAGGACAACTTGATATTCACTGAGCTCGGTTTAAGCAGGCCGGAGTCAGTGGGATAAATAGGGGTGCGACCTAAGGGTGTCGACCTTGATTGTTATATGTGAATTGGTTGATAATGATAATCGATAAGTTTGATATGCTAAATGCCTAATTTTATGAATGTCTTGGACTGTTGAGTGTATGATTGCACCGTATTAATTATCTGATTGTTGATTGATGATTATGCTCTTTTGTTGTGTTTTCTTGCTGGGCCTTGGCTCACGGGTACTACGTGGTGCAGGTAAAGGGAAGAGCAAAGTGAACCAGCCTTGAGTTGGAGAGCTTTGGGGCTGAATGTACATGGTCGGGTGATCGGCCGCCACGGCCAAGGAGTGGTACAGGACGGGAAAGCCTAAATGTCTTTTTTGCCCTTAGAGTGGCTAGTAGCTGTACTTTTGACCTGAAATTTTGTAAAATGTCTTTCTAAACGTTATTACTTTTGGGATCCCATGTAAAAGTATGTTTGAATATGTGCAATGTAACTTTTGTGGCCGAAAACTTTTAACCCTAGTTCAACTTTAGTCTAAGTAACACGTTTCTAACTAAATGACTTGGTTAGCAAGTCTTGCACCTTTATAAACACACACTTTAACGGTCTTGGCTATCCAGGGCATTACAACTTGGTATTAGAGTGTCCTAGGTTTAAGGGTTCCTGAAGACTGGCTGGACATGTACATTTTCCGCGAAAGACAAGATTGACTCAGGGTTTGGTAATTGTGTATACTTGTTTTTATTCTTAAATGATTAGAAAGGATTATGAATGCTGAAATATGTATGATAATAGGAAGCATGAGATACTAATAGGGCTTGGCCCTTGATTATTATATGATGATATTGAGGCATGCTTATCAGCATTGATGTGCATGTGAATGAATATATGGATGAATACTTGGATAAATTGTTATATCTTGATTGTTTGTGAATGTTTGAGTTCCAATGGTGGATCATGGAAGGATTATTACCCTGTCATTATAGTCTGACCGCCGAGTTGTTGATTACAGATTAACTTGGATAACTATGCATCCAAGGAAATCTACGCGACTAGCTGGTATCAGGTCTGAGACTAGAGATGATGACCAGGGCCCGACCCCTCCGCTAGTCCCTGAGAACTGGAAGCAACTTATGGCAGACATGCAAGCATGGCTACAGAGCCAGGATGAGCAGATTCGAATTCTGCGACTGCAGGCTTCGTCAGGGAGTGCTGCCCCTATTGTGCCACTTTCAGTGGTACCAGTTGTACAACCAGTAAAGGTTGGTAACAGATGGGAGTCGTTGTATGAGAGGTTCAGGAAACAGCAGCCCCCAACCTTTGAGGGAGGACCTGATCCACTGAAGGTCAAACAGTGGATGACCATGATTACTACTATACTGGATTTCATGAGGGTAGAGGGACATGACAGAGTGGCATGTGCCACATATATGCTGAGAGAGGATGCCCGTATCTGGTGGGAAGTGGCATCACAGACCAGAGATGTGACCACTCTGAGTTGGGAAGGATTCAAGGACCTATTCAATCAGAAATACTACAATGTTGTCATCAGGGCAACGAAAGTAAATGAGTTCGTGGGGTTGGTTCAGGGCAACATGACAGTTAAAGAATATGCCCTGAAGTTTGACAGACTTGCGAAGTTCGCACCAGATCTTGTGCCTACGAATGTAGCTAGGCAGGACAGATTTATCAGAGGGCTTAATGCTATGATAGCCTGAGATGTGAGGATTACAACAGTTCCTGGGGGAACAACTTATGCCCAGGCTGTTCAGAAGGCTCTTACCGCTGAGGAAGCGGAGATTAAGATCTGGAGGGAGAGTGCAGTAAGGCGGGAGGGCCGAAGGGCGGTGCCTCCATATTCTGGGTATAGTAGGGGTGGAGGCCCCAGTGATCTAAAGAGGAAGACCCCTGATGCTTCAACCGCTCCTGGTCCTGATAGGAGAGGTCGGGGTACACAGGGTGGCCGTCAGGGAGGAGGTGATTCATGGAGGAGCTATCCTGAGTGCACGAGGTGTAGAAGACGCCATCCGGGCGAATGTCGGGCTAAGGCCTGTTATGTGTGCGGGGTGGTGGGACACCTCAAGAAAGACTACCTGACAGTGAAGAAAGGAGATGCAAGGAAGGTGGACAACTTGACTCCAGCCCGAGTGTTCACCCTAACGCAGGCGGAGGCCGAGGCTAGTCCCTCGGTAGTGACATGTCAGCTTTCTAGCGTTGGCTCTCCTTTTACTGTATTGATTGAATCTGGTGCTACACATTCGTTTGTTTCTAGTAAGGTAATTGATAGACTGTGTAGACCTAGTGAGTATTATACTTTGGGATTTAAGACTATTTTGCCTACAGGAGAACTAGTAGTTTCTAGGAGGTGGATTAGAGCACTGCCAGTGATGGTTGATTGTAGGGAATTGTCAGTAGGCTTAATTGAGTTGAGTATGGAGGATTTTGATATGATTTTAGGTATTGATTAGCTGGTTAGATACAGAGCTACTATTGACTGCAGAAAAAAGATGGTGACCTTCGAGCCAGAGGGCGAGGATCCCTTTGTTTTTGTGGGAGTGGTGCATGGACCCCGTGTACCCATGATATCAGCGCTAAGAGCCAGAGATCTGTTATAGGGAGGATGTATGGGTTCTCTGGCTAGTGTGGTAGATACCACTAGGGTTTTGCCAACAAGACCGGAGGAACCAGATTGGTTTGCGAGTTCTTGGATGTATTCCCGGAGGACTTACCAGGGCTACCACCGCACAGGGAGATTCAGTTTGTCATTGAGTTGGCACCAGGGACAGAGCCAGTGTCGAGGGCACCATATAGAATGGCGCCGGTAGAATTGAAGGAATTGAAGATACAGTTACATGAGCTTCTGGATTTGGGGTTCATCAGACCTAGCTACTCGCCATGGGGTGCTCCAGTTTTGTTCGTGAAGAAGAAGGATGGGACTCTGAGAATGTGTATAGACTACAGGGAATTGAACAAGTTAACTATCAAGAATAAGTATCCACTACCAAGGATTGACGACTTGTTCGATTAGCTGCAGGGTAAGACGATGTTCTCAAAGATTGATCTTCGATCTGGTTATCACCAGCTGAGGATCAAGGATGAGGACATACCAAAGACGGCCTTTCAGACAAGGATGGGCACTATGAGTTTCTGGTGATGTCGTTTGGTATGACCAATGCCCCAACATCCTTCATGGATCTAATCAACAGAGTGTTCAAGGACTTTCTGGACCAGTTCATTATTTTATTCATCGACGACATCTTAGTGTACTCCAGTTCAGAGGAAGAGCACGAGTTTAATCTTCGACAGGTTTTGCAGAGATTGAGAGAGCATCAGTTGTACGCCAAGTTTAAGAAATATGAATTTTGGCTATCAGAAGTGACATTCCTTGGACACATTGTTGGTGCATATGGGATTAAGGTGGATCCATCTAAGGTGGAGGCAGTTAGGGATTGAGCGAGGCCAATGAACGCCTCTGAGGTGTGGAGTTTTCTTGGTCTAGCGGGTTACTACAAAGGGTTTATGGAAGGATTCTCTAAGCTAGCGGTACCGATGACAGAATTGACACGAAAGAATTTGAAGTTTATCTGGTCAGACAGGTGTGAGAACAGTTTCCAAGAATTGAAGCGACGATTTATTACTGCTCCTATGTTGAGTCTTCCCTCAGGGGAAGGGAAGTTTTTTGTCTACTACGATGCGTCGAGGTTGGGTTTAGGCTATGTGTTGATGCAGAACGAGAAAGTCATTGCTTATGCATCACGGCAGCTGAAGGAGTATGAGCAGCGGTGGTGTTCGCACTGAAGGTTTGGCGGCATTATCTATATGGGGAGAAGCGAGATTTATACTGATCACAAGAGTTTGAAGTACTTTTTCACACAGAAGGACCTGAACATGAGGCAGAGACGTTGGCTGGAGTTGATATTCTTTACCATGCAGGGAAAGCCAATGTAGTGTCAAATGCATTGAGCTGGAGAGGCCCAGGTCAGTTATATAGTTCCACCCAGATCTCGAGAGAGTTAGCTGATGAGATGGTCAGAGCGAGGATAGAATTAGTGGTGGGTCGGTTGGCCAATATTACTCTGCAGTTGACCCTGCTAGGGTGAATTAAGGAAGGTCAATTGGTAGATGCTCAGTTATAGGAGGTCAGGGAGAATGTCTTAGCGGGAGTAGCTAAGGACTATTCTATTACTGAGGTTGGCTTGCTATGGTATCAAGGACGGATTTGTGTTCCAGCTGATGAGGGGATCAGACGAGATATATTGGATGAGTCGCATACTATGCCGTACTCACTTCATCTGGGTACCACGAAGATGTATCAGGATCTACGGATGTTATATTGGTGGCATGAGATGAAGAAGGATGTAGTGGAGTACGTGGCCAGATATTTAACATGTCAGCAGGTGAAGGCTGAGCATCAGCAACCGGCAGGATTGCTTCAGCCTTTGGGTGGTCCCGAGTGGAAATGGGAGGATATTACGATGGATTTTGTGGGAGGTTTACCCAGGACAGTAGGGCTTCATGACTCGGTGTGGGTGATAGTGGACATATACACCAAGTCAGCCCATTTTCTTCTAGTGAGGTCGACAAATTATGTGGATCAGTATGCAGAGTTGTATGTGAGGGAGATCGTACGTTTCCACAGGGTTCCTAAGTCTATAGTGTCAAACTGGGATCCTATCTTTACCTCCAAGTTTTGGGGTAGTTTGCAGAAGGCTATGGGAACTCAGTTGAAGTTTAGCACAACCTTTCATCCTCAGACTGATGGACAGTCTGAGAGGACAATTCAGGTATTGGAGGATATGCTCAGAGCTATAGAGAAGAAGTATTTGGGGCCGGATATGGTTTAGAAGACAAATGAAGCTATAGAGAAGATCCGATCTAGGATGCTCGCCTCACAGAGCAGACAGAAAAGCTACGCAGATCCCAAGTGTAGAGACGTGGAGTTCCAGGTTGGGGACCACGTATTTCTCTGAGTTTCACCACTGTGAAGAGTGAGGAGGTTTGGAAAGAAGGGCAATCTAAGCCCTAGATTCATCGGACCTTTTGAGATCTTGGAAAGGATCGGTTAGGTGGCTAACCGGTTAGTTTTGCCACCATCATTGTCGGGAGTTCATGATGTATTCCATGTTTCTATGCTCCGGAAGTACGACTCAGATACGCCACATGTGCTGAGGTATGAAGACTTGGAATTGCAGATAGATTTAGCTTATGAGGAGCGACCGGTTAAGATTTTGGATCGGAAGGATAAGGTACTACGGAATAAGACAATTCCTCTTGTTAAAGTGTTGTGGAGGAATAGTAGGGTCGAGGAGGCGACTTGGGAGCTTGAGTCAGCGATGCAGGATCAGTATCCTGAGTTATTCAGGTAAATTTCGAGGACGAAATTCTCATTAGGACGGGATAGTTGTAATGACCCAAATTTACTAATAAGGCTTAAGGGCCTTGATTAGTGCACCGGGAGGACATAACTGGATTATATGTGATTTAAATGATTAAAAGCGTGTTTATATGATTATTTGGATATATGTGATGCATGACTACATGTACTAGTATGCATGTAGGCCCTGATTAGGTTAAAAGGGCATATTCGTAATTTTGGCCCGTTGAGGGCATAAATGTAAATATTTGTGTTAATTGTTGAGATCACATTATTATGTGGATATATTTGTAGCTTGTGACTCAAGGCGATCCTAGTGAGCGGTTTAGCGAAAAAGTCCCGGTGGGAATTTATACCCGGCTCGGGGCGAGCCTGGGGGTATTTCTGGGAATTTAGGAAATATATTGGAGTATATTTGATATTGAGGAATATAATTGGTGATTAGTTAGGTGTCGAGAAGCAAGCGGTAAATATTAAAGACATTCGAGGAATTAGCAGGAATTGGGAGCAAATGCCCAAAATGCCCCTAGGTTGATATAAAGGCTTAGGAATTATGGGAGGGCAAATGGGTCATTTTGTTTAAAAATCAGGGATAAGCATTACTCTGCCTTTATACACTTAGTGGAAAATTTAGAAACCAAGGGAAGCTGAAAAAGAAAAGAAAAGAAGAAGGAGAGAAGCAAGGAAAAACAAAACTCTTAGGCTAACCCCTTTCTCCCACTCGGTTGGCTATTCTTCTTCATCTCTTGAAAATTTTCTGGAGCTATAACTCAGGGAGAGCTTGGGCTATAGCTTGGAGTTAGGGACCTTGACTTAGCTTGAGGATTAGCAGAGGTTACTCATCCAATTAAGGTAAGTTTTCAAAGTGTTTTTCTCACTTCTGGTTTTTGGTGTTGATATGGATTTCTGAGCTGAGTTTTGGTGGGAATTCTAGGGAGTTAAGGCTGAGGCTTTGAGGAGTGAAAGCTAAGCAGGTGTGGAGGATAACCTAGGGTCGAATTCCCCACTTGAGGTAAGAAATTCTGAGTTTGAACATTTGAGTTTCTGGGCTATTCTAGTTTTCTGGTTGGATTCTTCAGTTTTTGAGTTCAACCATGCTTTTCTTTGATTGATGGTGCATGTAGTTGGGATTTGTGTTGTTGGGTTGTGTGGGGTGAGTTATAAATGATGGTAGGCTTTCTTTGGTGTTTGGTTGAGGTTTGGAGGTGTAATGACCCAAAATCGCTAATAAGGCTTAAGGGCCTTGATTAGTGTGCCAGGAGGGCATGTTGGGATTTATGTGTGATTTTTATGAGTTAAATGCATGGTTATGATTTAAAGCGTGTTATATGACTATTTGACTATTTGAGATGCATGACTATGTGTATTAGTATGCATGTAGGCCCTGATTGTGTTAGAAGGGCATAATTGTAATTTTGGCCATTTTGGGCATAACTGTATTGATATGTGATGATTGTTGAGACCACAGTGGTATGTGGGTGTATCCGTGATTTGTGACTCGAGACGATCCCAGAGAGCAGGTTTGCGGAAAAGTCATGGCAGGAATTTATACCCGGCTCGGGGCGAGCCTGGGGGTATAAGCAGGAATTTAGAGAATAGATTGAGATTAATTTTGATGATGGGGAATACTTATTTGGTGATTCATCAGGTGTTGGAAAGCAACGGGAAAATATTAGAGACACTTGAGGATTAGCGGGAATTGGGTAAAATGACTAAAATGGCCCTACTTGGACAAAAAGGGTTTAGAATTAATAGGGAGGGCATTTTGGTCAATTGGATTTTAGAGATTGATTTATGAGGCTTTATATACTTAGTGGGATTGGTAGAGAGAGTGAATGGCTGTGGAAAAGAAAGAAAAAGGAAGAAAAAAAAAGAGAGAAAAATAGAGGGGTTTTGTTTCAAAGGATCGGTTTGGGGTTCTAGCACCATTTCTCTTCAAATTTCTTGGAGCAAAGCTCAGTGGAGAGCTATGATAGTCTGAGCATCAAGGATCTTGAGTTAGACTTGAAGATTTGGCAAGGATTAGCAAGAACACGTCAACTTTTGAGGTAAGTTCTTAGAGTTTTCAGTTTTAAGGGTTTGGCTGGTTTGAGCTGTGTTTTGGGCTGAGATGATGGGAATTTCTGGGCAAGCTTTGAGGAAGAGCAAGCTAAGGAGGTCTAGGAAATGAATCAAGGTCGAAATTGCATCAACGGTATGAATTCTAAGCCTTTAACTTTGTTGTTTGACTGAATTTCTGGGTTTAGGGTTGATCATGGTGAATTTTGAGATTTGGGTTGAATGTGCTTGGGTTTTAAGGATTTGGGATGCTTGGAATGAGTGGAGAGTGTTTATAAGCTTGATTTTGAGTTTGGTAAAGATTTGGGGAAGTTTGGGTTGAGATTGGCTCAAAGAAATCGCAGAAAATGAATTTGGGTTTTGCCTGCCTGCAACTAGCGCTACAGTGCTAGTCTTTGGGCGCTGTAGCGCTAGGCCCTGTTTCTGGGGATGTTGATTCTGCTTGTAGCGCTATAGCGCCCCCTTTTGAGCGCTGTAGCGCTACCCTGTTCCCAAAAAGGGGTTTTTGGGTTATTTTTGAGGGATTTTGACCTAGGGTTCGGGGTTCGATTCCTCCATCTTGTTTTGTGGATCTAGGACTTCCCGGGGGGCTCGGGATTGGCCCCTAGGCTAGGTTTTCGGACTTGGGGTTCGGTGTTGACTTTGACCTATGGCTGTGTTTAGGTGTGCGCTAAGGCTCGAGTGGGATCGTGCTCAAGGAGTCAAGTGTTGAAAGCTATCAAATTGACAGGTAAGAAAACTATAGCACCCGTAGGACAGGGCATGGGCCCATGATGTGATTGCAGGGCTTGGCCCTACATTGCATGCTGAGATGATTGCAGGGCACGGCCCTATATTGCATTACATGTTAGGGTGCAGACTTAATTGAATTGATATATGTTTGAATGCTACTTGAGTTATACTATTTGCATTTATAGTAGAGAGAACGGCAAGGGCCGAGAACGGTAGTGGGGCTGGAAGTAACACTTAGCACGTGAAGTGCTTGTAGTCAGGGTGGGACCCCATGGATACATGTGATATCCTTTCGGTGGAGACCGAGACCCCAGGCTTTGGTAAGGCCTCTGGGACGGCATGGCCGTGTTTGTTTAGTCTAATGGAATACTTGGTTATCTGTGGATTATCTGATATGTTAACTGTATAAATCGCATATGTTATGTACTGTATGAGTTTTCTTGCTGGGCTTCGACTCACGGGTGCTCTGTGTTGCAGGTAAGGGCAAAGATTGAGTCAACCAGCCATGAGTACGGAGAGCGTGAAGCGACGCGTACATGTTTGGCCTGCCTGACTGCTTTGGTTGGGGGCATTTTCGAGAAATGGCTGTAATAACCTGTGATTTTAATAACGGGCCAACAGTAAACTTATTTTAAGTTGTAAATGGTTTTCAAACCTTATTTTGGGATCCCAAATGTTTAATACTAGAAGTTTTCAATGAAACAACGCATTTTCAAAGATTACAGCCTTAACTTTTGCTTAGTCACACTTTTGTTTTAAAACCTCGGTTAGCGAGTTCATTGCACCTTTTTAGTTTTAAAACGCACTTAGTAACGGCTCTAAGGAAGTAGGGCGTTACAACTTGGTATCAGAGCGAGCCAAGGTTTATTGGTTCTGGAGATCGACCGAACATGTACGCTCGCTGTCAGTGACAAGCTCGACTCAGGGTTGGTTGGTATGAATGATTGACATGCTTGAACATATGTTTGAATGCCCTGTTTGCCTGCTTATTTATATGGAGCATGAGGAATGAGTTGACATATGCATGAGATACTGTTGGGGCTGGGCCCTTGACTATTGCATGTTGAGATTGATGCGTGCTGAATAACATTATTATGCATGTGGATGAATATTGGCATAATGGTTTACATATTGAGGTTATGTGGTTAATTGTTTAAATTGAATTCGTATGTAATATCCGTTTATTGGCTTGTATGAAGCATGTTGAGACCTGGGTATACTTGGTGATGTTAAAACCTGGGTATACTTCCCTTTTTTTTCTTTAGGTTCCTAAATCATCTAAGGAGTTCCCAGCCAATTGAGTCCAAAAGCTTGGACAGAAATGACTAAATTAACCATTGCCCTTAGCCTATTCATCAAATGCTCTCAAGGGAAATTTTGTCCTTCGTTGCTTACCCCGCTATTCACAATTTACGTCTTATAATTCTCATTACTTCCAATATTCTCGCATGATTACAAAATAATTTCCCATTACCCACTAACTCCCGGTAATGTACTATATTACTCAACACCCCTAGGCCCACCCCGAGTCGGGTATAAAATCCATTGTGACTTTTCCGCTAACTTGCTCATCGGGATCACCTCACGTCGCGTAACCCAAATATATCCACATAATAACGTGGTCTCAGTCACACAAACACATATTTGCATTTATACCCTGAACGGGTCAAATTACTAAAATACCCCTCTTATAAGAAACAGGCCCACATACACATGTTTAGCATTTCTAACATACAAACATAATTATATTATAATATTATTCACATAAATACATGTTCACATTATATTATCACATAATTAACACAATTATTGCCGCCCGGCCCCCTAATCCAGGCACTAAGCCATATTGAGAAATTTGGGATGTTACAGAGTGTCTCGGGGAGGCGCCTGTGCTTCAGCAGCTTGTCTGGCTAGCTCTTCATTGCGTTTTGTAGCTTTCGCCAACTGTTTGCACAGTTGGCGATTCTCAAGTTCCGCAATTGGAACATATCTCTCAGGATTATAGTACATATCCTCGTCGGCCCTGGGAGCAAGTGGTCCTCGGGAGTTAGACGAGTCACTCCTCTTGTTGGGATCGGGATCCACCATAGGCTGCTTCCCAGGCCGTCGGGGGTATTCGTCTTCATCAAGAATTTCCTCCTCATGTATATTGGGATCGTTTGCAACCATTGCTAATTCGAGAGGCTCTCTGACTAAACAGACTCGCGTATTGTTTAATGGCTCTCAATGAAAGCACCAAACTGTCAACTTAAAAAGGAGAGCAATTAAACAAGAATATATCAGAGGGAATGAAATAAAAAGATGAAAACAAGATCTTTTTACGTGGTTCAGCAGTTAAACTCTGCCTAGTCCACGAGTCTGTGTTATTAACACTCGGGAGTCTTCTAGAAACTTTCAAAGAATCGTTGCCCAGAGTTTTCTCTCCATAAATTAGTTTTTCGGTCCCTTACAAATGGAGCTTCCTCCTCTATTTGTAGAGGAGGTTTCAGAATCCATTCCCACATATGTCGAGAAGATATTCTGTAAATCAAATAATATAATGCTAATTAATGCATTATTCGTTATGTGTATAATAATATCCCATAGAATGTGGGATCGGATAACTAATTACATCATATCTGTTAAACATAGGGATTTAACAACAATAAATACATTCACACGTAACTAACTAGCTTAGATACTGGGTTCATTACGCCTTCGAGACTATTTGTCTATCACGAGCTCGTCATCTTGCTTTGCCTATGCTCCCAACAAGTAACCATTGACGAAGTCATTACTATCGAGCTTACATTTCTCAAGCTCGAACTATCTTGTCTAAGGGCAAGAGATGCATCAACTTATACAAGTGTTGAACCCTTGCTATTGCGAGTTACGAGCGTATCTCATAAGCTCGGGAGCATCTTCAAGATTACACTCTGCTCGAGCTCACGAGGTCGTCATTTACAGTGAAGCTATCTCTGGCTGGTGAATCAAATGATGACTGTGTTTATTTCGAGCTTACACCTAACGAGCCTAGATTTCGGGATCATAATTTCTCATGCTCGAAATCTGGGTGCAACAATTATTATTATTATTATTATTATTATGTAACATGCACTACAAGAAATTTACATATTAGGGGCGGATGAATTAGAGGCGGACCTGAATTCGCCTCTAATAAGAGGGATATTAGCGTCGGACCATTTACTATTAGCGGCGGAGAGTCCGCCGCTAATAATCTCTTATATAAAAGCTAACAGCATCCCTTTCATCAGTCTTCCCATTTCTTCCTATTTTTCCTCTCTCTCTCTCTTCTCCGCCCATTTCTCCGCCCCGAGCTTTGTTCTCCGCCTAGCCACCATCCTTTGCCCCCCACCCGAGCCCCTCCACATCCACGACACCCTCTCCCCCCCCCCCCCCCCCCCCACCCGAGCCCCTACACACCCATGACACCCCCTATTCGAGCCCTCCACACCCACGAAACCCCACACCCAAGCCACACCACCCCCCCCCCCCCCCCGATATGTGTATTAAATTTTTTCATTTTCTTGTTTTTTTTTTTAAATTTTGTGTAAATTTCTAATACATTCTATTTTTGTGTCCAAGGTCCTCCATCATCGTTGTCAGTCCAATGCTCCGCTGCCACCGTCGTCGCTCCGCTCCGCTGTGAAATTATTAAAAAAGTATGTTTTTATGTATATATATATTATTTTGTGTATTTGTTAGAAAAAATTAATTATGTGTTAGCAATTTTGTATATGTTTGATTTTTTAAATTTTAAAATAGAAAAAAGGTAAAATAATTGAAATTGGTTAGTTATAAATATTTTATGTGTTATTATGAATGTTTTGGGATTTTCTGAGTGCATAATTTAAAATTTTTTGAAATGGTCGTATTAAATCGTTATGCTGCGAATTTCTCGTGAAATTTAATTAAGTAAACTAGTTTTAATTTTTTTTTGTTATATGTTATGTCAACATAATGAGAAACTTAAATCATAATGATATTATATAATTAAAGGTAATTAGTATTTTTATAATTAATTAAAAAATTATCAAACAAATATATTATTAGTTAATTAGAAATTACTTTATTTTCTCTGTCCCGATATCTTTATGATTGATAGTTGTTGACCACAACCATCAATTATAGGGATATCGGCACAGATATGATAAGTTTTGATTTATTTTCTCTATCATTAAATAAATATTTAAAAATGTTTAGTGTAAGTTGTTATAATAATTTGATTAACTTATGATATAATTTTATAATTATCTAAGTTAAGTAATTACTAATTTAATTTTAAAATTTATCAGTAATTATCAAATTAATAAGTTTAAAATATAATTAAATGAAAAGGATTAATAAAATTTATGTAATTATTAAAAAAATAGACTAAAAGCTAAATAATAATTCATTTGTAAAATTATTATTATTATTACAAATAAAAAAATTATGAATCAATAATCAAATAATAATTTAATTATTTTTTAATAATTAATTAAATAAATAATAAATTATTTTAAGAAAAATTACTAATTTGTTTATTAAATAACATTATCTAATATTAAATAGTTATAAATTAGTTGAATATAGAAATTGATAATTATATTTAATAAAAATTCAAAAAATTAATAATAATTAATTAAATAAATAATAAATTAGTTTGAAAAAATATTATTTTTTTATTAAATAACATTATATAATATTAAATAGTTATAAATTAGTTGAATATAGAAATTGATAATTATATTTAATAAAAGTTTAAAATTTTAATAATAATTAATTAAATAAATAATAAATTAGTTTAAGAAAAATTATTATTTTGTTTATTAAATAATATTATCCAATATTAAATAGTTATAAATTATTTGAATATAGAAATTAATAATTATATTTAATAAAAGTTTAAAAAATTAATAATAATTAATTAAATAAATAATAAATTAGTTTAAGAAAATATATTATTTTGTTTATTAAATAACATTATCTAATGTTAAATAGATATAAATTAGTTGAATATAAGAAATTGATAATTACATTTAATAAAAGTTTAAGAATTAATAATAATTAAATAAATAAATAATATATGTGTTAAGAAAAAATATTATTTTTTTATTAAATAACATTATCTAATATTAAATAGTTATAAAATAGTTGAATATAGAAATTGATAATTATATTTAATAAAATATCATAAAAGTCAATAATAATTAAATAAATAAATAATAAATTAGTTTAAGAAAAATTATTAATTTGTTTATTAAATAACATTATCTAATATTAAATAGTTATAAATTAGTTGAATATAGAAATTGATAATTATATTTAATAAAACATCATAAAATAGAATAAGATATTATAATATTGCATATGATTTGAAAAATGATAACAATTTTTTTTTGTTATCCATTCCTATTCACATTACTAAAACTCACACACTCTTATAACACTTTAGATGGCGATTGACAAGACTTGGACAACATTGAGAAATCGTGCTTGTCAAGAATATTGGAATGGTCTACAATCTTTTTTGACAATGGCTTCGGAATATAAGGATTCTGATTGAAGAATTAGGTGACTGTGTGTCATAAATAATAGGCTTGAAACTTTAACGCTTGTCGAAGCACACATATTCGATAGGGGTTTTTATCAAGGTTATGAGAGGTGTATTTATCATGGGGAAGTGGAACTAGATGTTGATGATGAGGTGGTTGCTGAGGATCAAGTTGACGAGATGATTCCCATAGTGGAGGGCTTCCTCTTACCGACAACTGAGGAAGTAGACAATAATTCCGGCATGGGTCAGTATTACGACGAGTTGTTTGAGGAGATTGAAGCCGAGTTGTATCCTGGCTGTGATTGGATTTCTTCCCTTAACTTTTTAGCTAAGTTATTGCTAACAACATATTTGATGAATTACTGAAGTTGTTAAAGCTTGCCTTTCAAAAGGAAAATAATATTCCATCAACATACTACGAGGCTAAAATGAGACTGAAGAAATTAGGTTTGGGATATGAGTCAATTCATGTGTGCCAATATGATTGCTACTTATTTTACAAAGAGCGTGCAACTAAAGAGGAATTTCCGGTTTGTGGTAGTAGTCGATGGATTACTTTTGAAAAGACTAAAGGAAAAAAGGTATCGCATAAGGTGATGCGTTACTTTCTGTTGACACCCCGGTTGAAAAGACTATACAGTTCAAGGCTTACAGCGAAGGACATGCTATGGCACCGCACTGGAAAATTGAAAGATGATGGGGTGATGCGACACCTGGTCGATGGGACGGCATGGAAGAACTTTGATGCCAATGATCCTGATTTTGCAAGTGATCTCAAGAATGTTCATTTAGGCTTAGCTGCCGATGGATTTAATCCATTTGGCAACATGAACCTAGCATACAGCATGTGGCCTGTGGTGTTGACGAACTATAATCTTCCACCTTGGTTGTGTATGAAAGATAATGATTTCATGCTGACCCTCCTTATTCATGGGCCAAAATCACCGGGTAAGGACATAAATGTATTTTTAAGACCATTGGTGGATAAGTTGAAGGAGCTGTGGGTTAAAGGAGTTGTTACGAGAGATAGTAGGACCAACACTATGTTCAAGCTACACGCAGCCCTTTTGTGGACAATTAATGATTTTCCAGCTCGAATCAGTTTGTTTGGATGGAGTGGTCAGGGATACAAAGCTTTTCCCACATGTAATGATGACACATCTTCCATTCGAGTGATCCGTAAGACATCTTATGTTGGTCATAGAAGATTCTTTCCAAGTACACATCGAATGAGAAGGGACACTGAGTTCGACAGACAAATTAAGGAAAAACATCCTCCAAGATGATTTACTGGTGAGGATATATTAGAACAAGTAAACAACCTTCCACCCCAAGTTCTGGGAAAACATTTAGAGTTTGGAGGTGTGAAACGTAGAAGAGTTGTAGAAGACAGAAATTGGAGGAAAAAAAACATCTTCTACAAGCTTGATTATTGGTGTACAAACATTTTAAAACACAACATTAATGTCATGCATGTCAAAAAGAATGTGTGTGATAGTCTCCTTGGCACAATATTGAACAATGACAAATCTAAGGACACCACTAATGCAAGATATGATTTGAAGAAGATGGGAGTGAGGAAATTGTTGTGGATTTATGAAGATGAGAATGGAAAGTTGATGAAGTCACATGCTCCTTACGTGTTGACTCTTGCTCAGAGACAAAAATTTTGTCAATTTATTAAAGAAGTGTGTTATACCCAAAAATTGGAGAATGCATCCTAGGAGGCTAAGGAGAATGCATTCTAGGAGAGCTAAGGGGAGTGGTCCTAGGAGACCCCAAGGAGGATGTGGTCCTAGGAGACCCCAAGGGAGTGGTCTTAGGAGACCCCAAGGAGAAAGTGGTCTTAGGAGACCCCAAGGAGGATGTGGTCCTAAGAGACCCCAAGGGTGTGTAGGAGGCAAGCCTCCCAAGGTTTTCTAAGTGTTGGCTCGAACGTGTCCAAGGTAAGTAGCTAAGGAGGAGGAGTCTCATGCAAGAGGATGGAGACTTAGATTTTGATAAGGAGAGCCTATACAATGTTCGATCGGACATGTTTGGGAGATGCTAAAGGAGAATGCCTTGAATGGAGGAGGTTGCCTCAATGTTGTCCAAGGTGAGATGTCATGGAGGAGGTTGCCTCAATGTTGTCCAAGGTGAGGTGCCAAGGAGGTTGCCTCGGACCACCTTGGTCCGAGGAGAAGCCAAGGAGATTGGTTCAAGGAGGAACATGGCATGCTAGAGGAGAGTGCATGTTAGAGGAGAGAAGTGCATGTCCTACCACCATGCACGTTCAACCCACGAAAACATGTCCTACCACCATGCATGTCCTACCACCATGCACGTCCGACCAACACTTGCATGGGTGGTCAGTAGGAGGTGGATCAACTAGCTAGAGGAGACTAAGTCAAGATTCCCAGAGACAGCTTCAACAACATACGCGGGAATCTCTCATTCTTCCCGCAGATGGGGGGTTTGTTACATTTCGAATTTTGAATGTTTAAATGTAATAAATATAATAAAATATCCCTATTATAAGGGGATATCAGTTGAGGATCCCAAGCCTATAAATAGAGAGCTTATGGGATGAGAGAAGGGTCTTTCTTCTGCTTCTTCTTTCTAGAGAGAGAAAATTGGGACTGTGTATTCTAGAGAGAGAAAGTTGGGTCTGAGTATTCTAGAGAGAGAATTCTTGTATTTTTGCAATTTGTACTGAAGAAACTCAGTTGGCTCAGTCCATCTGATCTTGAGTACAGGTTTATAAATCACAACTCTAAGTGGATTAGGCTGTTACCGACAATCGGGGCTGAACCACTATAAAAATCTCTTGTGTGTTCTTTATTTTCTTTATTATACCGTCTGTGTCGTTTTTATTTCTCTTGAAGGCTTGTCGTATTTGACGTTCTCACGTCGTTGGCTGAAAACGCAGTCAACAAAGTGAAATTTCTAGATGATTTTTGTTCAAATTTGAAGAAAAAAGTAATCGAGAATGAAACAAATATTCTTGGGTTGAAATCCCACAACTGTCATGTTATAATGTAACGATTACTGTCAGTGGATGTTCGCAACTTTCTCCCAAAACATATATCGACCATCATTTTCTGAACTATGCAATTTTTAGGCAAGTATGTTCGAGGACTATAAATGTTAAAGATATGGAGGAAGCACAAAAAGACCTTATTGACGTGCAAGCACCATAGTTTGCTTCACCACCACTGCCGCGTTCTAACATTGGTGAAGATATTGACCTGAATGTTAATGAATATTTCTCTCCTGGTTGGCCTGATCCAAACAATAATAATAAGTTTACATTTTTTTAATTAAATTAAGACAATTGACATTTTATTATGTTTATTTGTAATTTTGGTTTGATGAATATTATTTGTATTATTAATAATTAATATTAATTTATGTTAAATTTTATTATCTTTAAATAAGTATTATATATTTATTTATTATTAAATAAATTCAAATGAATTATTATATTTTAATATTTTATTTTAAAAAATGATTAATTAATTATTGGCGGATTAATAGGGGTGGGACCCGTCGGTATTAAATGAGTCAAATATAATGTTGACTATTGTGTACACAGGTGGAGTCCGCCCCTAATAATCCGCCAGTATTAAGATATTACCGGCAGGGTGTCAGTGCACAAGATATAACCATAATTATCGACCAACTTTAACCGGTGGGGGGGCACCGATAATGGTTATTACCGGTGGATTTCAGTATTATTACCAGTGAAAGGCTCCGCCAATAATAACTTGTTTTGTTGTTGTGATATATCCAATAATACTTGGCTAGTTTACATAAAAACACTCGAATAATAATACAAATAGTATTAAATAATTTATTACATGAATAGATGCATCTCCCTCATTGAAGTATACATATATATATATATATAATTTTTTTCAATAAAAATGTTTCTACAGTATAGCATACATAACTTATCCAAATACTTAATGTTAAGTAATGTTAGAGAATATATATATATATATATTATTAAATGGAAATAAAGATACAACTCTATGCAAAAGATCACAATAGACAAAGTGATAGATAAATAAGAGTGTTACAAATCTATTGCAAAAAAATACAAGTAAATAGAAAAAGAGGATATAGATATAATAATACAATTCAAATTATAACAATACAAATAATTATATAAGATAGAAGAAAAATTAAAAGAGGTAGAAGAACAAAAGAATAAGAAGAAAATAGATAAATTCTCACACTCACACAACCAAAGTGTAGAGTAGTGGAGATCTGTTAGAAAAACTTATACATGATCTTTATTTATTTTCATGTAGATCTAATATTAAACAAGTTAATATGAGACAACCTAGAACATTTTTCTAAAATTTAATTCAAAGAGAAATAATGATAAGAACACTTATACACAGCGGAATGAATGAGTTCTTCCTTCAGTTTCTCTAACCTTTGTATCCTTTTTATCGCAGAGTGTTACTAAGAAACTGAATCGTCCTTCAATTTTCTTCACAGCCTTCCAAAGTATCTTTAAAATCACCTAGACATGGGTGGGCAATTCTCAACACATGTGATCTATACATAGAGAAGAAGAATAAAAGAGAAAATTTGAGGCTTAGAAAATTACTTAAGCAGTAGAGAGAATCTAAAACCTAATAGATCTTATGATCTTCTCATAAACTTGTGATTCAACTTATGTTTTCAACTCTCTGTTAGCATTCCTTTTATAGACTCAATTATGCCATTTATTTAATTAAACAATCAATAAAATAATAGTCAATTAATAACTCTAGGTCGAAATTATCATGGGCTTTAGGCCCGTGAAATTTCTCATTTGATTATAAGCCCATTGGACTTAAAATCAAGGCCTGTATTATTTTCTATTGGTTTAATTAATTAATAATTATTTAAATCATTTATCAAATTAATTATTTATAATTTGAACCTTGATTTAAACTTATTTATTAATTTAGATAAAAATTTATCTTAATTAATAAATCTTCCCTAATTTTTCTTTTCTTCTCTAAATTGTATAACTGCGAAACTATCCAAAATTGACCGGTCAACTTTGATAATTCTAATTGATAATTAAATCAATTAATTGAGCCTATCTAGATGATTTTATCCAAGGTACAGTGGGGACCATTGACCTATGAAATCAAGCTCCAATAAGTTATCATAAATCTAACAAATAAATTTACGGCTAACTTATTAATTCCTCATAACTCCACTAAAGACTCGGAATTGCACTCTTGAATTCATAGAACGCTCTATAAGCAATATAGAGACATTATTAATTATCCATTGTTACAACCATAATTGTCACTCAATCCTCTATAGACGGTCTACAATGAGAAGGGACTAAAATACTATTTTACCCCTCATTATATTTTATCCTTAAAACACTTAGTTCCTTGTAAATGATATTTCAGTAAACTAATATTAATTACTGAAATGAGATCTCTGTCATTTAGCACCTTGAACTAAACTAAAAGGAAACCATCGTTTCAATTCTTCAACAGAAGCTATAGATGTTCATATCTATGATTAACACTCCCACTCAATTATACTACTGAGTTCCTAAGATGTAAGTATGGGCTAGTCCGTAGGGTAAGCTAGTAACGAACAAGTCAAAGAACTCAAATAATACAATCTGTTAGAATCCGAACCACTCAGAATTGAGATTGAATTGACCTATGGTCAACTGTATGATATGACTTGAATAGATAATAACGGTATGTTTACTTATCCTATCTACTGTCATTATCAGTCCGGTCCGATGTAATAAATACATACGATCTTATCTATTTTGCTAATGTTCTGGAGAGAACATAACACTACGATGTGTAAGTAGATCATATTGTAGATTGGCAAGTCAGTGTAAATCTTGTACACTGACTAATCTTAGTACTAACTTATAGTTGAACATATAATCATATTTATATTCCATTGTGATTACGTCACTATAAATAAAATTAGCTATATGCTCAGGATTTAATAGAAGTTTATATTAAACAAATAATCATGAAAATAAACACATGTGAGCAAAGTGATTGACCAAGTCAAAAAATGATTTCTATTCTTTTATTGATAATAAATGAGATTACAAAGAAATTAGGTTTTAATTAGGGCATAAAACCCCAACAAACTCCCACTTTCACTAATTAAAACAAATGCCTTAGTTCTACTAATCCCATTTCTTTGATATGCTTATAAAATGTAGTTTCTGGTAGTGTCTTTGTAAACGAATCCGCAAGATTGTCTTTAGATGCAATCTTCATAACCTTCACATCTCCCTTGGCCACATATTCTCGAATAATGTGAAACTTCCTTTCTATATGCTTACTCCTGTTGTGTCTACGAGGTTATTTCGAGTTGGCAATTGCTCCTGTGTTGTCACAAAACAACACAAGTGATTTATCCATTTCTGGAATAATACCAAGATCTGAATAGAACTTCTTTAGCTAGACTATTTCCTTAGCTGCTTCTAACGCGGCTATGTACTCAGCCTCCATGGTGGAATCTGAGATTGCAGATTGCTTTATGCTTCTCCACATCACAACTCCACCCCCAAGAGTAAACACCATTCTAGAAGTAGACTTCCTGTCATCGATATCAGTCTGAAAATCTAAATCGGTGTAGCCTACAGGGTTCAAAACACCACCCTTCTAAACTAACATATAATCCCTAGTCTTAAATACTTCAGGATATGCTTAACTGCTATCCAATGTTCCGGTCCTGGGTTTGACTGATACCTGCTCACTACTCCCATTGCATAGCAAATATCTGGTCTAGTACACCACATAGCATACATCAGACTTCCAACTGCAGATGCGTAAGGAACTTTTCTCATTGCATCTTCCTCTTCACGAATCTGGGGAGATTGCTTCTTTAAAAGATGAATTCCATGGTGGGACGGTAAACATCCTTTCTTGGAATTTGTCATTGAGAAACGTTCAAGAACTTTATCTATGTAAGATGCTTGAGGTAGAGCTAAAACTCTGCTCTTTCTATCCCTGATGATCTGGATACCTAGAACATAACTTGCTTCACCCAAATCCTTCATCTGGAATTGAGTGCTCAGCCAATTCTTCACATCTAATATTTTCTTAACATTGTTTCAAATGAGTAAGATATCATCTACATAAAGAACCAGGAATACCACTATTTGATTTGCCTTCAGTTTGTAAACATAAGGCTCATCAATATTTTGTTCAAAGCCATATGTTTTGATTATTTCATCAAACCTAAGGTTCCAGGAACGAGAAGCTTATTTAAGTCCATAAATAGACCTATTCAACTTGCAAACTTTTCTTTCTTGTCCAACTACTTTAAATCATTCTGACTGATCCATATAAATGACTACATCAAGCTTCCCATTAAGAAAAGTTGTCTTGACGTCCATTTGCTAGATCTCATAGTCGAGAGCGGCTGTTATGGATAGGAGGATGCGAATGGACTTGAGCATGGCTACCGGACTAAAAGTTTCATCATAGTCCATTCCTTCTCTTTGGGTATATCCCTTTGCCACTAATCGAGCTTTATAAGTCTCGATATTTCCACCAACACCACGTTTCTTCTTGTAGATCCACTTGCACCCAATGACCCTAAAGTCACTAGGTGCTTCCACAAGATCTCAAACGGAATATGAGTACATGGAATCCATTTCCTATTTCATGGCATTGAGCCATAGTTCCTTTTTAGGGCTCGCCATTGCCTGTGTTGAAAGAAAATGGATCATCATCACTAGTGTCAGCAACAACCATATTTGTTTCACCATCCAAACCATATCGAACTAGTTTCCTAGAAACCCTCCCACTACGATGAGGTTCCGTGACTGTTTGCTCAGGAACAGTGGCACTTTCTTCATTTAAATCGACTTGCCTCGGTTGGACATGAAGAGTGGGAATTTAATCATCAACTCACATTGATGTCGATGGAACATTGGTTGGAGTCAATTCTTCAACCATCTCCTCTAAAACTACTTTGTTGCGTGGTTTGAAGTTTTGGACATAGTAATTTTCCAGAAAAGTAGCATTCGTAGAAGTAAACACTTTATTTTCTGAATGACTATAGAAAAGTCCACCCAAGCACCTTTAGGATAGCCAACAAACATGAAAACTTCAGTTCGTGGTTCTAGCTTTCCCTCCTTTTTCCTCAGGACGTGGGCGGGACACCCCTAGATTCTATAATGGCGTAAACTAGGTTCACGACCATTTCAGCATTCTAAAGGTGTTTTGGTGATTGAATTAGACGGCACGACATTGAGAATTTCGTTCGTGATTTAAATTGCATGCCCCCTGAACGAAGTTGGTAGAGTTGAGTAACTAATCATGCATCTAACCATTTCCAATAAAATTCTGTTCCAGCGTTCCGCTACACCATTTTGTTGCGGAGTACCCGGGGCAGTAAGTTGTGATAAAATCCCAAGTTCAGTTAATGATCTTGGAACTGCATATCCAAATATTCTCCACCCCTATCAGATTGCAAGATCTTTTACCTTTTTATCTAATTATTCCGAGCCATTGCTAAGAATTCATGAAACTTTGAAAATGTTTCTGATTTCCTATGCATTTGGTAAAGACATGAGTATCTAGAGTAACC
This sequence comes from Humulus lupulus, assembly GCF_963169125.1. NCBI lineage: Eukaryota > Viridiplantae > Streptophyta > Magnoliopsida > Rosales > Cannabaceae > Humulus > Humulus lupulus. The sequence goes on from NC_084801.1 coordinate 132,038,115, forward strand.
GTCAATGAAAGTGATGAAATACTCAAAACCACCCATGGCTTGTACATTCAAAGGTCCACAAACATCTGAATGCACAAGTCCAAGTGGTTCTTTGGCCGTATCACCCTTTGCCGAGAATGGACGCTTGGTCAGTTTGCCTTCAAGACAAGATTCATAGACAGGTAATTCACCTAAGATGAGTTCCCTCAAAGGCCCGTCCCTTGTAACTCTTTGAATTATATCATTGCTAGTGTGACCCAGACTCAAATGCCATAAATATGTGATGTTGTCATTTTCGGTCTTTCGACGTTTATTGGTCCTAGGTTTAGCTAATTTGAATAAATCATTGTTAAGAGCGAGGGGTTCGTTAGGTCGCAGAATATAAAGCCCGTTTTCCAAACATGCAATACGCAATTGTGATCCATTGAAAGAAATATATATATTAGAACTTGTGAAAGTCATAACAAATTGTTCTAATTGCAACATGGAAACTGAAATTAAACTTCTACTAAAATCCAGACTAAAAAATACATCATTTAAAATTAAAAATTTATTTCCGAACTTCAGACGAGCTCTTCCTCTAGCTTGGACCACAATGAACGCTTCGTTCCCAACTCTATGCTTTAAGCTGCCTTCGTCCACTACCTCCCACGATTTAAGAGGCTGTAAAGAGTTGCAAACATGGTTGATAGATCTAGAATCAATAATCCAAACAGATTTATCATTCTCTAAAATACATGTTTCTAAGATAAATGAACTATAATCATTACCTTTGTTTTTCGCTGATAGAAACTTGGGGCAATCTCGTTTCCAATGCCCCTTCTCTTTGTAGTGAAAGCACTTATCTTTACTTTTCTTGTTTTTCTTGTTCTTCCCCTTAGGCATCTGTGCATTTGGTTGTGCACTCGTCTTTGCAGCCTTTGCAGGCTTGGGGTTGTTGTTTTGTCCACCTTTCCTCTTGTTTCTAGCTTTCGAAGGCGAAGTTAGGTTAGCTTCAGCCTTAATTGGATTAGCAGCAACAACAGTAGTCTTATTTTCTCCTCCCTTACTAGGTCCACCAATGATAGACTCGAAAGTCTGATGCTCGTTCATGAGTTGTGTCAGACCATAGTTGGGTTGATCATGAACGTGCGAACACAGTGCCGTCTGAGCATTGACGGTGTCATCACGAACATGCGGAGACGGTGCTCGTTATGGGGATTCCTTAGTCATGATGAACTCAAAGTTGTCACCAATCAACACTATGTTGATGTTCTGCTTCCACTTAAGGAAGTTTTCTTTAGTGAGTTTCTCCATCGAAAGTTGAGAAAGGATGGGAGTAGACACAACCATACTTAAAACTACCAATTATCAATAAAATAGAAATAAATCACATTTGCTCAATAAAAATATTATTCACACAAATTTTAAGAAATAGCACAACATATATCATAAATATGTAAGATATGAGAAAAAAATACCAAAATAATCATATCTATATTTGTTTAGGTTTTATAACCAATCTATGATATCCTTGTCCCGGTTGGCGAGAGTCAAAAACACCACTAGTTAAATAAAGTTGTAAATTTATTTAATAATGGACACCATTATTAACAACCTACTATTCGATCAAACTAAGAAAACAAAATCTCTTATTTTAGAGCTAGACCCACAGTTTCGATAATTAATAGATTTAGTCCTAGTAGTCACCGTAGGGGTGAGTCTAGTAGAATTTGACCAATAAATATCTATCTTTCGAAATCTAACCTTGTCAAAATAACTAATTAACACCTTTCGCAGGTGGACGAATCAAAGCGTCTCAAGGCTCCATTAAGCTTTTGACCTTGTTAAACCAATGGTGGAGATCGAATATAATTCTTAAAATAAGCTCATTATAAAATTAAAAATAATATTTTTATTATTTATTTTTAGAAAATCAATGATTATGGTTCTCCAAAAATAATTGAAAACATTAAATTTAAAAAATCAAAGTCCTATAATTTCCTATTAATTCTAAAGTGTCACATTGAAACAAATTTAATTAATTTAGAATTAATTTGTTGCTAATCAATATTTAGGTTTAACTAATATAATGAACATTTACAATTAAGTCCAACTCAGGTAAATGGGCCTTAACAATTGGGCTTGCATGGAGGAGGGCTGGGTCCAGTATGTCGTTCCCACTACAAAGGCCCCCATACTTCCATACAAGGTCCAAAAGACAAGAATTTAAACATTCGTTTTATTAATTTTTATTAATTGATTAGGCCCACTATAGTCATACAATGCAAGTGTGCCTTCACAAGTAGAACCGCCCACAAGAGAGAAATTTAGACTTTACATTTTCTAATAAGCCCAAATAAAACCTATCATTTTATGAATATTTTATTTGGCAAAATCCATATATCTAGCAAACTCAACAAAATAACCTAAAAATTGCTATTAACCACATAGAATTCAATATGCTTCATAAAATCATGAAAACCATCTAATTACTCAACACATCAAATAATTCAATTTTTAACATGTTCATGCATGAAAATAAAGATTAGCAAAGTCTCTGAGGCCAGTTGTTAGAAAAACTTATACATGATCCTTATTTATTTTCATGTAGATCTAATATTAAACAAGTTAATATGAGACAACCTAGAACATATTTTGAAAATTGAATTCAAAGAGAAATAATGATAAGAACACTTACATTATACGCAGTGGAATGAATGAGTCATTCCTTCAGTTTCTCTAACTCTTGTATTCTTTCTGTCGCAGAGTATTACCAAGAAACTAAATAGTCCTTCAATTTTCTTCACAGCCTTCCAAAGTATACTTAGAATCACCTAGACTGGAGTGGACAATTCTCAACACATGAGATAGATACAGAGAAAGAATAGAAGAAAAAAATTGAGGGTTAGAAAATGACTTATGCAGTAGAGAGAATCTAAAACCTAATAGATCTTCTCGGAAACTTGTGATTCAACTTATGTTTCTAACTCTCTGTTAGCATTCCTTTTATAGACTCAATTATATCATTTATTTAATTAAAAAATCAATAAAATAATAGCCAATTAACAGCCCTAGGTCGAAATTATCATGGGCTTTAGGCCCGTGAAATTTCCCATTTGATTATAAGCCCATTGGACTTAAAATCAATGCATGTATTATTTTCTATTGATTTAATTAATTGAATAATTATTTAAATCCTTTATCAAATTAATTATTTATAATTTGAACCTTGATTGAACGTATTTATTAATTTAGATATCAATTTATCTTAATTAATTAATCTGCATGATTTCTCTTTTCTTCTTTAAATTGTATAACTCTGTGAAACTATCTAAAATTGACCGGTCAACTTTGATAATTCTAATTGATAATTAAATCAATTAATTGAGACTGTCTAGAAGATTTTATCCAAGGTACAGCGGGGACCATGGGCCTATGAAATCATGCTCCAATAAGTTATCATATATCTAACAAATAAATTTACTAACTTATTAATTCCTCGTGACTCCACTAAAGACTCAGAATTGCATTATTGAATTCACAGAACACTCTATAAGTAATATAGATACGTTATTAATTATCCATCGTTACAACCATAATTGTCACTCAATCCTCTATAGATGGTCTACAATGAGATGGGACTAAAATATTGTTTTACCCCTCATTGTATTTTATCCTTAAAACCCTTACTTCCTTGTAAATGATATTTCAGTAAACTAATATTAATTACTGAAATTAGATCTTTATCATTTAGCACCTTGAACCAAACTAAAAGGAAACCATCGTTTCATTTCTTCAACAGAATCTATAGATGTTCATATCTATGATTAGCACTCCCACTCAATTATACTACTAAGTTCCTAACATGTAAGTATGGGCTAGTTCGTAGGGTAAGCTGGTAACGAACAAGTCAAAGAACTCAAATAATACAATCCGTTAGAATACTAACCACTTAGAATTGAGATTGAATTGACCTATGGTCAACTGTATGATATGACTAGAATAGATAATAATGGTATGTTTACTTATCCTATCTATTATCAATATCGGTCCATTCCAATGTTACAAATACATCCGATCTTATCTACTTTGCTAATGTTCTGGAAAGAACATAACACTACGATGTGTAAGTAGATCATATCGTAGATTGGCAAGTCAGTGTAAATCTTGTGCACTGACTAATCTTAGGACTAACTTATATGTGAACATATAATCATATTTATATTCCACTGTGATTACGTCACTATAAATACGATTAGCTATATGCTCAGGATTCAATGAAAGTTTATATTAAACAAATAATCATGAAAATAAATCATTTGAGCAAAGTGATTGACCAAGTCAAGAAATGATTTCTATTCTTTTATTGATAATAAATGAGATTACAAAGAAATTGAATTTTAATTAGGGCATAAAACCCTACAAGATCACCAACTTGCAAGGTTCAAGACCTTTGTCCAAAAGCTTATTTCCCCGTATTATCTAAGCACTAAGGGATCTCTCAAGGAAATATCTCTCTTGAATTATTAAGCCTCTATGGTGTATTTTCCAGCCAACGCTTTTGTGGATAGAAAATGATGTGTCTTACAAGTGAGAAATAAACTCCTATTTATAGAGTTTTGAGACACCCTTTGAATTTTAAATTTCACCAACCCCCTTAGCCGTTACCAATGTTTAAATAGATGTTTATGGAATTAAAAATGAGTTTTCAAGATGAAAAAAAGAAGTTGGAGTTGGCAGTTAGCGTCCCTGGCTACGACCAGAGATGTTCCTGGCCGCGGCGAGGGATAATAAATGGCCGCGGCCACATGCAATTTCAGCCTCCAAAAATTCAGATTTTCCAAAACATCCCAAATCCTTTCCCACATCATTTGGTAACCTCCATACACCTAATGAGACTTAAAAACATGTCTCCAAGAGCCATATTACATAATGACTCCATGAAATTCAAACACAAATGTGTAACTCTCAATCTACACATTATTGGGTAATATTTGGGAGTTACAAATTTGTAACTGATTTTATAACTCCAAAATATGTTACATTTGGGTACACACATGTGTCCAATTTTGTAACTGTCATGCCCTAAACTCCAGGGACTGTTACGGTGTGCATTTTAAACAGTGCTAAACTCGCTAACTGAGTCATTTGGCCATAATCGTGTAACTAAGTATGATTAGCAGTTTAGGATTAAAATTTTTGGTTAAGATATAACGTTTCACTAAAATGTTTACTATATACATTGGGATCCAAAAAAATATAATTTAAAGGTTAATTACAAGAAAATATTTACAACCAGCCGACCTAAGCGGCAAAATAGGGTTTAACCCTAGTTCCTCTTTCAACCCTCGGCTGTGGCAGTCGAGCAGCCACATATGTACACATCGTGACCTAACCTCTCCAACTCAAGGATGTTCCATCTTTCTTTTGCCTTTACCTGCACCACATAGCACCCGTGAGCCGAAGCTGAGCAAGAAAATTCAATATGCTCATGAACAGTAATAACATGTTACCAAATCATAACAGACATGCCTAGCAATAATAGCCCTATTCATGCATGCAAATAAGTCCAAACAATGATGGTTGTGGATCCTGCCCTCCTCCAAGGATGACTATCAAGTCAATCCTAATCAGATGAGTGATTTAACACTTTGAGGTTCTGATAACCATGCTGGAGCGTATAGCTCTAATTAGATGAGTGATTTAACACTTTGAGGTTCTGATAACCATGCTGGAGCGTATAGCTATAATCAGATGAGTGATTTAACACTGTAAGGTTCTGATAACCATGCTGGAGCGTATAGCCCTAATCAGATGAGTGATTTAACACTTTGAGGTTCTGATAACCATGCTGGGGCGCATAGCCCTAATCAGATGAGTGACTGATGAGTGAGTCACTAACGTGGGCTCAACACCCATAGCCATGTGACGATGTAGTCACCTGGGCCTTCTGGCCCTGGCTCTAAGTGACTAGCCATCAGACTAGACAAGCGCTTATAGTTTTCATCGAACTTGAGGTCGGTCCGACATTAATGCTCATGATGAGTCATTCAATGCTAATGTCGATTAGATCTAATCTTTTTGGCTTGCGTTAAACACGCAAAAACCGTTCTTGACTCTTAAGCCAATACCATACGACCAATGCTCAGTACTACTGCCGAACTTGACTAATGAGTCACATCTTCACAGTTAATACTGACACCATTGTCAATTTCTGACTCATGGGTCAGTGCCATACACAAGTAAGCAATGCAACCAGGCATAGATCATATGTCAAATATCGAAATGTAGGGCATTCAGCATGCTTACTTAACAATCACTAGCATAATTATGATCACGCACAAACACAGAGACTCAAGCTCTGATCAATCTCATATTCAATATTCATGTCATGCCCTAATCACATGTTTCTCATGCATCACATACTGAGTGTAGTTTTCTTACCTTTGATTCGAGTAGGAAATACGTTAAGAACGACCCTTGAGAACGATCAATCCTTTAATCCCTTAGCGGTCACCTAGTCATAACCAAATATAACCTCCATCAATGAAAATGAGCAATGAAAGGTTCATGACCTAAACCTCACTCCCGAGACCTCAAATAGTACCCAAACGGTGAGTAGATTCAATCCCGAGCCTTAGGAATTGAAACCCCGAGCCAAAAATCATAAAAATGCCTAAAATAGAAACCTAGAACTAGCACTGCCCCCCATAGCACCCTAGCGCTACAACCAGGGCAGTCTGGCCCTGGACAGCGCTGTAGCACCCTCCCTTGGCCGCTATAGCGCTAGGACCAGGCTGGAACAACCCTGATTCCTCCTCCTTCGAGTTTTCCATTTCCTACTTGAAAAACATGATCCCAAACTCCATCCAAACATGAACCCAAATATCTACTCTACATGTCCTAAGCATCATAACCTAACCAAACTTTGTCAGAAACCCCATTGAATTCTCAACTTTCAAACCAAAATCCCAACTGAAACTCAATAAGAAAAACAGAGCAAGAACCAGAGTTTAAATGGCTAGAAACTCACCTCAAACTAGGTATCACATCCTCTTCAATGGTAGAACATAACTCTAGATCATCAAAGCTTGGTTCCTCAAAAAGAGCTTCAAAATTCAAAGAGAAATGAAGAAGAAAATGATGAACGAGAAAAGAAAAGGTGATGCTCTGTTTTGCTTAGCTTTCCACAGCCTTCTCAAAGGTTTATATCTATCCTTAGGTGAAAAGACTAAAATGCCCCCAAGCCTATTTAAAACCCTTAACAGCCACAAAGGGCAAAATCGTCATTTCCTGCCTATCCCGTTAATCATAATTAACACCCTCCAATTCTCGTTATTCTCAAATGCTAATAAATCATATCCCATTACCCTTTAATTTTCGGTAATGTTCTAATCACCAAATTATCCCGAGACTCACCCCAAGCCCCGAAATTAACCCAGTTATGACCAGATCGATAACTTTTCTTTAATGATCGTCTCATGCCAAATGACTCGAACAAATCCACATTATGATGTGGTCTTATTCATAATTCACCAACATGCATGAAATACACAATTACGCCCTCAATGAGCCAAATTACCAAAATGCCCTTATAATTAAAAGTGGACCCAAATGCATGCATTTATCATCATATAATAATATAGTTCACATAACACATGCATATAATTATTTAATGGCGTAAAAAATCAATTATGGCCCTCCCGACCTCATAATCAAGGTCCTAAACCTTATTAGGAAATTTGGGTCATTACAATAACTCTTAATAATATGTTAAAATGTGTAACAAATCACATTTTGTCAAAGTATTTAATCTAACATTATATTATTTAAAAATAATATGACAAGTAATCTTTAATTGGGTCAAGAAATATATGAGAAAATACAAACAAATAAAAAACATATTATAGTTTCATATGCATTACAAAAAAATCTTATTTTGGTGATTTGTAATTAAAAATGAAAAATAATATATTATAGTTATATTATTACTAAAAATTATTATAGCTAAAAGTATTTGTCACAAAAAATATATAATTTATTGTGATTATATTAAATACTTAAACAATAGTCTATATATATGACAATTCTTCTATATGGGCTTTATTTTAAGCCCTACTGGTGAGGCTCTCAGTGTTCTCGACCCGTGAACAATTTTCGGTGTGATTTTTTTTTATGACCGTGTATATTGTAGCTATTTAAAGCATCCTGCAAATTTTCAGAAAATTCTGAATAGTTTATAGTATCGAAAACTAGGTTTAAACATGTTGTTTTCTACGCGCATAAAAAAATTAGTCATGCGTGCAACAATATGTTTGAACTTAGTTTTCGGTACTGTAAACTATTTAGAATTTTCAGAAAATTTGCAGGATGCTCTAAATAACTACAATATACACGGTCATAAAAAAAAATCGCACCGAAAACTGTTAACGGGTCGAGAATACTAAGAGCCCCAGCAGTAAGACTTAAAATGAAGCTCCTATATAAGAAAATTCAAATATATATATATATATATATATATAGAATCCCTAGGCAAAATAACCTATTTTTCAAATATCAAACTAGCATCAAAATACTCCTTAAGCATAATTTTAGTCAAATTTATTTTTAATTTATATATTTTAGAAAAAATAATTTTGATCATTAAAAACCCAAAATTTTATTAAAAAAATAATTAATCTTCCATTTTATTATAAAAAATTATATCTTAGCTACTAACAAATGGATCCTATATATAGACAGTCTTAAATAATAAACTCATTTTTTTTCCAACTATTAATTGGATCCAACAGACATAAGTTTCAATATAGAAAAATAACAAGTTATAGTACAATTTTCTCGAGAAAACAATAATTAATTATTACATTAATTTTAATTTGAAGATGATCGAGAGGGGGGTGGGGACTGATCTTTCTTATCGATAGATAGATCTTAGAGAAAACGAAAGCCCATTATTCGCGTGATGATGAATACTTACACTCGAAAGAAAAATTGACAAGGCTAATGCTAATGCTAAGGCTAATTAATTAATTTAATTGATTTATTAATAATTAAATATGAAATTAAATAACAATATATATATATATATATATTTATGGGAAACAGCTTCTGGAAAGGTTTAAATTTGATACCCTATGGCCCCACTTTGATTTTCTTACGAAACTCCAAAAAGTCGTCAATAAGTAAATTACTAAAGGATAAGGGAAAAATGAGAGAGACTAAACAACAAAAACATATCACTATTCTTATAACATCTCTATATAATTATATGTATATATATATATATATATATATTTATATTATCACTAAAGCATTAGTAGCAGTGTTGAAACTAGTCTTGTGCGCCAATAAATAAATATACAGACCATCTAGATTAGATAAGTAGGAGGCAAATTCTATTATAATAACGATGAACAAATTTTTGGCAGAATTACTTATTTGCAAGCCCTTGGAGTCATGTCATCCAAAAAAAAATAAAATAAAGAACTCATTGGAAAAACCCAAATTGAGTCCCTGGGAATGAAGCTTTTTAAAGCCCAATATGAGGCCCAACCTGACATAGCCCAAGAATTACTGAAGTTTCCCGAAAAATACTTCACAAATGTATTCTTAGGAATTGTAAATTATTTACGGGATTTTGTCCCTCGTATTTCAGAAATAACAAGATCACTCAGTGACATGTTTAAAAAGCAAACTCCAATAAGGTCACAAGAGAAAACTGTACCAGTAAAAAAACTAAAGGTGATGATGCAGACACTACCACCTTTACAAATTCTTTCTGATGGAAAAAGAATCTTATAGACAGACGCTACTGATTGATATTGGGGAGCTGTCCTACCTGAACATGACAAGACAAGGAAAATGAAAATATGTGGATACAAGAGTGACCACTTCAAAGACTCTCAGCACTACTACCATTCTACCCTAAAAGAATTAATGGCAATATATATGGGAATTACAAAATTCAAATTCCATCTGATTGGTCATTATTTCTTGGTAGAAACGGACTTTGCCGCATCAAAATGAATGATTGGTCTAAAAAAAAAAAAGATGACAAATGCCAAAATTTTGAGATTGGCAGCCTGGTTCGACAACTACTCTTTTGACATTAAACACATCCAAGGTAAAGACAATACTGTGGCTGATTTCTTATCCAGATCACCCATTGTTATAAATCTAGCCTCATGATACTCACCAAAAACTATCCCCATTGTCTCCCAAAAATCATCACATACTTTCCCATTCATACTCATGATGGCTTCTTCCTCTTATACCAAACACAATCTATCTTTTCCCCAGCATGCAAAAAAATATACTTTTAAAGAAGTTCCACAAATCAGCAAAAGAAAGAGAAACTCACAAATAAATCTTTCTTCAGAATTTTATGATTTCCAAACTCGGACCTTCTATAAAAAATGACTTTGGAATCCATCCAAAGTATCCATTTGCTCAAATCCTACTTCTTCAAGACGCTATCTTTACACCAAAACCAGTAGCTCACTTCTTTTGGTATTTGGCCAGTGCTTTTACAATAACCATCGAGGTACAAACTACGGTCTTGCACACGTCAACAAAATCATTCTTGGACTAAGAATTGTTCAAACCGACTTACCAAGTCCTAATGGCCATTCTATCCTAGTTTTCATCATTGGAAAAATGAAAAAAAGGTCCTATCAACTGAATGGAAAAGGGTCCAGAATGACAGAATGTCCAAACAAGTGTGGATGCTCAAAATTCCATACTTGTAAAAGATCCAAAGCACGCGCTAAGGTCCCATAAATACCTAAGTACATACTTGTGCCTACGTCCCTAGGTGTGTATTGGGAAGCCTTGCCAAGCGAAGCCCCAGCAGGTGTGCCACGTGGGACCCCCGTCCCGCGCCTCGCGAGTTCAGGAGGTGTGCCACGCAAGGCCCTCATGCACCTCCGTGAGGCCATCACCCCCATGCCTCCGCGAGGCTGTTATGCCCTCGCCTTGCATACCTGGGTCCATACCACAAGAAGGCATGCTTAGCAAGGCCTCTCATCCTTAGGGGTCTCGCAAGGTACGGTTTCCCCGAGACGTCTTGCGCCACCTCTTTGCCAAAGTACCAAGCGCACCTAGGTCCATGGTGCAAGAAGGCAAGCATCTTGCCGAGGCAGCCGCATCACTAGGGTCTCGCGAGAGACGCCCTCGCCTTGCCACAGCTGCGTCCCTAGGGACCTCGCGAGAGATGGCCTCGCCTCGCCTCACCACAGCTGCATCACTAGGGCCTTGCGAGAGACGGACTCGCCTTGCCTTGCCACAGTTGCATCACTAGGGCCTCGCGAGAGACAGCCTCACCTCGCCTCGCCACAGTCACGTCACTAGGGCCTTGTGAGAGACGGCCTCGCCTCACCTCGCCACAGCCACGTCCCTAGGGCCTCGCGAGAGATGGCCTCACCTCGCCTCGCCACAGCCACGTCCCTAGGGCCTCGCGAGAGACGGTCTCGCCTCGCCTCGCCACAGCCACGTCCCTAGGGCCTCGCGAGAGACGGCCTCACCTCACCTTGCCACAGCCGTATCCCTAGGACCTCGTGAGAGCCTCGCCTCGCCTTTCCACAGCCGTATCCCTAGGGCCTCGCGAGAGCCTCGCCTCGCCTTGCCACAGCCACGTCCCTAGGGCATCGCGAGAGATTGCCTTGCCTTGCCACAACCATGTCCCTAGGGCCTCGCGAGAGACGGCCTCGCCTCACCTCGCCACAGCCGCGTCCCTAGGGCTTCGCGAGAGACAACCTCACCTCGCCTCGCAACAGCAATGTCCCTAGGGCCTCGCGAGAGACGACCTTGCCTTGCCTCGCCACGCCACAACCGCGTCCCTAGAGGCCTCGCGAGATATGGCCTCCCCGAGGCGTCTCGCACCGCATTCGTAGTAGGCCTCGTTGAAGAGGCCTTATCTTTCTCCTTGAGATAAGCGCCACCAAATGGGGCACCGCTCTTTCTATGGGCCTCACAAGAAGTAAAATCAAGGACCTCTTTAACACACAATTAAGGAAGGATAGGGGAAGCCTCATAGCGATTCACGTGGAGTCAGAAGAAGTATGGAGCACACTTGCAAACTAAGAGGAATTAGAGTAGGGACACAAGGCCCACGCCAGACAAGTAGTGGTCGTACAAGTGAGGTACCCGCTATGGTCCTCACCAGCCCATCTATGACACTAGTACTAGGCGAGTAGTGGAGGCACAATCAAGTACGAAAGTGGAGGTGCTCCCACAGACTCTGACCATGAACTGAAGCCGACACCACTACATCAGATACCACTCTCTTGACAATGTACTTGTGTATAATCTGGTCCCTTGGACCACAATGTATAAGGGGCCATTAGAGCCTACTATAAAGGGAACCCCACTTCAACATTGAGGGGGGTTGGAAAAACACTGTAGCTTTACACCAAGAGAAATACAAGTTCTTTTCTCCATTTTTTTCTTTCTGCAAATATCTTCTAAGCTTCTTATTAGATTTGTGAAGTTTTTCAGTTTTAAGCTACATACTTTGATTTTTTCTAACTTAAATTCATTGACGAGTTCTCAATGTCAACAGTTTTGCGCTGTCTATGGGAAGAATAAGTGTCAAGCCACTGTTCTTCCATTGATTCCGGCAGGTAAAAAATTCCAAGACGTTCTAAACGACTAAGAGAGCCACGAGAGGTGGAGGTCCACCTTGATGGAGATCAGCTGAATGCCTCCATGAAGAATCCTCCTCCACCCAAAAATGTGGAGGCCCCAAAGGAGCCCGAGGTTCACGAAGATGAAAGGGAGGCCTTATCCCCGACCATCCCACCTGATGAGAATCGTCCAAGGTCAACAACTGCCCCTGCAAGAGATGTGGGTGAGTTCCCTCCCCCAAGGCCGCTGTAGGTGCTGAACTCCGGCCAGCAAGATCTGGGCCCATCGACGCGCAAACTTGACAAGCATCCCCGGGTCCATTCCGTGAGCTCGAGTTCTAGATCTCGATTTTACGAAGAGGAGATACATGAACTGCATCGTAAGAACCAAAGGCTAGAAACCACCTTAGAGAACATGCAAGAGGTGTTAAATAGCCTGCTACAAGGGAAATCAAACATATCTCTCCCTAGGCGAAAAGAGAGAGGTCAAGAGGGGGCAGAGACCACAGTCCCAGTGGATGATGGGAGGACTCGACTCTCCACCAGAAATACCCCCCGGAAAAAGTAGCACAAACATCCCGGACCACCGAAGTAGGCCCAGAGGCTAGAGCAGAGGAACAACGCTGGCACTCGTAACGAAGTCGAAGTCACCTAAAGGAAAACACCCTCAGATTTACGAGAGGAACTCAACAAGAAAAGGGTGGATAAAAGGACTACACCTCATATGGCGCCCCGGGAAGGCAAAGGAAAGGGAGATGCTAACCCGTCCACGTTGAGAGACTCCTTGAACAAGAGAAGACAAGACCTAGACACAGAAATGAGGAGCCTATGGAGCAAGATCATCACCGCATCTGGAGGACAAGCTATTAAGGACGAGTTTGACCACGAATCGCCCTTCATTAAGGAGATCCAAGCCATCCGGCTCCCAGCCAACTTCAAGGAGCCTCATATGACCCCATATGAAGGAAACACAAATCCCAAGTACCATCTGGACGCATTTAACGATCTGATGAAGTTAAGGGGGATTAGTAGCGGAGCCAAGCGCCATTGCTTTGCTGTCACATTGAAAGGACATGCGTACAAATGGTTCAAAAGACTTCGACCAGGGTCCATCAGGTCGTGGCAACAATTTTCTGATGAATTTCTCCAGTAACATCACGTCGTGTGTGATTACACAATGCCGGGCACCAGCCTCGCTAACGTGAAACAAGGAGAAAATGAAAGTCTGAAGAGCTACATCCACAGGTTCAATATGGAGGCAGCCAAGGTAGGGAGCTTGACTCGTAGAGAGCTAAAAATGGCCATCACGGCCGGAGTAAGCCCGGAAAGTAAGTTATGGGATAATATGCTCAAGAGAGAAGTCACAGATTTGGACAATTTCTACGAGCGGGCGCAGAAATATATTCGCATAGAGGATGGTCATGAAAGCCTTAAAGCCGAAAAAGACCAGTCCCCACCAAAACCCTCAATCCGGGAGAGCCAAAGTGGTGCAAATAAGAAGAGGGTCTATGAAGGAACAAGAGTTGATCAGCCTTGGAAGCCCCAGCGCACTGATGAGCGCAAGCAAGGCCCCTACACCTTTTATACTAACCTCACCCACGCTAGGGAACATATTTTTGTCACGAATGAAAACCAGGTCCCTTTCAAAAGGCCTCCGCCAATGAAAATAGATTGGTCAAAAAGAGATCCCAGTAAATATTGCCAGTATCACAAAGATATTGGCCACACCACCGCAGAATGCAACCATTTGAAAATAGAAATCGAAGAGCTTATACGTTGGGGACATTTGGGCAGATATGTCTGCAAAGAGAACCAAAGGCTGGAAGAAGGGGTATCCTCGCCACGGGCACGAGAGGTGGGCCCGAAGGTACAAGGAGAAGTCAGGACCATTTTTGGAGGGCCAGGATTCGGAGGCGAATCAAGGAAGGGGCGAGATAAATATGCCAGGGAGGCCAGATGAAGTCCACCACCATGCGTCTTAAGTTTGGAGCAACGCTCCCCAAGGAGTTTCAAGGGTGAGAATGACTCGATAACCTTCACTGAAGAAGATGCACGGGGTGTACATTTCCCTCATAATGACCCCTTGGTGTTGACTGTCCAGCTTGCAAACATGAGGGTGCATCAGTTCTTGGTGGATAATGGAAGCTCTGTGGACATCCTATATCGCCCAGCTTTAGAGAAAATGGGACTAAACATCCGACACCTAAAGCCTTGCAATACCTCCCTATATGGATTTACAGGAGATTCAATACAACCCCTAGGGGCAATTGAGTTAGCTCTCACCATGGGGGAACAACCTAGAAAAACCACCATAATGGCAAACTTTGTCGTGGTAGATTGCGCCTCAGCCTTCAATGCAGTATTAGGGAGACCCTCCTTAAGAGAATTGAAGACGATAACTTCTATGTACCACTTAGCTATGAAATTCCCAACTCCCGGGGAAATAGCAAGCGTGTAAGGAGAGCAGAAGGAAGCGAGGGAATGTTATAACACATCACTGCACACGACCACAAAGCCATTGGTGCCTATGGCAATGGTTGTGCATGAAGGCACGAACCCGCATGAGTTGGACCTGCGAGTCGTGGAAGAACCTAGAGTCGAGCCGGTAAAGGAGTTGGAAGAAGTCACGGTCATGAATGAGCCATTGAGAAAGTGGAAGGTAGGAAGAAACCTTGCGGGTATCGTGAAGGAGAAGCTGGTAGAATTTCTGAAAGCCAACCTCGACGTATTCGCCTGGAGTCATGAGGACATGGTAGGAATAGACCCATCAGTCATGTGTCATCATTAAACATTGACCCAAAAGCAAGGCCTGTGAGGCAGAAAAGGAGAGCGCTAGACCCAAAAAGATACACAACCCTAAAAGAAGAGGTTGACAAGTTGAAGGCAAACAAGTTTATTCGAGAGGCATTCTACCCAATATGGGTATCAAACCCAGTGTTAGTCCCAAAGCCCAACGAAAATAGGAGGATTTGTGTGGACTTTACTAACCTCAATAAAGCCTGCCCTAAGGACAGCTTCACGCTTCCCAGGATAGACCAGTTAGTAGACTCCACGGCGGGGCACAAGCTACTTAGCTTCATGGATGCATATTCTGGGTACAACCGAATACCCATGAACCCGGCCGATGAAGAGCACACTTCGTTCATAATAGACAAGGGGCTTTACTGCTACAAAGTGATGCCTTTTGGTTTAAAGAATGCAGGTGCTACTTATCAAAGGCTGGTGAATAGACTGTTTGCAAATCAAATAGGAAGGAATATGGAAGTATACGTGGACGATATGCTGGTAAAGACAAAGAAAGCAGAAGAGCTCACAAACGATCTCAATGAGATGTTTGACACCCTCCAAAAGTTCAGAATGAAGCTAAACTTGCTCAAGTGCACCTTCGGAGTTTCATCAGGGAAGTTCCTGGGTTTTATGGTGAATTCTCAAGGTATCGAGGCCAACCCTGACAAAATCAAGGCATTGCTGGAAATGAGCCCACCACAAAATGAGAAGGAGGTCCAGTGCTTAACAGGGAGAGTAGCAGTCCTCAATAGGTTCATCTCCAGATCCATTGACAAATGCCTCCCTTTCTTCAACTTCCTAAAAGGGAGAAAAAAGTTCGCTTGGGATGATGATTGTCAGGAAGCCTTCCTTAAGCTAAAGGAACACCTTGGAAAACCACCCCTTTTGGCCAAGCCAGAAAAAGGGAAAAGTTGTACTAGTATTTAGCCGAATCAGAGCATGCTATAAGTGCTGCCTTGGTCAAAGGAGAAAAGAAGCATCAGCAGCCCGTGTACTATGCGAGCAAGCAGTTGGTAGACGCAGAAACCCGGTACCCAGAAATAGAGAAGTTGGCATATGCCTTGATAGTGGCTTCTCGAAAGCTGAGGCCCTATTTTCATGCTCATGCTATTGAGGTACTCACCAACACCCCTTTGCATCAAGTATTGCACAAACCAGAAACTTCAGGAAGGTTGTTAAAGTGGTCGATTGAATTAAGTCAATTTGACATCACTTACACCCCAAGGACCTCAATCAACGGGCAGGTACTTGCAGACTTTATAGTCGAGTTTGCACACTGACCCCATGAGGAGGGAGAAGTAGAAGAGAATGAACCGGCGCATGAAGGGGAAAAGCACCCTGAATAATGGAGCCTCCATGTAGATGGGACATCTAACGAAGGAGGAGCCAGCGTTGGCATAGTGATGACGGGACCTGAGGGGCACAAGATGTATTGCGCCTTAAGATTCGAATTCAAAGCTTCCAACAATGAAGCAGAGTAGGAGGCACTGTTGGCTGGCCTGCGGCTAGCTAAGGAGTTAAAGGTAACCCACTTGCACGTCTTTAGTGACTCACAACTAGTAGTGTTTCAGGTGAAGGGTGAATATCAAGCTAGAGGTCCAAAAATGGCTACATATCTCGCCAAGGTGAAAGGGTATTTGGATCAGTTCAAAAAATACACCATAGAACAGATCCTGAGGGAGCAAAACACAATCACTGATGCTCTCGCAAAACTCGCCTCTACTCAAGACGAAGACACGCATGAGTCAATCCCAGTTGAATAGCTCTCCAAGTCGAGCATAGCAAAAGAAGAGATCCATATGGTCAATAGCCATGAGGAGTCATGGTTTGCACCCATCGTGAGGTACTTAAATGACGGGACCTTGCCTTTGGACAAAAAAGATGCCCGTAAGCTGACTTACAAAGCCGCTCAATACACCCTAGTTGATGGAGTCCTATATAAGAGAGGCTTCTTTGCCCCGCTCCTACGGTGCGTAGACAAAGGAGAGGCTTTAAAAATTTTGCGAGAGATACACGAAGGGGAATGTGGAAATCATGCTGGGGGGCAGTCCACAGCAAAAAAGGCCATCTGCCAGGGGTATTATTGGCCTACCATGGAGAAGGACGCGAGCAATTTCGCGAAAAGGTGTGACAAGTGCCAGAGGCATGCAAATTACCCCAGACTGTCACCAAATGAGTTGGTGAGCATGACCAGTCCGTGGCCCTTCGCTGTGCGGGGGATTGACTTGATTGGAGCATTGCTAGCAGGAAGAGGAGGAGCAAAATATGCAGTGGTAGCAGTCAATTATTTTACTCAATGGGTGGAATTGGAGCCTCTAGTCAACATAATGGTTAAGCAAATCACCACCTTCATCAACAAATTTATCGTCTGTAGGTTTCGAGTACCCTACAAGAAATCTCTGACAATGGGACACAATTTGAAGGAGGAATGTTCGAGGAATATTGCAGGGAAAAGGGAACCAAGAGGAGTTTCTCCGCTGTAGTATACCCACAAGCCAATGGACAAGTGGAGGACATCAACAAGATCCTAAAAAGGAACTTGAAAACCAAGTTGGAAAAGTTGAAAGGAGCCTGGGTCGAAGAACTTCTCAATGTGCTTTGGGCCTACAGGACCACGCCTCGTTCCACCACTAGAGAGATGCCTTTCGCCTTAGCATATGGCTGTGAGGCTGTCCTTCCAATAGAAATGAAGATTAACTCCATCCGCACGCAATCATATGATGACCAGGCTAATATCACAACATTAGACCTGTTGGAATCTAGGAGAGAAAGGGCACAAATGAAGTTGGCAACGTACCAGTAACGAGCCACAAGATACTACAATTCAAGGGTGCGAGAGAGGGCATTCAGGGTCGGAGACCTCGTGTTAAGGAAAGTCCTGCCCAACACTCAAGACCTGAGTGCGGGTGTATTAGGGGAAAATTGGGAAGGGCCCTACCAAGTTGCCCAGGTGGTGCCCCCTAACACCTACAAGCTGGCACGTTTGGATGATACCATAGTACCTAGAGCATGGAATGCAGAGCATCTAAAAAAATATTATCAGTAAGACCTCCATGTCTGAGGCAAGAATGTTATTGTTCTGTCTAAACGTGCTAGTCTAATGTAATAGCTATGAGGTAGAAGGCTAAATTAGACTCCTTGATATGTAGTAAGAACGAAGTCACCATAGGTTACCATGTACTTTACTCATTTCCAATGAATATGTTGTGGCATTAAATGAATATGTAGTAAGAACTCTTGTGTTGAGCAAAATGATCGCACTACCAAAACCTCATTTACAATGATTATCAAAATGCATGAATGAAATGATCAAAGTGCCTGCCACGATAAATCTCGCCAACCACTTGGGGGGCAAAGTATATAGCCAAAAAAAGGGTCCTAAACGAGACCCTTATATATATATATAAAAAAAAACCCTTTAGAAATAAAAAAGAAGACCTTGCAAGGCATCACTTGAGTTCACAAGGATTAGCTACCCTTATGAACATCAAGGAGGTCAAAAGGTCCTACAAGAAAAGCCTCTTGATAAGGGCAAATGCTTCCACAAGAGAAAGTACCTCAGAAGAGGCACCAACCAATAAGCCTAGAGCGGCCACCAAGCCGTCTAGCCAAAAAGGGTCCTAAAAGAGACCCTTGCAAAAATAGTACTATGAATAATGACGAGAAGGACGCTTCTCGCAAGAAATAATAAGCGTGTGCAAAAGTATATAAAAGGATGACTAGAACCCAAAGGATCAACATATCCTTATAGATACAATCAAGGTGCACCAAAGAGAGACCTATCGAACCCCTTCGTATGGGCTCCAAAGGACCTCAAGCATGATAAACAAAAAAGTATAAAAAGAGAGGACCTATCGAACCCCATTTTGTAGGCTCAAAAGGACCTCAAACATAGAGGAACAAAAGTGAATGATCACATATGTATATATATATATATAAAAAAAGGAGAGTTTCGATAATGTGACAGGACTCAGAGAAATTAAAAACAAAATAAGGCTCAAATGAGCATACAACCACATTGAACTGAATGGTAAAAATTGCAGAAGCGGGATCTTAAGGCCTCCTGTCGTAGGTGTTCCACTCAGCCACCCTAGCAACAGCGTGCTCACCAAAGGAGGAAAAATCAAAGTTAGGATTTTGCCTCCATACTCCGTAGAGGGCACGCTCTTTGGATTTATACTCGATATCGACCAAATTCACCTCTAAGGAAGTGACCCTCTCCTGCAACGTTGCGATTTTGGCCTCTGCTCCCCTAAGATCGGCCTCTAAGCGAGTAACCTTCTCATGCAGCATCACGACCTTGGCAGTCACCCTCTTCTTCTATTTTGATGATGAAGAGGCCTTCGCCAGGGCCTTCTCAAGCTTAAGGTTGGTTTCAATGAGTTCCCTCTCGAGCCCCTGAACCTTGACCGTTAGACGGTCCCTCTCAACATTCGACGAGGAGAGGTCCTGCGCCGAGTTGGCAAATCGTTGGGCCACTGTATAAGTCTGCACAAGAAAAATAACAACAATGATGATGAGCAAGGAAACAAAAGGGTAAGGCCGATGTAAGATGCATGAAATCACCCAAGTGGTGGAGCGCACAAGAGTCTCCCCAAGCTCTGACATGGCAGAACTCCCGAGACCTCTCCAATCAGCCTCATGAAGATCCTCGGCGACCTGGATATACCATTGCCCATAAGAGGTCGCCATGTGGCCCACCCAAGGCACCCCCTCCAAGTCAGGAGTGCCTAGCTGGGTAGGGACAGATGACCCGCTCACCGAAGGAGGAGGGGGCGCAGGAATATCAGGAAAATAAGCCCCCGACGAACTACGATTGAGGGAAGCATGAGGGAAAGCATTGTAGTCCTTAGAAAAGGGACAGACGAAGCCCCTCGGCATGGCCTGTTGATCGTGGGAGTGAGAGGCCATGTCATGGTCCGTAGGGGCTAAAGGAGGGCAACCCCTAGGAGACAGAGATGATCGGTGAGGTCGCCTATGTTTTGGGGAAACCTCCTCGGCCACACACTTTACATCACCCCCTTCCGAGTGAGGCTCAGCTAAAATCATCTTTTTCGTCTGCTCAAAAATATGCCACAGCAACTCAGGCTCCAAAACCATGGATAGATTGTAATGGTTGAGGTTGGTCATGGTGAAGAGACGGGCAGCCATTTTCTTGACGGGGTCAGCATTGAGAAATCTGTCCACCGCATCCGCCTCCGACTCAGAAACGTCGGGAATAATGAAGTTCTCTGCACAATCAACATAGTTTCCAATATGAACATAAGTTCCAAAACGGTAAATTCAAAAAAAAAACTTGAAGTACTTACTAGGAGATGAGTGAAAGTGCTCACGAACAGAAATGGGACCTTCCACGAAGAAGAAGTCCTACTTCCAGGTCCCTGGGTTGGACATAGAACCCTCTATCAAGGAGACCTGAGAATTTGCTTTCTGCAGAAAATAAAAGCCTTTGGATTTAGGAGTGGGCATGAGGTTGTACATGTAAAGCACCTCTTGAGTCATGGGAGCATGCTCGTTAAGCTCCATATACGCCATAAAGAGGCAGCTCAAAGTTAGCTAGCTGTTGGGTGCCAACTGGAGCGGAGCAAGGTCGAAATGGTTGAGAACCATGATGAAAAATGGGTGTAATGGAATTGTACCACCCACCTTCAAGATGTGCTCACCCATGGCCACATAGCCTTGAGCAGGGTTATCAGCCCAACACTTGTTCGAAGGAACATATAACTTGTACTCCTTGCCAACACGGTATTTCTCTGCTAATTCTAGCAATTTGTTCTCAGACACGTGGGACACTAGGGTAGATGCCAACAGGGGACCAGGGTCTGGCTTCTCAGGGGCCACCTGTCGCCGTACTCTCTTTGACATATCTGCAAAACCAAAAGAAAAAGGTGAGGTAGAAACAGGGCCCTTTACCCTCCATTTTTTCTTCCTAGCAAGGGTCTTCCACCAAGGCTCTGAGTGTGAAAGCGCTAAGCAAGGGTAGACCGAGAACAAGGGTTGAGGAGAAACTGGGATGACCCCATGACAATCATAAGGGGAAAACGGGGCAAGAGGTTCAGGTGGGAGATTTCCCTCCATAAACTCCAACTCCATCTGCAGATCTAAAAGGGTCACCCTAAGGTTCGCTATATCGTCGTTAAGGTTAGGGGGGAAAGATACTCCATCACCCCTCATAATTGAGTCTATTTCACTCTCCACGACCCATATTTTACGTCTAAGTTTAGCCATATCCTCAAGATGACGTGTACGGGCCTGCCTCAAAGTGTCATAATCTTGGTGAGGGTTGTCTTCGGGGGACTCCGAGTCTGAAGATAAGTCTACAAACTCGACCCCTGGAGGAGCACCAAATGACCCCTCACATGCCATGGGACCTCGTCTCATAGGTAATCACAGTTCATGTGTAAATGAGAGGATTGATACAAAACACAAAGGAATGGACTCAAAACCTCAAGGCAGAAGTGCTCTAAATGACCAACTACGGGGTATGAACGAGGGCATGTAACTGGGTTAACTCGCGACGAGCTCTGGCCAAAACAACCCATCCCGAGTGGTGCTAATTTAGACCCAGTGAACATAAGGGAGAAAGAAAGTATACCTCAAGTCAGTAAAATTGAGCACTGTCATGGTCAAAAGGAGGCCGAGGGTCAAAAGTGTCGTCACGGTCGAAGATAAGCAAAGGGTGGAAAGTACGTGTCTGCAAAAACAAAGGAAAAAGATGGTTTAGTCCCCCAAGTACCTACATGAACATGGGCATAAAAGAAATGAACAAAAATAATAAAAGAAAAGGATAACAAAAGTGAGGTGATGAGGAATCGAACCCCTTACCTCTTGAAAGGAGTATGGATCCCAAAACCACTAAGCTAAAGAGATAAAGTGTGAATGATAGGCTAGACATGAAGGCCTATTTATAAGAACCAAAGAGAAGAGTCTACCAGAGAACCTAAAGGTCCTTTCCTAGAATGGGGGGCAAGTGTGGATGCTCAAAATTCCATACTTGTAAAAGATCCAAAGCACGTGCTAAGGTCCCATAAATGCCTAAGTACATACCTATGCCTACGTCCCTAGGTGTGTATTGGGAAGCCTTGCCAAGCGAAGCCCCAGAAGGTGTGCCACACAGGACCCCCGTCCCGCACCTCGCGAGCCTAGGAGGTGTGCCACGCGAAGCCCTCATGCACCTCCGCGAGGCCATCACCCCCGCGCCTCCGCGAGGCTATTATGCCCTCGCCTTGCATACTTGGGTCCATATCGCAAGAAGGCATGCTTAGCAAGGCCTCTCACCCTTAGGGGTATCGTAAGGTACGGTTGCCCCGAGATGTCTCATGCCACCGCTTTGCCAAAGTACCACGTGCACCTAGGTCCATGGTGCAAGAAGGCAAGCATCTTGCTGAGGCAGCCGCGTCATTAGGGTCTTGCGAGAGACGGCCCTGCCTCGCCACAGCCGCGTCCCTAGGGGCCTTGCGAGAGACGACTTGGCCTCACCTCGCCTTGCCACAACCGCATCACTAGGGCCTCGCGAGAGACAGCCCCGCCTCGCCACATCTGCGTCCCTAGGGGCCTACCGAGAGACGACCTCGCCTCACCACAGCTGCGTTACTAGGGCCTCATGAGAGACGGCCTCGCCTCGCCTCTCCACAGCCGCGTCACTAGGGCCTCGCAAGAGATGGCCTCGCCTCGCCATAGCCACATTCCTAGGGCCTCGTGAGAGACGACCTCGCCTCGCCTCGCCACAACCACATCACTAGGGCCTCATGAGAGATGGCCTCGGCTCGCCTCACCAAAGCCGCATCCCTAGGGCCTCACGAGAGATGGCCACGCCTCGCCTCACCACAGCCACGTCCCTAGTGCTTCATGAGAGACGGCCTCGCCACAGCCGCGTCCCTAGGGCCTCGCGAGAGACGACCTTGCCTTGCCTCGCCACGCCACAACTGCATCCCTAGAGTCCTCGCGAGATATGGCCTCCCCGAGGCGTCTCGCGCTGCATATGTAGTAGGCCTCGTTGAAGAGGCCTTATCTCTCTCCTTGAGATAAGCGCCACCAACGGGGCACCGCTCTTACTGTGGGCCTCATAAGAAGTAAAATCAAAGAACTCTTTAACACACGATTAAGGAAGGATAGGGGAAGCCTCATAGAGATTCACGTGGAGTCAGAAGAAGTACGGAGCGCACTTGCAAACTAAGAGGAATTAGAGTATGGATACAAGGCCCACGCCAGACAAGTAGTGGTTGTACAAGTGAGGTACCTGTTATGGTCCTCACCAGCCCATCTCTGAAACTAGTACTAGGTGAGTAGTGGAGGCATAATCGAGTACTAATGTGGAGGTGCTCCCACAGACTCTGACCATGTACTGGAGCCGACACCACTACTCCTGATACCACTCTCCTGACAATGTACTTGTGTACAATCTAGTCCCCTGGACCACAATGTATTAGAGGCCATTAGAGCCCACTATAAAGGGAACCCTACTTCAACATTGAGGGGGGTTGGAAAATTACTGTAGCTTTACACCAAGAGAAATACAAGTTCTTTTCTCCATTTTTTTATTTCTGCAACTATCTTCTAAGCTTCTTATTAGATCCGTGAAGTTTTTCAGTTTTAAGCTACATACATTAATTTTTTCTAACTTAACTTCGTTGACAAGTTCTCACCGTCAACACCAAGACATTCTGTTCTGGTTTGCACCATTGGAAAAATGGAAAAAGGTCATATCGGCTAAATGGAAAAGGGTCAAGAATGACAGACCTACTTTTATCTACCCATTGGGCCCAAATGTTGCCAGCTTACTGAACTATTATACTGTTCTCTTTCTTAGTCTTAATGTAAAATTTGATGCATAACAAAATATAGTTATTAATCCAACATTCAAAGTCTGCGGGTCAAAAGAAGAGCCACTAAGTGGTCTTGGGGGCCAAGAATACATGGACATAAAAAACGTCTGTTTGAGAAAAATCAAACTATACCGCTTGAGTTATGGCCCAAGCGAGAAGAATACGCTCCTTGGGAAATGTTCCATTCTGACTATACTTAAAATATAACAAGGGCCCTTGAAGCCTTCTACATTGCAAAAAATGAAACAAATCAGGCCACCAAACTCAAAGAAACTTTATAAAAAAAATATTCGTCACTATACAAATCGACCGACATTGAAGGGGTAATTTTGCGAAAAAGTAATTACTTTGAAGATTCTCAAGACCTACATGCTGACACTCCAGATATGCAAGATCCTTATCTCTTCCAATAGACAGTTTAAGAATGGGATATGACATATACATATTATAAGGCCTGCCCTCCACCCGATAGTGATTAGGATGAAGAAGAACCGACATGATGGAACCCACTCCATGAGGGTCCAACATATAATTTTGACTTTGCAGCTAGTCATGAAACACTTTTTAAATAAGTATTATGTCTTTTAGCCTTTACTTTATTCTTTGGTTAGGGAATCTTATCCCTTATCTTGTATGCTTTACTTTATGCTTTGGTCAGGGAATCTTACCCCTTATGTTGTATGCTTTGCTTTATGCTTTGGTTAGGGAATCTTATCCCTTATCTAGTCCCAACTATGGTTGGTTAAGTTTGTATGCTTGAGTACATAGCTATATAATGCCATCCTCTCTCTTTATGTAAGGAAAATAATTACGAAGCAATTAAACATCACAGTGTTTATTATAAAAAAAATGATCTTTTAAATCCTTCCTTCAGAGATTTTTGAAGTATAGATAGTATGCATTATTGATCGTAGCCGAAGGCAACTATTGTTATAACTTACTAGATTAACCTTCGAGTTAATTGATCTGAAATCTATCCTTCATGATCATAAGTCATGTAGATCCATATGAAAAATTGCTGGGTTTATTAATTCGATAGTTTGTCTAACTAATTTATAGAAGGAACACCAAATGGTATCAGAGCCATACTTCATCCTATCTCGCTAATGAGTCTCTAGTTTTGATCATGAAAAATGAAACCTCATATTCTAGTTCTACAAGCTCTAGTGCTCATATAATATTGCCCTTGTCACTTACTCCTTTTCCATTTTTTCGCAAGTCCACAGCCAACAAACTTGACTTTCATTATGAATTATCATATCTTCTAGAAGAAAACAAGATTACCAATAACAACCTTCCTTTGATTAACCCATACCATATTTTCCCAAAATTCATTACTCCTTTTAACCGGTCCATTAAAGTCTTCATCAAACCCTCTTACAAAGCCCCAAAAGAATATATTCAAGCTTCTAAATTTAGTGAGTGTCAATTGAGACCTACTCCTGAGGTCCAATTCATTACTTTACAAATCCCTCCTGAATTTAGCATGCATGGCGTAGTACAGATAAAAAAGGAATAGAGTTCTTACCTGGGCGAGAAGATGATTCGGAGGAAGGTAAAAACTTGAATCGGAAGACCTGCAACACAACGTCGAACTGGTTTTCGGAGCTCTGAACACTGGTGCGGGTTCTTGAAGACTTTAGCAGAGTTGATGAATAAAAAAATTTCTTGAAGGAGAAGGAAGATCTACTTATAAAAAGCAAAGGGACAGCCAAAAGGCGGTAATCATCGTTTCTCATTTTCAAGACGTGGGGAAGTGGACAAGATGTCAAAATTACCTTTTTGGAAACTGAAAAGGCTTGATTAGACATAATTATGTCACGGTTTACAAGAATGCACGGGGGTTCTGACAGACGTCGTGGGTGTAACGCCCTACTCCCTTAGAGCCGTTACTAAGTGAGTTTTTAAGACCACACAGTGTGCACTGAACTCGCTAACTGAGGTTTTGAAACAAAAGTATGACTAGTTAAAAGTTAAGGCTGTAATCTTTGAAAATGCGTCGTTTCATTAAAACTTCTATTAATAAACATTTGGGATCCCAAAATAAGGTTTGAAAACTAATTACATCTTGAAATAAGGTTACAGTTGAGAAATCATAAAATCATAAGTTATTACAGCCATTTTTGAATAAACCCCCAATCAAAGCAGTCGGGCAGGCCAAACATGCACGCGTCGCTTCACGCTCTCCGTACTCATGGTTGGTTGACTCAGTCATTGCCCTTACCTGCAACACAGAGCACCCGTGAGCCGAAGCCCAGCAAGAAAACTCATGCAGAACATAACATATACAGTTTATACAGTTTATCATAACAGATAATCCACAGATAAACAAGTCAACCATTAGACTAAGCAAACACGGCCAAGCCGCCCCAGAGCCTTACCGAAGCCTGGGGTATCGGTTCACACCGCGAGGATAACTCATGTATCCCTTGGGTCCCACCCTGAATATAGCATAACACATGTATCCACCGGGCCCCGCCCTGACTATAGCATCCCATGTGCTAGGTGTTACTTTCGGCCCCACGGCCGCCCCGGCCTACGCCGTACTCGGCCCCACGGCCGCCTCGGCCTACGCCGTACTCGGCCCTTGCCGTTCAGTTCATCATAATCACACATATAGTACATTCAAAATAAACATTCACACACATCACGGTTCATTTAAGGTTAAGCATTTGCACGTAATACAATCCGGGGCCATGCCCTACAATCACACAGTGGGGCCATGCCCTAAACTCGGGTGTTACGGTTTTCTCACCTGCATTCCGAGCCTCCTGATGCACTAAAGCCGCGAGCACGGTCCTCTAGCACGAGCCTCACCAACAACCTAGTCACAACACACAAGAAACATCCCTCATTACTAATCAACCCAAAACCACTTCTCGAGACCAATCCCGCACTCTCGGGACCTCTAAAACCTTAAAACAACACCCCGGAGACATCCCCCGAACCCCCGGAGCAAAGGCCTAAAATTGCCAAAAATGTCAACCTGAAATTTGCCTTGTGCCGCGGCACCCATCAGTCAGAGGCTCCCTTGCCGCGGCACGAAAAACCTGTGTCGCGGCACGCCTTCGCAGACCCAGAATTCTGGGTTTTCTCCTGCGTTTTCTCCGAGCGAAAACCTTCCCAAATCAACCCAAACTCACACCCATGCCCCAAAACCAACTCAAGACTCCAAATAAACCATCCAACAACCCATAAACATCACCAAAGACATCTAAACACCCAATCAAATCCCCAAAATCCACATCCTTGATTTCAATTTCAGAAAAATAAAAAAACTCAAACATCAAACTTAACCCATGCTCAAATTCTTAACCCATAACATAATCAAGCCTTAAATGTGTATAAAATTCCTTACCTCATATGGAGAATCCATCCCTAAGCTTCCTTCATCTCCTAGGTCTCCAACTTCTCCTTCTCTCCTTCTTCTTCTTCTTCCTCATGCCCTAGCTTTTTCCTCTCTTTTCTCTTCTCTTCAAACTCTATCAAGACCAAAATGGTTAAGCCCCAAACCGTGTACCCCATAAAACCAGCTGCCATTTATCTAATTCCCAAAAAAATGACCATTTTGCCCCTCCTTGCCTATCCTTTCCCACCTAAACCTCAAGGGTACTTAAGTCTTTTCATTTCTATTTCATTTCTACCATTTTCTTTCTAAAACTTGTTACTCTCAGCAGTAACTAATGGTTACCCAGGTTACTAAATCTCCAATAACCATTACCCGCTAAATCTCAACTTAACCATAAAATTCCCGAGGTACCCCCAGGCTCCCCCCGAGCCGGGTATAGAAATCCCGTTGTGACTCTTGAGTTAACTAGCTCTCTAAGACCGTCTCGGCACGTGCATCACAATAATACAACCACACCCACGTGGTACAGTTCACAGAATACAATTATCACATATCAATACAGTTATGCCCAACATGGCCAAAATTACAATTATGCCCTTCTAACACGATCCGGGCCTACATGCATACTAGTAAACATAGCCATGCATCTCAGTTAAACAAATAGCCAAATAACATGCTTTAAATCATAATCATGCATTTAATTCATAAAATCACACATAAATCCCCAACCTGCCCTCTTGGCACACTAATCAAGGCCCTTAAGCCTTATTAGCGAATTTGGGTCGTTACAGTGGGGATATGAGCAGTTATTCCCTTAAGTTTCCTCGTTACTGGTCGCAACAAACAAACTTGGGGGGAAAATGTTATCCAAAAAATCAGAAGCGAATGACGTGGCAAGCATTAATTACACATGGCTGACACATGGAAGAATGCGTGTTCGACTATCGACCAGGAAAGCATCCTCTATCAGACAATCAGTTTTTCATATGACCAGACTGGTCGTATGCACTTTTTACGCGGAAAAGATCTTGGGCAGTTATGAGGGAATCCGAGATTCTCTCCCATGATTTCTTGAGTATCCGATTATTTAGGAAATAATATCTGTAACAAATCAATGTAAATCTTCCCTGAGCTTATAAATAGAAGAAGAGGACTCAGGGAAGGAGATCGGGCTCTATTTTCTCTTTTCAGACTTCTAAATCGCTTGTGATTAAAAAGGTCATAGAAACCATATTGTATTTGTTCTTCAGAGGCTAGTGAAACTCATTGAACCCGAGTTGTTTGATCACTCCTTTGAATCTCAATCTAATAACAATTTAAGTGGACGTAGGTCATTACTAGATTCTGGGGCCGAACCACTATAAAATATCGTGTTCTTATTCTTTTCAACATTACGTTCTTTTCAATGCATTCATACACGTCAAGCAAATTGTGACTCCGTGTCAGTTGCCCAAATCTAGGGTCAACATTCTTGTGCTTTCATTGAGAGCTTGATTTATCATTGTTGAGAAAACCAATGGCGAAAACTGCAAGGAAAGCTGGACAGGCGGCCGCCGCTGCACCATCAAACCCACCTCCTCCTCCTCCTGCAAGCGTGGCTGAGGATGAGCCACATTTGGACTTTGAGGAGGAAGAAATGGATGACGCAACGCTGAAGAGTACCCTGGGGGCGTTGCAGGAAGAGCTGGCTAATCTGAGGGCCAGTCAAGTGACTGCCTCCGAAATTATGACGCGGCAGCAGTGGGAGATTGAATGGTAGCGCGCGGAATTAAGTGAAAGGCAGGCAGAGATGGATCGTCGCCAAAGCGAGGCCATGGCAGCCCTACAGGCAGCCTTGCAACTGGCTAGAAATCAGGTTGCACCTGTCTCGCAGCCTGACCAGCCTGCAAATGGACCACCTCAAAGGGGTCCTAATCCTAGCCCACCAATCCAGCCATCGAGTCCTTTTGGTGGCCCATGACGATGTCCCGCTGGACCCTGAGGCACAGCCACCATCCCAGGCTGGTCGTGGTAATCCCTTTCAGCAGAGGTAGGATAGGACCGAGCATCAGCCTCGCAGTCCTAGACGCCATAGGGATGATGAGCCAAACCTACCGAACAGAGGTCAGAATCCTCTTGGTAACAGGAGGAACTCAGAGTTAGGCTCTGCGGTCCGAGGTCCCCCACGGCATGATAATGCACGGGGACACAATGACCAGCGCAGGCCACCCTCCAACGCTCAGGACGTGTCAGCCAGGGATGGAAATCGAGGGAACAATCGATCCCACCATAGCCAATTGAGGTTCAGAGATGGCCATGGGTATAATGAGGCCGACTCAGGCAAGGGAAATCCTGGTAGGAGGAATGAAGAAAGAGGTAGAGGCAGGAGCCAGGTACCTCAAGATGACCAACCCAATAGACGGGATGCTGGGGGGCAGCCCAGGCAAAATAATGTCTTCAACCGGCTCGGGGGTAGCGAGCAGCGGAGAAGAGTCGAGGATTTGAGAGACGTACTCAACGATCGCCGTGAGCGGCATGGCGAGAATGTCCCCCCAGCAACAGAGGTTACAACAACTCCTGCCGCTGTACAGGCCCAGATAAATGCCCTTAACCAGGCAGTGCAACAGCTGGTCGGGGGGAGGACATCTTATATCGACCAAGATAGGAGGAAAGGCACTCCTTTCGTACAGAGGATAGCTAATGCAGAAACTCCAAGAAAATTCAAAATGCCTACACTTCCAAACTTTGACGGGTACGGAGACCCAGTATCTCATTAAGTTTGAAATACAAATGGACGTTCAGAAAGTGTCCGAAGACACTCGATGCAGGATCTTCCCTGCAACACTTTCTGAGGCCGCGCAGGAGTTGTTTTTTAAGTTCCCTCCTACAAGCATAGTTTCTTGGGAAATGTTCGTAAGGGAGTTTTACGGACAGTTCTATGCAGGTCGTATGCATCCGACCGAAGCAAACCAGCTGGTTGAAATTCACCAGCAGGATGGAGAATCAGTGAAGGACTACATCCAGCGCTTTATGCGAGCAGCAGCTAGAGCAAAAACGGTGGGGGACGAAGGCAAAATGATGGCCATAATCGCAGGGGTTAGGCGTCGCTCCCCCCTCTGGGAAAGCCTCCGAAAGGAAGGAATTAGAACTACCCAGGAATTCTTGGACCGGGCTGATCGTTACATCAAGCTCGAAGATGCCATTGCCAACGATGGAAAGCCTTCTAGCAAGGATAAGAAAGCAGCCGAGCCCGCCAAAGCTGCCAATGGGTCCAAACCTAACGGCAACGGCAAAGGCAATGGGAACGGCAGCGGCAATGGCAAGAATGGTGGAAAACGGCCGTATAACGAGCCTTCCACCTCCGACAATAAACGAGCGAAGGGTAACCGTTATGAACCTCGGTTCACTAACTACACTGCCCTCGTTAAGTCTCGGGGAGAGGTTTATCAAGCCACAAGTTCTAGTGTGCCTTATAAAAAACCTGGCCCCATTCGAAAGGATATTTCGAAGAGGGACACTACCAAGTTTTGTCGTTACCATAACGACTACGGACATGACACCAACGAATGCAACCAGCTGAAAGACGAAATCGAGTTCCTTATTAGACAAGGACACTTGAGAATATACGTATGGGCCTTGGGAAATTCCCAACGAGAAGCTCCGGGTAGCAACAAGCAGGCGCCCGCTCACCAACGCTCGCCACCCTTACAGCCTGCCCCCGTGACTGGCACATTATTGACAATTTGTGGAGGCCCGTACCTCGCGGGAAATAGCGGAAAGGCCAGGGAACGATATGCTCGGACCCTGCGCCACGACCAGGACATTGAGATGATGACTGTGGAGGACCGCACGCCAAAAAAGGCTTGATCAGAAGAGGGCGAAATAACCTTCTTTGATGGCGATGCCCAACACGTCTGGTTCCCATATTCTGATCCGCTGGTCATGGATATCCAGATGGCTAACATGATGGTAAAAAGAGTGATGGTCGATACAGGAAGTTCAGTGAATATCCTGTATAAGTCTTCGCTGGAACGCATGAAGTTGTCCGTTAAGGACCTGGAGCCCTGCAACCAAACGATATACGGCTTCTCTGGAGAAGGACTCGCCCCCGCCGGATTGATCAGACTACCGGTGATGACAGGTACAGTGCCTGCTACCAGGACATTACTCGCCACTTTTGTAGTAGTCGATTGTCCTTCGACGTACAATGCCGTCATTGGAAGGCCTATACTAGTTGATCTACAGGCCGTCATCTCTATGTGGCACTTAGCCATGAAGTTCCCAACGGACGCAGGGGTAGGACGCGTGTTGGGTAACCAGAGGGAAGCCAGGGAGTGCTACAACGCCTCAATCACAAAGGCAAAAAGGGGAGCGCCAAAGAGCCCTACCTTAGATAGGTTGTAGATGGCAGTTGATACACAAACCCAATCCGGTGATGAAGTCACCAAATAGGGTGTTGCCCAAAGTGAGGATAGAGACTTAGATCCTCGCTTTGGGGATTTTGAAGAGAACGTTGGACCCGTCGAGGACCTGGAAGAGGTCCAACTCGATGAAAAAAACCCGACCAGAGTTGTGAAAGTCGGGAAAAACCTAGAGCCCACCACGAAGCACGCACTGGTGGAATTTTTGCGGAAGAACCAGGAGGTTTTTGCCTGGTCGCACAAAGACATGGCTGGGATAGATCTTGCAGTTATCAGCCATGTCTTAAATATAGACAAGACTTTTCCACCTGTGCAACAAAAGAGAAGGCTGCTCGATAAGGATAGATCGAGAGCCTTAAAGGAAGAAGTTGAAAGATTAAAGGAGAATGGGTTCATCAAGGTGGCATTTTATCCATCATGGGTCTCCAATCCAGTGCTGGTTCCCAAGCCTAACGGCAAATGGCGGACCTGCGTGGATTTTACAGACCTCAATAAAGCCTGCCTGAAGGATTTTACATGAGATCCTCTCGTTCATGGATGCATATTCGGGCTACAACCAGATTAGCATGCATCCCCCTGACGAGGATCACACCAGCTTTCGGACCGATACGAGCTTATATTGTTATAGAATAATGCCCTTCGGACTGAAAAATGCAGGTGCGACTTACCAGCAGCTAGTCAACCACATGTTTAAAGAACTGATCGGAGTAAACATGGAGGTATACGTGGATGACATGCTGGTAAAGTCTAAGAAGGCAGAAGGACATATAAAGGATTTACAAGAATGCTTTGATGTATTGAACAAATACCAGATGAAGTTAAATCCCCTCAAATGTTCCTTCGGAGTTGGATCAGGGAAGTTTTTGGGGTTCATTGTAAATTCAAGAGGAATCGAGCCCAACCCCGACAAGATAAAAGCCCTGATCGACATGAAATCGCCAGAAAGGATCAAAGATGTACAAAGTTTAACCGGGAGGATCGCAGCCCTAAGTAGATTTATATCTAAATCAACAGACAAGTGTGTCCCTTTCTTCAATCTACTTAGGGGAAATAAGAAGTTTGAATGGACAGGAGACTGTGAGCAAGCTTTTCAGGCCTTGAAAACTCATATGGCAAAGCCTCCCATCTTATCAAAGCCAATCGAAGGAGAAACTTTGTTTATTTACCTGGCGATTACTGAAGTTGCTGCTAGCGTGATACTAGTTCGAGAGGAAGAAGGCGTACAAAAAGCAGTCTACTATGTAAGCAAGAGACTGGTCGGAGCAGAACTGAGATATCCACCAATTGAAAAGTTAGCATATTGCTTAATCCTGGCCTCTAGGAAGCTGCGCCCTTACTTCCAAGCCCATCCTATCACAGTTTTAACTGACCAGCCCCTACGGCAAGTCCTCCAAAAACCAGAGGCAGCTGGGCGATTATTAAAATGGGCAGTCGAACTAGGGCAGTTCGATATAACTTATTCACCGTGAGCAGCAGTAAAGGGACAAGTATTGGATGATCTTATTGCAGAGTTCACAAAACTCCTAGACAGCGAGCAGTGCGAATCGCCTAGTGCGCCTGAGCCTCAGGAAAAAGCTCCTTTGTGGAAGTTATTCACGGATGGGTCATCCAACAAATCCCACGCAGGAGCGGGAGTGATATTGATAATGCCTAAAGGGCATCGATTTCACTGCGCCATCAGGTTCGACTTCACCGTGTCAAATAATGAAGCCGAATACAAAGCGCTGCTCGCTGGATTGAGAATGGCAAAAGATATGAGCATAAAGACGCTTGATATTTACAGTGACTCACAGCTGGTCGTGAACCAAGTTCTAGGAGAATATCAAGTGCGAGGTTTAAAAATGATGGCCTACTTGAATAAAACAAAAGATCTGCTAGCCTAGTTCACGGAGTACACCCTCCAGCAGATACCGCGAGATCAAAATTCAAACGCAGACGCCTTAGCCAAACTCGCAAGCGCGAAAGATGCTAACACTTTGAACATCGTACCAGTAGAAAGATTGAGTGAGCCAAGCATACAGGCGGTTGAGGCCAGTATGGAAATTCGAATGAAGGATACGTGGATGGCACCTTACTTGGAGTATCTGACAAACGGTGCGCTACCAACAGATAGAAACAAATCCAGAACTCTACAGAGGCAAGCTGCTAGATACATACTGGTTGATGGTGTTATGTACCGAAGAGGATATTCAATGCCACTACTCAGATGCGTTACACCAGAAAAAGCTAAGGAACTCATGAAAGAGGTGCATGAAGGCTTCTGTCGGGATCACGCTGGAGGGCAGAGTTTGGCAAAAAAGATTCCGAGGCAAGGCTACTTTTGGCCAACCATGAACGAGGATTCGATGGAGTTTGTATGAAGATGCGATAAGTGTCAAAGGTTCTCCAAAATTCCATGAGCAGCTCCAAATGAATTGAAACAGATGCAAAGTCCGTGGCCTTTTGCAGTATGGGGGATAGATCTGATTGGGTCCCTACCTACAGGAAAGGGTGGAGTAAAATACGTCGTTGTGGCAGTCGACTATTTCACCAAATAGGTTAAAGCAGAACCGCTCGCTACCATCATGACCAAGAAAGTTCTGGACTTTGTCATCAAGAACATTGTTTGCCGATATGGTTTGCTCCGAAAGATTGTTTCAGACAACGGAACCCAATTTGACAGCGACTTATTCACCGACTTCTGCGAAAGGCATGGAATTATTAAAAGCTTTTCTTCAGTTGCGCATCCCCAAGAAAACGGGCAAGTCGAAGCCGTGAATAAAACTCTTAAAGACACCCTGAAGAAGAGGCTTGAAGATGCTAAAGGAGCATGGCCGGAGCAGCTGCCTGAAGTCCTCTGGTCGTATAGAACATCTCACCGAACAGCGACAGGTCATACCCCATTTTCCCTAGCATACGGATATGAGGCCATGTTACTTGTCGAGTTAGATCCCCCTTCACATCGACGTATAACATACGACCAGGACCAGAACATCTAACTAATGATGGAGTCCCTAGACTCAATTGACGAGATACGGGAGAAGGCCCAACTCCGAGTTGCTGCATACCAGCAAAAATTCACCCGGTACTTTAACTCCAAAGTTAAAGAAAGAAAATTCAACGTCGGTGACTTGGTGCTACGACGAGTTTTCTTAAACACCCGCGACCCCACTGCTGGAGTACTCGGAACTAACTGGGAAGGACCGTACCAAATCGAAGAAGTCCTTCTTCCGGGCACCTACAAACTTGCACGCCTAAACGGAGATCTCGTTCCACGTTATTGGAATGGAGAACACCTGCACAAGTATTATCAGTGAACAGTCCTTTTTAAAGAACTGGCTTGTATAAAATTTTTCTTTTTACAAGTTTAGCAAAGAGGGTTAGCCACGTTGTATGGCTAATCGCTCGTATATGTAAGATTCTATTTTAGAATCACTCGTAAAGACATGTTTAGTCCATTTTTAATACGAGAATATAAGGGACTGTGCACAGCCAGTCATTCTTGCCAACTTTTGTGAATTTATTTTTACAAGTATTTGTTCATTACGTGTGTTGCTTTGCTGTATTAGAAGTATTGAATTTCGTATCGAGCAGAAATGTTCAAACAGGTCGTGGTCAAGGAAAGTGACCAAGGACCTAAAGCTCCTCGATCACTTGGGGGGCATACAAGGCACATCGATAGCAAAGCATACCATGAGGTATGTAAACACATGAACAAAATAAGTGAAAGCATGCTACAGTACTTAGAGTATTTTTCAAAATTTATGATTTTGTTAAATCAAACCAAAGTACTATGCTAAGTTCGGTCAT
The DNA here is from genome assembly GCF_963169125.1 of Humulus lupulus. Taxonomy (NCBI): domain Eukaryota; kingdom Viridiplantae; phylum Streptophyta; class Magnoliopsida; order Rosales; family Cannabaceae; genus Humulus; species Humulus lupulus. The sequence continues at coordinate 132,073,849 of NC_084801.1, forward strand.
GCGAACAGGTATTATAATAGAAATATTATAATATCATTAAGGCAACTGTTTACACCGCGAGCATTAGTGCTCGGATGTAAATATGAAATTAAAAGGAAAATCCGTACATCACGAGCTGTAACGACCCAAATTCACTAATAGGGCTTAAGGGCCTTGATTAGTGTGCCGGGAGGGCATGATGAGAATTATGTGTGATTTTTATGATTAAGATGCATGATTATGATTTTAAGCATGTTATATGACTATGTGAATTATGCTATGTGATAATTATGATAGGTGAATCGTACCACGTGGGCGCGGTGATACCGATGTGATGCACGTGCCGAGACGGTCTTAGAAAACTAGATAATGGTAACTGGTGATTTGGTAACTTGTGTGGCTGATAGTAACCATAGAGAGTAACAAGATTTGTTGGAGAGGTGGTAGAATTGTAAGCTAGTAAAAGGACAAGTAAGCCCTTGAGGTCTAGTTAGAAAGAGATATTATTAGAGGGATAAGTTGGTCTTTTGGCAGTAAATAGATGGGAATGAGCTGAAGGAAATACAATACGTACAACACTTTGAGAGATGGGTTTTATGCTGAATATTGGAGACCTAGAAGAAGAGCAAAATTAAGATGGAAGAGGGAAGCTGAATTTAGCTCTTGGGAGGAGAATTAAGGGGTGATTGAAGTTGTCAAGCAAGCTTAGACCAAGAATTCTCAGAGGTAAGATTTTAGCTATGGAATATTTAAGTTCCAAGTCTGGTTTTTGGTTGATAAGTGAGAATTGAAACAAATTGGTGGCTGGTTTTGCATGAATTCAGAATTGGGTAATCAAAGGGGAAGGAGGTTTGAAGCTAGAGGTTGGACTCACCATTCAAGGTAAGGATTTTGTGTAGTTATGAAGCTTATTTCTGTTATGGATAGGGAATTTAGAGTAAGGTTTGGGTTTGGGTTCAAGTTGTTTTTAACTTTCTGGTTTGGGTTATTAAAGCATGGAACTCAAGAGTGAATTTTGGGAATAATTGTGTGAATGAGCTTGAGCATGATGTTTCTAGATTGCTGTGAGGTCTATTAGGGATTTAGAGTTGGTTTTGAGACTTAGGAAGGAGTTTGGGGTGATTTGGAGTGAGTTGGGTTCGGGAAAAACGCGAAAGAAAACCCAGAATTCTGGGCTCGCGAAGGCGCGCCGCGACGCTATTCTAGCGCGCCGCGGCGCAAGGCTGCTTTTGGGCCAAATTGGGCCTCTGACTTGCTGGGCGCCGCGGCGCACCAGGGCTGCACCGCGGCTCAAGGCAAATTTCAGGACATGAATTTTTGCAATTTTAGGCCTTTGCTCCGGGGGTTCGGGGGATGTCTTCGGTGTATTGTTTTAGGATTTTGGGGGTTCCGAGAGTGTGGGTTTGGTTCTGGGGAGGTAGCCTTGGATTGATTAGTGACAAAGGATGGTTTATTTGTGTTGTGATTAGGACTTTGGAGAGGCTCGGGGTAGAGGACTGTGCTCGCGGCTTCGTGGCATCGGAAACCAGTGAATTCAAAGGTAAGAAAACTGCACCCGGATGTATGATTGTAATGGGACTAAGTGCTCCCGAGAGTTACATCATGTCAATGTTGGTATTACGCCAAGGGACATGTAAAAGCGGTCTAAGAGTACCGTACATGATTTTAGCGCACGGGGCGCGAATTAGCCACTGGGAGCCAGAAACAACAGGATAACAGAGGGAGCAGCCTGTGAGCGCTAGCCCTGGTTATCGTTTGTGAATTGTGTGTTATGTACTAAAATGCCTAGTATGTGAAATACTTGATTATACCGACTGGTGATATATCTGAGTTTATGTGATATAATATGAGTAATTGACTTGTCTGTTAGTTGTTCATGCTCTGTTGTTGTTGTGTTTTCTTGCTGGGCCTTGGCTCACGGGTGCTACGTGGTGCAGGTAAAGGCAAGGGAAAGTTGGACCAAGCCTGAGGTGGAGAGCTCCGAGGTGATATGTGCATAGCCAGCTGTTCGATCACCATGGTCGAGGAGTGAGTCAGGACAGGGATTACCTAACTGCTCGTTTTGCCTTAGTATGGCTGGTTAATGTATTTAAACCTTGTAACTTTTGTAAATGGCCTTTAAACTGATATTTTTGGGATCCCGTGTAAATAAACAATGTTTAGCAATGAAAATGTAACTTTTGAGACCAAAGCGTTTTTAGCCTTAGCTCCTTTACAGTTTTAGTATCACGATTTTATTTAAATGACTTGACTAGCAAGTCTGACACTTAATAAACACAGTGTATCGGTCCTGGCTATCCAGTGCGTTACACGAGCAGTACTGCTCAGATGTAATAAGTAAAATTAGCTGCCCATGCAGCAATAAAAGGAAATTGTCTTTACAAAAGGCCCATGGGCCGCAAAAATTGTGAAAGATAAAAATATAAGTTATTTCGGAGCAGGATCATTCTTGTCAGCTGGAGGATCATCTTTGGCACCAGCAGCAGGGGTCTGGGCCTTGGCCCTCTTTTCCGCCTCAAACCGAGCAGTGCATTCCGCCATTAGTGACTGTTGCAAGTTCTCAGCTAAGTAGTCGATTTTGGCCCCCTGGTTATGTTTCCAGAAATCATAAAAGCTTAGGAAGGTGGCTTCCTTATACTTCTCCATATTTCTGGCACCATCCTCCTCAAGCTCTTGAATGCGCTCCTCAAGTTCCTTGACCCGCTTCCTGAGCCTCGTTACCTCATCTCTGCTGGCGGTCAGATCAAGATTCAACTGCTTACAATCTCGGGTATTGAGGACATCACTCTCCCTCCATTTTTTCCGCTCCTCGTTGGCTTTTTCTCGGGCATCTTCACTCTCCTGAAGCTCTTGAGTAAGAGTGGATTGGTCCTCGCATAACTGCTCGTTTAGCTTAGACAACTCCTTGTTCTCCACAAGCAGCTTGCTGTTTTCCTCGAGCAGCTTGGCTTTCTCATCCTCAAGCACTTGCTTAGCTTGGGCAAGCCTGGAGTCAAAGTTCTTCTCTCGAGAGACCATTGCCCCAGCTCGGCGCCAGCTAGTAGTCAAGGATAAAAACCCCTGAAGGAAAAATGGGTTAAGTAAGGAAGTTTAGCGTAAAGGACAAAGCAACAGGAGACAACTTACACTGGCTATCTCGTTCAACCCTCTGTTGATGATGTCGTGGATATCCATTGTCGCAGTGTCATTGATGGCGACCTGGGAACGCTTATGCTTGGAGAGCCGATATATCCTCTCCCTGGCCATGCCAACTACGTGGCTGGGCAGGGAGCCTTCGGACAAATGATCCATGGCCTCTTTGTCTACGGCCTTCGAGGAGGACCGAGGATCAGCAGGAGAGGGAGTTTGCTGCTTGGGAGCAGGCGGATGTGTTAAGTTCTCTTTGGAGGGAGCATCTGTGGAAGCATTTTCTGTTCGGGCTTTCTTCGCTGGGGTCTTGCTACTTTCCCCTCGGACCCTTTTACCATTCTTCGGGACAGAAGCTTCGGCAGCAGCTTGATAGTGTGCAAAGAAGTCCCCTGAATTCATGCCTGCGCAAAGGATAACATTCAAACAATAAGTTTAAAGGATCGCAAAGAAACAAAAGTTAGAATGTAAGAGTTGCAAAAGTAAAGTACCCGAGCTATGCCTACTAGTCGTAACACTATCTACAGAACTACCTAGTTCCTAGAAGAAATCTGAATTTAAAGAAGGAGCGTTCCTAAAGTTGCCGTCCCCGTCAAATAGATGGACGGGAATGGGCAAGTTATTTAAAAACGAGAATTGTGTACCGTGTACATCCGACGAGTCGTCAGACTGTTCGGCAGGCTCAGTAGCCTTTTGTTTCCCCTTGCCCTTGGGGACCGACGGTTCTGCTGCTCGATGGGTAGCAGCAGGCTCCCTGATAGTAACCCCAGTTGGCCTCCTCCTAGGAGGTGACTGAGGCTGTAAAGCCCCAAATTCTCCGATGCATTTAACGGTGTGAAAAGTAGGCCGGGAGGGCCATACTTGCTTAATTGTATTATTAATTGATTAAATGCATGTATATGTTGATTATATTATGATATGATGTGAAATGCATGCATGTGAGTCCATACTTCTTTATACAGGGGTGTGATGGTAATTTGGCCCGTTGAGGGTAAATTGATTATTTGTTCACATGTCGGTGATATAATTTGAGACCACATTATGATGTGGGTTTGTTCGAGCTGTTCGACATGAGACGATCGTAGATTATTAATTAGCGGCTTAGTCACAACAGGTTTAAGTGTCGGGACTTGGTTTGAGTCTCGAGGTGATTTTGATGGTAAGAGCGTTACCGGGAGATAAAGGGTAACGGGATGTGAATTATTGGTGTTTGAGATTATTGAGAATAACGGGAATTGGAGAGCGTTAATTATGATTAACGAGTTAGGAGGAAAGTACCAAAAATACCCTTGGGAGTCTTTAGAAACCATTAATTGACCTAGGGGTAAAATGGTCATTTCACCCCTAGGATAGATATAACCTTATTTAGCTGAAAAAAAAAAGGTGATGGAAAAACAGAGTATGTTTTAGAGTTCTCCCATACCTCCTTTCTCTCACTGTTCTTTGTGGTTTTTGAGCCAACTTTGAGGATTCTAGCTTGGGAAGCAAGCCTTGGGAGTTTGGGAGTGTGTTCCATTAGTGAAGACCATCATAAGCCGAGCTTTGGGTAAGTTTCTAACCATAGTTTCTCTGGTTTGCTCTGTTTTGGTTTTTGTTTTGCAGCGGAAATGTTTAGGGTGAATTCATGGTTTTTGTTGGGAGTTTTGGCTAGGGTTCCCATGCTTGTGATGTTTGGGATGTGTTGGGATGGTTTTTGGGTTCATTTGGCATCAAGAATAGGCCTTGGAAGCTTGGTAATCGAGTTAGAATCGAAGGAGATGGAGAAGGTCGGTTTAGGGGTGTTCAGGGCTGGAGGTAGCACTACAGCGCCCACCCTAGGGCGCTATAGCGCTCCTCAGGAGGGTTTCTGGCACTTGGGCGGTTCTGAGTTTAGCGCTGTAGCGCTAGGGGTTGAGCGCTGTAGCGCTACCCTGTTCCATCCAAACCCTGTTTTGAGTGTTTTTAAGGGTTTTTGACTTGGGGTTTCAATCCTTAAGGCCCGGGATCGATTCTACTCACCGTGTGGGCATGTTTCGAGGTCCCGAGGGTGGTGCTTAGGTTAAGACCCTATTATTGTGGATTCTCATTAATGGAGGTTGTAAATTGTTGTGATTAGGTAACCGCTAAGGAACTAGAAGATCGATCGTTCTCAGGGGTCGTCTTTATCATACTTCTCGCTCGAACTTGAGGTAAGAAAACTGCACCCCGAATGTGACATGCAGGGATATTCGTGAGGCATGTGATTGTGAGAATATGGACATGGATTTAATATAGAATGCTTACCATATATTGCTCATTTGTGCATGGCACTGACTTATTAGTCAGGTTTGGCAAGGGTGCTAGTATCACTGTGAAGCTGTGACTTATTAGTCAGGTTCGGCAGTGGTATTGGGCATTGATCACGATGAACTGACTTATTAGTCAGGACGGTCTTGGCGTGTGTCACCCAGGCCAGTAAGATTGGATCTAATCGATTATTAGCATTGAATGACTCAAAGAGCATTAATGCCAGACCGACCCCGAGGGTCGATGAATGAAATAAGCGCTTGGAGGCTAGTGGCTTACTCAGCAGCCACTCTCCCACTTGAATTAGTGACATGCATGGCAGTCACTCAGTGCGATTTACCAGAACCCGTTGAAGGCTAGTGGCTTACCCATCAGCCACTCTTCCATCTGAATTAGTGACTCGCTTGTCAATCACTCAGTGTGGTTTATCAGGACCTCATGTGGTGTTCACTCATTTGTTTGAAAGCTTTATGCTCAGTGTGATTATAATGATAATCATTTGATAATGTTTATATAAAGTGTTATGTTTTCTTGCTGGGCCTTGGCTCATGGGTGCTATGTGGTGCAGGTAAAGGGAAAGAAAAGCTCACCTAGCCTTGAGTGGAGAGCTGATGTGGTGGTGTGTACATATGCAGCCGCTTGACCACCACGGTCAAGGTGTTCTCAGAGGAACTAGGGGGTTTACCCTATTTTTGCCGCTTAGGTCGGCGGGATTGTCACTTTACAACAGTAGTGACCTTTTTGTACTGGGAACAGCTTGTAAACGTTTTGTTTAGCTCTGCAGAGCAGTTGTAATAAAATCTCCATTTCCTTTTTATTGGTTTTATACCTTAACCTGTTAATTACACTTAGAGCACGTTTTTGACCAAAGGACTCAGGCAAAGAGTCAAACTTCCGGTCCACCGTTCACCGTAACGGTTCTAGGGTAGCCAGGGCGTCACAACTTGGTATCAGAGCCTTGACCCAGCCGGAAGTATGGACGACGGGGACGTTGGGCCCGTAAGGGGGGGTGATTGTGACAGTCAGAATCTTGTGATCTGTAAGGGGAAATACCAGGTAAGCTGTGCAATCCCACACCGCCTGGGGAAGGTCAAGTGTGATGATTCTAAGACTGTGTAGGTATGGGACTACACAGTTGAAGAGGGCTTAAATGGATTGATGGGTACTACCTATATCAGGAAGGTGCATCTTCTTTTCGGTAGCCCATCACTTGAGAACTCCATAGTTAAGCGTGCTTGGCCTGGAGTAATCTAGGGATGGGTGACCTCCTGGGAAGTTTTCCCAGGAAGTGTGCGAGTGAGGACAAAGCACACTGGAAAGACTTGTCTTGGTTTGTAGGGCCAGTCATCATTCCAGAAAGCAGCCATAGTGATGTGGGGCGTCACAGAGGCTGCTGCTCGGGACCCTGCTCGCGTCCCCCAGCATGAATACCACTTGCCGCAGGTTCACTGGTCATAGGTGGAGAGCCCTTAAGGCCAGCCAACCTAAGGTTAGCCTCAGTGATCAAACATTTTACACTCTTAGCAGAATTGGACATACTCGCTAAGAGTGCTGCCCTCGACTCCATTCCTGGAGTGGGGGTCGGGCGCAACCATGGACTTGGAATATAGTGGAACAGTAGAATGTTACGACAAGAAAAAGTTAAAGGGCAGGAACTACTGGTTTAAGGCTCATTAATTTCCTTACCTCCTCGGGTGAACGCCAGGTTGTCCGCAGCAATATCAGGTGTGAGGAAGTACTCCAAGTGATACTTCCCTGCATTAGAGATATGGGTGGTCTCGGACAGGAAGGTGTGTCCGGTCTCTTGATGGCAAAAATGAAAAAACCCCGTACCGTCTTGGTTAGGGTTGGATTTGAGGTCAAATAAATAATTGACCTCGTGAGGGGAGAGGGCTGGCCATTTCTGGATTTTGTAAAGGATGTAAAGCGTAGTCAGCATCCTGTATCCGTTTGGGGTAATCTGGAAAGGGGCCACCCCAAAGTAATTAACCACCCCTTGAAAAAATGAATACAAAGGCAGGGTGGCACCTGCCTCAAGGTGGTATCTCGACCAGGCGCTATAAGCCCCACCTGGAAGGTTGGCTCGCTGGTCGACAGTAGGTCTGACTAGGGTCACCCCCGTCAGATTGTACTTGGTTAAATAATTGGAGACCATTCGAATGGTCACCGTGCTCGGAGCTACTATGTGCCACTCGACAGCCGTCTGGTTGGCGTGGCGAGGTCGGGCACGTGCCTGAACTTCGGTCTCAGGAGGAAATTCTCCTCGACCACTGGTTGAGGGAATGTCAGCAGGAGGCTGACTTTGAGGAGGGTCGCGTCTTTTTCTGGCCTTGGTTTTTGTTCTGGCCATTTTTTGGGCAGGAGCTGGTGGAGGATTTGGGTTAGGGCGTGAAAACGGGATTTCTGGAATCAATGTGGATGGATTCTCTTCGCCTTCGAGCAGCTGGGCTAGGAGTTCGTCTTCGATAGGTCTCTCTCCCCACCAAGGGTCTTGCATATGAACTGCAAACAGACAATGGAGGAGATCAGACACAATCCGTGAAGTAGTGTGGGGAAGGTGGGATAACGTTGCTCGTGCCTAAGTAGCCAGCAGCATCCTAATCCTACGCTGACTTCAACGTGGATAAATCGAATCAGAAAAGGAAAGAAAAACATTTTCTAAAAAGAACCCTTTTTCAACTCCTAAAGGGCGGTAAATTTTTTCATTTTTTCTTTCGTCTAGCCTAAAGGGTGAAACTTTCAACAGCCTAACAACCTAAATCAAAAACTCCACCTATCAAAGTCCTAAACAGACCCATACTAGGTATAAAGACGCACTTCTACAGAATATCAAGTGGTTCCAATCAAAAACCCTAAAAACCCTATTCAAGAACGCAGCACATCAGAGTAGAAAAATAGCATGCATGGCGTAGTACAGATAAAAAAGGAACAGAGTTCTTACCTGGGCGAGAAGATGATTCGGAGGAAGGTAAGAACTTGAATCAGAAGACCTGCAACACAACGTCGGACTAGTTTTCAGAGCTCTGAACACTGGTGCGGGTTCTTGAAGACTTTAGCAAAGTTGATGAATAAAAAATTTTCTTGAAGGAGAAGGAAGATCTACTTATAAAAAGCAAAGGGACAGCCAAAAGGCGGTAATCATCGTTTCTCATTTTCAAGACGTGGGGAAGTGGACAAGTCGTCAAAATTACCTTTTTGGAAACTGAAAAGGCTTGATTAGACATAATTATGTCACGGTTTACAAGAACGCACGGGGGTTCTGACAGACGTCGTGGGGATATGAGCAGTTATTCCCTTAAGTTTCTTCGTTACTGGTCGCAACAAACAAACTTGGGGGGCAAATGTTATCCAAAAAATCAGAAGCGAATGACGTGGCAAGCATTAATTACACATGGCTGACACATGGAAGAATGCGTGTTCGACTATCGACCAGGAAAGCATCCTGTATCAGACGATCAGTTTTTCATACGACCAGACTGGTCGTATGCACTTTTTACGCGGAAAAGATCTTGGGCGGTTATGAGGGAATCCGAGATTCTCTCCCATGATTTCTTGAGTATCCGATTATTTAGGAAATAATATCTGTAACAAATCAATGTAAATCTTCCCTGAGCTTATAAATAGAAGAAGATGACTCAGGGAAGGAGATCGGGCTCTATTTTCTCTTTTCAGACTTCTAAATCGCTTGTGATTAAAAAGGTCATAGAAACCATATTGTATTTGTTCTTCAGAGGCTAGTGAAACTCATTGAACCCGAGTTGTTTGATCACTCCTTTGAATCTCAATCTAATAACAATTTAAGTGGACGTAGGTCATTACTAGATTCTGGGGCCGAACCACTATAAAATATTGTGTTCTTATTCTTTTCGTCATTACGTTCTTTTCAACGCATTCATACACGTCAAGCAAATTGTGACTCCGTGTCAGTTGCCCAAATCTAGGGTCAACAGAGATGATGCAGACACTACCACCTTTACAAATTCTTTCTGATGGAAAAAGAATCTTATAGACAGACGCTACTGATTGATATTGGGGAGCTGTCCTACCTTAACATGACAAGACAAGGAAAAGGAAAATATGTGGATACAAGAGTGACCACTTCAAAGACTCTCAGCACTACTACCATTCTACCCTAAAAGAATTAATGGCAATATATATGGGAATTACAAAATTCAAATTCCATCTGATTGGTCATCATTTCTTGGTAGAAACGGACTTTGCCGCATCAAAATGAATGATTGGTCTAAAAAAAAAAAGATGACAAATGCCAAAATTTTGAGATTGGCAGCCTGGTTCGACAACTACTCTTTTGACATTAAACACATCCAAGGTAAAGACAATACTGTGGCTGATTTCTTATCCAGCTCACCCCTTGTTATAAATCTAGCCTCATGATACTCACCAAAAACTATCCCCATTGTCTCCCAAAAATCATCACATACCTTCCCATTCATATTCATGATGGCTTCTTCCTCTTAAACCAAACACAATCTATCTTTTCCCCAAGATGCAAAATAGATCATTTCAAAGAAGTCCCACAAATCAGCAAAAGAAAGAGCAACTCACAAAGAAATCTTTCTGTAGAATTTTATGATTTCCAAATTCGGACCTTCTATAAAAAATGACTTTGGAATCCATCCAAAGTATCCATTTGCTCAAATCCTACGTCTTCGAGACACTATCTTTATACCAGAACCAGTAGCTCACTTCCTCTGGTATTTGGCCAGTGTTTTTACTATAGCTATCGAGGTACAAACTATGTCCTTGCACACATCAACAAAATCATTCCTGGACCAAGAAATGTTCAAACTGACTTACCAATTCCAAATGGACATTCTATCCTGGTTTGCACCATTGGAAAAATGGAAAAAGGTCCTATTGACTGAATGGAAAAGCGTCCAGAGTGATAGAATGTCCAAACCAGGACATTCGATCCTGGTTTGCACCATTGGTAAAATGGAAAAAGGTCCTATCAGCTGAATTGAAAAATGTCCAGAATGACAGACCTACTTGTATCCACCCACCAAGCCCAAATGTTGTCAGCATAATGAACTGTTATACTGTTTTCTTTCTTAGTCTTAAAGCCAAACTTGATGCAAAACAAAATATAGTTATTAATCTAACATTTGAAGTCTGCAGGTCAAAAGAAGAGCCACTGTGTGGTCTTGGGGGCCAAGAATACATGGACATCCAAAAACGTCTATTGTTTGAGAAAAATCAAACTATACCTTTTGAGTTATGGCCCAAGCCAGAAGAAGATGCTCCTTGGGAAACGCTCCCTTCTGACTATACTTGCAAGATAATAAGGGCCCTTGAGCCTTCTTCATTGTAGAAAATGAAATAAATCAGGCCACCAAAGTCAAAGAAACTTTAGAGAAAAAGTATCTGTCACTATACAAATTGACAGACACTGAAGGGGTAATTTTACGAAAAAGTAATTACTTTGAAGATTCTCAAGATCCACATGCCGACACTCCAGATATGCAAGATCCTTATCTCTTGCAGTAACAGGGAAAGAATGGGATATGACATATACAGACTACGAGACCTGCCCTCCAGCTGGCAGTGATCAGGATGAAGAAGAACCGACAGGATGGAACCCACTCCATGAGGATCCAACATATAATTCTGACTACGAGGCTAGCCATGAAACAATTTTTAAATAAATATTCTGTTGTTTAGCCTTTGCTTTATGCTTTGGTCAGGGATTCTTATCCCTTATCTAGTCCCAACTATGGTTGGTTAGGTATGGTTGGTTAAGTTTGTATGCTTGAGTACATGGCTATATAAGGCCATCCTCTCTCTTTGTGTAAGGCAGAGAATTATGAAGTAATAGAATATTGGTGTTTATTATAAAAAATATTCTTCGTAATCGTTTATTCACAAATTTCTGAAGTAGAGATAGTATGCATTATGAATCGTATCTGAGGGCAACTACTGTTATAAGTTACTAAATTAACCTTCAAGTTAATTGATCTGACAATCTATCCTTTATGATCATAAGTCACACAGTTTGGAGTGTAAGTCGTGCAGATCCATGTGAAAAATGTCTGGGTTTATTAATTCGATAGTTTGTCTAACTAATTTATAGCAGGAACATTCGATAGTCTGTCATGAAGCCCATGAACCCCTTCAGTAGAATTCTTGACAAGAGAATTAAACAAATAAACCACACAAATGAAAAATAACAGAACAAAAAAATACACTGAAGACAAATAAGCGAAACATAAAGCTAAAACTAGTAACCATAGCAAACAACTAGCAAAGGCCCCATTTCCCAACCACAATCCCTTTGTATCTGACCCAACCCAAAACCCCAAGTCGGCTGAACCCATCCCACCACCTAGCACTGACCTCCCTACAAATGACTTAAACCCAAGCCCCATCCCTTGTCCCTGAGATAGACCCACGCCCGAGCCACCCCTCCAATGTGAAGAGATCCAGCACCCCAAAGACAAAACCCTGTCGCTTAGGACCAAAAAACCAGTAAAGAGTGTCCATGGCAGAAGAACCCCTTCGATTTGTTCCCCCACCACTTGTAACTGCTCCTCACCATGTTAGCCTCATCGACATCCAAAAGAGGCCTAAGAACACCAAACAATAGGAAGCGGAAGGGAAAATGCCGACTTTGCCAGAAATGATTCACAATCATCTCGATCAGAGCCACACAAAACTCAGTACTAGGCCAGTAGGCTCCAGCCAATAGGTACTACCACGGGAGACTGACGGCACCTTTTGAAGAAGAAGGGAAAATCCTAGCGAAGAGAAGAAGATTTCTCCTTTTGGTAATTATTTTTTATTGGTTAACTTATAATTATGATGCTCAATTATCATTATTTAATATATATATATGTATTATATTAAACATAGATATAAGAAATTTGAGGGTCAACCATCTCATTAATTATAATAGCATATTTAATATCAGATATTTATGTAAGGATGACCCCCTCAATCTAGTCACACTCAAAAGAAAAGGAAAAATAAAATAAAAAGCAAAGATAACATATGAACAAACAAATAGTACCAAAGCCCACTAGCTTGGTTTTAATTAAATGTGTTGTTAATTAAGTTAATTACTATATATATTTGATGCCACAAATTCCTCAACACAACATACGTATGTAGGTGTGATATACACAATAAAACTTATAATTGAATCACGTTATAAGAATCCTAACTACTATAGAAAGTTATATCAAATCAACTTATATATTAATATGTTAATGGATGCGTCACATATATAAAATGTTAATGAACAGTACACTTGGAATATTATATAGAATTTATATACCAAATTCAATGAATATCTTAAATCAAATCACCAATTTTCTCATATAATCACTCATTAAATTAAACTTAATAATCCATTTTTTTATATAAAAAAAACAAGTACATTAATTTTTGCCGAGAATACATATATAAAATATAAATTAATTTTCACGCATATAAATGTAATTTTTAGTACAAAAGAATATAATATACTAATTCCATGGTAATTTATGTATGTAAATATATTTTGCATATTCAATATTTTTGTCATACGTATATGGACGAAAATTCCAAGTTAGCAGTAGATGCGTACCTGAATAGGGTAGTTAATTAAACACTCATTAAATAGCCAAATATTGCTGACTAATTAAGTTGATTCGGATTATTATTCGTTTAATACTCAATGTCGTAATCTTTTAGTGAAAAAGTAAATGTCAAACATATATATTTTAATATTTTATAATATATATAAATATATAAATATATTCATTAGCTAGCTTTCTAAATTAGGTTTTAAATTAAGTGATATTCCTTTGCTTGATTGGTTTATATAAACATGAAAACTAAAACGTCGGAATAAAAGATCTTCATTGGATTACATCAAGGGATATACTTTAATAAATATATGGGCTCCATTATTTTTATGTTAATTACATAGTAATGAAATGTTAATTAACTAAACCAAGATTATTCAAAGCTAGTTATTAATTAGTGAAAAGTGGTATGTCTTATTCTCTAGCTAGGTCACTCAGTATATATATTAAATAAGCCACGTAATCTAAATTCTAAAACAACCAATTAGTTTAATTAATTAACTAATTGTATTGGCTAGCTAGCTTAACCACATATTCCTTAATATATATTTTTTTGGTTAAACCCAAAAGGAAACGACCTAGATTATTGAACTGTAATAAGGTCATAAAGGGGACTTTAACTCTGAGATATTACTAAGATTATTATGAATAAGCTAATATATAATATATCAATAATGATTGCACTGATGATGGAAGCACAATAATAAAAATATAGAAAAAAGAATAAAGTAATATTAATTAGTACCACTAAAGCAAGAAAATAATATATGAGAGAGAGTGAGAAGAAGAAAATAAAATAAAAAGAAGAGCTATTAATAAAGCACTTCCTTAATAGGTCCCATACCAATAAACCATGTCTCCCCTAATCACTTCTCCAAATTGTTGATGTGATCCTTCCTTTTTTTTTTTCCTTTCTTTATTTTGTTCTCTTCTAATAAATTAAATCTCATTCTACTATCATCTAATCTCTCCCCCCAAAAAATTCTTCAATTCTCCCAATATCATCAATTAAAAAAAAATTGTATTACTATTATGTCAAATGACAAAGGCAAAGACGTGGTAGAAGGATCATCAAGATCTGGTGGCTGCGGCGATCAACCGCCGTCACCACAGCTGAGCCGCTATGAGTCTCAGAAGCGGCGAGATTGGAACACGTTTGGGCAGTACTTGAGGAACCAAAGGCCGCCGGTCGCCCTATCGCAGTGCAACGCCAATCATGTGTTGGAATTTTTAAGGTACTTGGACCAGTTTGGAAAGACTAAGGTTCACATGCAAGGTTGTGTGTTTTTTGGGCAGCCAGAGCCGCCAGGCCCTTGCTCTTGCCCCCTTAGGCAGGCTTGGGGTAGCCTCGACGCGCTGATCGGCCGCCTGCGCGCCGCCTATGAGGAGAATGGAGGCCTCCCTGAGACCAACCCTTTTGCCAGTGGAGCCATAAGAGTTTATCTTCGTGATGTTAGGGATTCTCAAGCCAAGGCGCGTGGGATTCCTTATACCAAGAAGAAGAAGAAGAGACTTAATCCAATCGTTAAACCTAATAATAATAATAACGATCATGATGAACAACATAGCTCCAGCTTTACCATGCATCATCATCACCAGTGATGGTTTTTGATTCAGCTGTGGCTTTTTCTCGAAATTCCCTAAATCAAAGGTAACTCATAATATTATGTCATATTGATTGATTACTCAATAATAATTTATATATGTAGTGTCGATTTGGAAAACCCTAGTAGAAGGGGTCTTCAAAACCCTAAATCGTACGTAGTTATAAAAGTAGTAGTAGTACTAAAAAATAAGGAATATTTAATATTGGTACTACTACGAACTTTTGTTATTATTACCAGAAAATCTTTAACAAACATTTGACACGATTTTATGTTTATAAATGGGTCTCTTAAAAGATGTTTGTTAATACATCAAGCTCTCTCTCTCTCTCTCTCTCCCTCTCTTTCTCTATCTCTCTCTCTCTCTCTCTCTCTCTCTCTCCAACATATGAGAAACTAAGTAATCATAATTGATCTATTTTAAGAAGGATCTTCAAGATGCTGACCTATGCATATATATATATATATATATTCAGGTGACTGTAGTGTTAACTTGACAATCTTGATATCTTTATGTAATTAATTTTCTATTGTAATCAGAAATCAAATGTTGATCCATTTTATTACATTTCAGAGATTTGTCTTGCTCTGATATTTAAGTACTGATTAGGTTTGTTTGTCTCTTTGTTATTAATTAATATCACTTTTAGAAGTGATTACATTGGTCTTTTAATTATTAATTTTTGCTTTCTCTCCTTTATATATATTCTGAATCGCAAATATTTTGGTTTAGCATATCTTCGGCTAATTTGCTTTCTCTCCTTTATATATATTATAATAATTAATATATAAATGTTACTGTGTTGTGTTGTGTACTAATTAGTATACTGGTACAGATTATATTAATTTGCATCAAAAGATTAGATATATCATTCATATTATGGACTATATTTTATTTGGATACATACACTTAACTTTTATTTTTTATTTTTTGAAATTTGCACTTCTTTTATTAGTACATGAGTTATATACTAAATACCAAAATTAATCAGTTGACAGGTTCGAACTTATATGTATCAGTCTCGATCGTATATATATTAATGGCTTTCACATTAATTGTAGATTGATACGATCTATTATTGTTTAGATTGATAAATTTAATCAAGCATAAAAACAAGTAGTGTGTTAATTAAGCTAGATGTTGCAATTAATATATGTAAGCATAATTAGAAGTTTCAAGAACATAAATTATTAGCAGTTCCACTACTGATATAATGGAAACAAATTCACTCTTTAATTGAATTATACTTTTCTATTTATTTTCTGTGGTTGACATATTTTGAAAAAATAATAACTCCTCTTCCTCTCACTCTCTCTATATACAAATATATATTAAAACCTTTATATAATCTAACCTATATAGTAATATTAATAAATATAATTATAATTAGCAGTATTTTGACTTTCAATTAAGAAGATGCAAGTTCAAAATTTAATGAAATATAACTTAATGAAAAATTAATTTTTATTTCAAACAACTTTATAATTTTTTTAATGTAACATCATACGATACTTATATTTTTTTGTAATAGTCAAATAATTATTATTATGTGTGGAGACAAATTTCTTAATAATAACACAAATTAACTTAGAAAACTTATAATGTGAATTTATTCATGTTAATTATTTCAATATATAGAATACTATTGTAATTAGAAGTTCTTATATAATAGGTATATATATATATAATGTGTAGTAATTGGGTTGGGTATAAATGACTGACTATTGACATAAAAATTTGAAGCAGCTGCAGGCTCCTCTCAAGTCCAAATTATAGCAAATTAAGCTGTCGTAAGAGTTTATGGAGCTGCATGTGCATCATCCAATGGAATATGTTGCACACTCTATATATGCTTAATCAAGTATTCTCTTGTTCTTTTTTCCTATATATATATATATATAAATATAGCCCTAATTAAAACATAATATAGTGTTTAATGAGGGAAAATTAAGATAATCAAGTGAATGAGAGGTGAAAACTAACGCTGCGGTAAGTTCTGCGGCCATATTCTATCTATAAATATATATACTTTTCCTCTTGTGATTGTCATTAGTACAATATCGTTTAAAAACTTCTTTTTTTGGGTTAGTTAATAGCTTAATAGACCAACATATCCCAGCTAGTCTGTCTTCAAAGAATATTATTGTGTTTCATGTTGTTCTTTCATATATATATATATATATAAGATATTTATTGATGATATAATCATGATATGATATGATCGATCAATCGTAGTATCAGAACTTTGGGTATTGTTTATATTATTCCTCATCTGAGATACTACTTTACAATATATACAGTTGTCATATGATAACTTCATATATTCGAAATTGATTTTTTTTTATGAAATATAACCAATATGAAAATTAAAAACTCTTATATATATAAATATTTCTATAGTATCACAATTAGATCAATTAGTGAATTAATCTAACTTTGAATTGGTGCTTAATTAGGGATTAGTAGTAGTAGTAGTATTCCCCACTTATTGTAGGATATGCTGTTTGATATTCTCATGTCCCTACATGTATGTTTTCATAATGTAGTATAGTTTAATTTACGTACCATATATATCTATATTTATATAGTTTTATCGTTGGATTCCTTGATCAGTCTCTTTTCATTATAATCAAAATGATAATGTTCTTACCATTTTTTCTCGATTTTCTCATCAATTATTTATTGATGCTTTTTATATCTTTTCAAACATTAATGTACATTTTTTTTCTATTTTTATGTATGTTCATAAATATATATCAAGAGACTGCTACACCTAAAAATGTTACACTCTTACATAAGATAATTATATCATACAATACAAGGTCTTATTTACTGGTGTTTCGGTATTATATATATTTATTTATTATCCAAGGTTTATTTTTTTAAAAAAAAAATCAAACTAATTGATGACTTCAATTATATATAATACCATATACAACTAGATTTGTCGTTTTATTATTAAGTATAATTTTTAACATTATTTCTACTATATATACTCTTGATTCGATCTGTATTATTTCATGCCCTAGATTAATGAGATAAAGACTACACACACAGATCATATATATACAAAATCTGTCATTTAGCAGACGAGTATATACCATGTATATGTGTGTGTTATGACTAAAATAATCTTACATATATACATATATTGATTTAAATCAAAGTCTTGAGCTATAAACTCTCACTAGTAAAATTTTGAAGTCTTAAACTCAACTTTTTAACTTTCTAATTGAAGAAGTCATTACATATCTTCTTTTTTATTTTTGTGTTGATGATTTTATTTTATATTTTACTCTATTGGATATAATATACCACCTTATATACTCTCTTTTTTTTATTCCTTTACCATCTCAATTTTGGATTTAAATCTCTTCCTTAAAAAATAAGTATTTTAGTGATGCCTAACAATAAATTAATATATATTTATTCAAATAATAAATTTTCTAAAAATGTAATTAGATAGCAATTAAGATACTTATTTTTAACAGCAAATTTCATCCCTCGAGATTATGCTCTTTAATTACTCTTTTGCCTGTATTTTTATATAATATGATGTTTTAACCGATTTATAAGGATGAGCTCTTATATGTCGATTTTCAGAGAACACATATATACACTTGTATATGCTACCAGGGTCTCTCAACTTAATATAAAATTAACCTCTTTTAAAAAAAAAAATCGGCCGCAAATAACAATGCACTTAAATTATGATATGCAAGAATGAATTTTTAAAATGTTTAACTAATTTCTACATTATTCATCAAATATCTACAAATTATTTTGGCAATTGTTTTTATAATGTCTACATGAAAATGAGAGATTCATACTACTAAACATATACACAATTTTGAACATCATCTCAAAATGTTTAAGAAAAGCTAGAAAATATATTTAATTTTTTTTATAATAAAATTAATATTAGACTTGAAAACTTACAAATATGAAGGAAAAAAATGCGAATAGCACTTGGGGTCCCCAAGTTTTACCACTTGTATCACTTAGGTCGCCAATCTTTATATTTTGGCTCACACATAGGTCCCCAATGTTATATTTTATTAAATAAAACCTAATTTATAAGAGTAAATGAGATTTCAACAAACAAAAAAATATAGCACCCATTTTTTTTTTAAATTTTTAACCAAATTAATTAATTATTACCAAATATATTATATTTTGGTAAATTGACCTAAATATTCTTATCAAATATCAAAAAATTATTTTCTATTATACCTCTACAATATTTAATATCACTTATAGATTAATTAGTTTATTATTTTTAATAATTTTTTTTACATAATTTAAATTTTAGAAGTATGAAATTTATTAATGGTGTTTCTATCAATAACATTATTTTTTTCTCACTACACACATTTATATTTAAATTCCCCATAAATTGTTAAAAATTCTTTCGATTTTAAATAGAAATATTGATAGAAACACCCTAAATAAATTTAATGGTTTTAAAATTTAAAGTATGTAAATATTTTTATTATTATTTCTTAATATTTCAAGAGAATATTTAAGTTAATTACCAAAATAATATATTTAGTAATAATTAATTAATTAAGAAGAGTTTAAATAGAAAAAAAAAATGATGCTATGTTTTTTTTGTTAAAATCTATCTTACTCTTATAAATTAGAATTTATTGGATAAAATATATAACATTGGGGACTTATGTGATCCTAAAAGTAAAGTTTGGAGATCTAATTACTACAAAATAAATGTTGGAGACTTAAGTGTTACAAGTGGTAAAGTTTGGAGACCCCAAATGCTATTTACAAAAAAAAAAAAAAAAAAAAAAAACAAGAACACAAGTTGGGGACGTTGATTGAAAGAAGAAAACCCACAACTACTTCTACATTCTTCAAATGGCTTTTTTTTTTCTTTTCTTTTTCATATGTTAGTTTTGTTTTTTGTTCATTGTCTTAATAAATTTGTATTATATTAATTAATGAAAGTCTTTCTTTCTAATAATTTGCCCATTTTTGAGACTTTGAATAAAAAACAAAAAAGATTGGCAAAAGAAACTCCACTCAAAAGTTCAAGAATAATTAGGCACTCAAAACTACTTAAAATTATTACCCCAAGTAGGAGAAGAGCTTTACGCGAAAGAAAGAAAAAAAAGGATGATATATGAAGTTGGGGTTTCTCGACTTCAATCTTATATCAGAACCGACTATATAAACTCTCATTTTTTACATTGTTTTGGTGCAACCAACATGGAAAACTGTTCTGCATTTATTACACCAAAATTAATGTGGAACGACTCTTTTTATGTTATTAGTGACCATAAAATATGTGTTTTCTAGTAGTGGCCATAAATCTTAACACATTGATTGTATTGAAATTGATGTCCCAATTTTGATACAACTAACTTGAAATAGCATGTGCAAAATAAAAAAAGTTAAAAGAGTAGGAATATCACTTGTGCCTCTACCGATAAGGGTGAAATTCCGTTTTTAGTAATTACTAAATTAATTAAACTACGTGAATTAATTAAAGTGTGGAATGGTAATTAAATGTATAAACAAATTTCAGTTCTGTCGGGACAGAATCCGAACTTGTCACGACAGAAACTGAACACAATAAAAAGACAGTGAAAAAACAATAAAGAACACAACGAATTTTTATAAGGTTCAGAAACCCTTTCGGATAACGTACTCCTTGGGGCGACGCCTAGAGAATAAAATCAATTAATAAAGAATCACAAGTACAAAATATTGACTTAAACAAAACAAGACTCCCTCTTGAGATTTGCCACAACTTTGTTGTACTTCTCTTCATTAATCTGATTCTGATTGAAACACTCAACCACTTGAACTCCCTTCAATGACCAGTGAGTGCTTGCATCCTCTCGACGCAAGGCTTGTTAAAATCATCTCCCGAAAACTATAAAAGTTCTGTTCAAATTACAATGTGTCTTCACTCATGAACGTGGTATAAACTCACCACAAAAACTAAACACTCATTTTTCTATAAGGTCACGTGAATACTATGATCTTGAATACAAATAAGGAACTCTCACAAATATTACAATACACTAAAAAATTATGCACAAACGAGTTCACTTTTTCTCAATGCCTTTAGAAGCCTATTTATAGAGTCCACTTCATGCTTATAAAGGTTGAGAAAGAATCTCCTAATAAAAGCAAGAATATTTGAAGATATTCTTGATTGATGAAGAATTTCATCTTTTAGAAGATTCAGACCCGACAGATACGATTTTGGTGGGGACAGCTAATACCTGTGTCAGAACAAATTTCTCAAGATAGAAATAATGATTAATTGCATCAAAGATTCAGTTTCCTGAATTTTATTATCTTGAGCTGCACGAAAAATAAAGACAAATATTCCAGAAACGATTTTGAGTAAGTGCATAATATTTGCTTTATATAAACAAGATACATTTTCCCTTTATAATCATTTTGTGATAAAATTAAGCTAAATAAGGAATAATATGAAACTTAATATCACAGTAATATTCCAAAAATTACAATAATAGGAGAGTAATATTTCGAAAATTACAATAATGGGAAAATAAAAATTATCTTTTAAATAAAAAGATATTTCTATAAAATATGCCAATTTAGGATTTACAATCTCCTCATTTGGAAATTTTATAGACAAGGAATATCTATTTTTTAAAAGATCCTTGCATAAACAAGTGAGTGCTTAAATTCACAACAGTCACAAAATGACTCCCCCTGCCAAAAAATAACCAAAGCATAAGACTAAAACAATTAACAAAACCAATGAGCAACGATAGGTCAAACAACATAATCAAAGTACCAAAAATAGAGTTACTCTCTTACCCCCTCATTGTCTAAGAAAATGCCAAAGAGTAAAGGAGACGAAACCAAAATGAAGACACATTTAGTGTTCTTTTACATTTATCAAAAGCAAATAAAAATAGATTGAAAGGAATTGTAACGGTCATGGAGTTGGAGTGGTAGATGCATTGATGTTTGCCAACGAAGCAAGAATTTGGTGCTGAGTATCTTCCATGTTAGTGAACCGCTCGGAGAGACTTGCAATTCCTGTATGTACAGAAGCGAGTGCAGTCGGGAGAGCAGGGGGTGCCAAGCTTGACATTGCCAGATCTAGAAGCAACCAAATTAATGCCTTTGACCTTTCGAGCAGTGGTCAGAGCATGGTCATCTTTGATAGTGTAGGTAGGTCCAACCAAAGGAGAAGTCAAGGTCTCGTGAGATTTCTTCAAAGGACGCTGAGAGTCCAAAAGTTTGTAAATGACTTGCGGAAACATCAAGTGTTGACCCTTGCATTTGGCACCACTCAAGGACATGATTTGATCAAAAATACCAGCAGCAAGATCGATGGTGACACCACTCCCAATTTTGAACAATAGAAAAGCCATATCTTGAGTGATGGTTGAGGAATGAGTGGTAGGCATCCAATTGAACATTGCAAATTTGAAAAGAGCACCATAATAGTGAGTAAGGTCCGAGACCCGGAGAGATGCATTCGTTTCCCACACCATAGCTCGTCAAACCAATTCAGACAAAACTTGATCCTTGGCAAACTCAATAGAATCATCAACCTCAACAGAAACGAGATTGAGAGCCTTAGCAATTTCAGTAGGACTAAACCGATACCAATGACCCCTAACATACACCTTATGAAACATAAAGGAAGTCTGATCTAGCAACTCATCATTCAAATTTGCATAAAATTCCTTAACTACCCGAGGCACAAACCCATCAAAACCAGACAAAGATCGTAACCAATCCCTTTACTCTAAAGTAAGTAAAACCCCAAAAACACGATGAGGAACAAAAAGGAAATGACGTTCACTAATAAAGTGACGATGCCCATAAAATTGCATATTTTTCTCATTACCATTAAAACAGAAAGTAAGAGAATGAGCTTTCAAAGAGGAACCTGAAGTATGGACAGGGGCACCTTTTTGTTTAGAGACTTTGGTAGTCAATTCACGAAATGCCAATGGTGTTCTGCCCTTTGGGTTAGATGCAACAGGAGTGGTTTCTGATGGGTCTTCTTCAAATTCAGTCTCCTCCTCCAAAATTTCATGAGGATCTTCAGGAATTGGATCAGTCAAGGAGGGGTCAAACTTAGGCAGTGAGTCTTCCGTTTCAGGAGAAACATCCTCCGATGAGGTGCAAGGAAGTGGGTTGATTTTCGCCTTCAATTTGAATTTGGATAAAGGAGATGAATCAGAGATGGAGCTAGTACCTTTTGCTGGAACCACTTTGGCCTTCTTGGTTCTCTTTGATCCAGCGGCTTTGGATTTGCGTTTTCCTTTTGCCCTGGGTGTTAACACATTAGGGGATAACGACGATTCAGAGTCATGTTCAAACGAATCAAACACGGCTTCAGTGGAGATTGATTGTGTAGGACATGTAGTCAAGGCAGGTTTGTATTTTACTTGACTTTCGGATGAGGTGAGTGGAACCGCCGTGACTTGGTTTTGCTGAGCATCAAGGTTGGGAAAGGTAACTCCTTTACTCGTAGCCCCAATCAAGGTAGATCCCATAGGACCCGGAAGAGCAAGAACCTTCTTTCTGGCTGTGGTTTTGGGTTGACGACCTATAGGAGGTGAGATAGCAGGGATTGACGCTGTAACAGGTGGAGAAGCAGATGGAACTATCTCAGGAACTGTCTCCTTCTGAGGCTTCGCAGATTTGGAGGTAGAACCACGGCCTCGGGTTTTCATGGCTGCTGAGAGAGAAACAAACGGAAGCACCCAAAGAACAAAAACCTAAACACTTTGGTTACAAGTGAGAGAGAAAAACAAGAAAACACTTAGAATTAAACAGCCAAAGTGAATCCGAATATATAGATAATTCGGTGCACAAAAGAGGCAAGTTCGAAAATGGGTAACCAAAAAAAGGGTAACCGAATTTAATGTGATAAATGCCAAAATATCTCATTTTTAAAAAAATTCTTTCACACCTCAAAACTAGAAACTTTTTGCATGATTTTGAATATAATAAGATAAAATAAATAAATTGCATCAATTATTTTTCAAACTTGATTTATTTTAAGTACACGGTCAAAGTACATATTTTATTTTATTTTTTTTATTTAAGAAAAATTGCCAAAAATAAAAGGTAAATTGCCTTATCATATGTGTCCATGTAAATGCCAAGTCCTGTTCAAGAGAAATAAGATAACCATTTTTTTTACAAATTAGAAAAATGAGTTATAATTAAAATACTAAGATACCATAATTTGAAAAGGAATATACCAATCACAAAAAATATTTTAATTAATTCATTATATGTATGAGTCTTACAACAATCTTACACAATCTAGTCAACAAGCATATGTGTGTGCATGTGTAATCAATTTGGCGTTTCTTTTTGGCCTTTTAAAGCTAGGGTCATTAACCATATTTGGAAATTGTACCATTTTTCAAATTGTAATCATAATGGAGGCTATAACTCTTATATTGATGGTAGCCCTTTACACTGGTAGATTATCCTCCAATATAATTGCTAATTACCTGGTTAACTTACTCAGTGTCGTCTTTCACACATCAATATAGGTAGCTCTTTTCCAAAATGGAGCCTGAAAAAGAAACTGGATTGAGGAATGCTCATACTAAAACAGACATAATGATTTGATCAAATATAAATTGGATGGTCTATAATTTTTTCAAATATGGTTTTTTATTTCTCACAAAGTATAATAATTATAACATTTGTTTTCTAAAAATTAAAAAAATGGTCATCAAATTTCTTCCAAACAAGACAAGAGATTTACACAAATACATATGCAAGGCAAGACAATCAATTTATTGGCAATTTCAAATAAAACAAACCCCCAAGGATTTCATAAGGGAATCAAATTTGACCGTGTCTAAAGCTTTAGTAAAAATTTCTACAATTTGTTTGTTAGTCTCAACATAGTCTAAAATCAAAGTTTTGTTTTCAACAAGTTCCCTAATAAAATGATGACGAATGCCAATATGTTTGGTGTGAGAGTGCTGAACAGGATTTTTGGAGATATTAATAGCACTTGTATTATCACAAAAAATGGTTAAAGTTTTAATATCAAACCCATAGTCTGCTAACATTTGTTTCATCCACAAAAGTTGAGTACAATAGCTTCCAGCAGCTATATACTCAGCTTTGGCTGTTGACAAGGAGATGGAGTTTTGTTTTTTACTATGCCAGGAGACCAAATTGTTTCCTAAGTAAAAACATCCACCACTTGTACTTTTATGTTCATCAGTGTTTCCTGCCCAATCTGCATCACTATAACACACAAGGTTAGAATTTGTTTCTTTGGAGTACCAAATGCCTAAATCAAGAGTATTATTGATGTAACGAATAATTCTTTTTATAGCAGTCACATGAGACTCCATGGGGTTCCCTTGGAAACGTGCACATACTCCAACACTATAACTGATGTCAGGGCGACTAGCAGTTAAGTATAGGAGACTCCCAATCATACTCCTGTAAAGAGTTGGATCAACTTTCTTCCCATTCTCATCTTTAGATAGTTTGACAGTATTACCCATGGGAGTTTTAGCAGGTTTAGATGCATCGAGTCCAAATCTCTTCACCAAATTTCTGGCATACTTGCTTTGTGAAATGAAAATTCCCTCGTCTGACTGCTTCACTTGGAGTCCTAAGAAAAAATTGAGTTCTCCCACCATGCTCATCTCAAACTCTTCCTGCATTTGTTTCACAAATTCCTGCACTAGAGAATCATTAGTAGAACCAAATACTATATCATCAATATATATTTGTGCTATAATAATATTTGTATCAACATTTTTGTTAAAAAGTGTTTTGTGTACTCCCCCTCTCTTGCACTCCTTTGAGACTAAATAAGGAGTTAGTCCCTCATACCAAACCCATGGGGCTTGTTTCAACCCATACAAAGCTTTTTGCAATTTAAAAACATGATTAGGACCGTAAGGGTCCTCAAACCCTTTAGGTTGCTCCACATATGCTTCTTCATTCAAAATTCCATTTAAAAAAGTGGATTTGACATCCATTTGGAATAATTCAAAAACAACAACACATGAAATAGCTAGCAATAATCTTATGGATTCAAGTCTTGCAACAGAGGAAAATGTCTCATCAAAATCAATTCCTTCAACTTGAGTGTACCCCCGTGCAACTAGTCTAGCTTTATTTCTTATTATGGTCCGGAATTCATCAGTTTTGTTTTTAAATATCCACTTTGTACCTATAACATTAGTATGACTCGGTCTAGGGACAAAGATCCATACCTCATTCCTTATGAATTGATCTAGCTCTTCATGCATAGCATTAATCCATGATTCATCATTTAAGGATTCCTTCCCTTTTTTTGGTTCCAATGTAGAAGTAAAACAAACAAATTGAACCAAGTTTACATACCTCTTTCGAGTGACCATACTCTCTTCAAGATTTCCCAAAATGAGATCAGAAGGGTGATTCTTTTTTACTCTAGTTGATGGTTCTTTTTGAACGGAGTCAGAAGAAATAACTGGATTTTTCTTCTCTGTTTGTCCAGTTGTTGACGCGACAGAATTAGAGTCTGATACATCATTAATAGTTGTTGTTTCCTCTGAAGGTTTTGCTGTCAGATCTGTCATCTCTTTATGATGTTGAACATCATTGAACCTGTCAATTTCCTCCTCATGGGAGTGCTCAGAAAAATCTTTTAGATCATCAACAACCACATTAGCAGATTCCATAATAGTTTGGGTTTTCATTTTATAAACACGATAGGTCCTACTATTGGAGGAATATCCAAGAAAAACTCCCAAATTGCTTTTGGCATCAAATTTGCCCAGATTCTCACGATCTCTAAGAATATAACTGTTAGGAAAAATAGTTTTGCCTCAATGGAAAAGGTAAGAATATACAACTCTAAACAAAAATATTACAAATAAATAATGATTGATTAAATAAAGTTACAACTCTATAACTGAAAATACAAATAAACAAAGAAA
Source organism: Humulus lupulus (assembly GCF_963169125.1). NCBI lineage: Eukaryota > Viridiplantae > Streptophyta > Magnoliopsida > Rosales > Cannabaceae > Humulus > Humulus lupulus. Next base: position 132,100,346 of record NC_084801.1, read on the forward strand.
AGAAGAAGAAGATGAAGAGAACAGTAAAAGTACAACTCTATGCAAAAGATTACAAGTATAGTGAAGGTGTTTGAAACAAAAGAAAAGAAGATTACAACTCTAAACACAAGTTACAACTAAATAGAATAAGAAAATAAGAAGAAAAGCAATAGAGAAAATGTAAGAACAAAACAAAAGGAAACTCTCACTTACACAACCTAAGTGAAAAGTGTTAGGGATCACCAACTTGAACAAGGTTTAAAACCTTTGTCCAAAAGCTTATTTCCCCCCAACTCAAGCACTAAGGGATCTCTCTCAGATGTTGGAAAACCTTTATGGAACTATCAAGCCTCAAGGTATTTCTAGCCAAGTGCTCTAATGGATAGAAAAATTGTATCTTACAAGTGTGCATTAGGCTCCTATTTATAAAGTTTTGAGACACCCTTTGAATTTCAAATTCCACCAACCCCCATGGCTGTTACCAATGGTTAATTGGATGTTTATGGAATTAAAATAGAGAATTTGGGAGTTATTTGGCTATTGGAAACGTTCAATTTTGGATAAAACCGAAAATTGGAAGATGTTGTCAGCCACTTGCGCCGTGACTTGACAAACATGCGCTGCGACCCCCAGAGTGTTTTTGCCTCTTGGGCCGCGACCTAAAAAACTCAGGCCGCGGCCTAAGACCTTTTCTAGCAAGCAATTTTTCCAAATTTCCAAAACGTTCCAAATTCATTCCCACTTGATTTTGTAACTTCCATACACATTATGGGAGTTAAAATCACATCTCTATGAACCATTTCACAAATGGCTTTAAGAAATTCATCTCAATATTGTGTAACAACACTACACAATAATGGGTAATATTTGGAAGTTACAAATTTGTAACACCAAATGTGTTACATATTTGGATATATCTCATATATCTAAATATTGTAACTCTCTATTATATGTTACAAAATGTGACACTCTTTGTCACACTTATTTAATCGAAAACATTATAATATAATATAATATTACATTATATTATAAAATAATATAACATTCTCTCACTAGAGTAAATAGTTATCTATTGTAGCACTTATTTAATCAATCATTATATTTTAAAATATAACATATCCCCCACTTGATTAAATAAGAGCTCTCTCTTATATGAGTAATTGCTTTAGTGCATAAAGCAAAGTGTTTTTCAACTTGAACTTTACTATAGTGTAATTATAACAAAATTTGTCGAAAATTTGGTTGCATTAGACATTGAACCATATTTTCATGATAACAAATCGGTGATAACACACACATATTTGCGATGTTCACTTGAGACCTCAATGTCTCGCTTTGCACCGTTAATGGCCATGTGCACTTTCCATTCATGGAAGTTCTTGAGAATATTCCCAATTCTCATGAGAGGCGGCACCACCCCTAGGTCCATATAGGTAGAATTCTTACAGTATTTTGTTACCAAAAATACTTGTCTTCACAAGAATGAATTCTATTAAAAAACCTTTCGGTTTTAACCCTCAACTTGGTAACTCACAAGTACTCAATATCTCAGATGAGACTTGTTTTAAGTACAACTAATATTCACTTGATTGACTTGTTGTTACCTATTCAACCTAACACTAGTTAAATAACTAGTGTTAAGTGTTATCCAAAAAACAGGCATGGATGACATGGTAGACGTTTGGTACACGTGGCTGACACCTGGCGAAAGTCTTGTTCGACCATCGACCAGAAAGATTTTCGTGACACAACGCTCAATCGTTATATACGACCAGCTTGGTCGTATACTCGTTATATTTGGAGAAAATCTTATGCAGTTATGATCATATTCGAAATTATCTCCCATGATTTCCTGAGTATCCGATTATTTAGGAAAGAATATCTGTAACAAATTAATGTAATCTTCCTTGAGCCTATAAATAGAGAAAAATGGCTCAAGGAAGGGACTTTTTGGCTTTCTAATTACTGGAGATTAGAGATTTACGAGTGAATTAGAGCTATCACATTCAATATATTGTTTTGTTCTTCAGAGGTTGGTGAAACTCATTGAACCCTAGTTCTTTGATCACTCCTTTGAAATATTATATCAATAATAGCTCAAGTGGACGTAGGTTATTACTAGATTCTGGGGCCGAACCACTATAAATTCTTGTGTGCTTTACTGTTTTTGTCATTGTTCTCATTTCAACATATCTGTCCACATCAAGCATTTTTGACTCCGTGTCAGTTGACCAAAATCAGGGTCAACATTTTGGTGCTTTCATTGAGAGCTTGATATAATATTGTTGAAGTATCAATGGCGAAAACAACAAAGAAGACTGGACATGCGGCTAGCGTTGCACCATCTCAACCGCCTCCTCCTCCAAACGTGACCGAAGATGAGCCACATTTGGAATTCGATGAGGAAGAACTTGATTACGAGATTCTGAGGAATGCCCTGGGGGTATTACAGGATGAACTGGCCAATCTGAGGCCAGCCAGGAAAGCGCTGCTGAGATTATGGCGCGGCAGCAACTAGAAATTGAGCGACAGAGCTAGGAGTTGAGTGAGAGGCAGGCGGAGAAGGACCACCGCCAGAGGGAGGAAATGGTAGCCCTCGAAGCAGCCTTACAGTTGGCTAGGAATCAGGTTGCACCTGCCTCACAGCCTAATCAACCTACAAATGGGCCACCCCAAAGGGGCCCTAATCCTACCCCGCCTATCCAGCCCTCGAACCCCCAAAGGCCCGAGCAGCCACCAATGCTTCAGGACGATGTCTCGCTGAGGGATCCTGAAGCGCAGCCTCCATCCCAGGCTGGTCGCGGCAATCCCCTGCAGTCAAGGCAGAATAGGGCCGGGCAGCAGCCCCGCAGTCCTAGACGCCATAGGGGCGAAGAGCCGAACCCACCGAACAGAGGGCAGCGTTCTTCTGGTAACAGAAGGAACTTGGAGACAGGCTCTGCGGTCTGGGGCCCCCCACGACATGAAAATGCACGGGGACCCACCGACCAACGTAGGCCACCCTTTAACGCTCGGGACGTTCCAGCCCGAGGGGGAAACCGAGGGAAAAATCAATCCCACCATGGCTAGTCGAGGTTCAGAGATGGCCATGGTTATAATGAGGCCGACTCAGGCAGAGGAAACACCGGTTGGAGAAATGAAGAAAGAGGTGGGGGCAGAAGCCCACAACCTAGGGATGACCAACCCGAGAGACGTGATGTTGGGGGCAGCCCAGAAAAAATAACGTCTTCAACCGGCTCGGTGCAAGTGAGCAGCGGCGAAGAGACGGGGATTTAAGAGACGTACTCAACGATCGCCGAGAACGACACGATGAGTACGTTCCCCCAGTACCAGAGGCCCCGCCGATTCTTGGCGCCGTGCAAGCCCAAATAGATGCCCTCAACCAGGCAGTGCAACAGCTGGTCGAGGGAAGAACGTCTTATATCGATCACGATAGGAGAAAGGGCACTCCTTTCGTTCAGAGGATAGCTGTGGCTAAGACTCCTAGTAAGTTTAAAATGCCCACGCTTCTGAATTTTGACGGGTATGGTGACCCGGTATCTCATGTTAACAAGTTTGAGATACAAATGGACATCCAGAAAGTGTCCAAAGACACTTTCTGATGCTGCACAGGAGTGGTTTTTCAAATTCCCTCTTGCAAGTATCGTCTCTTGGGAGATGTTCGTAAAGGAATTTTACGGACAATTCTATGCGGGTCGTGTGCACCCAACTGAGGCAAATCAGCTGGTCGAAATACGACAGCAAGATGGAGAGCCACTAAAGGATTACGTCCAGCGTTTTATGCGAGCAGCTGCTGGAGCCAAAATAGTGGGAGACGAAGGCAAGATAATGGCCATAACTGCAGGAGTTAAGCGCCGCATGCCTGTTTGGAACAACCTCAGAAAGCATGGGGTCTCGACTACCCATGAATTTTTGGATCGAGCTGATCGATACATCAAGCTCGAGGATGCCATTGCCAGTGAAGGAAATCCCCCAGGCAAAGATAAGGGGACTGCCGAGCCAGCCAAAGCTGCCAATGGGTCAAAACTCAACGGCAACGACAAAGGCAATGGGAATGGCAACGACAATGGCAAGAATGGGGGGAAATGGCAGCATAATGAGCCTTCCACCTCTGACAGTAAATGAGCCAAGGGCAATCGTTATGAACCACGGTTCACTAACTACAATGCCATTATTGAGTCTCGGGGAGAGGTTTATCAGGCCAAAAGTTCTAGTGTGCCTTATAAAAAACCTGCTCCCATTTGAAAGGATATTTCAAAGAGGGACACTACCAAGTTCTGTCGTTATCATAACGACTATGGACATGATACAAATGAATTCAACCAGCTGAAGGATGAAATCAAGTTCCTTATTAGACAAGGACACTTGAGAAGATATGTACGGGCCTTGGGAAATTCCAAACGAGAGGCTCCAGGTGGCTACGAGCATGTGCCCGCACGCCAATGCTCGCCGCCTTTGCAGCCTGATCCCATAGCTGGCACTTTATTCACCATCTACGGAGGCCCGCACCTTGCGGGAAGTAGTGGAAAGGCGAGGGAACGATATGCTCGGACCCTACGTCACGACCAGGACATCGAGATGATGACTGTGGAGGACAGGGCATCAAAGAAGGCTCGGTCAGAGGATGGTGAGATAACCTTCTCTGATGGCGACGCCCAGCATGTCCGGTTCCCACATTCCGATCCGCTGGTCGTGGACGTTCAAATCGCCAACATGATGGTGAAAAGAGTACTTGTTGATACAGGAAGTTCAGTAAACATCCTGTACAAATCTTCGCTGGAACGCATGCAATTGTCCGTCAAGGACTTGGAGCCCTACAACCAAACAATTTACGGATTCTCAGGCGAGGGACTCGCCCCAGCAGGGTCAATCAGACTTCCAGTCACAGCAGGAACAGCGCCTGCTACCAGGACATTGCTCGCTACTTTTATAGTAGTCGATTGTCCTTCGGCGTACAATGCTGTCATTGGAAGGCCCATACTGGTTGATCTTCGGGCCTTCACCTCAGTATGGCACTTGGCCATGAAATTCCCGACAGATGCAGGGGTAGGATGCGCGTTGGGAAATCAGAGAAGCAAGGGAGTGCTACAACGCCTCAGTTACAAAGGTGAAGAAAGGAACGTCAAAGAGCACTCCCCCAGATAGGTTGCAAATGGCTATTGATATACAAGCCCAATTCGGTGATGGAGTCACCAAATAGGGTGTTTCCCAAAGGAGGATAGGGACCTAGATCCTCGCTTTGGGGATTTTGAAGAAGATGTTGGACTCGTCGAGGACATGGAAGAGGTCCAACTTGACGAGAAAGACCCGACCAGAGTTGTGAAGGTCGGGAAAAACTTAGAAGCAACCACAAAGCATGCACTGGTGGAATTTTGGCAAAAGAACCAGGAAGTCTTTGCCTGGTCACACAAAGACATGGTTGGGATAGATCCTACAGTTATTAGCCATGTCCTGAACGTTGACAAGAGTTTTCCACCCGTCCAACAGAAAAGAAGGCTGCTCGATAAGGATAGATCGAAAGCCTTAAAAGAGGAAGTCGAGAGACTGAAGGAGAATGGGTTTATCAGGGTGGCTTTTTATCCGTCGTGGGTCTCTAATCCAGTACTAGTTCCCAAGCCAAATGGCAAATGGCGAACCTGTGTGGATTTCACAGACCTTAATAAAGCCTGCCCAAAAGATTGCTTCCCACTCCCAAGGATCGACCAGCTGGTCGATGCAACTGCAGGGCATGATATCCTCTCCTTCATGGATGCATACTCAGGATACAATCAGATCAGTATGCATCCACCTGACGAGGATCACACTAGCTTTCAGACCGATACGAGGTTATACTATTATAAAGTAATGCCCTTCGGACTGAAAAACGCTGGTGTGACTTACCAGCGATTGGTAAACCACATGTTTAAGGAGTTGATCAGAGTAAAAATGGAGGTGTACGTGGACGACATGCTGGTAAAGTCGAAAAAGGCAGAAGGACATGTAAAGGATTTACAAGTGTGTTTCAACGTTCTGAACAAATATCAGATGAAGTTAAATCCTCTTAAATGTTCCTTCGGAGTAGGATCAGGGAAATTTTTGGGGTTCATTGTCAATTCAAGAGGAATCGAGGCCAACCCCGACAAGATAAAAGCCCTGATCGACATGAAATCGCCAATGAAAATCAAGGATGTGCAAAGTTTAACTGTAAGAATTGCCGCACTAAGTAGATTCATTTCCAAATCGACGGATAAATGCGTCCCTTTCTTCATTCTACTTAGAGGCAACAAGAAATTCGAATGGACAGGAGACTGCGAGCAAGCTTTCCAGGTCTTAAAGGCCCACATGGCACAACCTCCTGTTTTATTAAAACCCATGGACGGAGAAACTTTGTTCATTTACTTGGCGATCACCGAATTTGCTGCTAGTGCGGTACTAGTACGAGAAGAAGAAGGCGTACAAAAGGCGGTTTACTATATAAGCAAGAGGTTAATCGGGGCAGAGTTGAGGTATCCTCCCATCGAAAGATTAGCCTATTGCTTAATCTTGGCCTCAAGGAAGTTACGTCCTTACTTCAAAGCCCATCCCATCATAGTCTTAACCGACCAGCCCCTTCGGCAAGTTCTGCAAAAACCAGAGGCGGCTGGGCATTTATTAAAAAGGGCAATCGAACTCGGGCAGTTCGATATTACACATTCACCTCGAGCAGAAGTAAAAGGATAAGTCTTGGCTGACCTTATCGCTGAATTCACTGAGCTCCCAGATGACGAGCAATGCGAAAAACCTAGTGCGCCTGAGCCCCTAGTCAAAGCTCCTTCGTGGAAGTTATTCAAGGACGGATCGTCCAACGAATCTCATGCAGGAGCAGGAGTGATATTGATAATGCTGGAAGGGCATCGATTTCATTGCGCTATTAGGTTCGATTTCACTGCATCGAACAATGAGGCCGAGTATGAAGCACTCCTCGAAGGACTAAGGTTAGCCAAAGACATGAATATAAAAGTGCTTGATATCTACAGTGATTCACAGCTGGTAGTGAATCAGGTCTTAGGGGAGTATCAAGCACGAGGCCTCAAAATGGTGGCCTACTTAAACAAAACTAGAGATTTTTTGGTGCAATTCGAGAAGTATACCCTCCGGCAAATACCTCGGGATCAGAATGCAAACGCAGACGCCTTAGCCAAACTCACAAGTGCGAAGGATGCTGACACCTTAAATATAGTGCCAGTAGAAAGATTACGCGAGCCGAGCATACGAGCGGATGAGACCAATATGGAAATCCGGATGGAAGATACATGGATGGCACCATACTTGGAGTATCTCACAAATGGTGTACTACCAGCAGATAGAAACAAAGCCAGAACTCTTCAAAGATAGGCTGCTAGGTATATACTGGTCGATGGTGTCCTTTACCGAAGAGGATACTCCATGCCACTGCTCAGATGCATTACACCGGAAAAATCTAAAGAGCTGATGAGGGAGGTACATGAAGGCTTCTGTGGGGATCATGCTGGGGGGCAGAGCTTGTCAAAAAAGATTCTGAGGTAGGGTTATTTCTGGCCAACTATGAACGAAGATTCAATGGAGTTTGTGTGAAAATGTGATAAGTGTCAAAGATTTTCGAAGATCCCACGCGCAGCTCCCAACGAATTAAAGCAAATGCAGAGTCCTTGGCCTTTCGCAGTATGGGGTATCGATTTGATTGGATCCCTGCCAACAGGGAAGGGTGGAGTAAAATATGCAGTCGTAGCAGTTGACTACTTCACCAAATGGGTCGAAGCTGAGCCACTCGCTACCATAACAACCAAGAAAGTTCTTCACTTTGTCATCAAGAACATTCTTTGCCGGTATGGTTTACCTCGAAAAATTGTCTCAAACAACGGCACCCAGTTTGACAGTGACTTATTCACAGACTTCTGCGAAAGACATGGAATCGTCAAAATCTTTTCTTCAGTCACACATCCACAAGAAAATGGGCAAGTCAAAGTAGTGAACAAAACACTCAAAGATACCCTGAAGAAAAGACTTGAAGACGCTAAAGGACCATGGCCAGAACAGCTGCCTGAAGTACTCTGGTCGTATAGAACTTCTCATCGAATAGCGAAAAATCATACCCCGTTTTCCTTAGCAAATGGGTATGAAGCTATGTTGCCTGTCGAGTTAGATCCGCCCTCACATCGAAGAATCACATATGACCAGGACAAGAATAGCCAACTGATGATGGAATCCCTAGACTCACTTGAAGAGAAACGGGAAAAAGCCCAACTCCAAGTAGCTACGTACCGGCAAAAGGTCGCCCGGTATTTTAACTCAAAGGTGAAAGAAAGAAAGTTCAACATCAGAGATCTAGTACTTCGACGAGTTTTCTTAAACACCCGCGACCCAACTGCTGGAGTACTCGGACCAAACTGGGAAGGACCTTACCAGATTGAAGAAGTCCTTCATCCAGGCACCTACAAGCTTGCACGCTTAAATGGAGATCTCGTTCCACGCTATTGGAACGGAGAACACCTGCGCAAGTATTACCAATAAACAGTCCTTTTTAAAGGAATGGCTTGTATTAATTTTTACTTTTTACAAGTTTTGAAAAAGGGTTAGCCACGTTGTATGGCTAATCGCTTATAAGTGTAAGATCTTTTTAAGATCACTCGTAAAGACATGTTTAGTCCATTTTTAATACGATAATTATAAGGGACTGTGCGCAGCCAGTCATTCTTGCCAACCTTTGTAAATTTATTTTTACAAGTATTTGTTCATTACGTGTATTGTTTTGCTGTATTATAAAGTGTTACATTTTCTACCGAGCAGTAATGTTCGTACAGGTCGTGGTCAAGGCAAGTGACCATGGACCTAAAGCTCATCGATCACTTGGGGGGCATATAAGGTACATTGATAGCAAAGCATACCAAGAGGTATGTAAACACATGAAAAAAATAAGTGAAAGCATGCTACGGTACTTAGAGTATTTTTCAAAATTTATATTTTGTTAAATCAAGCCAAAGTACTATGCTAAGTTTGGTCATGCGAATAGATGTTATAATAGACAGAAATATTATAATATCAAAAGGCATTCTTTTACACCGCGAGCAGTACTGCTCGAATGTAATTGTTTAATTAAAAGTAAAAAGCTGCCCTTGCAGCAACAAAAAAAAATTATCTTTACAATGCGACCCGTGGGCCATGAAAACGAAATAAAAAGAGAGAAAAATTCTTAAGGAGCCGGAGGGTTGGGAGGAGTGCCTTGGTCAGCCGAAGGACTAGCTTCAGCATCAGCACCATCAATCCCCTCTGCTAGGGAGATCTTTGGAGAGGCAAGCACTTTGGCCTTTTCTTCTTCTTCCAGCCGGATGGCGCACTGTGCCATCAGAGTCCTCTTCAAATGTTCGGACAGGTAGTCGAAGTTAGCCTCCCGGTTGTGCTTCCAGAATTCATAGAAGCAGAGGTGAGTGGCCTCCTTGTACTTCTTTAAATTCTTGGCCCCGGCCTCCTCGAGCTCCTGCACTCGTTTTTCAAGCTCCCCCATCTCCTGCTTCCTGGCGATCAGATCAAGCTCAAGCTGAACACATGCTTGAGTGTTGAGCCTGGCACTTTCTCTGAATTTTTCCCGGGATTCGTTGGCTTTCTTCAGGGAATCTTGGGCGTCCAGAAGCTCCTTGGTGAGAGTAGCTTTGTCCTCGCACAGTTGTTCTTTCTGTTTGGACAGCTCCTTATTCTCCTCGAGCAACTTGTTGTTGTCAGCCTCAAATGCTTGTTTAGTCTCGGCAAGCTTGGAGTCAAAGTTCTTTCCTCGAGAAACGAATGCCCCAACACGGCGCCAGCCAGTAGTTAAAGTTAGCAGCCCCTGAAGACAGAGAATAAGATAAAGTAAGGACAAGAAATCAGAAATAAATGATAAAGTAAACAGTAGATAACTTACGCTAACTATCTCATTCAACCCTCTGTTGACGACCTGATCAGCCTCCATGGAGGCAATTTCAGTAATGGCTGTCTGGCTGCGTCTGTGCTTGGAGAGCTTATATATCCTCTCCCTGGCTGAGCCGACCACGAAGCTGGGCAGGGAGCCTTCGGGCGAGGTGTTCAATGCATCCTTACCAGGAGCCTTAGAAGAAGGTTGTGGATCAGCAGGAGTGGGAGTCGTCTTCCCGGAGGAGGGTGGAGGTGGTGAGTTCTCCTTGGAGGGGGCTTTGGCTGGAACATCGTTTGTTCGAGCCTTCTTCGAGGAAGTCTTGCTGCTTTCCCCTCGAGCCCTCTTGCTATCCTTCTCCGGGACAGAAAAGGCAGTGGCAGCCTGGTAGTGCTCAAAAATGTCCTCGGAGTCCATACCTGCACAAAAGGAAGCAACGCAAGCAGTAAGACTAAATGGTCATGCAGGATAAAAGAATGAAAGTAAAAGGATTACAAGTAAAGTACCCACGCTACAACTACAGGTCGTTACATTATTTACTGAACTACTTAGTTCCTGGAAGAAATCTGGATTTAAGGAGGGAGCATTCTTAAAGTTTCCATCCCCATCAAATAGATGAGAGGGAATTGGCAAATGATTTAAAAGCGAGATTATTATACCGTTTTCATCAAACGATTCGTCAGAAAGTTCAGTAGGCTCAGCAGCCTTTTGTTTTCCTTTGCCCTCGGGGGCCAAGGGTTTCTCTATTTGGTGAGGGACAGCAGGTTCCCTAATCGTTACCCCAATTGGTCTCCTCCGCGGAGGAGACGCTTGGGGTTGTTGCTCGGGTTCCACTTCAGCTTGGGCATCATCCGCCGAAGGTTTGCTCGTCGCTGGTTGGGGATTCCAGAGGCCGGCCAACCTAAGGTTAGCCTCAGTAACTAAATTTTTGACACTCTTATCAGCATTCGGCATGCTGGCTAAGAGTGCCGCCCTTGACTCCATCCCTGGAGTTGGGATTGGACGTAACCATGGGCCTGGAACACAATGAAATGTTAAGACATTGTGGCAGAGAAACACTAAGTGAAGAAGCTAGTGACGTAAGAATTTTTACCTCCTCGGGTGAAGGCCAAGTTGTCTGCGGCTAAGTCGGGAGTAAGGAAGTATTCCTGGTGATACCTCGCCACGTTGGAGATGTAAGTAGTGTCGGACAGGAAAGTGCGCTCGATTTCTTGATGACAAAAGTGGAAGAACCCCGTGCCTTCTTTGTTAAGGTTGGACTTAAGGTCAAAAAGAAAGTTGACCTCGTGGGGAGCGGGTTCTGGCCATTTTTTGAGTTTGTAATGGATATAGAGTGCGGCCAGCATTCTATATTCATTTGGGGTAATTTGAAAGGGGGCAACTCCAAAGTAGTTTTCCACCCCCTGAAAGAATGAGTGAAGAGGCAAAGTGGCACCTGCCTCAATATGAAACCGCGACCAGGACGTCTGGATTGTTTCGAAATTCTGGGCTCTAGAGCAAAGTTCTTGAAAGTTCTTGATCAAAATGGCGAAGTAAAGGATTATAAGAAAGATAAAAAGGTTACTTATAGAAGCTGAAGTATAGCAAAAATTGGCAATCATGACTTTCCCATTTTCAAAACGTGGGGGAGTGTATAAGCCGTCAAATTGGTTTCTTGAAAACCGAAAAGGCTTGATTAGACATAATTATGTCAAGGTTTTCAAAAATGCACGAAGACTCTGACAGATTTTGTGGGGCATATGAACGGTTGTTTCCCTAAAGTTTCTTTATTGCTGGTCGCACTAAACAAACTTGGGGGGCAAATGTTATCCAAAAAACAGGCATGGATGACATGGCAGACGTTTGGTACACGTGGCTGACACCTGGCGGAAGTCTTGTTGGACCATCGACCAGAAAGATTTTCGTGGCGCAACGCTCAATCGTTATATACGACCAGCTTGGTCGTATATTCGTTATATTTGGAGAAAATCTTATGCAGTTATGATCATATCCGAAATTATCTCCCATGATTTCCTGAGTATCCGAATATTTAGGAAAGAATATATGTAACTGTTGACTGCTTTTTTAGCCAACGACGTGAGAACGTCAAATATGACAAGCCTTCAAGAGAATGTAAACGACAACAGACAGTTTATGAACAGAAAGATAAACAACACAAGAGATTTTATAGTGGTTCAGCCCCGATTGTCGGTAATAGCCTAATCCACTTAGAGTTGTGATTTATAGATCTATACTCAAGGTCAGATGGACTGAGCCAACTGAGTTTCTTCAGTACAGATTGTGAAAATACAAGAGTTCTCTCAAATATCATCACTTTCTCTCTCTAGAATACACAGACCCAATTTTCTCTCTCTAGAAAGAAGAAGCAGAAGGAGCCCCTCTCTCTTCCCATAAGCCCCCTATTTATAGGCTTAGGGTTATACATACGGTATCCCCAAGAACCGGGATATTTTATTATATTTATTACATTTAAATTACAAAGAAACATTCAAAATTCAAAATGTAACAAAGCCCCCATTTGTGGGAAGAATGAGAGATTCCCGCATATGTTGTTGAAGTTGTTTCTGGGGACTTTGACGTAGTCTCACATGCATGTTGGTTACTCCTTCAAGATTTCCTTGGACCAAGGTGATATATGCATGCTTGGCTCTCCTCGAACCAAGGTGGTCCGAGCTAACACCCTTGCTTCTCACCTCGGACAAGTCCGAGCATACCTTCTTCAATCAAGGTCCGACCGGACCTTGTGGCCTTCTCCTCGGACCAAGGTGGTCCGAGGCATCCTCCTCTTTCCTTCTCCTTGGACCAAGGTGGTCCAAGGCATCCTCCTTAACATCTCACCTTGGACAAGCCTGAAGCACTCCCCTTTAGCATCTCCCAACTATGTCCGATCGGACATTGTGTAGGCTCTCCTTGGCAAAATCTAAGTCTCCATTCTTGGCTTGCATGGGACTCCTCCTCCTTATCTACTTACCTTGGACACGTTCGAGCGAACACTTAGGAAACCTTGGGAGGCTTACCTCAAACACACCCTTTGGGGTCTCCTAGGCCCACATCCTCCTTGGGGTCTCCTAGGACCACTTTCTCCTTGGGGTCTCTTAAGACCACTTTCTTGAGTTCTCCTTGGACCTCATCCTTGGGTTCTCCTAGGATCACTCTCTATGGGTCTCCTAGGACCACATCCTCCTTGGGGTTTCCTAGGACCACTCCCCTTACCTCTCCTAGAATGCATTCTCCTTAGCCTCCTAGGATGCATTCTCCAATTTTTGGGTATAACATTTGCCCCCCAAGTTTATTATACGATTTCCCTCGTATGATAAACTTTTCTTCTAGCAAAATATTCTTGAGATCATTCAAAAGCTCCTATCCGGTTGATAACTTTCACGTAAACTTCCATGATAGAACTTGTCTGGTGATTTCTTCAAACTCTATTTTCTTGATACAATGAAAACATAAGCTCCCTTTGTATGTGTTGCAAAATCATCATGGTATAGAGACAGGTTGTTGAATATCCTCAATTTGGTTGCGCTAGGATTAGAATTTCGGTGATCGATCGGATGCTAGGACTAGGGCCCTCGAACAAGATTGTCCGAACGGACACATGCATTAGGCTCCTTGGATATGCTCGGCCTGCACCATGCAAAGCATGGTCTCCTTGGATGTGATCCGACCGGATGCAGGCACTCTCCTTGGGTATGGGTCCAAGGCAATCACTTTGGCTCTCCTCGGACATGTCTGAGCCACATATTTTTGGAAACTCACCTCGGTCATGTCCGAGCCACACATCTTGGAAGCTCAAACTAAGGTCCGATCGGACTCTTTGTGGCTTCTCCTTGGACCAAGGTCCAAGCCAATGACTTTGAAGCTCACCTCGGATAGGTCCGAGCCAAGCACTAGGCTCCTCCAACTATGTCCGATCGGACCCTTGGCACACATGCATGGCTCTCCTCGGACATGTCCGATAGGAACTTTCATGACTTTTCCTTGAACCAAGGTCCAAGATAATGACTTGGCTTCTCCTCGGACATGGCCCGAGCCAAGCTTTTGTGGCTCTCCTCGGACTAGGGTCCGAGCCCATCTCTTGAGGTGCCAAAGACCTATGTCTGATCGAACACTAACACTCAGACGCACTCGGGCCTTCCTGAATACTTATCAATGTGATCCGATCGGACCTGAACACTTCTTCTTGGCATCTCCAACTATGTCCGATCGGACATTGCGTACCCTTGGCCAAAAACTAAGTCCATCTTTTGGGCATGCATGGTACCCTCTCCTCGGACTTGGTCCGAGCCAACCATTTTGGAAGCTCACCAAGCTAAGGTCCGAGCCAATCCCTTGGCACACATGCATGGTCTTCTCCTCGGGCTTGTCCGAGCCAACCATCTAGGGGCTCCTCAAGCTAAGGTCCGATCGGACCCTTGGCACACATGCATGGTCTTCTCCTTGAACATAATCCGATCGAAGCTTTCATGACCTTTCCTTGAACCAAGGTTCAAGCCAATGACTTGGCTTCTCCTCGGACATGGCCCGAGCCAAGCATTTGGCTCCTCCAACTAAGGTCCGATCGGACCCTTTGTGGCCTCTCCTTGGCCGAGCTCTGAGTTTATTCCCTTGGCATGCATGTGCTAGGGTCCGAGCCATGTCTCCATTGGCTTTCCTTGGACTAGGTCCGACCGGACACTTCTTGTCTCCTCTTGGTCGGATGTAGCACCTTAGGCACACTTCTTGTCCGAACGGACACTTCTTTTCTTGAGGTGCCAAGGACCTAGATCCGACCGGACACTTCTTGTCTCCTCTTGGTCGGATGTAGCACCTTAGGCACAAAATTTCTGGGCCTAGATCTTTGGACATAGGCGAGATGCTCCTTGGATCAACATGCATCCGATCGGCCATCTCAAGGTATGCTTGGACACTACATTTTTCAAACATTTTAAGCACCTTGTTTGAACCTCCCATAATTATTTTGAGAGATTGATTCCTCTCAATCAATCTTGGTGAAAACTTGACTTCTCCTCCCAAAGACAAATTTTCACCATGTAGCATTTATTTTGCATGCATTTGTTTGATTCACTCCAGGGAAGTTGATCAATGATACATGCTTAGCCAACCAGGGAAGTTGTATCTGCTCTCCTGAGCAAGAAAACTTTGCACCTGATCAGCTAAACTTGTAGCTGTTGGCATTCATATTTTACTTCTCTTTATTAACTTAAAACATTCTAAGTCTCCTCTAGACTTATAAAGTTATAAGTTTTTTGTGAAGAGTAAAGTCACTCTGGTGTATGCCTCATATTTTCGCATGAGTACTTAGTTTTCTAACTTAGAAATTCTAGACATTTCATAAGTCCATGCTAAGTATACTTTCTCACACTCTTATTGCTCTAACAATTTATGAGCATGATGTCTATGGTCACACGAATATCTGCTCCTAACTTGAAATTTTAAAAAATTCCAAGTTACTTAAGCTTTGCCAAGCAAGTTAGCTTAATGGCCTTTTTGGACTTCGAAAATTTACATGTCAGCCTAAAAACAGATATATTAACTCGTGCTCTTATTGCCTGTGTTAAGTTATATACCAGTATACCCCATGTGCCCCCCAGGTGGTTGAGGGTTGAAAGATCCTTAGTCACTTGCTACCTGACCGAATCTGTTCGAGCAGTTAATTACTCGTGAAACACATAGAATATATGGAAAATACTCAAGCAGTTGAACACTGCTTGAACATATCGACCAGTTGAACACTGCTCGGATAACTAACACACATGCATATTTGTAGCAAGAATCGACCACGCTGCGCGTAGTCTCTTTTATTACACGTAAATTAAAATGGACAAAACATGTCTAATAATGAGTCTTAAACAACCAAAATTGTTCAAAATAAAATGACTGGTTAGCAAATAACCAGTTCATACACCAAACTTAAATAACAAGTCTAAAAAACTCAAAATCAAGCTACCACTTTGAAAGCGGTATTTAAAAATAATATCTCCTTCGATGCTCTATGTGCACGTCACTCCAGTGATTCCTGCTCCTAGCACTCCTCCTCAGCATACTCCTCCTCTTGCTTCGTTGCTCTCCTCAGCTAAGGGTGGACCTCCACATATAGTGTCTATGGTGAAGTCCACAGGTCCAGGCTGCAAGGGTGGAGATCTTTGTCGCTTGAATCCGGAGTTGCTTCTACCTCCTTCTCCTTGGGGTGTCTCTGCTCGATACTTCTTCAACTTGCCCGACCGGAGAAGAAATTCTATCTCGTCCTTGAGGTGGTTGCATTCATTCGTGTCGTGACCATAATCTTCATGGAAGCAACAATACTTGTTCATGTCTCTCTTCCTCATCTCTCTCCTGATGGGTGGAGGCTTCTTGTAGGGAACCTCTTCTTGGCTAGCAAGATATATCTCTGCTCGGGTGGTTGAGAGAGTGGTGTAGTTGGTGAATTGAGGCTCATACTTGGTTGGCTTCTCACTTGAACCCAACTTTGCTTTCTTTTCCTCATGGTGGTCAGACCCATTATTTCCACGCTTCCTTCCACCATCACTAGGAGAGTCAGTTGGTCTGCTTGGGTTGTTTATGCCATTCTCCCCTTTCTTTATCGCATCATCCAAATTCATATATTTTTCCGCCCGGTCAAGAAATTGTTGAAGTGTTGAGATTGGATGGCGATGGATGCTGTCCCATAAAGGACTCCGATAAATTATCCTAGTAGATATGGCAACCATCTTCCCCTCGTCTCCTACAGCGGTTGCTCTATTGGCTTCTCTCATGAATCTCTGTATATAGCTCTTTAGAGACTCATCTTTTCCTTGTTTGATATCTGCCAAGTCATTGGCGTAAACTGGCGGAGTCCGGGCAGTGCTGAATTGTCTGCAAAACTCTTTCCTGAATGCCTCCCAAGAGGTAATGGAGTTTGGCTTAAACCTCCAATACCACTCCTGGGCAGTGTCTGTCAAGGTGGTGGGGAAGACTCTACACCGAAAGTCATCACTCACTCCGAGCAGTTCCATCTGGTCCTCAAACTTCCCAACATGTCTTATCGGGTCTGCCTTTTCAGTATAAATTGGCAGTACCGGTGCTTTGTACTTTGCTGGTGGTTGGGCTGCTCTTATTCGAGCACAAAATGGGCTGCCATTCTGGTAGTCGATCGCATCTATCTCGGAAGGTCGTTTCGACAAACCTTGCACTGCAGCAGCTAGCATGTCAAGCTGGGCTTGGATGGCTGGTGCAACTGATGAGGTTCCAAGGTTTTGACCGCCTGGTCGGGCATTACCATCTGGAGCGCCACCGTCAAGTATTTCTACTTGACTGGCAGGACGGTCCAGATTTCGCCCTTCGACCGGGACGGTCCTCCTCTTGTCGGTGATAACATTCCTTATATCCTTCGATTTTCCAGAGGGCTTACTACGCGGGACTTCCCCTCTCCTGCTACGCTGCTGGTCGGGGGTGCAGTGGAGGCTTCTTGGCGCACTCTGGGCAGTTTTCTCCTCCTTGTGGGTTATGCCCCTCCTTTTCCTTGGATTGGTTGGTGGGATGACTATCAGCCTCATCCCTACCATGCCCATCTTCGAACTGTGAGGTTCTCTTCTCTCTAGGAGCTTTATTTTGCTCCTGCCCAGGTGGAGTCTTCTTACTGCCCGATCGATGACTTCTGGAGGGGGTTCTAGAGTGCTCCCCTTGGGTTGAGGTAGTGTGCGATTGGACTCCATCTTCCTCACGACCAGGTGGGTTGTTACCACCCCTCCTTGGTCTATCATTGTTCTTACCACCAGCTCCTGGAGGGAGTCCTCCTCGTGCTGCAGCTTGGGCATTGGCCTGGGCCAACTGGGTAGCTGCCTCTAAAGCAAGTGCTGCTTCACGATGTCTTCAGTCGACCTCCTCCTATTTTTTTCTAAGCTCCTCGCTCTTGGCCTCCATATCGCGTCTTTGCTGCTCTAACGCAGCTCTCTGCCTGGCCATCTCTTCAGCAAACGCCTCCTACCTAGCGTGGAATTGTGCCATCTCCTCCTATAAGGCCCCCATGGTCTCTTGGAGCTCTTCAACTCCCGGAGTTACGTCCTCAAGCAGGACTCTAGGCTCATTCTCATGATATTATGGGCAAGGACCTTCTGATCTAGCAGGCTCTTTAGAGGAGCTTGTCCTCTTTGAACCAGCAGTGGTGTTCTTAGGCGCCATCTTGCTTCAGGGACCGTCTGTTCTTCTCTTCAGGCTCTTAATGAAAGCACCAAAATGTTGACTGCGTTTTTAGCCAACGACGTGAGAACGTCAAATACGACAAGCCTTCAAGAGAATGTAAACGACAACAGACAGTTTATGAACAGAAAGATAAACAACACAAGAGATTTTATAGTGGTTCAGCCCCGATTGTCGGTAATAGCCTAATCCACTTAGAGTTGTGATTTATAGATCTATACTCAAGATCAGATGGACTGAGCCAACTGAGTTTCTTCAGTACAGATTGTGAAAATACAAGAGTTCTCTCAAATATCAGCACTTTCTCTCTCTAGAATACACAGACCCAATTTTCTCTCTCTAGAAAGAAGAAGTAGAAGGAGCCCCTCTCTCATCCCATAAGCCCCCTATTTATAGGCTTAGAGTTATACATACGGTATCCCCAAGAACCGAGATATTTTATTATATTTATTACATTTAAATTACAAAGAAACATTCAAAATTCAAAATGTAACAAAGCCCCCATTTGTGGGAAGAATGAGAGATTCCCGCATATGTTGTTGAAGTTGTTTCTGGGGACTTTGACGTAGTCTCACATGCATGTTGGTTACTCCTTCAAGATTTCCTTGGACCAAGGTGATATATGCATGCTTGGCTCTCCTCGGACCAAGGTGGTCCGAGCTAACACCCTTGCTTCTCACCTCGAACAAGTCCGAGCATACCTTCTTCAATCAAGGTCCGACCGGACCTTGTGGCCTTCTCCTGGGACCAAGGTGGTCCGAGGCATCCTCCTCTTGCCTTCTCCTTGGACCAAGGTGGTCCAAGGCATCCTCCTTGACATCTCACCTTGGACAAGCCTGAAGCACTCCCCTTTAGCATTTCCCAACTATGTCCGATCGGACATTGTGTAGGCTCTCCTTGGCAAAATCTAAGTCTCCATTCTTGGCTTGCATGGGACTCCTCCTCCTTATCTACTTACCTTGGACATTTTCGAGCCAACACTTAGGAAACCTTGGGAGGCTTACCTCAAACACACCCTTTGGGGTCTCCTAGGACCACATCCTCCTTGGGGTCTCCTAGGACCACTTTCTCCTTGGGGTCTCCTAAGACCACTTTCTTGAGTTCTCCTCGGACCTCATCCTTGGGTTCTCCTAGGATCACTCTCTAGGGTTCTCCTAGGACCACATCCTCCTTGGGGTCTCCTAGGACCACTCCCCTTAGCTCTCCTATAATGCATTCTCCTTAGCCTCCTAGGATGCATTCTCCAATTTTTGGGTATAACATTTTTCCCCCAAGTTTATTATACGATTTCCCTCGTATGATAAACTTTTCTTCTAGCAAAATATTCTTGAGATCATTCAAAAGCTCCTATCCGGTTGATAACTTTCACGTAAACTTCCATGATAGAACTTGTCTGGTGATTTCTTCAAACTCTATTTTCTTGATACAATGAAAACATAAGCTCCCTTTGTATGTGTTGCAAAATCATCATGGTATAGAGACAGGTTGTTGAATATCCTCAATTTGGTTGCGTTAGGATTAGAATTTCGGTGATCGATCGGATGCTAGGACTAGGGCCCTCGAACAAGATTGTCCGATTGGATATCCATCTTGCATCTGTATATCCTTCTAAGATTGAAGGAAATTTGGAGTAATGAAGGCTTAGTCCTTTGGTTTTCTTGAGATAACCAAGGACTCTTCCAATCTGTAACGTCCTGCGTTTTCGGGTACCTTTAAACGACTTGGGTCGGGATTTTTTCCCCGAGTTAAGAATATTATGTTAAATAATATTATATTTGTTTGGAAATTATTCCATGAATTATTGCTAGCCAAATTATGAATTTTGTGATTTAAAAGTCAAGACAAGACTTTTGGTCATCGACCGACACAAAAACCCTGATCGGGTAAAAGTCTCGGAAAATAAAATGAAAAACTATGGAAAATATATTTTGGGCATAAAATACATTCATAAAAATTAAAGTTTGGTCAAAAATAATAAACCTAAGGAAAAATGGAAATTTCAGGACATTTTGTGTTAAATGCCTAATTTTACCGAAATGGGGAATTTTATTCCATGAATGGACCTTAGGTTAAATTTTATTGTGTGATTAATTAAATTAAATGTGAGAGACATTTAATTTAATTATTTAATGTTAATTTTTGTGATTAAAACTTAATAAGAGTGAAAAATGTATCAAAAGTCAATTTGGACTTTTCTTCTTATGAAATATTTATTAACCTTTATTAAATATATATATATAAAATATAGATAAAATGAAAAGGGTGGCCGGCCATGTGATTTTGTAGAGTTGTGTGAACCCAATTTAATTAAGTTTAAATCCCATTTAATTAAGAAGTTAAGTGGGCAAGTGGGTAGAAAAGCACGTAAGTGTTTTAGGATATTTTGAAGAGTTGTGTGAGCCATTCTAACCCCCAAAACTGACCCCCACACTCTCTCAATCAATCTCATCTGATTTTTGAAGACCTTCTTAAGTTTTCTCTCCATTTTCAACCCCAAGAACACCAAGGAGACTTGGAAGCTAAGCTTGGTCTAGGAAGGGTTTTCCCTAAGGTAAAGTTTCAATAATCTAGACCTTTGTAAAGTTTTATTCATAGAGTTCAATAGCTAATTATTTATGTTGTTGGGGGAAGTTGGTTAAGGTTTTTGAAAGGTTTTGAAGGAGCCAAAGCTAGTAGGAAGATCCACACCTTAGCAGGAACACCAAAGAGGTAAAAATTCTACTTTGATGGTTGTTATTGTATGATTTTTAGTTTTAAGCATTATTTTGTATAGTTAATGCTTAAATTTTCTTATTTGTGATGTAATAAGGTTATGGTAGTTGTTTTATAATTTTAATGATGCTTGTGTATTGATTTTTGAAAATAGGAACCAAAACCCCCAAGGGTTTTGTAGGAAACCCAAAAACAAAACTTGTTTTGAGCTGTGACTTCCAAGGGCTAAAACAGCCATTGTATATTGATTTTGTAAAATTAAATTGTACTGTGATGTTGTTGAGATTGAGTACATAAAATTGAGCTTTTGAAACACCAAAAAATGTTTAAAAATGAGTGAGTTATGCTATTTCAATGTTTAGGTAAAAAAACTGTTTTTTCGTATTCTTAATTTCGGAACCAAGTTTGGACAGCCACTGTATAGGTCAAATGAACCCAGTTTTTTTCTAAAATTTGGTGGACATATTGTTGGCATAATCTAGTATTCCACTGTAAAATTTGGTAAGAAAATATTGAACAGTTTGAAAGTTATTAACTGTCAAAGTTTGGAAAAAATAAGGACTTGAAAATAAGGTCATTTTTACCTCATTGTTGGAAAATAATTTCACCAATAAAAAATGCTCATTTGACCTAAGATTTTACAAAGACCTAAATGGCGTACCAAAAATGAAATTGGGAAATTTGGGTAACAATTGGTTAAGTAAATTTCAAGTTATGAACTAACAAAGTATGTAGTTAAAAATGTGAAAAATAGGTTTTTCACACTTAGTGTAAAAATGAGATTTTGGAACTCAAGGTAAAAAGTAAAAAATTTCTTATTTCAAGATATAAACTTGGTAAGTCTTGAAAACATATTTTCACTAAAATTACCACTTTGAGTTTAGTGTGAATTATTTTTATTAAAGAATTTTTATTCTTTTAAAAATAAGAGATTTAATTTATTAATAGTTAATAAATTTAAAAGAGGGTTTAAAACCCTATATTTTGAGAAAATAATTAAGTGAATTATTTTTCTAGTAAGTAAAATTGATTAATTGATTTTGGAAAATTAACTAGTCAAGAAGGGAAATTTATAACGGTTTTCCTAATTAAGACAAATTAGACAATTTTCTTAAAACGGTTTTTAGAGATTAAAACCTTAAGAAAAATAAAAGGGAAATTAAGATTTTATTTTCTTTAAAAATAATTAAGGAATTTATTAGTATTTTCTGGATATAATACCGGCTAAAATCTTACATATTTTAACCGACTTGTTGAAAGTGCGGGTTAATAGTGATACCTTGAAAGAATAATAATTTTAGTGGATTGTGGGAAAATACCATTGTGATACCCGAGCCTAGGTATCGAGACCTTAGGATAGGTCTCCCCGAGACATAGAGTGCAGTCTCAAATATTTTTCTATAAATTTCCTTAATGGGTTTAAAAACCAAATAAGGATCATAAATCCATACAAATGAATTTGAAAATGACCAAATTGCCCAAAATAATAATAATAAATTATATGCCATAATTAATCCGAGTATACTATATGGATAACTACAGTATTGGCTAAGCATAACTGGACTGAACGTTGGAGGGTGAAAACCTGCTGAGCGCTAAGGACTCCAGTTAAGTCAACTTAGATTGTATGGCTGCAACATGAAACGATTATTGTCTTGTATGTTAGTATAGGGATACATGCACATATATAGACTGTCGTAGAAAGTTGCTTAGAGACGTTAGTCTAGTGAGTGCTGATTTAGAAAATATGAACGATAGATATCCGTCATATCCTAGACGGCTGATCCCTCTTGCACTGCTTGATTTTATTATGTCCGGCTCATTACTGCGACGAGTGGCCAAGAGGTGAGGATAAGCTGGTTAAACCTAGGGGAGCCAAAATAAATGGGACCTAGGGGCCCTCATGCTTGCTTAATCAGTGAACGGTTAGAACCTGAGCAAGTGCTCTGATAAGTTATTCCCGGATAACAGCCGTGAACGGTGAGGGTTGCCAGATATTACATATTTGGATATATCTCATACATCTAAATGTTGTAACTCTCTATTATATGTTTCAATATGTGGCACTATTTGTCACATTTATTTAATCCAAAACATTATATTATAATATAATATAATATTACATTATATTATAAAATAATATAACAATAACACAGTCACCCAAATACATGAAAATAATTGACATTGGGTTTTCTACCTTTTCAGATCTCATACGGAGTTTTATTTGTACCTGAACGCAGAAAAACACGATGAATTATGTAACAAGCAGTGTTAATTGCTTCAGCCCACAATTTTTTTGTGAGTGTTTTGCTATTCAGCATAACTCTGGCCATTTCTTGCAAGGTACGATTTTTTCGTTCCACTACCCCATTTTGTTATGGGGTTTCAGCTGCACAAAATTCATGCAAAATTCCAAAAGATTTACAATATTCATCATGAATAGAATTTTCAAACTCCTTACCATGATCACTTCATATTCTTACAGTTTTTCCAATGTTACAATTTCTTTCAACTCTGAGTCTTGTACAGAGAGTTTGAAAAGCTTCAAATGTATCTTTTGGCTTTCAGCCCATCAACAAGAAGCACATTTTTTAGTTTTGGTAACCCTTCAATGTTTAGAGTACCTTTACCTAAAATATTTCTTGTCATTCTATCCCTGAATGTTACTACTCCACACTTCAAGGATTTGAAGTTGGTGAGTATGTTGGCATTACCTGTCATCTGTCTTGAACAACCACTATCAAAGTACCATGAACTAGATGCATGTATTTTATGACAAGTAAAGGTAGCCAAGCAAACAGAGTTATTTTTCTTGACCCATATTGTTTTTATTTTTGAATTTCTTTTGGTCAAGAATTGATTCATGCTACCAAAGTATTTAACATAATTATTTTAAAAAAAATTTAACAGTGAAAAACACTTAGGTCTTATGTGTCCTTTCATACCACAAAAATGACAAAATGGTACAAATTGTCCAATGTATTTCTTCGGAGAAATTTTCTTTAGTTGTAAATCTATTAGGAAAGATGACAACTGTGTGATCTCTGAAGAGTTACTTGTTCCTGCCAAACAGTTAGTTGTCACAACAGTCGGATAATTCATGGATTTTACAAAAACTGTTTTTCTTGAGGATTCAAATCCATTAGATCCTAATCCACTGTAATCACCAGCCTTTTTTCCTTTGTGAACATAGGTTAAGGCAACACTATTTCCCTCATCATCACTCTGTTTAGAGTCTTGATCACTCGAAGTGGCTGCCATGACTTTCTTTTTCTTTAAGGTATTTTCACACGCAGATTGAATGTGTCCAAATCCTTCACATTCCCTGCACTGAATACCCTTTTTATTAGTTTCAAAAGGTTTAGAAAAATAACCTTTTGGGTTTTTGGATATGGCCTTTTTGTTTCCCAATTTCTTTGTGTACTTTTGAAATTTTTTCGTTAACAAAGCTATCTCATCATCCGAGCTTTCCTTCTTTTCTCTGGAAGATTTCAAGGCAATAGATTTCTCCTTGATTTCTTATGTTTTACCTTTTTATCTAATTTGTTGGTTTAGTTCAAAAGTTTGGAGTGAACCCATCAATTCTTCTACTTTTATTTTGTCCAGATCTTTTGCTTCTTCAATTGCAGTTAGCTTAGTCTGAAACATGTCAGGGAGAACTCTAACAATTTTTCGAACCAAAACATTATCTTCAAGTTTCTCACCAAGAGAAAAATATTCGTTAGCAATATCTGAAAATTTCTCATAAAATTTAGTGAGGGTTTCATTTTCATTCATTTTTAAATTTTCAAATTTTGTTGTGAGCATAACAAGCCTAGAACGCTTGACATCAACAGTTCCTTCAAATTGAGTTTGAAGGATTTGCCAAGCATCTTTGGCCGAAACACATGAAGAAATCAATTTGATGTAACCTTCACCAACACCATTAAAAATAGCATGTAATGCTTTATTATTGTAACTAGACAGTTTATTTTTAGCATCAGTCCAATCAAGTTTAGATTTTACCTTAGTTACATCATTGCTTTTTGTTGGAGGAGTCCAACCACTCAAAACAGCTCTCCAAGCCTTTTCATCTTGAGATTTGATGAAGGCTCACATTCTAACTTTCCAATATGGATAGTTAGAATCATTGAGTAAAGGGGGACGAGTTATGGAGCCTCCTTCTGTGAATAAAGACATTACAAGAACAAGGACAACAAACAGAATAAACCAAGATCACACTAAAAAATGAGTGACCCGCTCTGATACCAATTGAAATTCCATTTTTAGTAATTACCAAATTAATTAAACCATGTGACTTAATTAAAGCACGAAATGGTAATTAAATGTATAAACAGATTTTAGTTCTGTCGGGACAGAATCTGAACTTGTCACGATAGAAATTGAACACAATAAAAAGACAGTGCAAAACAATAAAGAACACAACGAATTTTTACAAGGTTCAAAAACCCTTTCGGATAACCTACTCCTTGGGGCCACACCCAAAGAATAAAATCAATTAATAAAGAATCATAAGTACAAAATATTGACTTAAATAAAAAAAGACTCCCTCTTGAGATTTGCTGCAACTTTGTTGTACTTCTCTTCACTAATCTGATTCTGATTGAAACTCTCAACCACTTGATCTCCGTTCAATGGCCAGTGAGTGCTTGCATCCTCCTAACGCAAGGCTTGTAAAAATCCTCTCTCAAAGAATATAAAAGTTGTGTTCCAACTACAATGTGTATTCACTCATGAACATGGTATAAACTCACCACAAAAACTAAACACTCATTTTTCTACAAGATCACGTGAATACTATGATCTTGAATACTAGTGCTTTCATTGATAGATTAGTCAAGAAGCTTAAAGAAAATCAAATGGCGAAGACATCCAAGAAAGCTGGACAGGCTGCTGGCGCTACGTTGTCTCAACCTCCTCCTCCAAATGTGGCTAAAAATGAACCATGCTTGGATTTTGAAGAGGAGGAAATGGATTCTGAGACACTGAGGGTAACACTAGGCGTGTTGCAGGATGAGTTGGCCAGTCTGAGGGTCAATCAGGAAAATGCGGCAGAGACCTTGGCGCTCCAACAAAGGGAGATTGAGCGTCAGCGCCAGGAGCTAAATGAGCGGTAGGAAGAAATGGACTGCCGGCAGAGAGATGCCACGGCCGCTCTTGAAGCAGCCATTCAATTAGCCAGAGGGCATTCTGCGCTGGCCTCTCAACCGGATTAGCCACCAAGTGCACCACCACAACAGGCCCCAAATCTGAGTCCTCTGATCTAGCCAGCAAGCCCACAAAGGCCGGAGCAGCCACCTGTTGCTTAGGATGATGTCCCAATTCGGGATTCTGAGCAATAGCCACCTTCTCAGGCCGGTTGGGGCAATCCCCAGCACCAGAGGCAGGATAGGGCCAGGCAGGGCCCCCCTAGCCCTAGACGCCCAGGGGATGATGAGCCAAATCCACCGAGCAGGGGGCAATGCCCTTCTGCCAAAAGAAGGCATAATGAGTCAGGCTCTACGGTCAGGGGACCCAACGACCAACACAGGCCTCCCCCTGACGCTCGGGAGATTCTAGTCAGAGGAGGAAAAAACGTGACTAGTCGGTCACGCCATAGTCGGCCATAGTTTAGAGACGACCATGACTACAATGAGGCCGATTTTGGCAGGGGGAATGTTAGTCGAAGGCATGAGGAAAGAGGTGGAGACAGGAACCCCCCACCAAGAGACAATAGGCTTGTAAGCCATAACGTTGGGGGGCAGCCATACATCATAACGCCTTTGATCAGCTAGGAGTTAGTGAGCAAAGGTGCAGTGTGTTGGGTTTTATGCCCTTATAAAACCATGTCAGACATGTAGCACGATTTCATATTATCAATAAAAGTAGTAGAAATCATTTAGTTTGACAACGGTGTTGCTTGCTTGTTTTACTACATGATTATTAAAATAATACAAACATTTATAAAATCTCGAACATATGGATAGTTACAATTATAGTGACTAGGTGACAGTGGATTATAGTTGTAATTATATGTTCAAAAGAACGAGTCCTAAGATTAGATTAGTGCATTGGATTTTCACTGATTAGGCAATCTATGATATGATCTACTTACACATTCAGGGTGTGATGTCTTGTCCAAGGCTTCGACCAAGTAGATAAGATCGGATGTATTTAGTTACATCGGACTAGGACCGATATTGATTATTGATTGATAAATAAGTATCGTTGTTATCAAATCTAATCAATGTCACAACGTTGACCATATATTAAGTCGATCTTAATTCTGAGTGATAATATTCTGCTAATTATATTATTTAAATCTTTTGACTTGTTCGTTACCAGCTTACCCTACGGTCTGGCCCATACTTACATCTTGGAGATTTATTAGTGTAATTGAGTGGGAGTATTATTCATAGATACGAAATCTATAACTTCTGTATGAGAAGTGAAAAGATGATTTCCTTAATTGCTTTGTTCAAAAGGTTAAATGATTGAGATCTCATTTCTGTGATTAAGTTCACGGAAATATCATTTATAAGGAACTTAGTGGGAGTTAAGGATAAAATACTGATGAGGGGTAAAATGGTAATTTGCACCCAGCTCGTTAGTAAGTCATTGATAGAGGATTGACTGATTGTAATGGTTATAACAATGGATAACGTATTTATGGTTTTGAAAATACGTTTTATGAATTTAAGAGTTCAATTCCGAGTCTATAGTGGAGTCACGATGAATTAATAAGGTAGTGAAATTATTCGTAAATAAATTCACGGTAACTTGTTGGAGCTTGATTTCATGGATCCATGGTCCCCGCATCACCTTTGAGAAAATCATCTAGAATGTCTCAATTAATTGATTTAATTATCAATTAGGATTTTTAAAGTTGACTAGGTCAATATTGGAAAATTTACAGAGATATGAGATTTAGAGAATAAAAGAGAATCTTTGGGTAAATTTATTAATATTGATAAATTGGTATCAATATAAATAAATAATATAAATCAAGTTTCAAATTATAATTACTTAATTTGAATAAGGATTTAATTAATTAATTAAAAATAAATAAATAAATAAAATGTTTTGAATTTAGGCCCAGTTGAGATTTAAATTAAAAAACAAAGAGATTGGGCCCAAGTCCATTTATGGCAGCCCAAGGCTTTTATTTTTGTTTATTATTTTTAATTAATTTAAATTTAAATAAATCTCATTAAGTTGCCTATATAAGGAATATGATATCTACGGTTTTCATAAGCAAGTCAGTCTCAGTTGATTTAGGTAAGTGAAAACCTAGACACTCTAATCCTTTCTTAGCCACAATCTCTTCTTCTTTTTTAGATCTCTATCTCATGTGTTGAGAACCAGCCCACACTAGTTCTGGGTTGATCAAAGGCTTGGTGAGGAAGACTATATTGCTGATCTTGTTCAATCTCTTGATAATACTCTGCTACAGAAAGGAATCAAGGGTTAGAGAGATTGAAGGATGAAGTTGTTCCAGTTCCGCTGCGTAATGTAAGTTTTTACTTTACTCTGTATTTATATCAATTTCATAGGAGCATGTTCTAGGAATTTGCATGTTTGTTTGATAATATGTAAATTGCATGAAAATAAATAAAGATCCTGCAATTAGTTTTTCCAACAATTGGCCTCAGAGCCATAGGTTGCTAGTTTATTTTCATGAATGAACATGTATGAAATTGATTGATATGTTAGGTGTTAATTGGATGGTACATGTTATTGGTATATGTGTTATGTTTTCTTATGTAAATTTAGCAATTATTTGGTTGTTTTTTGCTTGTTTTGGATTTAAAAACTGCAGAGATTTTTTTTTAAAAAAAATTTTGACTGATTTTTGCAGTGTGTGTGCTGGGCACGCATGGAGCCGCCGGCGGGACCCGGCCGTATGGACGTCCGTATGGCGTTAGTGCCGGAACTCGCGCGCGGCATTTTTTCGCAAAAAAAAAAATCAATTTTTTTTTTAAAAATTAGATATTTTGTGCAGATAGGTTTAAAATATTTAAAATTGATTATCTGATAATTTTATAGATATTTTTTCTTTTAAAAATATTTTGAATTTGTTATCGGATAATCATGATATTTTAAGATATTTTTTTTATTTTGTTATAAATAAAATATTAAAATTAGTTATCTGATTATTTAAGATATTTTTATTGTTTAAAATATTTATAATCAGTTATCAGATAATACTAGATATTTTAAATTTGGTTAAAAGATATTTTGATATTTTAAAATTTGTTAAAATATTTAAAAATAAAATATATTATCATTCCTAACAACTTAACAATCTTGGTTAAATTAATTATTTGAAATTGAATTTTGTTTGATAAATTCTATTTTAATTAATTTAATATTTTGTAACTTGTTTAATTAATTATATTGAATTTTGTCCGATGAATTCTATGTTAATTAATTATGGTATTTTACAAAATAGTGTATTGTTGTGCTATATTTGCATAATTTAATAATACATGCTTATAGAATAACATGTTAGACCCATCCAATTATTAACATATCAAACATCATTATTAAGTTATTTTTGTATTTGGGCTTTAAATATAAGTATAATGATGACCCAATTTTTGCGTTTAAAAAATGTGGGAAAACTCAAATAAAACTTTCATAAAATGTTAGGTTTTATTTGGGCCAAATTGAATATGTAAAGTTTAAATTCCTCTCTTGTGGGTGGTTCCACTTGTGAAGGCTCATTTGCTTTGCATTACTATATTGGGCCTAATCAATTGAATAACAATTAATAAAACAAAGGTTCAAATTCATGTCTTTTTGGGCTTTGTGTGGAAGTTAGGGAGCCTTAGTAGTGGGTCCGACATACTGAACCCAGCTCTCCTCCATGCAAGCTTGAATTGTTAAGGCCCATTTACCTAAGTTGGACTTAATTGTATTAGGTTATTCTTTTTAGTTGGACCTAATAATTGATTAAAAACATATTAATTCTAATTTTTTGATTAATTTTCAATGGTAATTTTAGAATTAATGGAAAATTTATAAACTATGGTTTGTTGATTATTTTTATAATTTGGCGAACCTTAGTTGGTTTATTGATTATTTTGATAATTTGGAAAACCTAAGTTGATATTTTTTCAAAAAGAATAAAATACTAAAATATTTAATAATGAGTTTTAAAAATTTTCAATTCGATCTCCACCGTTGATTTAACAAGGTTAGAGTTCAGTGGGGCCTCATGGCGCTTTGATTTCGTCTCCCTACGGAAGTTGTTCACTGGACTTCTTAACATGGTTAAATTTCTTAGGATAGATGGTTATAGATGGACCTTCTATAGACTCATCCCTACGATGACTATAGGAATTAAGTCTATAATAATCAAAACCGTGGGTCAAACTCATAAAGTAAGAAATATTTGTGACTCTCGCCTACCGGGACACATGAGTTTCCATTACTTTGATCGGATGGAATAGGTAGTTAATAAAAGTCTATGACGTTTTATTAATTAAGATGTTCTCTATTTAACTACGTGAATATTTGTGACTCTCGCCTACCGGGACACATGGGTTCATGGCTAGCTAAAGTACCTAAGAAATAGAAGATAAGTGTTTTAGTATTTTGCTTATCTCAAAACATTTTGTATGTTATGCTATTTCTAAAATATTTAATGAATAAATGTTTGTCAAGCAATGCGTTGATTTATACTTAGTTGATAATAGAAGCTCTAGGCTTCCCACCTCATACTCTCTCTGATCTCTAAAATGTTACTCTATGGTGAGAACCTCACGAAATGTTTGTCCAACATCAACATCAACATCAACATGGTGTTGATTTTAGACAACATCGAGTTCGTGATAATCAAAGATATTCCTATTTTTCCCATGCAACGATCACCAAATCCTTCAAAGAGGATCGTTGATGATAGTTCGAGCAAATGAAAGAATACTAATACTACTAAACAAGCTCAAGGAGAAGCTACTTTGAGCTTCTTCTTCGAAGAGCAAGAGAGGAAGAAATTCATACAAAAAGAACAAGAAGTCAACTGGCAAGGCACCAAATGCTGCAAAGCATCTTGGAGCAAGGCCTGATTAAAAGTACACAAAAAAGGGGAGTGTTTCCAACTGTAAGGAGACTAGGAATTGGAACAAGATTTCCCGGAACTCAAGGCATATGGAACCCAAAATAATTAAATTTGTCTTGGATGCATGTGATTTTAGAGGATGATACTTCGGTTTTGGATCGCTGAATCACAATCTACTAAACATGCATGTACCTTTTTTACACTTTTAGCATTGGGAAAGCCATGAAGGATTAAAAGCCACGGCTTGGTATCCATCAAGGGTTGTTCGTATCAAACAAGGCAAAAGGATAAGCTTGAATGAATTTTGGAAATAAATATATTGTTTTAAGAAAATGTTTATTTTATTCTGATTTTCAATAGAAATTTTAGTTTAAGTTTTTCTTATTACATCAACAACAATTTGTAGTTACTTTCACAAGTAATAAAATCCTATTTCTTTAAATGGATGAGAATTGTGGGGTGGATGTATGAAAAACAGGCTATACCTATTGCAACTAAACGAACCCTATGTTATAAATAATGAGTTGTTTAAGACAGCTAATTCTAGGACCGTTAAATGACAAAAGGTCAATAACGTTAGAAATGACGTACCTTTGGCATTTTCGCTTTGGTCATATTTGTTATGATAGGATTCAAAGACTAACAAAGGCTGGGCCTTTGAGGGAACTCACCTAGGGTGACCTACCTGTTTGTGAATCTAGTCTCAAGGGCAGAATGACAAAGCGTCCATTCTCTGTGATAGGAGAAAGGGCCAAAGAACCACTAGGGCTAGTATGTTCAAATGTCTGGGGACATATGAATGTTCAAGCGAGGGGTGGTTATGAGTATTTCGTCACCTTTATCGACGATTGTTCTAGAGACTCATGTAAGTACCTAAAACATAGGAATTCTGTGAATTTGTTAAGAAATTCAAAGAATTCATTGCTATGGATTTAAAACCAAATTAGGTAAAACGTTAAAGATCTTGCGATCTGATAGGGGTGGAGGATATTTGGATAATCAGAACCAAGATCATTTAATAGAACTTGAAGATTTGTCTAAAACAACTGCCCCAAGCACTCCGCAACAGAACAGTGTTGATGAGCGATGTGAATCGCACGTTTATGAACATGTGTGTTCTATGATAAGCTATTAAACTCTACCAACTTCTTACCCAGATCTTTTCTGGAGACATACTACCTAGACCGCATGTGATATATTTTTAAATGTTGTGCCGTCTCAAAATTTGTCTCCAAGACACCACTAGAATTATGAAATGGTCGTGAACTTGGTTTACGTCATTATGGAATTTGGTGGTGTCATGTTTTTGTCATGAGGAAAAAGGTAGAAAGCTAGAACAATGAGCTGAGGGTTTGCTTGTTTGATGGCTATTCTAAAGGTACTCAGGGTGGTTTGTTTCATAGTCCAGTAGACAAGAAAGTGTTTGGCTCTACAAATGCTACGTTTCTGGATAACGACTAAATAATGAATTTCAAGTCTCATAGAAAAATAGTATTAGATGGAAAAACAATAAACTATTGTTCCATCCTTACCGACGCAAGTCGATGAAAACAAGGTACATTTAGAAACCACTAATCCAAGTCAGAAAGTTACGATGCCTCATCATAGTGGGAGGATTTCTCGGAACCCGGTACCTATGATATGGATAGTGAAACCCACAAGTTGGTTGGGGACACAAGTAACAATGATTCGTTGGCCTTTAAATAGGCAATGGGTAGATCTGAAAGGGATTTTTGACTCGAAGCCAAGTACAAGGTAATAAAGTCTAAGTACTCTTCATTCGTCTGATATCTTGTAGATGTGCCATTGGACTTTAGGCCCATGGGGTGCAAGAGGATCTATAAGAAGAAGAGAGGAGCTTATAGAAAGGTCGAGACATTAAAGGCTCGACTCGTGGCAGAGAGAGAAATTTGACTTAGAGAAAACTTTTTCTCCAGTAGCCATGTTAAAATTCATTAAGTATACTCTTACCATAGCCACAACTCTTGATTAAGAGATAAGGTAAATGGACATCAAAGAAGCATTTTTAATGGCTATCTTGATGAGACAATTAACATGTATCAATCAGAAGGATTTAAAGTAGTTGGACAAGACATTCGGCAAGCTGAGTAAGTCAATTTATGACTTAAACAAGCTTCGCGCTCCTGGAACTTAAGGTTAAATGGAAACATTAAGACCTGAGTTTTTGAACAAAATGTAGTTGACCATTGTGTTTGACAACTTAGGGAAAAAGACATTGTGGTGTTTTGAATCCTTTATGTAGATGATATCTTATTCATTGGAAACAATGTCAAGAAATTATCAAACATAAAGAACTGGCTAGAAACGAAATTCCATATTTCGTTGTAGCAAGTCGTGTTCTTGGTATCCAGAACATCAGGGAAATAAATAACTGAACTTTAGCTCTAACTCAAGCGACCTACTTTAGTGAGGTGCTTGGTCATTACTCTGTAACAAATTCCGAGAAAGGATGTTTAGTGTCTTGACATGGAATTTATTTTTCTAAACAGCAGTCTCCATAGACTCCTCAAGAGAATGAAAAGATGTAACGAATTCCTTATGCATTTGAAATTAGAAGTCTAATGCACGCTATGTTGTGTGTTGTGATCGAAGATCTTCTATGCAGTGGGAGTGGTGAGCAAGTGTCAGTAAAACCTTTGAAATAAACAATAGATGGAAGTCAGTATCTTTGATGGACTAGAGACTATATGTTAGTCTTTCCAGGTGGATCTTTGTACCTGTTAGGCTACACATATTCGGATTTTAGACTGATGTTGATGACAAGAAGTCTACTTTTGAAAAATGTGTTTAATCTTGGAGGTGGAGCTATGATTTGGAGAAGCGTTAAGCTATCTGCCATTTTAGAATCCATTTTGGAGGCTGAGTACATAGCTGTGTCTATGGAGGCTAAGGAAATAGTTTGGCTAAGGAAGTTCTATATGGATCTCAGTGTTATTCCAGAAATGGATAAACCACTCATTTTGTCGAGTGACACTAATGAGGCAATAGCGAATTCGAAAGAACCTCGAAGCTACAAAAGAGCAAAGCATATAGAGAGAAAGTACCACATTATTGAGGATGTGTGGCGAAGGTGTGAAGGAAGGTGATGAAGATAGCATTGTAAGGCGATCTTTCATATCCCTTTACCAAGATATAAGCAGAAAACATAATTGTGAAGCATGTAGAATGCATGGTTTTGAAAAACATGTCTCATTTCTTTTAAAATGGCAAGTGGGAGTTTGTTGGGTTTTATGCCCTTATAAAACCATGTCGGACATGTAGCACGATTTCATATTATCAATAAAAGTAGTAGAAATCATTTAGTTTGACAACGGTGTTTCTTGCTTGTTTTATTACATGATTATTGAAATAATACAAACATTTATAAAATCCCGAACATATGGATAGTTAAAATTATAGTGACTAGGTCATAGTGGATTATAGTTGTAATTATATGTTCAAAAGAACGAGTCCTAAGATTAGATCAGTGCATTGGATTTTCACTGATTAGGCAATCTACGATATGATCTACTTACACATTCAGGGTGTGATGTCTTGTCCAAGGCTTCGACCAAGTAGATAAGATCGGATGTATTTAGTTACATCGGACTAGGACCGATATTGATTATTGATTGATAAATAAGTATCGTTGTTATCAAATCTAATCAATGTCACAACGTTGACCATATATTAAGTCGATCTTAATTCTGAGTGATAATATTCTGCTAATTATATTATTTAAATCTTTTGACTTGTTCGTTATCAGCTTACCCTACGGTCTGGCCCATACTTACATCTTGGAGATTTATTAGTGTAATTGAGTGGGAGTATTATTCATAGATACGAAATCTATAACTTCTGTATGAGAAGTGAAAAGATGATTTCCTTAATTGCTTTGTTCAAAAGGTTAAATGATTGAGATCTCATTTCTGTGATTAAATTCACGGAAATATCATTTATAAGGAACTTAGTGGGAGTTAAGGATAAAATATTGATGAGGGGTAAAACGGTAATTTGCACCCAGCTCGTTAGTAAGTCATCGATAGAGGATTTACTGATTGTAATGGTTATAACAATGGATAACGTATTTATGGTTTTGAAAATACGTTCTATGAATTTAAGAGTTCAATTCCGAGTCTATAGTGGAGTGACGAGGAATTAATAAGGTAGAGAAATTATTGTAAATAAATTCACGGTAACTTGTTGGAGCTTAATTTCATGGATCCATGGTCCCCGCATCACCTTTGAGTAAATCATCTAGAATGTCTCAATTAATTGATTTAATTATCAATTAGGATTTTTAAAGTTGACTAGGTCAATTTTGGAAAATTTACAGAGATATGAGATTTAGAGAATAAAAGAGAATCTTTGGGTAAATTTATTAATATTGATAAATTGGTATCAATATAAATAAATAATATTAAATCAAGTTTCAAATTATAATTACTTAATTTGAATAAGGATTTAATTAATTAATTAAAAATAAATAAATAAATAAAAGGTTTTGAATTTAGGCCCAGTTGGGATTTAAATTAAAAAACAAAGAGATTGGGCCCAAGTCCATTTATGGCAGCCCAAAGCTTTTATTTTTGTTTATTATTTTTAATTAATTTAAATTTAAATAAATCTCATTAAGTTGCCTATATAAGGAATATGATATCTAGGGTTTTCATAAGCAAGTCAGTCTTAGTTGATTTAGGTAAGTGAAAACCTAGACACTCTAATCCTTTCTTAGCCACAATCTCTTCTTCTTTTCAAGATCTCTATCTCATGTGTTGAGAACCAGCCCACACTAGTTCTAGGTTGATCAAAGGCTTGGTGAGGAAGACTATGTTGCTGATCTTGTTCAATCTCTTGATAATACTCTGCTACAGAAAGGAATCAAGGGTTAGAGAGATTGAAGGATGGAGTTGTTCTAGTTCCGCTGCGTAATGTAAGTTTTCACTTTACTCTGTATTTATATCAATTTCATAGGAGCATGTTCTAGGAATTTTCATGTTTGTTTGATAATATATAAATTGCATGAAAATAAATAAAGATCATGCAATTAGTTTTTCCAACACAGTGATGATGACTTAAGGGACATACTCAACGACAGACGCGAGAGGCACGATGAGTACGGTCCTCCAACACCAGTCGGCCCAGCAATCCCAGACGCAATTCAGGCTCAAATTGATGCTCTGAACCAGGCAGTAGAACAGCTGGTTGGGAGCCGGAGAACCCACATAGAGTACGACCGAAGGAGAGGCACTCCGTTTATGCAGAGGATTGCTGTGGTAGAAACCCCCAGCAAGTTCAAAGTGCCAGTACTGCCGAACATTGATGGGTATGGGGACCCAGTATCTCATGTCAACAAATTTGAGATACAAATGGATATTCAGAAGGTGTCAGACGATGCCCGCAGCAGGATCTTCCCCTCCACACTATCTGACACCGCCTAGGAGTGGTTCTTTTAATTCCCTCCTGCTAGTATAGTATCCAGGGAAATTTTCGTGAAGGAATTTTACGGAAAATTCTATGCGGGTCGCGTACACCCCACTGAGGCCAACCAGCTGGTCGAGATACACCAAAAGGAGGGAGAGACCTTAAAGGAGTATGTCCAACACTTTATGCGAGCAGCGGCTGGAGCCAAAACAGTGGGTGACGAGGGAGAGATGATGGCCATAACTGTTGGGGTTAGGTGCCATTCCCCCCTCTGGAGCAGCTTGAGAAAGAATGGGGTAAGAAGTACCCAGGAATTCCTGGATCGAGCTGATTGATACATCAAGCTCGAAGATGCGATTGCCAATGAGGGGAAGTCGCCTACAAAAAGACAAGGGACCAAAGGAAGATCTCGCCAAAGCCGCCAACGGGTCGGATAAACCCAATGGCAACGGCAAAGGCAACAGGAACAGGAACGACAGAAATGGTGGAAAAAGGATGGGCAACGAGCCGTCAACATCTAAAAATAAACGCCCCAAAGGCAACAGATATGAGCCAAGATTCACTAACTATACGGCCCTTGTCGAGAGTAGAGCAGAGGTCTATCAGGAGACCAGCTCTAATGTCCCTTATAAGCGACCAGCGCCTATAAGGAAGGATATCTCCAAGAGAGATACAACAAAATTCTGTCATTTTCACAATGACTACGGACATGACACCAATGAGTGCAACCAGTTGAAGGACGAGATCAAGTTCCTGATCAGGCATGGACACCTAAGGAGATACGTACGAGCCGTAGGAGGGTCTCAGCAAGAGGCTCAAGGTGGCAATGAGTAGGCACCTGCACGCCAACGCTCGCCACCTTTGCAGCCAACTCCTGTGGCAAGTACATTACTCACCATCTGTGGTGGCCCACACCTTGCAGGGGATAGTGGGAAAGCAAGAGAGTGGTACGCTCAGATCTTATGCCACGACTAGGACATCGAGATGATGAGTGTGGGGGATCATGCACTAAAGAAAGCTCAAACAGAGGAGGAGTTGATAACCTCCTCTGAAGATGATGCTCAACACGTCCGATTCCCACACTCTGATCCGCTGGTCGTTGACGTCCAAATAGCCAACATGATGGTTAAAAGGGTGTTGGTTGACACAGGAAGCTCAGTCAACATCTTGTACAAGTCCTCACGGGAAAGGATTAAGTTGTCTGTCAAAGACATGGAGCCGTGCAACCAAACCATATACGATTTTTTTGGCGAAGGGCTCGCCCCGACAGGGTCGATTAGACTCCCAGTTACAACAGGAACTACGCTTGCAAACATGACATTACTCACTACTTTCATAGTAGTTGATTGTCCTTTAGCGTATAATGCTGTAATTGGAAGGCCAATTTTGGTCGACCTGCGAGTCGCTACCATGATATGGCACCTTTCCATGAAATTCCCAACCGATGCAGGGATAGGATGCGTGTTGGGAAACCAGCGAGACGCAAGGGAGTGCTATAACGCCTCAATATCTAAGGCGAAGAAAGGTGGGTCGAGGGAAGCTGCCGGAAAGGAGTTGTAAACGGCCAGTGATGTACAAGCCCAATCAGGTGATTGTGTCACCAAATAGGGTGTTGCACAAAGCGAGGATAGGGATTTGTATTCTTGCTTTGGGGATTTTGATGAAGAGATAGAACCCATCGAGGACCTAGAAGAGGTCCAACTCAATGACGCAGATCCGACCAGGGTTGTGAAATTCGGTAAAAACTTAGAGACAACAACGAAACAAGAATTGGTGGAATTTTTAAGGAAAAACCAGGAAGTCTTTGCCTGGTCGCATAAAGACATGGTTGGAATAGACCCTGCAGTTATTAGCCATGTCCTGAACGTAGAAAAGAGTTTTCCACCAGTACAACAGAAGAGGCTGCTCGACAAAGATAGATCAAAGGCTCTAAAGGAAGAAGTTGAGAAGCTAAAGGAGAATGGATTCATCAGGGTAGCATTTTATCCATCATGGGTCTCTAATCCCGTGCTTGTTCCCAAGCCGAATGGAAAATGGCAAACGTGCGTGGATTTCACAGACCTTAATAAAGCCTACCCTAAAGATTGTTTCCCACTCTCTAGAATCCACCAGCTGGTCGATGCCACTACAGGGAATGAGATTCTCTCATTCATGGATGCATACTCCGGATACAATCAGAACAGTATGCATCCCCTTGACGAGGATTACACTAGCTTTCAGACCGATACAAGGCTATACTCTTGAACTCCTTTGATGATCTAATACAACATTAGTATTTTTCTTCTTAATCTACTAAGCTTGTCCCAATCTATTTTAATGCATGAAATTTGATTGGCCATCTTATTTCATTATCTATTTGTGTTTGAATTGAAATTATGAAAAGTGAAATTTAAAGAAGCTTTGATTGAAATATCATATATTTAATCTAGAACGAAAGTATCTAGATTATTTGTGTAGCATCTAGGTTGTGAATTCATTGCCTCCTAATTTTTGAATTTATCATAGAAATATAGAAAGTTCATAATTAGGTTGAGTTTTATAATTTCTATTCTGATTATAAAATACCTTGATAACTTGTTAGCTTAATAAGAAAAAGAGTTTTTAATATTGTGTTAGTGATTGATAGGAGGGATTGTAGATGAAATTAAAACCCCTAATTGTTAAAGTCCTTGGAATTTTATTCTTGTATATGTTCTTACAATCTTGCTTTATTTTTAATGGCTTTATTGTTTTTAATTATCAAGATACAAAACCAATTTTTGTTAACCAAATAGAAACTGAGAATTAATTATCTAGTAATTGATAATTCAGCCCTTGTGGGATGATACTTGGTCTTACCAAGAAATTATTAAAAATTGTGACTGTGTGCACTTGCATAGCTTTAATTTTTGCAACAACTTTTTGGCACCGTTTCTGGGGACTTGAAATTATCAATATCAATAAAATTAATTCTATTTCTAATTTGGTTGTTCTTTGTATTATTTCTAACTTGTTTTGTGTGCATTCCTTTGCCATTTCGCAGGTAATACTGTTATATGTGTAGCAGAAAAGTAGAAGATAGCCTTGTTCCTATTAATCCTGAGATAGGAAAAGCGTGCAGACAGAACCGTAGAAACAAGAGTGTGATTCGTCAGATTGTAGTTATGGCACAAAATGATGGGTTGAATGGTGGGGTGCCAGAAGTTGTACAGGGGCAAGATCAGAATCTCGCAGTGAGAAGTTTACGGGATTATGTACTCCCAACTATTATGGGAATACAAACATGTATAAGACCGCCGGTTGTGGAAGCTAATAATTTTGAAATTAAGCTGGCGATCTTATAGATGGTGCAGTCTACTGTGCAATTTGGTGGCTTGCCTTTAGAAGATCCCCACATGCACATAGCTAATTTCCTGGAGCTATGTGATACATTCAAGTATAATGGGGTTAGTGATTATGCGATCAGGTTGAGGCTTTTCCCATTCTCACTCAGGGACAGAGCCAAGAGTTGGTTGAACCCCCTCCAGGAGAATTCCATCAATACTTGGCAGGATTTAGCTCAAAAATTCATGGCCAAGTTCTTTCCTCCATCCAAGACAGCAAAGTTGAGGGGAGAGATTAATAATTTCTATCAGATGGAGGGGGAGTTTTTGTATGATGCATGGGAGCATTTTAAGGAGCTATTGAGAAAATGCCCCCATCATGGTATTGCGAAGTGGATGATGGTCCATAATTTTTATAATGGGTTGTGTGGTACTACACGTACCATAATTGATACTGCAGCTGGTGGGGCATTCATGAGTAAGAGTGTCAATGAAGCATATGAATTGTTAGAAGACATGACCACCAACAACCACCAATGGTCTAATGAGAGGTCAACTAGTGTTAGAAAGGTTATCGGAGTTCATGAACTTGAAGCCATCACTGCCTTGACTGCTCAGGTTGCTTCCTTGACAAAACAATTGCAACAAAATACAGTGTTTGCTAATGCCATTCAGATGCCAGCAGGTTGTGAAATTTGTGGGGGTCCACATTCTTTTGATCAATGTTCTTTAGGTGACCCTAATAGTAATTTCAACAACCCATTATCCAACACTTACAATCCTAGTTGGAGAAATCACCTAAATTTCTCATGGAGAAACAATCAAGGCCAACAGTCACAATTTCAGGGCCAATACCAGCAGAATATGCCACAGCAGCCCATGAATCAAGCTTCCTCCTCACAATAACCTAGGCCAAAGGTTCAACAAGAAAAGCCCAATGAATTGCAAGCATCTTTGTTGACTTTCACCAATACTAAAACTCAGTTTATGACTGAGACAAGATCATCCATTCGAAATCTTGAGACACAAGTGGGGCAATTAGCTAGCATCTTGAATAACAGTCCGTAAGGGAACTTGCCTAGCAATACTATAATGAACAATGTCAAGCCATGACTTTGAGAAGTGGTAAGCAAGTAGAGCAATCTGTACCCTAGTCATCTGTTGAGAACTATGAAGAGTTGGGTGAGACATCTGATTTTGAGAGATAGAAGGTTACAGAAGACCATCCTACTACAGAATAGGCACCACCAGTTATTATTGTTGATTCCCCAGTCAGAATCCCATACCCTCAAAGACTTAGGAAAAACTCTCTTGATAAACAATTTTCCAAGTTTTTAGAGGTTTTCAAGAAGTTGCACATCAACATTTCATTTGCCGAGGCCTTAGAGCAAATGCCCAGTTATGTAAAGTTTATGAAGGAGATCCTTTCTAAGAAGAGGAAGATGGAAGATTATGAGACTGTGGCTTTAACTGAAGAGTGTAGTGCAATTCTACAAAGAAAATTGCCCCAAAAGCTGAGAGATCTGGGGAGTTTTACTATCCCATGCACTATAGGGAATTTTGAGTGTAAACAAGATTTATGTGATTTGGAGGCAAGCATTAATCTGATGTCCTTATCTGTGTTTTAGAGACTTGGTTTGGGTGAGGCTAGGCCTACAACAGTCACTCTACAGTTGGCATACCATTCAGTAAAGCATCCACAGGGTATTATTGAAGATGTGTTGGTGAAAGTGAATAAATTAATTTTTCATGCTGAATTTATTATTCTTGACATGAAAGAGGATACAAATGTGACTATAATTCTTGAAAGACCATTCATAGCCACTGGGAAAGCTCTAATTGATGTTCAAAAGGGAGAGCTTCGATTGAGAGATAAGGGGGATGAGATCGTGTTCAGTGTTTTCAAGGCGATGACATATCCAAGAGGTAGTGACAATTGTTATAGCATTGATGTGATTGATAATGCCGTTTCAGAAAGAAGGTGGAACAGTGATGCCTTAGAGGCGGTTTTGGCAGGTGGTGAGGAAGATAGTGATGATGTTGAGATGCGGGAATATGTCAAGTGGATAAAATCTTGCCAGCCATACAAAAAGAAGTCTGAAGAGTTGGAGCAAGGGCCAGAAAGACCATTGCCATCCATTGAGCAACCACCAGAGCTGGAATTAAAGTCTCTACCATATCATTTATGTTATGCTTATTTGGGTGAGAAAGAGACTTTACCTATAATTGTATCAGCTGCACTTTCTAAAATAGAGATGGAGAATTTATTGAGGGATTTACTGTTGGGAATTGTGCCCTGAAAGTATATGTAGTAGACATTGTTTTATGAAATAAATAAATAAATTGAATTTGTTATGCATATATTTTATGGACTATATTATTCTGTGATAATATTATGTAAATATCAAAAAAATTCCTAAGTTTATATATGCGATCTCAAACACGTATTGGTACGGGAGGATTGTGTTTGATATAAATAAACTTGAATAGTTCGCAGTAAAATAAAATTATGGAATCTTTAGATTAATTACTGCAAGTACGGTCCACTAGTATTATGAATATATGTGATCTAGATTCGAATCACTAGCGTAGTAGGACACTTTAATGGAGGTGCTTTATATATTAGAGAATATATAGAACTGGACCAGATACGTTTATTAATAATTAGTTAAATAACGTTTCAAAGTATTAATTAAATATATCAACTGATGATCATATACAAATAGATCT
Source organism: Humulus lupulus (assembly GCF_963169125.1). Classification (NCBI taxonomy): domain Eukaryota; kingdom Viridiplantae; phylum Streptophyta; class Magnoliopsida; order Rosales; family Cannabaceae; genus Humulus; species Humulus lupulus. The sequence goes on from NC_084801.1 coordinate 132,142,593, forward strand.
TAATCCTGAAGTTACTATGAACTCCTATTTATGTTATATGGGTTCTTTGATTCACTCGTTAGGGTCTGTCAGAATTATCAGGCTAGAAACTTTTATTTTGGGAACTCATTAATGTAAATGGCTGGGGACATAGTATACAGATATGGAATCTATGCCTTCTCGCAAGAGATTGAATAATGGTTCTCTTAAGGGTTGACTTTTGGGACTGAAATGTTATTGAGCTCAAATTCATAATTTAGTTATGAGTTAACCTTCACTTGTAATGTCAATGGTACTTAAGGAAAGAAGAGATAATTAAAAGGGTAAAACAACAATTTTATTCCCGATTAATTATGAACCATTATTAGAGGGTCAATTTGTATGCAATGATTATATCAATGGACGTTTTATCATTATAAAGTACTCAGTAAATGAAATATCTATAATTACAAGAGTGCAGTCTCATATTTATAGTGGAATAATCATGAGATTAATAAATTAAGATTATTTGATTAAAGAGTAATTAATAATCTCAAATTTATTGGAGCTTGGAATTATAGGTCCATAGGTCCCCACAGTGGCTCTATCAACACTATTCAAGGTAAGAGTTGACATAAAAGGAAAAATAGTTGAAAGACATATTTAAGAAGAAATTTGTTCTTTGGGCCAAATATACAATTATATGATAATAGTGATTAAATAATTAATTACAAATTAGTTGTAATTAACAAATTTAATTAATATTTAATTTTCAAAATTATATTAAATAATTAAATTAGTTTTCAAAAATTAATTAATTATAATTTTTGAAATTATAATAAATTAAATATTTATTTTCGAAATTATTTGATTTAATTAATCGATAGAATTAATTAAATATCTTTATTTGAGTGGGAGATAATAATGTGATAAGTTCAAATTGGATTTGAATTTAAAAGATTGATATTTATTCAAATAATTAATTATGTTTGATAATTAGTTAAAAAGATATTTAATTTAAATTTGAACTCAAATTTTAATTAGTTATGAGGTTGTTAGATTTTTATCTGACAAAGTATTTTGAATAAATAATTAAATAAAAATAGAAAAATCAAATATCCCTAAAAATTACGGTGGTGCATGACCACACACAGTGCATGTACTGCATATTTTAAGGGACAAAATTTTCAATTTTATTTAATTAATTAATTAATTTATGGATAATTCAAAAAATCAGTTTTTAGATATTTTCATTAATAAGATAATTAATTAATTAAAAGATAAATTGTAAGTTGGTTACAGATTTATTTTTTTAATTTGAATATTTTCTTTTAAGTATGAATAATAAGAAAATATAATAAATCAGTCATTTGCTCTGTGAAAATTAGAACGATACTTTTCTCTCCCTGAAAAGATAAAGAACCAATTCTCAACCATTTTCTCTTAATCTCATGTGTTGAGTACATTAAGTAGAATCACAAATAAAGTATCCTTTATTCTCTAAGTTCCCACACACTTCTTGAGGTGTAGAGAACGCTGTGGAAGATCCTCGTGTGAGTACTTGGGAGCAGCTGGGATAGGAAGATCGTTCTTATTACGAAAAGATAGCATGGAGACTTGATAGGCTTCAAGATGAATGATTTCCATTCCTAACTTGCTTATGATTAATGTATGTATATTAATGGATCTGCATATTTAAAGGTAGTTTAAATATGTTAGAAAATTTTTGTTGTACAATGGGCCAACCCCATAACCATTCCGCTGCGTATTAGGAAACTCATTCCTAACAATTGGTACCAGAGTGGTCATTAATCTCTGCATGCATTAATTACTGTGTGGGCATAATATGCATTCTTAGGTTATTGTAATATATGTGAATGGATGGATGTATGTATGATTATAGTTTATTCTAAAGGGTTTAATTATATGGTGTTTTGGATTTAGGAATTGTTCTTAAATTTCTAGATGAAAAATGTAAGCCATTTTGGGGCATAAGATTTTTTTTTTGTAATTTAAGTTTCTGCATGAAATTATTTGAAAAAATTATGTAAGGCTTGAGCCCCGAGTTTCGTGCCCCGAAGCCCGAGCCTCACCTAGCTGCATGCCTGCGCCCCTGCGCGCATTGCTCAGCCGCACGCCTACGCCCCTGAGCCTGCTGCTGTCGCATGCCTAACACACCCCTGCGCTTGCTGCTTCCGGGCGCCCAACGCTCCCCTGCACACCTCAGCTAGTCGCGCACCCAGCGCCTACAGCGCACCCCACACCTGTCACACGCGCACCGTGCGCTCTAGCCGCAACATCCCAGCAGCTGCCGTGCCCCATGCCGAGCCACCATATGCAGCCACCCTAAACCCTAGGACTTGCATCTAAAATTTTCCATTTAAATTATGGCTTAATTAATTTTAGCCCATTATTAAAATTGTTTTATTTTGAATTAATTGTATGAGCCCGAATTCGAAACTGGGCCTAATAACTTATTTGGGCATTAAAGCCCAAGTTAATTATTCTTAAAATTTGTTTAAGATAATTAAAAGTTATTTTAATTTAAAATTAAATGGATAAGTGGCTTAATGGATCAAGACTACTTGTGAAGGCGCAAAGTTGAAGATGGAGATCTCTTTAGGTCTTATTTAGTTTCTTACATTTTTGTGTATATTTGTGCAAGTGTTGTAATTTTTCTAGAAATACCCAAGACACCCGGCCCACATTTATTTCTTTATTTAGTTAGTATTTATTTATTTAAATGTTTGAATGTGATTAAATTGTTTAATAATTTATCATGCATTTTTTGACATGCCATACATATAACCCACACAATATTTAAAATTGTGCATGTATCTCATATGAGTAGAAACATGCCTTAGGATTGTCCTTTGTGATTATATGCTTTATGTGATGAACCATATAATAATAAATCTAGTTTTAACTAGTTCAAGAGTGAAAAAATATTTTAAAAGTTATTTAATTTCTAGTATTTAATAATATTGATTTATTAAATAAATGATATTCCTAGTAATTATAGCAAATTAAAATTGAATTAATTAGGACATAGTTCTATAATTTTAATTTTGCTTAACTTGATCAGTAATTATTAGAATATCATTTGGTAAAAATAAATCACTATATTTTTGAGAAAACACATATTCTAAAATAGAGAGTGGGAGAGGGACTTATGACAATAAGTCCCCTGGTATCCATTATTAGTTTGCATCGAGGTAGCATGGAGAGGGCCTCGCGACACCATTGCTTGTGTCCCCTTAAGGAAGGCTTCCAACTGTGTTATTCTCAACACAAACTTTTTTTTCAAGAATAGGATTTAATGATGTATTTCAAGTTTGACTGAACCTAAGGCACACTCTTGAGTTAAGTCATTGATCTAAAATAACGGGTTACACTCACAAAGTACATTAGGCTTTCGAGGGGACTAGTGTATTCTTGACCTAACAAGCGGCTGTTTATAAGTCAAAAAGAGAAATATTGATTTAAGTTTTCACTTATAAATTTGAGAACTTGTCTCAAAATTAATATGGAATTAGTCTGACCTACCTTAAGGCTGGTCCATTAATGTTCAAATTAATTAATCGTGGAATTAGTAATTATTTTTTATGTGTTCTTTAATAGTTGCATTCATGCATCACGTTTACTATTCTGAAAAATTACTGATATTTATTATATGCATAAATTCATTTTGTTTATTTATTTATTTTCAGCAATTATGTCTAGCTCAAATCATGTATCTTCTTTACTTGCTAATGAAAAGTTGACTGGTGAAAACTACATGAAATGGAAATCAAACTTGAACATTGTATTAATATGTGAGAACCACAAAGTTTTCTTGACTAAGGAATGTCTTGAAGTCCCTCCCGCTACTGTTGCTAAAACTGCAAGGGAAAAGTTTGATAATTGGATCTTATCAAACAACAAAGCAAAGTGTTATATGCTTGCGAGTATGAGCGATGTGCTTAGAAAGAAGTTTGAGAACACTGAAAATGCTTATGATATCTGGGATTCCCTTCAAGAAATATTTGGGTAGCAGTTAGACCAATGCATGCATGAGGCCACCAAATCCTACATGACCAAGTGTAACGCCCTGGATAGCCAAGATTGTTACACTATGTGTTTATAAAGGTGCAAGACTTGCTAATCAAGTCATTTAGTTAGAAACATGTTACTGACACTATAGTTGAACTAGGGTTAAAAGATTTTGGTCTCAAAAGCTACATCTCTTATAAATAAACATTTTCTTTTTACATGGGATCCCAAAAGTAATAAGTTTAAGACCGTTTACAAAAGATTTAAGTTTTAAATACAGTTGCTAGCCACTCTAAGGAAAAACAGACAAATAGGCTTTCCTCGTCCTGTTCCACTCCTCGGCCATGGCGGCTGATCAGCTTACTATGTACATTCAGCCCCGTAGCTCTCCACCTCAAGACTGGTCCACCTTGCCTTTGCCTTTACCTGCACCACGTAGCACCCATGAGTCAAGGCCCAGCAAGAAAAACAATAATAGAGCATAGTCACTCAACAGACAATCAGATAACTCATACCGCATAAGCATGTACTCAACAGTCTAAGTATTCATGTTAATAAAGTATTCAGCATACCAAGTATATCACTTCATATCAATAATCAATCCACATATGATAACTAGGGTTAACGCCCTTAGGCCGCACCCTCTATTTATTCCACTGACTCCGGCCCGATTAAACCGAGTATTAAGCTGTCCTTAGCTACCAGTGGCCAAGCCCTGCCCTGTGCGCAAGTATTATTTATGGCACCCTTAGGCCGTTTATCACATGTCCCATGGCATAATTCCATCTATGACATCATACAGATATAGGGAGCTCTTAGTCCCATCACAAACACATAACCGAGTGCTGTTTTCTTACCTTTAGATTTGCTAACTTTGTTCAATTCGTTCCTCAAGCACGATCCCTCTCGAGCCCTAGCGTACACCTAGTCACAGCCATAGATCAGAATCATCACCAAACTTCAAATCCAAAACCTAGCCTTGGGACCAATCCCTAGCCCTCAGGAAACCCTAATTCCACCAAACGGGGTGGTGGAATCAAACCCCGAACCCTCGGGCAAAAACCCTTAAAAATAACCCCAAAACCCCTTTTCTGGAAACAGGGTAGCGCTACAACGCCCTAAGGTGGGCTCTATAGCGCTACAAATAGAGCCTAAAATGTCCCAGACAGCATATCCTAGCACTGTAGCGCCCAAAGGCTAGCGCTACAGTGCTAGTCACAACACAACAAACCCTGCATTTTCTTCCTTCGATTTTCCCCAAGCCAAACCTTACCAAAACTCTTCCAAACTTTAATCAAACATAAAAACAAGCTTACCAACATCTCCAGCTCACCCCATACATCCCAACCACACATAACTCAATCACATGCACCCAAAATCAAGGAAATCACCATAGCTGAACCTAAAGCTCAGAACTCAATAAAAACAACAACTGAAACCACAGAACTTGAACTAGAATTCCTTACCTTTGATGGATGAGCTCAACCTAGGTTATTCTCCACACTAGCTTAGCCTTCACCTCCTCAAAGCTTCAGTCTCAACTCCCTAGAATTCCCATAGAATTCTGCTTAGAAAACCAATTCAACACCAATACCAAGAACTGAATATTAACCTCAAAGTCTTACCTCAATTAACCAGTTTCCCCAACCTGATCAAGACCCCAAGTATACAATCTCAGCCTTAACCTCCTTTGGATTCTAACCTCAAATCTCCAAAAGAAATTGGTGAAGAAGACTCAAACCGTTCTTAGAAATTGCCATGTTTTTCCTTTATTTCCTTTTCCTTCTTTTCTTTCTTTTCTTCAGACTTCCAGCTCTTTCTACACAATCCACTAAGGCATAAAGCCAAAACAGCACTTAACACCTATCCTTTATAAGCCAAATGACCATAATACCCTCCCATTATCCCTAAGCCTTTAAATCAACCTAGGGGCATTTTGGTCATTATACCTAATTCCCGCTAATTCCTCGAGTGTCTCTAATGTTTATCGCTTACTTCCCGACACCTAACTAATCACCAACTATATTCCCTAATATCAAAATAGACTCCAATATATTCTCTAAATTCCCAAAAATACCCCCAGGCTCGTCCCGAGCCGAGTATAAATCCCCGCCGTGACTTTTTCGCTATATCGCTCACTAAGATCGCCTCGAATCACAGATTACAAATATATCCACATAATAATGTGGTCTCGATAATTTATCAAAAATATATACAGTTATGCCCTCAATGGGCCAAAATTACGATTATGCCCTTCTAACCTAATCAGGGCCTACATGCATACTAGTACACATAGTCATGCATCACAGATATTCAAATAATCATATAACATGATTTTAAATCATTAAATCACATATAATCCAATTGTGCCCTCCTGGCACACTAATCAAGGCCCTTAAGCCTTATTAGTGAATTTGGGTCGTTACACCAAGAAAATGAAAAAAGGAGTTTCTGTCAGAGAACATGTATTAGGCATGATCATTATAATGCACGATGCCATTATCCATGGGGAAATCATTGATGAAAGGACTCAAATAAGAATTATACTTGAATCGCTTTCTCCAGGTTTTAAAGGTTTCACAACCAATTATGTCATGAACAAATTATCATATAACATGACACAGGTGTTGAATGAGTTGCAAACTTATGGATCTCTTAACAAAGGTTTTGAGAAAGAAGGAGAAGCAAATGTTGCTGATTCTAACCCATCCTCTTCAAAGGCTAAAACCAAAAAGAGGAAAAATGAAATGGCAAGGACAAGGAGAAAGACAAGAATACAAAGAAGCCTAAAAATTCATCTAAAGGCAAAGAGAACAAGAACACCAAAAACTCCAAAAGGGAGTTGCTTTCACTGTGGAGAAGGTGGTCACTGGAAGAGAAACTGTCCAAAGTATCTCGTTGGCCTGAAAGAGAAAAAGAAAGGTAAATTTGATTTACTTGTGTTAGAAGCGTGTTTAGTGGAAGACAATTCCTCATCCTGGATAGTAGATTCAGGAGTCACTAACCATGTTTGTTTTTCTCTACAGATTCTTAGTTCGACGAGGAAACTTGTTGATGGAGAGGTGACTAAGAGGGTAGGCAGTGGTCAGATTGTCTCTGCAGCAGCAGTTCGAACAACCCATTTGGAATTTGAGAAGAATAAATTTCTTGTTTTAGAGAACTTTTATTATATTCCTTGATTTTCTAGAAACTTAATTTCTGTTTCTATGTTGCATGAACAAAGTTTTAAAATTTCTTTTAATAATAATTCAATTGTTATTTCAAGATATGATTTTAAGATATGTTATGCAAAATCTATCGATGGGTTTTATAAACTGCAAGCTAAAGAGAAATCTGTTTATAATTATGAATTATTTAAAACAACTAATCCTAGATCTATTAAACGAAAAAAGAATGATTCCGATAGTGAAACATATCTATGGCACTTGAGATTGGGCCATATTGGTCTAGATAGAATAAATAGGCTTGTAAAGGATGGTCCTTTAAGAGAATTATCTACTGGATCTCTCCCTGTTTGTGAATCCTGTCTAGAAGGCAAAATAACCAAGAGACATTTCTCTGCTAAAGGTTCAAGAGCCACAAAACAACTTCAGCTAGTACATACGGATGTTGGCGGTCCACTTAATGTACAAGCAAGAGGAGGTTATGAATACTTCGTCACTTTTATTGACGATTATTCAATATATGGTTACCTATACTTAATGCAAAGAACATTTGAAACTTTTGGAAAGTTCTAAGAATTTCAAGCAGAGGCTGAAAATCAATTAGGTAAATCACTAAAAGCTCTTCGATCTGATCGAGGAGGAGAGTACTTGGATTTTGAATTCGAGGACCTCTGCGTGAGCATGGAATTCAATCCCAACTCACAGCACCTGGAACACCATATCAAATTGGTGTTTCAGAAAGATGGAACAGAACGTTATTAGATATGGTTAGATCGATGATGAGTTTCTCATCATTACCACTGTCATTTTGGGGATATACGATTCAATGTGCTGTATACATATTGAATGTTGTTCCATCTAAGTCTATCCAAAAGACACCCATAGAATTATGGAATGGTTGTAAACCTAGTTTACACCATTTTCGAATTTGGGGATGTCTTGCACACGTGCTTAAAGGAAAGACTGGGAAGTTGGAATCACTCTCTGAAGTGTGCATGTTTGTGGGATATTCCAAAGAGACTAGAGGTGGAATTTTCTATAGTCCAAAAGAAAATAAAACATTTGTGTCCACAAATGCAACTTATCTTGAACATGACTATGTTAATAACCACAAACCCCGCAGTATGGTTGTACTAGAGGAGATGGTCTCGAATGAAGTTGCAAAGTCACCAACAACAACCAATGAAAAATAGCAAGAGGAAACTGCTAGTTCTAGTCAGAATAGTAGAGAGCCTCGTCGTAGTGGGAGGGTTAATAAGCAACCCACACGCTATGAACACGAAGTTCAATTGCTTGTGTCTGACACAAACAAAGATGATTCATTGACATTTAAAGATGCAATGAATGATTCTGACAAGGACAAGTGGCAAGAAGTCATGAACCAAGAAATGGAATCAATGTATTCCAATTCTGTTTGGGTTCTTGAAGATCCACCTGAGAATATCAAACAAATTGGTTGCAAGTGGATATTCAAGAAGAAAAGAGGAGTGGATGGGAAAGTAGAGACTTTCAAAGCAAGGCTTGTAGCCAAAGGATACACACAGAAAGAAGAGGTTGACTATGAAGAAACCTTTTCTCCTGTAGCATGCTAAAATCCATTCGTATACTCTTGTCCATTGCTGTGTGCATGGATTATGAGATTTGGCAAATGGATGTCAAAATAGCCTTTCTGAATGGCTACCTTGATGAAACCATTTACATGTCTCAACCAGAAGGGTTCGAATTAAAAGATCAAGATCAAAAGGTTTGAAAGCTTCTTAGGTCCATTTATGGATTCAAACAAGCTTCTAGATTTTGAAATCTTAGATTTGATGACACAATTAAAACGTCTGGTTTTGAACAAAACATTGACGAACCTTATGTCTATAAAAAAAATCAAAGATGGTGCAGTAGTATTCCTCTTTCTTTATGTTGATGATATATTACTGATTGGAAATGACGTAACATCATTATCAAAGGAAAAGAACTGGTTAGCTGAACAATTCCAAATGAAAGATTTGGGAGAAGCCAAGTATGTTCTGGGAATTAAGATTCTTAGAGATAGACAGAACAAAACTTTGGCACTCTCTCAAGCAACTTATATTGATAAGGTGCTAGAACGCTTTAATATGCAAAACTCCAAAAAGGGTTATATGCCAACCCGTTCTTGAGTATTCCTTTCCAAGGAGCAGTGTCCCAAAACACCTTAGGAAGAGGAAGACATGAGACAGTATCCCTATCACTCAGCGGTAGGCAGTCTAATGTACGCCATGTTATGTACCAGACCTGGCATTCGTTACGCAGTAGGGATAGTCAGCCGTTATCATTCCAATCCTGGATTTAGTCATTGGGCTACAGTGAAGAATATTCTCAAGTATCTTAGAAATACTAGAGATTATATGCTTGTATATTCAAGTGGAGACCAGAACCCCACTGGTTAACTGATTCTGATTTTCAATCAGACAGAGATAGTCGGAAATCGACTTCTGGATCAGTGTTTACTCTTGGAGGAGGAGCGGTAATCTGGCAAAGTATTAAACTAACCTACATTGCAGAATTCACCACGGAAGCCGAGTATATAGTGGCTTGTGAAGCAGCTAAGGAAGCTGTGTGGCTCAAAAAGTTCTATTCCAATCTCGAAGTAGTACAAGATATGGATAAGTCACTAGTCCTATACTGTGACAACAGTGGGGCAGTAGCTAACTCAAAGGAACAACGGGGTCACAAGAGGGGAAAGCACATCGAGAGGAAGTATCACTTGCTTAGAGAGATAGTTCATCGAGGAGATGTTGCAGTTATGAAGATAGCTTTAGAGCATAATCTTGCAGATCCTTTCACAAAGACTTTATCCATAAAATCTTTTAAGGAGCATGTAAGAAACATGGGAATGAGAGAGATGCATCATTTGCTTTAGGGCAAGTGGGAGATTGTTGGGAATTGTGACCTGAAAGCATATGTAGTAGACATTATTTTATGAAATAAATAAATAAATTGAATTTGTTATGCATTTATTTTATGGACTATATTATTCTGTGATAATATTATGTAAATATTAGAAAAATTCCTAAGTTCATACATGTGATCTCAAACACGTATTGGTACAGGAGGATTGTGTTTGAGACAAATGAACTTGAATAGTTTGTAGTAAAATAAAGTTATGGAATCTTTAGATTAATTACTGCAAGTACGGTCCACTAGTATTATGAATACATGTGATCTAGATTCGGATCACTAGTGTAGCAGGACACTTTAGTGGAGGTGCTTTATATATTAGAGAATATATAGAACTGGACCGGAAATGTTTATTAATACTTAGCTAAATACTGTTTCAAAGTATTAATTAAATATATCAACTGATGATCATATACAAATAGATCTTAATCCTGAAGTTAATATGAACTCCTATTTATGTTATCGGAGTTCTTTGATTCACTCGTTAGGGTCTGTCAGAATTATCATGCTAGAAACTTTTGTTTTGGGAACTCATTAATGTAAATGGCTGGGGACATAGTATACAAATATGGAATCTAGGCCTTCTCACAAGAGATTTAATAATGGTTCTCTTAAGGGTTGACTTTTTTGACTGAAAGGTTATTGAGCTCAAATTCATAATTTAGTTATGAATTACCTTCACTAGTAAAGTCAATGGTAATTAAGGAAACAAGAGATAATTAACTGGGTAAAATGATAATTTCATTCCTGATTAATTATGAACCATTATTAGAGGGTCAATTTATATGCAATGATTATATCAATGGACACTTTATCATTATACAGTACTCAGTAAATGAAATGTCTATAATTACAAGAGTACAGTCTCATATTTATAGTGGAATAATCATGAGATTAAGAAATTAAGATTATTTAATTAAAGAGTTGAATTAATAATCTCAAATTTATTGGAGCTTGGAATTATAGGACCATAGGTCCCCACAGCGGCTCTATCAACATTATTCAAGTTAAGAGTTGATATAAAGGGAAAAATATTTGAAAGACATATTTTAGAAGAAATTTGTTCTTCGGGCCAAATATGCAATTATATGATAATTTTGATTAATTAATTAATTATAAATTAGTTGTAATTAACAAAATTAATTAATATTTAATTATAATATTATTTTCAAAATTATATTAAATAATTAAATTAATTATTGAAATTTAATTAAATAATTATAATTTTTGAAATTATAATAAATTAAATATTTATTTTTGAAATTATTGGATTTAATTAATTGGTAGAATTAATTAAATATCTTTATTTGAGTGGAAGATAATAATGTGATAAGTTCAAATTGGATTTGAATTTAAAAGATTGATATTTATTCAAATACTTAATTATATTTGATAATTAGTTAAAAATATATTTAATTTAAATTTGAATTAGTTATCAGGTCGTTAGATTTTTATCTGACAAAGTAGTTTGAATAAATAATAAAATACAAATAGAAAAATCAAATATCCCTAAAAATTAGGGTGGTACACGACCACACACAGTCGCGTGTACTGCATATTTCCAAGGACAGATTTTTCAATTTATTTATTTAATTAATTAATTAATGGATAATTAAAAAAAATCAGTTTTTGAATATTTTCATTAATAAGATAATTAATTAATTAAAAGATAAATTGTAAGTTGGTTACAAATTTTTTTTTATAATTTAAATATTTTCTTTTAAGTATAAAGATATCTCAGACAACTTAGTCATTCGCTATGTGAAAAATAGAACGATACTTTTTTCTCCCTGAAAAGATAAAGAACCAATTCTTAGGCCTATTATCTTGATCTCATGTGTTGAGTACATCAAGTAGAACCAAAAATAAACTCCCACACACTTCTTGAGGTGTAGAGAACGCTGTGGAAGATCTTGGTGTGAGTACCTGGGAGCAGCTTGGATAGGAAGATCGTTCTTATTACGAAAAGATAGCAAGGACACTTGATAGGCTTCAAGAGGTATGATTTCTATTCCTAACTTGCTTATGATTAATGTATGTATATTAATGGATCTGCATATTTAAAGGTAGTTTGCATATGTTACAAAATTTTTGTTGTACACTGGGCCAACCCCACAACCATTCCACTCCATATTAGGAAACTTGTTCCTAACATTTATGTGCTCATAAATTAGCCATTGGTTGGACATTGGCAGATATTAGAGGAATAAGCCCTTCAACAGTGATGCACAAAATCTTGATGGAAGAGGACAATAGGCCATCTATAGAAGCTCAGCAAAGACTAAAGCCAGCCATGAAAGAAGTGGTACTTGAGAAGATTCTTAAATGTTTAGATGTTGGGATGATATGCCCAATATCTGATAGTGCATGGGTGAGCCCAGTGCAAATAGTGCCAAAGAAGGGTGGTATGACTGTGGGAAAGAATGAGAAGAATGAACTGTTTCCATCTAGAACGCTGAGAAGATGGAGGATTTGCATCGATTACCGCAAATTGAATAAGGAAACATGGAAAAACCATTTTCCCTTCCCTTTCTTGGATCAAATGCTTGGCAAACTAGCGTGCCATAGCTACTACTGCTTTTTGGATGGTTATTTTGTGTACCATTAGATCGCCATTGCACTAGAAGATCAGGAGAAGACCACCTTCACTTGTCCTTATAGTTCTTTTGCCTTTCGAAGAATTCCATCCGGGTTCTGCAACGCTCCTGCAGCCTTTCAACGGTGTATGATGTCCATTTTCTCTGACATGGTCGAGAGAACTATTGAGATCTTCATGGATGAATTTTCTATTTTTGGGTAGTCCTTTGATGAGTGTTTGAAGTATCTTGAAGCAGTGTTGTAGCTGTGTGAAGAATCCAATTTAGTTATGAACTAGGAGAAATGCCATTTTATGGTGAAAGAGGGTATTGTTCTTGGCCATAAGGTCTATAATAAAGGCATTGAGGTGGACTAAGCTAAAATTTCCACCATTGAAAATCTACCACCACCTGTGTCAGTCAAAGGGGTTTGAAGTTTCCTTGGGCATGCTGGGTTGTACAAATGGTTCATAAAGGATTTTTCAAAGATCTCAAAGCCCCTTTCCACTTTGTTGATGAACGATGTTGCCTTTGACTTTAACAAAGAGTGCCTAAATGCTTTTTAGGTATTTAAGGAGAAGTTAATCTCAACATCGATTGCTGTTGCTCCAAATTGGGATCTTCCATTTGAACTGATGTGCACCGCAAGTGATTATGCGGTGGGAGTAGTTTTGGGCCAACAGATTGATAAGGTATTTCGGTCTATTTACTATGCTAGTAGGACTCCTAATGATGCACAATTGAATAAAAAAATAATAGAGAAATATCTCCTAGGAATTGTTTATGCCTTTGACAAGTTTAAACCATACTTGATTGGCAACAAGGCAATGGTTTACATTGACCACTTTGCAATCAAATATTTGATGACCAAGAAAGATGCAAAACCACGTCTTATCAGGTGGGTTTTACTGTTGCAAGAGTTTTACATGGAGATCTGGGATAAAAAAGGCACTGAGAATTTGGTAGCATATCACTTGTCAAGACTTGAGGTGGAAGAGAGCCAGAATGACAAGGAAGTCCAAATAAATTATCACTTTTCTGATGAGCATTTGTTTGGGGTAAGTGATAGTTTTGCAGTGTCGTGGTATGCTGACTATGTGAATTTCTTGGTAGTAAAATTTGTGCTTTCTGAGATGTCAAGGAACAGTTGAAGAAATTTTACTCAGAGGTGAAGCACTACTATTGTGAGGAGCCTATTCTCTATAGGCATTGTGTAGATCAAGTTATTCGTCGTTGTGTGCTTGAGGATGAAATGCACTCAATTCTCACCCATTGTCACACTTTGCAATGTGGTGGGAATTTTGGAGCATCAAGAACAATAGTGAAGGTATTGCAAAGCGGGTTCTATTGGCCAAGCCTGTTTAAAAATGACAATTCTTTTGTGAAAGCTTGTGATCGTTGCCAATGTACTAGAAACATATCAAGGAGGAATGAAATGCCACTTATTATGATCCTCGAGGTTGAGCTCTTTGATGTTTGGGGCACTGACTTCATGAGCCCTTTCCCATCATCATTCAACAACCGGTTCATTCTATTAGCGGTGGATTATGTGTCAAAATGGGTTGAGGCAGCTGCAACAAAAGAAAATGATGGTAAAACGGTCATGAATTTTCTATATAAGAATATTTTTACAAGGGTTGGTACTCCCTGAGCTCTCATTAGCAATGAAGGGAGTCATTTCTGTAATAAACAACTTGAAGCTTTACTTTCTCACTATGGAGTATACCACCGCACTACTTTACCTTATCACCCTCAATCGAATGATCAAGCTGAAATTTCAAACAGGGAGGTGAAAAGTATTCTTGAAAAGACGGTGGATAGCTCCAGAAAGAATTGGTCCAAGAAACTTGATGATGCACTTTTGGCCTATCGGACGACATTCAAAACTCCAATTGGGATGTTGCCTTATAGGTTGGTCTTTGGAAAAGTGTGTCATTTTCTAGTTGAGTTGGAACATCGGGCTTATTGGGCAATGAAGAAGCTGAATTTTGATGAGAAAGCTGCTGGACAGAATAGGCTACTCCAAGTAAACGAGCTTGATGAGTTCCATAATGAAGCCTATGAGAATGCCAAGATCTACAAGGAATGCACCAAGGCATGGAACGACAAGAACTTGATCAGAAAAGAGTTCCAACCCAGGCAACAGATACTTCGCATTAATTCAAGGTTGAGACTCTTTCCAGGCAAGTTAAAATCTAGGTGGTCTGGTCCCTATACTGTGGTAAAGGTATTCCCATATGGCTCTGTTGAAGTTGTAGGCAAGAATGGCTCATCGTTTAAGGTAGATGGTCAATGGTTGAAGCCATACATGGGTTGTCCGATTGACCAAGCCAAGTTAGTGATCCTCTTGAAGCCCCTCTGAAGAGGAGTTCAGCATCCGGATAAATGACGCTAACAACAATGCCTTTGGGATGCATCCCATAATTTTTAGTTGCTTTCTTTACTTTTTGCCTAGTTGGAACAATTTTTAAGTTTAATTTTTGCACTTGTAATTTTTTAATTTTTGGATGATTTTTGTAGATTTGGAACCGTGGAAAGCGTGAACACTCAAAAAAATGTAAGTAAAAATATTTTTTAGGGCTGTGGAACAACCTTGTGGTGTCGGGGCTAGGCCCTTTACAAAAATGAAGGAGTTTTGTCAAAGAGAGGCAGGCTGCGACAAAGTTCAACAGGGCTATGACGCTCAAACCTAGAATTCCCCAGATATTTGAGGTGGGTCACGACAAAGAATAAGAAGGGCTGCGGTCCCTGAAATCAAAACTTCTCAGAAAAAGGAAGCAGGTCGCGACGCTAGAATAGGCACGCTGCAGCCCTGGGTCGCACTGAAGCTTTAAAAAAATAAAAAATCCTAAAAATATTTCACTTCTTCACTTTAAATTTTTTTCCCTCTTCTCTATACCTCCGAATTCACATTCCCAAACACTACTTTCATCCATCATTCTAACCTTCCCACCCTCATTTATCAACTTCTTCAATTAAATCACCACCGCCAAGCTATTATCCATCCATATTTTCCCAAACTTACCTTCAAAACAATTTTTCTTCATCAAAAAGGCCCCCAATCCGAAAATTCCCCATCCAATACCTTAGTGTTTTGAATCTTGTGCTTCGAAAGGGAGAAGAAGGGTGAAATCAAGGGTATCTCACACAAGTAAGTCCAATTTCATCATTCTTTGTGAAGTTTTTGTGCTAAGTTGGTAGTTGTCGATAAATTGTTGTGTGGGTATTTTGTGGAGAAAATTTCTAGATTGCTGTGAGTGAGATTGAATAGTTTGTGAGAAATTAGACTATTTGTGATCAATTTTTGTGTGGGAAAGTGAGAAAAACAAGGGGAATTTCTGCCCAAATTTTTCTAGGAGGTTTGGTGATTGAATTAGAGTTGTGTAAGATTGATATGGGTCGAAGATAAATCCTCCACGAGCTGCTCATTCCAAAAAGGCCTCTAAGCTCTCATCCTCCCATAATGTGCCACCACCACCGCCTCCTCCACCGCCATACTAATGTGACAAGTGTCCTATTCGGTAAGTTTTATTTCCTTTTCTTTTTATATCACGTTGGGGACAATGTGTCAACCAAGTTTGGGGGGAGAGTCTTACTATTTTTTGTGTTTGTGTCGTGTTGTTAGTTTGTGTTTTTTTTTGTTTAAGTTTTATTTTAGTTAATTTTTGTGTTGTGTTTGTGTGAATCAAGTTGTCAATGCTAGCCTATGATATGGAAGAAAATGTTATGCAATTTTTTGAAAATTTTGATCAATTGAATCTTTGTGCTTGGTTAGACTTCATTGGTAGCTTGTTTCGATCCATGAAAAAAATATATGAATTTTTAGCCATTATTAGAAAATTCTTTGAAAATTGAATTTGAATGTATGCATTGTTAAAAATTGGCTTGGGGTTTGATGCATGAACAAATCTAGAATTGCTTGTTTATCATTCAAGATGAAATCCTAGATTAGATATGCTTAGGAAAGTGATTTAGGTAATTTCTTGGAACGTTTGAGACTTTCAAGCAAACGTAAAAGTAATTTTCCATTTTTACCCTTGTTGAGCCTAAAATTATCCTCTTTGTTGTTTGACACCAATTGTGAGCCAAATAGACATTTTGTTAGTTTTCATTCCTTTAGAAAATTACTATGAGCATATGGATAAATAATGGGGAAAGAATTTTAATGAGATGTGATTAGATTTGTAAGTTGGTGTATTGTAATGAAGAGTAAAATTGTTGAGAGTTGAAAAGAAAAAAAAAACAAAGAAATTTGAAAATCCAGCTACACTCTTGTAATGTTTTCACAAAAACAAGTTTGGGGGAGTGTAGTTTGAATGAAAAAAAATGATCATGTGAAATAAGCTTTTCTCAACCTTTACTTGGGTTCATATTTGGTTTTCTTAGGAAATTGTTTGAGTGAATTGTTGGTTTGTAAGTTCATATGCTAATGGTAATTTGGAGCCTAAATGACATATATTTACCCATTGCCTAAGCCTATTGTTATGAGCCTAAAGTCCTAGTGATTTTTGAGCATATTTTGTCTACATTAGTGGAGAGTGGTGAACAATGCAGGTATATGGATCAGTGGTTTGATGGGTTGATGGTGAGTATTTGGCATGCATACATAGATTCAATTGTTGAGTAATTTTTGTGGTAATGGTTGAATTTTTGGATTGAATCAAGTTGTCAATGTGGTTTGACTGAAATTCTGGATTGTTTCTACAAATTGGGATTTTGGACATTTGTGTGAGATTTTTTGAAATTGAGGCTAATTTAGTGTTGTTAGCTTGATTCATTAGTTTGTGTCATTTTTGTTTTTGAGTTGTCTATGTGTGGGTGTTTATTTTGAATCTTTACTTGAGGGCGAGTAAATGTTAAGTTTGGGTGAGTTTGTTGAGTCTAGTTTTGTGTTGTATTTTAGGTAGTTTTTATTGAGTTTCTCTATTGTTTAGTGCTATATTATGCTTGTTTATATTTGTTTTCAGGTTTTAGCTTATAAATAAAGGAAAAGAATAATTGGAGCAAATTGGAAGAAAAATGATGAAAATTTGGCTTTTTGGTGTTGATTCCGTGAAAAGATGAATCCTCATGAAATTTTATGGCTTCGGTGCATTTTCGAGACCAAAAGCACAAAAATTGAAGAAGCTGTTAAGGGCCACGACACTACGATGTTGAGCCGCGCCCAGGTCCAAGGAAGAAAGCCTGTTTTTTGAGGTTTTACACGGGCCACGGTGCAGAAACAGAGGGCCGCATTGCTAATGAGTGTGTCTGCCCAGAAAATTTACATGGACCGTGACATTGAAGAGGTTGGACCACGACCCGCCTGATCAAAGCCCAGCTATAATTTAGATGGGCCGCGACGCTGGAATAGGTGGACCACGACCTGCATTGCAAAAGAAAGAAAAAAAATTAGGTTCTTAAACCTAATTTGGAGATGGAGTAATCAGATAGGAGTGAAGGACAAATTGTGAAACAAAGAACACACTATGGATCATCTCCATTTGCTCTCTACAATATTTTTCTATTGCCTTTTAATTCTATGTTATTTTGAATTGCTTTTTATGTTTAGAATGACAATGTCGAACTAAATCTTTTTTAGGGTTTTTAATGGATTCTCTTGAAATCCTTTGATGATCAAATGCAATATTAGTATTTCTCTTCTTCGTTTATTAAGCTTGTCTCAATCTATTTTAGTGCACAAAATGTGATTGGCCATCTTATTTCATTATCTATTTGCGTTTGAATTGAAATTCTAAAAAGTGAAATTTAAACAACCTTTGATTGAAACAACATAGATTTAATCTAGAACGAAAGTATCTAGGTTATTTGTGTAGCATCTAGTTTGTGAATTCATTGCCTCCTAATTGATGAATTTATCATAGAAATATAGAGAGTTCACCATTAGGTTGAGTTTTATAATTTCTAATCCGATTATAAAATTCCTTGACAACTTGTTAGCTTAATAAGAAGAAGAGTTTTTAATATCGTGTTAGATATTGATAGGAGGGATTGTAGATGAAATTAAAACCCACAATTGTTTAAATCCTTGGAATTTTATTCTTGTTTATGTTCTTACAATCTTGCATTATTTTTAGTAGCTTTATTGTTTTTAATTATCATGATACAAAACCAATTTTTGTTAACTAAATAGAAACTAAGAATTAATTACTTGGTAATTGATAATTCAATCCTTGTGGGACGTTACTTGGTCTTACAAAGAAATTATTACAAATTGCGACTGTGTGCACTTGCATAGCTTTATTTTTCACAAAAATATTTAACTATTTAAAATGTAAATATCATTATTTATGTTATTATTTTGTTATGCTTATAACACAAGTTCAGGATGGCCCATAGGCCCATATGTACATCCATGAGTCTATAAATAGGACTTATAGGATTCATTTAGGACAGGCGCAATAATTTGTATTCAGAGAGAAATATTGCTTTTATACGTAGTACTTGTATTTAGCTTTAAGACTTGTGCAACTCAATCCACCCTTGTTCGTTGATCGCAAGTTTTAAGGTTTTACATCAATAAAAACACTATGTGGACGTAGGTTATTACAAATCTCTATGGTCGAGCCACTATAAAATCCTTGTGTCGTTTACATTCTTGCATTCAGTTCTATAATTCCTATCATTTTCCGTGACTCCGTATCGTTGACTAAATCGAGGGTCAACAATGTTGGCCATCATTTCCTTCACAATTTTCTCCTAGCTTTAGTAATTTATTCTTAAAAGTCTTTTCGTACCTACTTAATAATTGATTTTTTTCTCGATTTTTCCAGAGTTATGTTAAATTCCGTATTTTGGACTTACAAGGTGATTAGAATTAAACAGATTGTTTAAATGCTGACTATAGATTAATTTGTTTAAATAAAATTATGTGTTGTTACCACAACTATGATGAATGTTAAAACAGAAACAGAAAGCAAGTAAAAATTGACACAATGGAATTTTTACGTGGTTCAGAAATCCTTTTAGATAATCTACATCCACGGGGCCACGCCTAGAGAATAAACCAATTCGTAAAGACCAAAGTTGTACACAAGCATTGACTTAAGCAACGTAAGACTCCCTCTTAAACTATTGCCACAATCTTGTTGTACTCTTCTTTGCGAATTTGGTATTGATGAAATACTTAATCTCTTGAACTCCCTTCAAAGATTAGTGAGTGCTCTCTTCCTCTAGAAGTGAGACTTGATGAAATCTTCTCCCAAAAATCCTTAGGAACACGTTCATAAGAAACACAACTCCTAAAGATAGATACATAGAAAAATGTACGTGGCATAACCACAAAGATTAAGGTGAACAACTTAATATTTTCAAAGAAAAACTCCTCAAGAAATTAACAACAAGTGTTTTCAAATTCAAAATGGAATAGATAATTTTTTCAAAGGCCTTGGCAAGGTATTTATAGCTGAGAAAAATGTCCAAGACCAGTGTTGTACCCCAAAATAAACACAAATTAAACCACTTTGCACTGGGTACAGCTGGTAGATAATCGCATGGAAAAAGCGAACAGGTAGAACATCTATCTAACTCTGGTGTGAGCAGATCGAGTTAAACATGGCAGTATGACAACCAGATAATCTCCAGGTCGCCTCTTGCATCAATAACCTAGTTTGAGATGCGTGATGGATAGATCTTCTTCTAGATACTCTGAACCTAGCCCATGTCAAGTACTGTTAGCTCCTCGACATCTAGCTCAAAGGAAGTGTTCAGCTCACGGAAGCTGGGTCATGACGCACAATGAAGGATCCCAAAAGACTCAGAGATCCCTTATATGCTCATTAATGCCAAGATTTTATTACACATTTATTACCCGAGATAATGGTTGTAAATTCCATAGGCAATCATATCCCTATGTAAATGAGAGATTATTCTGATTTATTATTTACCATATTTATGCATGTGGTTACCCAAAGCTATCCAGGATATCCCTCTATAAATATCAGGGGAATTGATAGAAAAAGGTCCTACTTCTTGAGATACAGAAACTCTGCTGAAATTTCAAGAAACAATTTCATCTAGAGCCTTAAAGAGATTAATAAGATTTTCTCGTGGACTAGGTGGATTTTAACCACTGAACCATGTTAATGTGTGAGTTTTTGAGTTATTGTTCATTTGACAAATTACAATTTAGAAAGAGAGCACTAATATATTTGTTGTCGGATTTCTTAATCCACTGTTGGCAAAAAGTCGCTTCGACATATTGGTGCTTTCATTAAGAGCATATTAGTGCTTAATCCCCCACATAAGCTTCACCCAACACTGACCATGGTGTTCACCCAGTCTATGTATGACAATAAAATGGAATAACCTGGTGATCATGAGGCGCATCATACGGTCGTTCCCGTTGGAAAAGGCCTAGATGCTCAACACCGTCCTAGAAAGCAATATGTGGGCCAAGACGATACTAAGAGCTCAGCATCACGCCCACCAAATCCCAATCCGGGGTATCTGACAGCCATCGAGATGGAAAATTCCTAGATAGGAAGTCATCTCGCTAAGGCTAACAAGCAGATCGAGGAGATCCTGGCTTGATTACCCCTTCCTGCGACTGATGTTAACACCAGAAGGAGACAAAGTGGGTCCCATAGGTCCCACAAGAATAACTGACCCAATATCAATTGCTCTGTCAGAACTATAACTCTGAGCTCCATACCTTCAGAGAAACATTAGTGGAATACTCAACCTGCTAATCCTCCTATGAACCATCGGCCCCATGTCAGTCGATCAGTTAGAACTGCGACCCCAAGCTCCGTGCCTTCTGAGAAGATTCCATAAAATGTTTAGAACAATCCGACAGGGCAAGCTGGGACCAATTTAAGGAGGCAAAACACCCCAAAAAATCCATCCGCTAACGAAAGTTACTGGACAAAGAGTCAAACTGGAGGCAGGTCTGAGAGCAATCTAAGGAATCATTTGAGCTCCGTACAAAGTCTTCATTCTGTAGTGTCCCAAAATTTTACTTAGCTAGATAGTAGTAGTAGTTAGTCTTAGTTTGTAGTATGTTAGTTTCTGTGGATTTTGGTTCAAGTCGAGACTTAGTTGGAAACTCATAGCAACAATTATGGATTTTATAAGTTTAACCTATAGTTTAAAAATATTTATTATAACATAAGGTTTGATTAATATTGCTGGTCCTAGAAATATTGTTTATTATAACCTAAGGTTTAGATAGAATTAATAAGAACATGACACTTGTCATAATCATGTTTATTAAGGATTTGAGTATTTTGACGAATAGTTTAAATTAAAAGAAAGATCTAGAAGCTCTAAAACCTTCTAGCAGCTGTTAGGATCACATTTTGACTCAGTCAAAGCTGTTTAATCAATTCAAAATATGCTGAAAAAGTTCAAATATGTGTTTGATATATCAACGTATGTCGATATATCGCAGCTATAGGGGTCGATATATCACCTACGGAAGATATGGAAAACACGTCGAATTCGCACGAACGAACAAACAGGGCTAGGGGAAAATGGTCTAGGCGATATATCGCCCAGGGTAGGCGATATATCGCCCTTGGTTCATTTATTTTGAAAATTTGGGATTTTTAAATTTAAAAACAACCTTAACCACTTGGACCCGCCTTTGAACGAATTTGACTGAGTTCTGGGCATCTGTTGAACGAAAATTCAAATCTTTCATATTTTATATTCATTAATTTATTCAAATTAAAAAGGGTTAGTTTCACTCCTTGAACTCTATAAATAGGACCTAGTACTCAGCCATTTTCTTCATTCTTCAAGTATTCTTTAGAGCCTTCAAGTTGCTACGGTTACTATAGAGGGAAACACTTGGGTTTTGGAATAAAAGCTTTTCCAATCTACGCTTTTCTAAACACTTGGGAAGTGAAATATAGTGTTATTTCGGTATCGAGGTGTAGATCAAAGTCATAGTTATCCAAGGTATTCTTATCCTAAGTTAAGATCTTCATGGTTCCTTAGTTTTCTTTTATTTCCTTTCAGATCCTAATTCTTGTTTATGATTCTTGATTAGGTGTTTGAGTTTCTTGAAACTTAAGGTTCTTTTCAGTAAGTTTCTTCTTGATGGTTTAGTTCTCTTTTTCATCTCTTTTCTTTAGACACTCACAATTCTTACTGTTGGTTTTAGGAGTGTTCCAAATCCCATTCTTGTCTCCAAATCCCGGTTTTTAGTAAGGAAAATAGGTTAGATTATATGTGTTTATATGTTTATGTTATGATATGTTTTATGCTATGATATGTATATGTATAAATATGTTGTAGTCCTTGGACATATGACTTGCTTAGATAGCAAGCCCCAATAATTTTTATCATTTTCGTGGTATAGAGTTATGATTTACCCTACCTCGATTAGTAGACAGAGGACTTAGATTGGTTATCATATACTATAGTTGTGATCTAACCTACATCCATTAGTAGACAGAGGACCTAGATGGTTTTATCACATATCATTTTAATGAGTTAATGGCCATTAATATTGTAGTCCTATATGATATACGTTTTTATAGTCATATGTTTTATAGTATATGTATATGATATAGTCTTATGATTATGATTTATGATATATGTTGTTAGTAGATTTTCCTTGGTGGGCATTAGGCTCATTCCTTTATTTTTAGCTTGATGTAGGAAAATGAATATGGAAGGCGGGAACGATTTGTGGTAGCTTGGCATGTGTGTTGAGGATGAATGGAGTGAATGGACTATGTGAAGATCGAGGATGACGTTGTTTAAGTCTTTTAAATTATGTTTGATGTATTTTCTGCAATTAGTATTAAAAAAATTAAAGTTTATGTTTTATGTTTTATAACAATGGGATCCCATACCATATTTATATTCCGTATCGCATTTTATATTTTTACCTTATATGGTGTTTGGTAAAATATTTTGGGTTTTAAATAAGGTTATGTTATTTCTTATGTATGTATTTAAATTAGTAGTTATGTCATAGTGGTTTTTAATGGTCCAAGATCTTAGAAATAGTCGGGTCATTACAGTTTGTATCAGAGAAACAGTTCATATGCATGAAGTTCTCCTTGATACACACGCACAAGCTCCGAATCTAACCGCCAATGTAAGTGTTTATGTTTATGTTATTTGCTAACCGCCAATGTAAGGCATTGTAAAGGATTAGAGAGCCAAGGAATACAGTAGGAGTGTTAGAAAGAATCACTTTGAGATTAATCTTATTCCACAAGGAGATAGTCCATCTTTAGACTACTAAGTAAATTATGATGAGAGCTACAGAGAAATATGTCTTAGTAATTAGGCTTTGTAAAGATTTTCCTTCTGTAATTTCAACATTAGAAGAAATATGGGAGACTATAGATGATGATGATGATGATTTACTGGTAGCCATGAGATACTATTTTCTCATACATAGGTTCACCTCTATGTTGGAATTTCAATTCACTAATGAACAAAAGCATAGAATCTTTATGAATCTTCCCAAGGTAATTTTGAGGCTCAAGATAATGATGAGTATGAAGAAATAGATGATGATATGTTAGATGAAGGGTCAGATGTAGAAGGTCTTGATTTTTAGATTCACCCTAGTTATGTTAGTTTGTCTATTTGTTTATTTCTTATTAATTTTGCATTTATGATTGTACTTAGTGAAAACCTTTTTCCAAATAAATATTATTGTTATTTTTGAATGACATGTATGAGTTTGATTTTTTTTCAATCATAATAAATTTAAATAAATAAATAATGACCAAATTCGGTGAGGGTGGATACAAATCAATGAACCGGGTTCTATATTGAGAGTTCAAGGGGCCATAGTAGTGGGAACGATTTTATTAATCCCAGCCCTCCCTCAATATGGTTAACTTTGGAACAACGACGAGTTTCGAGCCTGAGAATTAAGTCATATAGGATGATTAGAAACAGACTTAGAAAATAATAAAGATGGCTGATTTTCTAAGTATAGAAACACACCCTAATTATAAAGAATGCTTACATAATTTTTCATAAGAAATCATAACTAATAGGTCGGAGTTAAGTTTGCTTAGACTAAGTTTTACCTTAGAGCCTATTAGGGTAAGTTCTAACACGCTTTTTCTCGACTGTTAGAACTTTGCTGAAGATGTCGCTTAGAAGATCTGCACGCACAACCGACAATGCCTCCAACGCCGCCAACGGCACTATTGAAGCCCCTCTAGTCCGAAGAAGGGGAGCACGTGCTACCGATAATGCTGCTAACAAAAGTGCACCACCTCCGGTTGACAACACCGCTGAGATTGTCCGACTACGACAACAAGTGGAAGAATTGCTGCAGCAACAATGACAACAGGCTCAGCCGTAGCCTCAGACTCAGCCCGAGCTTCAGCCGCAACTGCAACCTCAGCAAATGGCTCAAGCACCCCAACAAGTAGGTCCTTATGGGGGATGGCCAATGGCGAACTATGCACCTTACCCAGCTTAGTACATAGAGAAAATATACGAGCGGTTTCGTAAGCAAGACGCTCCAAACTTTGAAGGGAAAACTGAGCCCTTCGAGGCGGAAGAATGGCTCAGGCATGTAGAGCCGATCCTAGCACACATGAACCTCGGCTATGCGGATCGCATATCCTGTGTTTCTTTTCTTCTAAAGAAGGATGCTAGAATATGGTGGGATATAGTACATCAGACTCACGACGTCGCCACCTTGACATGGACTAGATTTGTGGAGCTCTTTCACAAGAAGTATTACAACTCGACAGTCATCGCTACAAGGGTAGAGGAGTTCACCAGTTTGAAGCAGGGCAACTTAACGGTAGCAGAGTATGCTCAACAGTTTGATCGACTAGCCAAGTTTGCACCAGAGTTGGTCCCAACCGACTTTTTGAGGGTTACCAAGTTCGTTAGAGGATTCAGACCAAAGATTGATCTAGGAGTCAAACTAGCAAATCCTGGAACCACTTCTTATGTCGATGCTCTAGAAATGGCTATAGAGGTGGAGAGGCTTCAGGCGAATGTTAGTAAGGATGAGGCTAGTAAGCTTGAACCTAAGCAGCAGAATCAACCTTAGAATGGTCGGAACCACAACAACAACCATCAGCATAACAACAATAATGGCAATAAGAGAAGGCATCCTAATAGTAAGCAAGTTAATGGTGATAAAAGAGCATAGACAAATAATGGAGGGAATAGGTCGGGTTATGTAGAATACTTGCAGTGCTCCAAATGCCAAAAGAAACATCATGGGGAGTTTCGTGCAAACACCAAAGGATGTTATAATTGTGGTCAAGAAGGTCATCAGAAGAGGGAATGTCCACAACTCAAGCAAGAAGAGAAAAGGGACAACAAGATGGTTCCAGCCAGAGTCTTTTCCTTCACCTAGTGAGAAGCTGAAGCTAGTAACAAAGTGGTCACAGGTCAGATTCCTATCCTTGATAATATATGTTTAATATTATTTGATTCGGGAGCAACACACTCATATATCTCATTCGGAATGATAGAGAAATTAGACAAACCTTGTGAAAGATTTAGAACTAGGTTTGTGATAGAATTTCCTTCGGGAGAAGTAATCCTATCATCACGGATAGTACGCAGAGTACCGATCAAAATCAAGGGCGTGGAACTAGAAGGAGACTTGATAGAGCTAGAGATAAAAGACTTTGATGTAATACTATGGATTGGATAGCAAGACATAGAGCAACCATCGACTGTAGACGCAAGCAAGTGATGTTCGAAATTCCTAACAGTCAGAAACTTTGCTTTATGGGAAAGGTTTTAGGACTACGAACACCGCTTATTTCATCTATCAATGCTCAGAGGATGATTGAGAAAGGATGTCATGCATTCTTAGCCAGCGTCACATATGTGGTAAAGGAAACACCACTAAAGGTTGGAGACGTTCGCATTATAAAAGAATTCCCAGAAGTATTTCCTGACGACTTACCAGGATTGCCGCTGACTCAAGAAATTGACTTCACAATCAAACTAGTATCGGGAACCGAGCCTATCTCAAAGGCACCATATCGGATGGCACCTATGGAACTCAAGGAGTTGAAGACGCAACTACAAGAGCTCTTAGACTTGGGTTTCATTAGACCAAGCCATTTGCCATGGGGAGCCCCAGTTCTATTTGTAAAGAAGAAGGACGGAAGCATGCCGATGTGTATAGATTACCACGAGCTGAATAAGGTGAAAATTAAGAATAAATACCCGCTACCCTAGATCAAAGACTTGTTTGATCAACTTTAAGGAGCAACCGTGTTTTCAAAGATTGATCTACGGTCCGGTTATTACCAGCTCAAGGTGTGGGAAGAGGATATTCCCAAGAAAGCTTTTAGAACTCGATATGGACATTACAAGTTTCTAGTTATGTATTTTGGTCTTACCAAAGCTCCAGCCTCATTTATGGATTTAATGAATCGGGTCTTCAAGGATTACTTGGACAAATTCTTCATAGTGTTCATCGACGATATTTTGGTGTACTCCAAGGACGAAGTTGAGCACGAGGGGAATTTAAGAAAGACCATGCTGCAATTGAATAAGCATAAAATCTACGCCAAGTTCAAGAAGTGCGAATTTTGGCTTTCGCAAGAAGCGTTCCTCAGCCATATAGTATCCAAGGACGGAGTTGCAGTAGACCCAGCTAAGGTAGAGGTTGTAAAGGATTGGCCAAGACCTAAGAATGTGTCAGAGGTTAGAAGTTTTCTGAGGCTAGCAGGCTATTATCAGAGATTTGTAGAAGGATTTTCTAAGATAGCCACTCCACTTACCAACTTGACCCAGAAACAACAGAAGTTCAACTAGACGGATAGGTGTGAAGAGAGCTTCCAGTTTCTCAAGGATAAGCTATGCTCAACACCAGTACTCTGTGTATCGACACCCAACGACAAGTTTGTAGTATACTATGACCCATCGAAGCAAGGTTTGGGTTGTGTGCTGATGCATGACAAAGTAATAGCCAACGCCTCAAGGCAGTTGAAGATATACGACTAACGTTATCCAATGCACGATATGGAGTTTGTAGCGGTGGTCTCTGCATTAAAAATCTGGCACCATTATCTTTATGGAGAACGAAATGAGATTTATATGGATCACAAAAGCTTAAAGTATTTCTTCACGTAGAAGAAGCTCAACATGAGGCAGCGCGGGTGGTTAGCACTAGTAAAGGATTATGACTGCGAAATCCTATACCACCCGGGAAAAGCAAACGTAGTTGCTGATGCGCTAAGCAGGAAGAGTTACAGGAATCTAGCAGCATTATCTGGAATAGAAAAGCCGCTTCAGCAAGAGCTGATCAATGCCGGAATAGAAGTAGTCATTGGTAAACTAGTTAACTTGTCCATCCAGTTAAGTTTGTTAGAAGATATACGGATTGGACAAGGGCATGATGACACATTAGTATCTCACATAGCTGCAGTCAAAGAAAGCAAGGCCACAGATTTCTCTATATCAGGATAGTGGTTCTTGAGATATAAAGGCCGGATATGCATGCCGAATGACTATGGAATTAAGATGAAGATTTTAGAAGAGGCAATACCCCATACTCAGTTTACCCAGGATCGACCAAGATGATTCATGACCTTAAGGCATTGTATTGGTGGCCAGGAATGAAGAAAGACGTAGCAGAATATGTGTCTAAATGCTTAGTATGCCAGCAAGTGAAAGCAAAACATCAACATCGTAGTAGATAGACTAGCCAAGTCAGCTCACTTCCTGCCTATCAAGACTACGTACACAGCAGACCAATACGCAGACATTTATGTCTGAGAAATAGTACGACTGCATGGAATCCCTAAGACCATAGTATCCAATAGAGGATCAGTGTTTACATTGAGATTTTGGTGAAGCTTGTAGCAAGCCATGGGTACCAAGTTAAGTCTTAGTATGACATTTCATCCTCAAACAGACGGACTGTCCGAGCGTACCATACATATTTTAGAGGATATGTTGCACACTTGTATACTCAACTTTGGAAGAACAAGGAGTAAATATTTTCCATTGATAGAGTTCTCCTACAATAATAACTACAAGTCAACGATCGGGATGGCACCCTATGAGTTACTTTGTGGAAGGAGGTGTCGATCGCTGTTACATTTGGATGAGGTAGAAGAAAGACAACCTCTTGGACCCGAAGTTGTTAGAGAGGCTTAGGATGCAGTAGCGCTAATTAGAAAGCGTATGCTCGCTGCTCAGAGCCGACAGAAAAGTTTTGTGGATGCCAAGCATCATGATGTAGAATTCAAAGTCGGAGATCAAGTCTTCTTAAAGATATCTCCTATGAAAGCTGTGAAGCGGTTTGGGAAGAAAAGCAAGCTTAGTCCCCGGTTTATAGGTCCTTTTGAGATATTGGACAAGGTGGGAACAGTTGCATATAGGTTAGCCCTACCGCCAGCTCTAGCAAATAGCCACAATGTATTTCACATCTCGATGCTGCGTAGATATGTGTCAGACCCATCTCACGTCCTCAAGTACGATACGATAGCACTCTAGAAAGACTTAAGTTACGAGGAACGACCAGTTAGCATCCTAGATAGAGGGATGAAGGGATTACGTTCTAAGAGTATTCCGATAGTCAAGGTCCTATGGAGTAATAGTTGTGAATGGGAGGCAACATGGGAGTTTGAGAAAGACATGTTGGCACGGTATCCAGAATTGTTTGGTAAGTAAATTTCGGGGACAAAATTCTTTTAAGTAGGGGACAATTGTAGTGTCCCAGAATTTTACTTAGCTAGATAGTAGTTGTAGTTAGTATTAGTTTGTAGTATAATAGATTCCGTGGATTTTGGTTCAATCCGGGACTTAGTTGGAAACTTATAGCAACAGTTATGGATTTTATAAGTTTAACCTATAGTTTAGAAATATTAATTATAACATAAGGTTTGATTAATATTGCTGGTCCTAAAAATATTGTTTATTATAACCTAAGGTTTAGATAGAATTAATAAAAGCATGACACTTGTCATAATCATGTTTATTAAGGATTTGAGTATTTTGATGAATAGTTTAAATTAAAAGAAAGATCTAGAAGCTCTAGAACCTTCTAGCAGCTGTTAGGATCACGTTTTGACTTAGTCAAAGCTGTTTAATCAATTCAAAATATGCTGAAAAAGTGCAAATGCATGTTTGATATATCAACGTATGCCGATATATCGCAGCTATAAAGGTCGATATATCGCCTACGTAAGATACGGAAAACACGTTGACATAGCACGAATGAATGAACGGGGCTCGGAGAAAATGGTCTAGGCCATATATCGCCCAAGGTAGGCGATATATCACCCCTGGTCCATTTATTTTGAAAGTAATTTAAAAACAGCCTTAACCACTTGGACCTGCCTGTGAACGATTTTGACTGAGTTTTGGGAATCTGTTGAATGAAAATTCAAATGTTTTTCATTTTATATTAATTTATTTATTCAAATTAAAAGGGGTTAGTTTCACTCCTTAAACTCTATAAATAGGACCTAGTACTCAACCATTTTCTTCGTTCTTCAGGTATTCTTCAGAGCCTTCAAGTTGCTAAGGTTACTATAGAAAGAAACACTTGGGTTTTGGGATAAAATCTTTTCCAATCTAAGCTTTTCTAAACACTTGGGAAGAGAAATATAGTGTTATTTCAGTATCAAGATGTAGATCAAAGTCATAGTTATCCAATGTATTCTTATCCTTAAGTTCAACTCTTCCTGGTTCTTTAGTTTTCTTTTATTTCCTTTCAGATCCTAACTCTTGTTTATGATTCTTGATTAGGTGTTTAAGATTCTTGAAACTTAAGGTTCTTTTCAGTAAGTTTCTTCTTTGATGGTTTAGTTCTCTTTTTCATTTCTTTTCTTTAGAAACTCACGATTCTTACTGTTGGTTTTAGGAGTGTTCCAAATCCCGTTCTTGTCTCCATATCACGGTTTTTGGTAAGGAAAATAGGTTAGATTATATGTGTTTATATGTTTATGTTATGATATGTTTTATGCTATGATATGTATATGTATAAATATGTTGTAGTCCTTGGTCATATGACTTGCTTAGAAAGCAAGCCCCAAGAATATGTTTTGTAGTCGCTTGGGCTTATGACTTGCTTAGATAGAAAGCCCCAATAATTTTTATCATTTTCATGGTTTAGAGTTATGATTTACCCTACATCGATTAGTAGACTGAGGACCTAGATGGGATATCATATACTATAGTTGTGATCTAACCTACATCGATTAGTAGACAGAGGACCTAGATGGTTTTATCACATACCATGTTAATGAGTTATTGGCCATTAATATTGTAGACCTATATGATACACATTTTTATAGTCATATGTTTTATAGTAGTATGTATATGATATAATCTTATGATTATGATTTATGATATATGTTGTTAGTAGATTTTTCTTGGTGAGAATTAGGCTCATTCCTTTATTTTTAGCATGATGCACGAAAATAAATATGGAAGGCGGGAAGGATTCCTGGCAGCTTGGCATGTGTGTTGAGGATGAATGGATAGAATGGACTGCGTGAAGATCGAGGATGACGTTGTTTAAGTCTTTTAAATTATGTTTGATGTATTTCCGTAATTATTTTTTAAACAATTAAAGTTTATGTTTTATGTTTTACAACAATGGGATCCCATACCATATTTTATATTCCATATCACATTTTATATTTTTACATTATATGGTGTTTGGTACAATATTTTGGGTTTTAAATAAAATTACGTTATTTCTTATGTATGTATTTAAATTTGTAGTTATGTGATAGTAGTTTTTAATGGTCCGAGGTCTTAGAAATAGTCGGGTCATTACATGCTCTGACCCACAGCTCGACCTGCGTAATCATCTGAATTCACAAAGAAGATACCAAGTTCGCCATGTTGATTTGAGTTATACTTAGCACAGGGGAGATCCGTCTATCGTACACGACAATGAGAATGTCCCACCTAACTGAGCTCAAGCTTGGAGGGGAAACAACCCATCTAATGCGTACAATAGGATGAGGGCTGATGATTAGCTCCAAAATAAACTAAAGGCCAAGGATCCAACTCTCGAGTGACTGGCCTTGATGGAGGAACAGATGACATAACTCCTATCTGGAAAATGAGTCGATGATTGTGATTTTGATGAGGGGCTCGAGCCTTTTGCTCCAAACATTGTGGCAACTCCATATCCTGTTGGCTTTAGGATGCCAATCATACCCATATATGATGGAAACAATGACCCGTCCAACCACCTTGGGATGTTCAATACGTTAGTGATGGCCCACAATGTCGAGTTCGACATAAGATCCAGAATGTGGCTCAATAAATACAAGAAATATTCAATCACCACGTGGAATAAATTGTCTTTCGAACTAAGAGACAATTTCAAGCTTTGAAGGAAACTCGCGTTGAGGACGATTCGCTGGCTAACATAAAACAATCTGGTGAGTCCCTGAAAGCATTTTTGAACCGGTTCACTAATGCATCAGCACGAGCTAGGGATGTTGATGATAACTCCATGCTCATGGAAATGATGATGGGGATCACGGTAGGAGGTGATTTATGGCAAGAACACCAGCGAAAAAGAGTAAAAAGTGTAAATGAATTCCTGGCTCAGGCTCAAGAATGGATAAATCCGGAAGAGGCGTGATTTTCTATCGTAGGAACCAGCCAGACCCCTGTTCAGCCTGCTGAAGCGGTGGCAGATGTTGCGACTATGGCTCAACCTGTTTCCCAAAATAACCAGGCGGGGAACAATAAGAGGAAGGGGAATGGTGAGGGCGAACAGAACATAACCAAAATGAACAAGCCCGGAGAAAAGTTCAAGCCCATTTAAACCTACTATACCGACCTGACTAATACGCGAGAGCATATTTTCCTAGTGAATTCTAATTGCCTTCCATGGATGAAGCCAGAGCCTTTGAGGCACCAGAGGGTGAAGAGAGATCTTGCTAAGTTCTGTCGATATCACAACGACATCAACCATAACAATGATGATTGCCGACAATTAAAGGACAAGATTAAAACTCTCATCGAAGCTGGACCATTAGCCCAGTATGCCCAAAACCGAGTAGTTCCCAATCAGCCAACCAGGCAAAATACTCATCCAGTTTTGAAAAATCTAGTTGGCCAACCCCAGGCTCAGACAGACCAAGGGAACCAAGTCGATCCCCCTATAATAGTAGGAGGGAATATAACCATTATCACTGGAGGACCCCATTTGGCAAGCACAACTAACGGGGCTCAAAAAAGGTACATACAGGAGCTGAAACCCACAATGGTACTGAATTTATCCCGGAGCAAAGGTTATCAAAACAACATCGGTTGGAAAAATAACCAATCGTTTTCTTGGAAGAGGACACTAGCCATGTTCAGTTCTCACATAATGATTTGC
This sequence comes from Humulus lupulus, assembly GCF_963169125.1. Lineage (NCBI taxonomy): Eukaryota > Viridiplantae > Streptophyta > Magnoliopsida > Rosales > Cannabaceae > Humulus > Humulus lupulus. The sequence goes on from NC_084801.1 coordinate 132,175,523, forward strand.
TGGTGGTAACTGTTAGCTCGCCAATGGAAGGGTATAGAGGATATTGGTTGATAATGGGTGCTCAATAAATGTGCTATTTAGGTCCACCCTATAAAAGATGGGATTATTTGTAACCGATCTTAAGGTGACCTCAATGACCCTGTACGAATTCTCAAGAGAAGGAACGACAGCCATAGGGACGATCAGACTTGTAGTTACGCTACGGGATGATACGTGAACTACTTCTAAAATACTCGAGTTCATCGTAATCGATTCTCCAGCCCATTCAATGCGATTTTGGGACTACCCGCACTGATGACTTTTGAGGCTATCACCTCGATTCGCACCTAGTGATGAATTTCGCCTCAACCTCTAGTATATGTATTGTGAGAGGAGACCAACTCGCTGCCAAAGAATGCTATAACATTTCCATGTAGGGAAAATCACGACCCGTGCATCAAGCAATGGTCATTATTGAAGAAGGAGAGGAGCCCCGGGTAATGGAAATTGCCTGTGAGGCGGAAGAACCTCAGGAAGGAAGTAATAAGGTCGACCAGAAAGACGACATTGATCCAAGATTAGGTGAAGACAAGTCTGAGCTCCCAGCATTGGAAGAGCTTGAGGGAATCAGCATTGACCCAGATGTACCTTCAAGAGTAGTAAAAGTTGGAAAAAGTCTTGGAACCGAAAGGAAGGAGCTGGTCGAGTTTTTGAAAAATAACTTGGACGTCTTTGCCTGGTCGCATGAACATATGGTGGGAATCAGTTCGAATGTAATAATGCATACTCTGAATTTGGACAGGAATGTTCCTGCGGAGGCACAAAAATGAAGGCTTCTGGGGAAAGATTGATCAAATGCTTTAGAAGAAGAGCTAGCTCCCTTACTTAAGTGTGGATTTTTAAGAGAAGAAAAATATCCGACCTGGGTTGCTAACCATGTTTTGGTCCCAAAACCCAACGGGAAGTAGAGAACTTGCATTGACTTCTCCAATCTCAATAAGGCATGTCCTAAGGATTGTTTTCCACTACCTCGAATTGATCAGTTGGTAGATGCAACAGCCGGTCACAAGCTCATGTCTTTCATGGACACTTATTCTGGATAACACCTACAGACCAAGAGCACACTAGCTTTATGACTGAGCATAACGTATACTGCTACAAAGTTATGCCATTCGGGAAAAAGAATGCCGGTGCAACGTAACAGTGGCTGGTCAGGAAAATGTTTGTTAACCAGATCGGGAAAAAACATGGTAGTATATGTCGATGATATGCTCGTTAAATCAAAGACTGTCAGAAATCATGTGTAATGCCCTGGGTAACCAAGACTGTTACATTGTGTGTGTGTTTAAATAGTGCAAGAATTGCTAATCAAGTCATTTGGACATAAACATGTTTCTGAAGTTAACTAATAGGTTAGGGTTAAAAAAATTTGACCGTAAAATAGTTGACTTTCATTAAAATAAGACTTTGGTACACGGGATCCCAAACGTAATGTTTACAAGGCGGTTATAACCCTCAAGAGTCAATTACAACTAAAGCCAGCCTAAATATAAAAATACAATTTTGGCTCTAGTCCCTGTCAATCCCTCGGTCGTGACGGTCGAGTAGCTACCGATGTACACACTGCCCCAAAAGCACTCCAACTCATGGCTAGTCCAACTCTCCCCTTCCCTTACCTACACCACATAGCACCCGTGAGTCAAGGCTCAACAATAAAACTAGATTCAACAAGCATAGACAACAACGATATATGCATAGCAAACTTAGATCAACCAGTTCAATCAACAAAAAAATACAAGCAATAAGCTAGGCAACAATAAACAGTTTAATCAAAACATATAATTCAATCTCAATACAATTAGTTAGGTGTCAGTGCCCTTAGGCTGAGCCCTCTAGTTATTTAGTTGGTCCTGACTCGCTTAGGTCGAGCTACATTCTGCACGCTTAACATCAGCCCCAACTCCCTTACGCCGGACTATCACATCAAATATGACAGATAAACAATTGCAAAACATGCAATCAAAAGCAGCACGAACAAACATGCCTATCCAAATATCTTTAATCACCAATACATTTATAATCTCACATATGTTTATTTATAGGGGATCTCAGCCCCATTCATAACTCAGGTGCAATTTCCTTATCTCGAGTCCCAAGCTAAGGATGTAGAGCGGTCCCGAGCACGTTCCTCAACCCCGGGCCTCAGCGGTATAACCCAGTAACAACGCAATAATGGATAACCATCAAAACCTAATCCAATTGATCACCTCACAATAATATATTAGCCTCCCAGACCTCGAATTCTACTAAACCGGGTAGTAGGATCATTCTCGAGCAGTTAGGTTTGAGTTACCGGGCCTAAAATTCTAACTTGGCTATTTCTCTAAATTAGTTCCGTGGCCTACCCCCCTAGGGTCGCAGCACGCTACAAGTCAGAAAGCCCCGAGGGTCACGATACCTAAAGAATAAGGTCATGGTTCGAGCCCAAAAACCCAGAAACCCACATATTTTCTATACGTTTTTCCTCAGCGTAACTCATCAAAATCCAACATAACATGCATCAAAACCATAAATTGAACATCTATACCTTACTAGTCTACTCAGATAAACAAAACCACCTAAAATTCTAACCAAAATCCTCATAGGAACTCAGAATTCAGCAAAACCCCTTTAAAACATAAAAGCTTAAGAACACCTATACTAACAACAGAATTCCACCATGTATTCACAACTTAAACCTTACCTTGATGATGAACCTGCCCCTAAGTTGCACCCCAAATAGTCCTATCTTTAATTATCCAGTCCCCAAGCTTCAATTCCTAAGCCTTCTCTTCAAAACTCCAAAGTCCTTAAGGCACAAGAGAGGGAGAGAGAGAACGGGAAAGTGAGAGAGAGAATTGCTGAATGAATGCTAATATGTTCTGGCTTATTTTTGAAGCCTATTCTACTATATCCCTTAATCATAAAGACCAAAATGCCCCTAATGATAACTCATCCCTTTATTGCCCTTAAGGGTAAAATGGTCATTTTCCCCGTTTCTCGCTAATTCCTCGAGTCATCCTACAAATTCCCAATTAATCCCAACATGCCCAACTAATTACCAAATACTTACCTGTTACTCAACAAATCCCAAATATAAGTTAAATTTCCTAAAATACCCCTAGGCTCACCCGAGCCGGGTATTAGACCCCATTGTGACTATTCTGCTAATCCACTCACTAGGATCGCCTCGGGCCGAATACTGCAAATATATCCACATAATAATGTGGTCTCAATCAGTTAACACATATAATCACATTTATGGCCTTGAAACAAGAATGGGCTTGCATGCATATTTAGTACTCATAAACATGCATATACATTCATATTATCATATAAATCATGCATGCCACGTAGTCACGCATCTAATCAATTAATCACACACATATATCCAATTATGCCCTCCCGACAAGCTAATCAAGACACTAAACCTTATTAGCATTTTTTGGGACATTATAACTATCCCCTCCTACTGAAAATGTTGTCCTCGAAATATACTTGAATAGTTCGGGATGTTGATCCTGCATAACCGACTCTAGCTCCTAGGTCGCCTCCTCAACCTTAATATTCCTCCATAAGACTTTGACTAGAGGAATCGTCTTGTTCATTAGAACCTTGTCCTTTCTATCTAGGATCTGAACTAGTTGCTCCTAATATGAAAAATCTGTCTGTAGCTCCAGATCCTCATATCCCAATACATGAGACGTATCTGATACATACTTCGAAGCATTTGGATGTGGAACACATCAAGAACTTCTGATAATGATGGGGGCATAACCAATCTGTAGGCTACCTGCCCAATCATCTCTAAGATCTCAAAACGTACTACGAATCTAGGGCTTAACTTTCCTTTTTTCCCAAATCTCCTTACCCCCTACAATGGAAAAACTCGCAGAAATACGTGGTCCCCTACCTGGAACTCCACGTCCCTATGCTTAGGATCAGCATAGCTTTTCTGTCTACTATGTGAAGCGAACATTCGAGCTCTAATCTTCTCAATAGCTTCATTAGTCTTCTTAACCATCTCCATTCCCAAATAATTCCTTTCCCCCATCGTATGGAGCAACTCCAATCATTGACTTATAACTATTATTATACGAGAATCAATCAATGGAAGGTACTTACTCCAATACCCCTTGAAGTCTAGCATACATGCTCTAAGCATGTCCTCCAATATATAAATTGTTCTCTTAGACTGTCCATCTGTTTGAGGATGAAAAGTTTTACTGAACTTCAACTGAGTCCCCATAGCCTTCTACAAACCACCCCAAAACTTGGAGGTAAATATGGGATCCTGGTCCAATATTATAGACTTTGGAACCCCATGGAGACATACAATCTCTGCATACTGATCCTTAATATAGGTTGTCCTTAGTGGTAGAAAGTGAGCTCACTTGGTGTACTTGTCTACTATCACCCACACTGAGTCATGTTGCCCCACTGTCCTGGGCAAACCCCCTACAAAATCCATGGTAATATCTTCCCATTTCCACTCAGGAATACCTAAAGGCTGTAATAACCCCACTGGTCGCTGGTGTTCAGCCTTTACCTACTGACAGGTTAAGCACTTTGCTATGTACTCAACCACGTCCTTCTTCATCCCAGGCCACTAATACAAAGTTTGTAGATCCTAATACATCTTCATGATTCCTGGATGGAGTGAGTATGGTGTAGTATGAGATCATCGAGAATCTCTTGTCTAATACCCATATCCATCTGAACACATATCCGATCCTTATACCTCAACAAACCCATCTCTGAAATGGAATAATCCTTAGCCACTCCAGCTAGGACATCCCTTCTAATCTCCTGCAACTGCGTATAACCCATATGGCCCTCTCTTATCCTCTCAAAGAGGGTAGACTATAAAGTACTATTAGCCAAATGGCCCACTACCAATTCTATCCTCGCTCTGGTATTTTTCTCTGATAATTCCTTCGAAATCTGTTTTGAGCTAAACAACTATCCTGGGCCCCTACGGCTCAAAGCATCTGCCACTACATTGGCTTTTGCTGGGTGAAAAAGGATATCACGGTCATAGTCCTTCACCAACTCTAGTCAATGCCTCTGTCTTATATTTAGGTCCTTCTGGGTGAAGAAATACTTCAAACTCTAATGATCGGTGTATATCTCGCACTTCTCTCCTTACAAATAATGTCACCATACCTTCAGTGTGAATACCACCATTGCTAGTTCCAAATCATGGGTAGTGTACCGTTTCTCATATTCCTTCAGCTGCCACGATTCATAGGCAATAACCTTCCCACTTTGCATCAACACACATCCTAACCCCATTCTCAATGCATCGCAATACACTACTAATTTGTCCCCATATGAAGGAAGACTCAGCATCGGAGTAGTAATCAATCGTTGCTTTAGTTCCTAGAAACTACCCTCACATCTATCTTACCATGTGCACCTCAAATTCTTCAGTGTTAACTCAGTCAATGGTGTGGCTATCTTCAAAAACCCTTCCACAAACCGTCTGTAATATCCCTCTAACCCAAGGAAACTCCTAACCTCCGAGGCGTTCCTTGGCCTCAGCTAATCCCTAATTACTTCTACCTTGGTCGAATCTACCTTAATCCCGTCTCCACTGACAATATGTCCTAGAAATGGCACCTCCGGCAGCTAGTTGTCACACTTTTTAAATTTAGCATACAATTGATGCTCCTTCAACCTCTGCAATATCATTCAAAGATGCTGCTCATGCTCTGCCTCTGAAAGAGTGTAAACCAGGATGTCGTCGATGAAGACAATCATAAACTAATCAAAGAAATCCTTGAACACCCTATTCATCAGATCCATAAATGCTGTTGGGGTATTGGTCAACCCAAACGACATGACCAAGAACTCATAATGCCCATACCCCATGTGGAAGGCCGTCTTCGGAATATCCTCATCCTTGATCCTCAACTGGCGATAACCAGATCGAAGATCAATCTTCAAGAATACCATCTTACCTTGCAACTAATTGAATAGGCCATCTATCCTTGGTAGTAGGTACTTGTTCTTGATAGTTAACTTGTTCAACTCCCTGTAGTCTATACATATTCTCAGGGTCCCATCCTTCTTCTTTACAACAAAACCGGAGCACCACATGGCAAGAAGCTAGGTCTAAGAAATCCCAAATCCAATAACTCCTTTATCTGTATCTTCAACTCTTTTAGCTCAGCTGGAGTCATTCTGTATGGTGCCCTCAAAACTGGTTCTGTACCCGACGCTAAGTCAATGACGAACTTGATCTCCATGTGCATCGGCAGTTCTGGTAAATCCTCAGGGAATACATCCAAGAATTCACTTACCAGTCTAGTCTCTCCTGACCCTACTGGCATGACCCTAGTTGTATCCACCACACTGGCTAGAAAACCTATACAACCTCCTTGTAATAGGTCTCTAGCCCTCAACGCTGATATCATGGGAATGAAAGGTCCGTGCACAGTACCCACAAAAATGAAGGGGTCCTCACCCTCAGGCTAAAAAATCACCATCTTTTTCCTACAGTCTATAGTTGCCCCATATCTGACTAACCAATCCATCCCTAAGATCATGTAGAAATCATCCATACCCAACTCAATCAAGTCTAGTGATAGTTCCCTATTGTCCACAATCATTACTAGTGCTCTAATCCATCTCCTAGAAACTACTAGTTCCCCTGTAGGCAGTATAGACCCAAACCTCGCAGTATAATACTCACTAGGCCTATAGAATCTATCAATCACTTTGCTAGAAACAAATGAATGTGCAGCACCAGAGTCAATCAATAAAGTATATGAAGAGCCAGCGCTAGAAAGTTGACTTGTCACTACCGAGGGACTAGTCTCAACCTTTACCTGTGTCAACACGAACACTTAAGTTGGAGTCAAGCTGTGTGCCTTCCCTGGTTCCTCTTTCTTTAAAGTCGACCAGTCTTTCTTGAGGTGCCCAACCACCCCGCACAAGTAACAGGCTTTCTCCCGACATTCACCCAGATGATGTTTCCTGCATCTAGTACACTCTGGGTGGCTTCTCCATGTCTCACCACCACCTTGGTGGCCACCCTAGACACCCCACCCCCTCCTATCAGGACCAGCAGTGGTTGAGGTGTCAGGGGTCTTCCTTATCTGATCACTGGGGCTTCTGCCCCTACTAGACCCTATAAGTGGAGGCACTGCCCTACGAACATCGCATCTGGCAGCGCTCTCCCTCCATATCTTATTTTTCGCCTCCTCAGCAGTGAGGGCCTTCTCAACCACCTGGGCATAAGTATTCTCCCCAGGTATTGATGTGATCCTCACATCTCGGGCTATCATAGCATTAAGTCCTCAAACAAACCTGTCTTGCCTGGTAGCATATGTAGGCACCAGGTCAGGTGCAAATCTCCCTAATATGTCAAACTTCAGTGCATACTCAGTAACTGTCACGCTGCTTTGTACCAGCCCAATGAACTCATTCACCTTTGCCGCCCTGATGGAAATATTGTAGTATTTATGGTTAAACAAATCCCTAAACTCATCCCAACTCATGGTAGAAACTTCTTGAGTCTAGGATGCCACCTCAAAGAAAATGTAGGCATCATCTCGGAGCAGATAAGTGGTGCAGGCCACCCTGCCGTTACCTTCCACCCTCATGAAGTCCAGGATGGAGGTAATCAAACTCATCCACTTTTTAGCCATTAGTGGATTTGGTCCTCCCACTAAGATTGTAAGATGCTACTTCCTAAATCTTTCATACAGTGGCTCCCACTTGTTACCAATCTCAGGCGGCTTTACTACTAGTGCCACGACAGTGGCAAGTCAGGTGCAGCACTCCTTGGTGGAGCCTGTTGCCTCAAAAGATGAGTCTCTTCCTCTTGGCTCTGAAGTCCGGCCTGCATGTCAGCAAGCAACTGTTGCCAGTTCATAGGGACTTGCGGAGGGTTTTGGCCCTAATCATCATCTCTAGCCTCGACCCCGATGTCGGCTAGTTGAATTGATCGCCTTGTAGGCATAACTTTCCAAGGTTATTTGTGATAAATGACTCGGTTGATCAGGCAATGATAAATGGTTTATAATCACCCCACGGTCTAACGCTGAAACTCAACCAACAACACGCAATCATAATGCAAGCAGGCATTTAAATAATCATTCACATACAGTAGCAATGCAAATAAGCATGCCTTATCACATCCACATAGCAGTCAAGGGCCAGACCCTAACAATATATCTCATGATTCCTAATAGACATAAAACATTTATATTTCATTTAAACACTCAAACATGTAATCACATATATGCATACCAAACCCTGAGTCGAGCTTGTATTTAGCGGTGAGTGTACATGCCTAGCCAGTCTTCAGGAACACTTAAACCTAGACCGCTTTGATTCCAATTCGTAACGCCGTGGGTAACCAAAACCGTTACACTGTGTGTTTTAAATAGTGCAAGATTTGCTAATCAAGTCATTTGGACATAAACATGTTTCTGAAGTTAACTGACGGGTTAGGGTTAAAAGAGTTTGACCATAAAATAGTTGACTTTCATTAAAATAAGAGTTTGGTACACGAGTCCTAAAAGTAATGTTTACAAGGCGGTTAGAAACCTCAAGAGTCAATTACAACTTGAGATAACCTAAATGGCAAAATTCAGTTTTGGCTCTAATCTCTGTCAATCCCTTGGCCGTGGCGGTCGAGCAACTGCCGATGTACACACCGCCCCCAAAGCTCGCCAACTCATGTATGGTCTAGATTTCCATTTCCCCTACCTGCACCCCATAGCACCCGCGAGCCAAGGCTCGGCAAGAAAACTAGATTCAACAAGCATAGATAACAATGAAATATGCATAGTAAACATAGATCAACCAGTTCAACCAATAGGAGAATACATGCAATAAGCTAGGCAATAATAAATAGTTTAATCCAAACATATAATTCAATCTCAATACAATTAGTTAGGTGTCAATGCCCTTAGTGTTAGAAAAACTTATACAGGATGTTTATTTTCATGTAGATCTCATATTAAACGAATTAATATAAGAAAACCTAAAACATGTTTCTAACATTGAATTCAAACTGAAATAATGATAACAATACTTACATTATATGCAACGGAATGATGGAGTCTTTTCTTCAATTTCACTAACCATTGTGTCCTTTTTGTCGCAAAGTATTACCAAGAAACTGAACTGATCTTCAATTTTCTTCACATCCTTCCAAAGTATCCTTAGAATCACCTAGACTAGGGTGGGAAGTTCTCAACATATGAGATAGATACAGAGAGAAGAAGAGAATAATGAGGCTTGGAAAATGACTTATGTTTAGAGAGAATCTAAAACCAACTAGATCTTCTGATTTTCTCAAAAACTTATGATTCAAAATTCAGATTTCAACTCTTACTTAGCATTCCTTTTATAGGGTCAATTAGATCATTTATTTAAATAAAAACTCAATAAAATAATGGCCAATAATCAGCCCTAGGTCGAAATTCTCATGGGCTTTAGGCACATGAAATTTCCCATTTGATTATAAGCCCGTTTGACTTAAAATCAAGGTTTGCATTATTTTCTATTGATTTAATTAATTAAATATTTATTTCAATCTTTCATCAAATTAATTATTTATAATTTGAACCTTGATTTAAACTTATTTATTAATTTAGATAACAATTTAACTTAATTAATAAATCTGCCATAATTTCTCTATTCTTGTCCAAATTGTATAACTTTGTGAAACTATCCAAAACTGACCTGATCAACTTTGATAATTCTAATTGATAATTAAATCAGTTAATTGAAACTATCTTTATGATTTTATCCAAGGTAAAGTGGGGACCATGGGCATATGAAATCAAGCTCCAATAAGTTATCATAAATCTAACAAATAAATTTACTAACTTATTAATACCTCGTGACTCCACCAAAGACTCGGAATTGTACTCTTGAATTCATAGAACGCTCTATAAGAAATATATATATGTCATTAATTATCCATTGCTACAACCATAATTTTCACTCAATCCTCCATGGACGGTCTATAATGAGATGGGACTAAAATACCATTTTACCCCTCATTGTATTTTATCCTTAAAACACTTAGTTCCTTGTAAATGATATTTCAGTAAACTAATATTAATTACTGAAATGAGATCTCAATCATTTAGCACCTTGAACCAAACTAAAAGGAAACATTCGTTTTATTCATCATAAGCCATAGATGTTCATATACGATTAACACTCCCACTCAATTATACTACTGAGTTGCCAAGATGTAAGTATGGGCTAGTCCGTAGGGTAAGCTGGTAACGAACAAGTCAAAGAACTCAAATAATACAATCAGTTAGAATAAAAACCACTCAGAATTGAGATTGAATTGATCTATGGTCAACTATATGATATGACTATAATAGATAATAATGGTATGTTTACTTATCCCATCAACTGTCAATATCAATCCAGTCCGATGTAATAAATACATTTGATCTTATCGACTTTGCTAATGTTCTGGAAAGAACATAACACTGTGATGCGTAAGTAGATCATACCGTAGATTGACAAGTCAATGTAAATCTTATGCACTGACTAATCTTAGGACTAACTTATTTTTAACATATAATCATATTTATATTCCATTGTGATTGTGTCACTATAAATATGATTAGCTATATGCTTGGGATTTAATGGAAGTTTATATTAAAAAAATAATCATGAAAATAAAATATGTGAGCAAAGTGATTGACCAAGTCAAAAACTTAGGCCGAGCCCTCTAGTTATTTAGTTGATCCCAGCTCGCTTAGGCCGAGCTGCGTTTCGCACACTTAACATCTGCCCCAGCTCCTTTAGGCCAGAATTTCACTTCAAATATAACAGATAAACAGATTACGAAACACACACTCGAAAGAAGCACAAACAAACATGCTTATCCAGATATCTTCAATCACCAATACATTTACAATCTAACATATGTTCATTTATAGGGGATCTCAGCCCCATTCACAACTCGGGTGCGGTTTCCTTACCTCGAGTCCTGAGCGAAGGTTGTATAGTGGTCCCGAGCATGATCTACAACCCCGAGCCATAGCAGTATAACCTAGTCACAGCGCAAAAATGGATAACCATCAAAACCTAATCCAATTAATCGCCTTAGAATAATATATTAGCCTCCTGGACCTTGAATTCTACTAAACTTGGTAGTAGGATCCTTCTCGAGCACTTTGGTTTGAGTTCCCGCGCCGAAAAACCTAACTTGACTATTTGTCTCAATTAGTGTCGCGGCCTGCCCCCCTAGGGCCGCGACGCGCTACAAGTTAGAGAGCTCCAAGGCTCTCTTCTGGGGGACGCGAGCCACAGTGTGCCTCTACTTATGCCGCGTTGCCTGGCCAAAATTTAAGAGGTTCCCAGCCTCTTCGCACACATGGGCTGCGACACCTAAAGAACAGGGCCCCTTAAGGGAGAAATGGTCATTTGCCCCGTTTCTCGTTAATTCCTCGAGTCATCCTACAAATTCCCAATTAATCCTGACATGCCCAACTAATTACCAAATAATTACTCGTTACTCAACAAATCCCAAATATACATTAAATTTCCCAAAATATCCCTAGGCTCACCCTGAGCCGGGTATTAGACCCCGTCGTGACTATTCCACTAATCCACTCACTAGGATTGCCTCTGGCCAAATAATGCAAATATATCCACATAATATTGTGGTCTCAATCAGTTAACAAATATAATCACATTTATGCCCTTGCAACAAGAACGAGCCCACATGCATATTTAATACTTATAAACATGCATATGCATTCATATTATCATAAGAATCACGCATGCTATGTAGTCACGCATCTAATCAATTAAACACACACATATATCCAATTATGCTCTTCTGCCACGCTAATCAAGGCACTTAACCTTATTAGCATTTTTGGGACGTTACAACTATCCCCTCCTGCTGAATTTTTTTTCCACGAAATTCACCTGAATAGCTCGAAATGTTGATCTTGCATAACCGAATCTAGTCCCAGGTCGCCTCCTCGATCTTACTATTCCTCCATAAGACCTTGACTAGAGGAATTGTCTTGCTCCTTAGAACCTTGTCTTTTGTGTCTAGGATCTGAACTGGTCACTCCTTATACGACAAATCTGTCTGTAGCTCCGTATTAGTTTAAGAGGAAAATTAGGCAAAGAAACTGCTATACTTCGTGAGTAAAAGACTTCTCTAAGCTGAGTCCTGATATCCTTTAAAAGAAAAACTCATGTTTTGTTTGATCTTGGCCTTAAGAAAACTCAGGCTTTACTTCCAGTCCAACACCAACACCATCAACGTCTCAACCGATCAACCTTTAAGGCAGGTCTTGCAAAAGCCTGAAACATCGGGACATCTGTTTAAGTGGGCCATCAAAATTATCCAGTTCGAAATATTGTATATGCCATGCATAGCGATCAAGAGTCAAGCACTCACTGACTTTGTGGTCGAATGGACAGGTTTTCAGGACAAGCCAATAAGAGAACCAGTACAAGAGTTGTGGAAAAACTTTGTTGATGGATCATCTAACGAGAATGGATCTAGAGCTGGGATAATTTTGATCTTACCTGAGGGGCATCGATTCCATACAACCCTATGGTTCAGATTCGAAGCATCCAACAATGAGGCAGAGTACGAAGCTTTATTGGTAGGAATAAGGGTGTCCAAAGAACTGAAAGCAAAGGTGATCCAATGTTATAGTGATTCCTAGCTCGTGGTTAATTAGATATTAGGGGAGTATCAAGCTCGTGGTATCGAAATGGCTGCTTACCTAACTAAGTTTAAATATGAGTTTTCTAAGTTTGAGTTCTGCTCCATTGAGCATGTACCCTGCAAGAAGAATTCCAACGTTGATGCATTAGCCCAACTTGCCACCACCAAAGAGGCAAATACAGTAAACGTAGTCCCAGTGGAGTTCTTAGAACAACCAAGTATAACGGAAGAACCGGTTGAGGTCGAAGTAATTGACACAAAACCGACCTGGATAACCCCCATAGTGGAATAAATCACAACCGGTAAACTACCAACCGACTGAAAGGATGCAAGAAATTTTTTATCACAAGCCCCATGATATGTTATGCTTAAGGGCATTCTATATCGACCAGGGCATTTGCTGCCCCTCCTGTGGTGTGTTCTGCCCGAGGAAGCACAGACTATCACACAGGAGATACATGAAGAATTATGCGGAGACCACGTTGGGGGGCAAAACTTAGCTATAAAATTATTGAGATAGGGATACCTTTTTCCTACACTAAAAAAGGATTCGACCTAGTACGTACAGAAATGCGACAAGTGCCGATGCTTCGCTACAATTGCCTTGGCAGCACCCATTGAGTTAACCATGATCTCATCCCCTGGCCATTTGCAGTATGGGAAATCGACTTGATTGGTTCATTACAAATAGGAAAAGGAGGAGTTTTCTATGCATTTGTTGCCATCGACTACTTTATGAAGTGGGCCGAGGCTGAGCCTCTGGCGACCATAACCTCGAAGTGAGTCCTGTATTTCGTCGTGAAGAACATCGTATGTTGTTTTGGGCTACCGAAGAAGATCGTGTCTAACAATGGAACTCAGTTCGGTATTGATCTCTTCATAAACTTTTGTGAGAAATACGACGTAACCAAGAGTTTCTCTTCAGTGGCATATCCGCAAGCTAATGGGCAGGTCGAGACTGTAAATAAAACCCTAAAGGCAAGCTTAAAGAAGCGACTAGATGAAGCCAAGGGATTATGGCCAGAGCAGCTCCCGTAAGTACTTTGGGCCTATAGGACCTTACATCGCACACACCCTTCTATTTGACCTTTGGAAGTGAGGTTATGCTCCCAATTGAAGCAGTAGTGATGACACATAGACAAAAAACCTTCATTCAAGATCGAAACCATGAATTACTCAACACATCTCTGGATCTAATCGAGGAAAAGCAGAAATAGTCACAATTATAGCTCGCCCATTATTAGTAGAGAATCACTCGTTACTTTAACTCGAAGGTAAAAGGCCGCAGACTCGGACTCAATGATTTAGTACTTTGAAATATGTTTTTGGTGAGTAAAGATCCCAAAGAAGGTGTATTGGGACCGAAATGGGAAGGACCATACTAGATCGTGGAAATCCTAATTGAGGGAACCTTCAAACTAGCTCGGTTAAGTGGAGAGTTGGTCCCATGGACCTGGAATGCACTACATCCTAAAAAATACTATCAGTAATAGGATGACTTGGTTTATTTTTTGATGTTTTAGTACTTTTCCGTGTAAGGCTTATTTATAAAAGCCATTCTATTTAAATAACACTAGATTGCTACATAATTTAAACATAGAACCAATATTTTTATCTTATTCTTGTGATGTATCACATGCTCATTTTGTAAAAAAAACCTAGAATATTTATAAATTATGATCGCTTGGGGGGCATATAATCCTCGAAGTGCCTTTAAAAGTATTTAGCATATTTGGATATAATTCAAAACTTAGAATTTGGAAAATTGATTATTCAACGGAGTTTTAAAGCTCAAAGTTTCAAAGCAATTTCAAATACAAACTAAGTTAGGAAAATTAAAAAACAAACACAAAACCTAGAAGTCAACTAAGGAATCCTTGATATAACCAGGTCCGAGGCCTGATTCCTAACAGGTATAAAACTATTAAGCGGACAAACTCCTTGACATAACCAGGTCCAAGACCTAATTCCTAACAGGTATAACGCTATTAAATGGACAAACTCCTAGACATAACTAGTTCCCAGACCTTATTCCGAATAGGTATAACACTATTTGGCGGGAAAATTCCTTGGTATAACTAGGATATCGACTAGAATTGTTTGGTCAAGCCATCAGAAACTTATCTCACTCTAAGGATAACCCCTATGATTGCGAGTGTGCAAGAATTTGAAATTCATAAGCTTGACAAGATAATAGATCAAGGGGAACAAAAATAGATCATAAAATAATGAACATGTACTAATAAGTATATGATTATCACGAGGAGAAATAACCTCAAGCTAAGCCCGAAGGGGATTGTTTCAGTTTGGGAAAGCATAATTACAAAGAAAGAAAACAAATGGAACATGGCAAGATTATACTAGATCTTTATTTATTTTCATGTAGATCTAATATTAAACAAGTTAATATAAGACAACCTAGAACATGTTTCTAAAAATGAATTCAAATAGAAATAATGATAAGAATACTTACATTATACGAAGTGGAATGAATTAGTCTGTCCTTCAGTTTCTCTAACCCTTGTATCCTTTCTGTCGCAGAGTATTACCAAGAAGCTGAATTGATCTTCAATTTTCTTCACAGCCTTCCAAAGTATCCTTGGAATCACCGACACTAGAGTGGAAAATTCTCAACACATGAGATAGATATAGAGAGAAGAAGAGAATAATGAGGCTTAGAAAAGGACTTATGTTTAGAGAGAATCTAAAACCTATCAGAAACTTGTGTTTTGACTTCTCAAACTTGTGTTGTTACTCATGTTTTCAACTCTCTCTTAGTCTTCCTTTTATAGAATCAATTAAGTCATTTATATAATTAAAAAATCAATAAAATAATAGCCAATTAACAGCCCTAGGTCGAAATTATCATGGGCTTTAGGCCCGTGAAATTTCCCATTTGATTATAAGCCCGTTGGGCTTAAAATCAAGGTCTGCATTATTTTCTATTGATTTAACTAATTAAATAATTATTTCAATCCTTTATCAAATTAATTATTTATAATTTGAATCTTGATTTAAACTTATTTATTAATTTAGATACCAATTTATCTTAATTAATAAATCTGCTCTAATTTCTCTTTTCTTTTCTAACTTGTATAATTCTGTGAAACTATCCAAAATTGACCTGGTCAACTTTGGTAATGCTAATTAATAGTTAAAGCAATTAATTGACACTATCTAGATGATTTTATCCAAGGTACAGCAGGGACCATGGGCCTATGAAATCAAGCTCCAATAAGTTATCATAAATCTAACAAATAAATTTACTAACTTATTAATACCTCGTGACTCCACTAAAGACTCGGAATTGTACTCTTGAATTCATAGAACGCTCTATAAGCAATATATATATGTTATTAATTAGCCATTGCTACAACAATAATTATCACTCAATCCTCTATGGATGGTCTATAATGAGATGTGACTAAAATACCGTTTTACCCCTCATTGTATTTTATCCTTAAAACACTCAGTTCCTTGTAAATGATATTTCAGTAAATTATATTAATTACTGAAATGAGATCTCTATCATTTAGCACCTTGAACCAAACTAAAAGGAAACAATCATTTTACTTCTTCATCAGAAGCTATAGATGTTCATATATGATTAACACTCCCACTTAATTATTCTACCGAGTTGCCAAGACGTAAGTATGGGCTAGTCTGTAGGGTAAGCTGGTAACGAACAAGTCGAAGAACTCAAATAATACAATCAGTTAGAATAAATTCCACTTAGAATTGAGATTGAATTGACCTATGGTCAACTATATGATATGACTAGAATACATAATAACGGTATGTTTACTTATCCTATCAACTGTCAATATCGGTCTAGTTCGATGTAACAAATACATCTAATCTTATCTACTTTGCTAATGTTCTAGGAAGAACATAACACTACGACGTGTAAGTAGATCATATCATAGATTGACTAGTCATATCGTAGATTGACAAGTCAGTGTAAATCCCGTGCACTGATTAATCTTAGGACTAACTTATATTTGAACATATAATCATATTTATATTCCACTGTGATTACGTCACTATAAATATGATTAGCTATATGCTCGGGATTTAATAGATGTTTATATTAAACAAATAATCATGACAATAAAATATGTGAGCAAAGTGATTGAACAAGTCAAAAAATGATTTCTATTCTTTTATTGATAATAAATTGAGATTAAAAAGAAATTGGATTTTAATTAGGGCATAAAACCCCAACAAACTGCCACTTGCACTAATTGAAACTAATGCCTTAATTCTACTAATCGCATTTCCTTGATATGCTTATCAAATGTTGCTTCTGGTAGTTACTTTGTAAACGGATCTGCAAGATTGTCTTCTGATGCAATCTTCATAACCTATACATCTCCCCTATCCACATATTCTTTTGAGTTGGCTATCGCTACTGTATTGTCACAAAACAACTCAAGCGGTTTATCCATTTCTAGAATACACCAAGATTTAAATAGAACTTCTTTAGCCAGAATATTTCCTTAGCTGCTTCTGGCGCGGCTATGTACTCAGCCTCTGGGTGGAATCTGAGATTGCAGACGGCTTTACGCTTCTCCATATCACAGCTCCACCCCCCAAGAGTAAACACCATTCTAGAAGTAGACTTCCTGACATCGACATCAGTTTGAAAATCTAGATCGGTGTAGCCTACAGGATTCAGAACACCACCCTTGTACACTAACATATAATCCCTAGTCCGCCTTAAATACTTTAGGATATGCTTAACTGCTATCCAATGTTCCGGTCTTTAGTTTGACTGATACATGCTCACTACTCCCACTACATAGCAGATATCTGGTCTAGAACACAATATAGCATACATCTGACTTCCAACTGCAGATGCATATGGAACTTTTCTCATTGCATCTTCCTCTTCAGGAGTCTGGGGAGACTGCTTCTTTGAAAGATGAATTCCATGGCAGGACAATAAATGTCCTATCTTAGAATTTTTCATTGAGATATGTCCAAGCACTTTATCAATATAAGCTGCTTGAGATAGAGCTAAGAGTCTACTCTTTCCATCCCTAATGATCTAGATACCTAGAACATAACTTGCTTCACCCAAATCCTTCATCTGGAATTGAGTGCTCAGTCAAATCTTCACATTTGACAATTTCTTAACATTGTTTCCAATGTGTAAGATATCATCTACATAAAGAACCAGGAACACCACTATTTGATTTGCCTTCAGTTGGTAAACACAAGGCTCATCAATATTTTGTTCAAAGCCATAGGTTTTGATTATTTCATCAAACCTAAGATTCCAGGAACGAGACACTTGCTTAAGTCCATAGATGGACCTATTCAACTTGCAAACTTTTCCTTCTGGTCCAGCTACTTTAAATCCTTCTGGCTGATCCATATAAATGACTACGTCAAGCTTTCCATTAAGAAAAGCTTTCTTGACATAAATTTTCTAGATCTCATAGTCGAGAGCAGCTGCTATGGATAGGAGGATGCAAATGGATTTGAGGATGGCCACTGGAAAAAAAGTTTCCTCATAGTCCATGCCTTTTCTTTGGGTATAACCCTTTGCCACTAATCAAGCTTTATAAGTCTTGATATTTCCATCAACACCTGGTTTCTTCTTGTAGATCCACTTACACCCAATGGCCCTAAAGTCACTAGGTGCTTCCACAAGATCCCAGATAGAATTTGAGTACATGGACTCCATTTCTGGTTTCATGGCTTCGAGCCATAGTTCTTTTTCAGGGCTAACGATTGCTTGTTTGAAAAACAACGGATCATCATCACTTGTGTCACCAACAACCATATTGGTTTCACCATCCAAACCATAGCGAACTGGGTTCCTAGAAACCCTCCCACTACGATGAGGCTCCGTGACTCTTTGCTCAGGAACAGTGGTACTTTCTTCATTTTAATCGACTTTCGTTGGTTGGACATGAAGAGTGGAAATTTCATCATCAACTCGCGTTGATGATGATGGGACATTGGTTGGAGTCAATTCTTTAACCATCTCCTCTAAAACTACTTTGCTGCGTGGTTTCAAGTTTTGGACGGTCATTTTCCAGAAAAGTTGCATTTGTAGAAGTAAACACTTTCTTTTCTGAATGACTATAGAAAATTCCACCTCAAATACCTTTAAGATAGACAACAAACATGCAAACTTCAGTTTGCAGTTCTAGCGTTCCATCCTTTTTCCTTGGGACGTGGGCAGGACACCCCCAGATTCTATAATGGCATAAATTAGGTTCATGACCATTCCAACATTCTAAAGGTATTTTGGGGATTGATTTAGACGGCATGACATTGAGAATTTTGTTCGCAATTTCAATTGCATGTCTCCAGAATGAAGTTGGTAGAGTTGAGTAACTAAGCATGCATCTAACCATTTCCAATAAAGTTCTATTTTGGCGTTCCGCTACACCATTTTGTTGCGGAGTATCTGGGGCAGTAAGTTGTGATAAAATCCCAATTTCAGTTAAATGATCTTGGAACTGCATATCCAAATATTCTCCACCCCTATTAGATCGCAAGATCTTTAACATTTTACCTAATTGATTTTGAGCCATTGCTAAGAATTCTTGAAACTTTGAAAATGTTTCTGACTTCCTATGCATTAGGTAGAGGCATGAGTATCTAGAGCAATCATCAATGAAAGTTACGAAATACTCAAAACCACCCCTGGCTTGTACATTCAAAGGTCCACAAACATCTGAATGCACAAGTCCAAGTTGTTCTTTGGCCCTATCACCCTTTGCAAAGAATAGACACTTGGTCCAATTTCCTTTTGGACAAGATTCACAGACAGGTAATTCACCTAAGGTGAGTTCCCTTAAAGGCCCGTCCTTTGTAAGTCTTTGAATCCTATCATAGCCAATGTGACCTAGTCTCAAGTGCCATAAATACGTCATATTATCATTATCGGTCTTTTGACGTTTATTGGTCCTAGGTTTAGCTACTTTGAATAAATCATTGTTAAGAGCGAGGGGTTCTTAGGTCGCAGAATATAAAGCCCGTTTTCCAAACATGCAATGCACAATTGTGATCCATTGAAAGAAATAGATATATTAGAACTTGTGAAACTCTTAACAAATTGTTCTAATTGCAACATGGAAATTGGAATTAAATTTCTACTAAAATCCGAAATAAAAAATACATCTTCTAAAATAAAAAAATTATTTTTGAACTTCAGACGAGCTCTTCCTCTAGCTTGGACTGCAACAAACGCTCTGTTCCCAACTCTAAGCTTTAAGCCGCCTTCGTCCACTTCCTCCCACGATTCAAGAAGCTGTAAAGAGTTACAAACATGGTTAGTAGATCCAGAATCAATAATCCAAACAGATTTATCATTCTCTAAAACACATGTTCCTAAGACATATGAACTATAATCATTACCTTTGTTTTTAGCTGCAAGAAACTTGGGGCAATCCTGTTTCCAATGCCCCTTCTCTTTGCAGTGAAAAAACTTACTTTTACCTTTCTTGTTTTTCTTGTTCTTCCCCTTAGGCGTCTGTGCACTTGGTTGTGCACTCGTCTTTGTAGCCTTTGCAGGCCCGGGGTTGTTGTTTCGTCCACCTTTTCTCTTGTTTCCAGCATTCGAAGATGAAGCTTGGTTAGCTTCAACCTTAGCTGGATCAGCAGTAGTAGTAGTAGTTGTCTTCTTTTCCCCTCCCTTACTTGGTCGACCCATTTAGGCTAAAAAGTCTGAAGCTCGTTCATGAGTTGCGTCAGACCATAGTTGAGTTTATTCAACAAATAGTTGGTGGTGAATGGCAGGAAAGCTGGAGAGAGACTATAGAGGATTAAGCCAACTTGAGTTTCCTCATCTACTGTTGCTACATGCAGTTCAGCTTCCTGAAAGTAGTTTGTCATTTTGATCAAGTCATCACGAACATGTTCAGACAGTGCCATCCGAGCATTGGTAAATTTCTTGGTGGCCTCAAAATGAGTCTGCGCTGACTTGGCACCAAACATGTCTTGGAGTTGATCCATGATTTCGTAGGCCATCTCATCATTCTCCATCTTTGTCTTGAGAGTGTCGACCATTCTAGTCATGTAGTACCGCGCCTTGTTGTTAGCCGCCTACCAACACTCATACTTATCCCTTACAGACTTGGTAGCTCCTTCGGTTGGAACTTCCGGGGATTCCTCAGTCATGAAGAACTTGGAGTTGTCACCAATCAACACAATGTTGATGTTCTGCTTCCATTTAAGGGAGTCGACACAGCCATAATTAAAACTACCAATTATCAATAAAATAGAAATCAATCACTTTTGCTCAACCAAAATAAAAAATATATGAAAGATATGAGAAAAAATACCAAAATAATCATATCTCTATTTCTTTAGGTTTTTAACTAATCTATGATATCCTTGTCCCGGTTGGCGAGAGTAAAAAAATACCACTAGTTAAATAAAGTTGTAAACTTATTTAATAATGGACACCATTATTAACAACCTACTATTCGATTAAAATAAGAAAACAAAATATCTTATTTTATGAGCTAGACCCACGGTTTTGATAATCAATAGATTTAATCCTAGTAGTCACCGTAGGGGTGAATCTAGTAGAATTTGACCTATAATTATCTATCTTTCGAAATATAACCTTGTGAAAATAACTAATGAAAACCTTCTGTATGGGGACAAATCAAAGCGTCTCGAGGCCCCGTTAAGCTATTGACCTTGTTAAACCAACGGTGGAGATCGAATATAATTCTTAAAATAAGCTCAATATAAAATTAGAAATAGTATTTTTATTATTTATTTTTAGAAAATTAATGACTATGGTTCTCCAAAAATTTAAAAAGATTAGAAATTTTAAAATCAAAGTCCTATAATTTCCTATTAATTCTAAAGTGTCACATAGAAACAAATTCAATTAATTTAGAATTAATTTATTGCTAATCAATATTTAGGTTTAACTAATATAATGAACCTATATAATTAAGTCCAACTCAGGTAAATGGGTCTTAACAATGGACTTGTATGGAGGAGGGTTGGGTCCAGTATGTCGTTCCCACTACAAAGGCCCCCATAATTCCATACAAGGTCCAAAAGACATGAATTTAAACATTCGTTTTATTAATTTTTATTAATTGATTAGGCCCACTATAGTAATGCAATGCAAATGTGCCTTCACAAGTGGAACCACTCACAAGAGAGAAATTTAAACTTTACATTTTCTAATGGGTGGAAAAATCCATATACCTACCAAACACATGGGCCACTATATGCATCAAAGCCCAATTGCAAAAATACCACATATAGTTCAAACAGACATGTTATATTTGGATGGGCCTAATCATGTTACTATATGAGCAAGTCTATGAATTTATGCAAAAATACCACAATTTATTTCATTTGCAAAAATACCACAAATAATTATCTAGAATTTATCAAAAAATTTGCGTATTAATTAAATTTTTACAAAAAATAAGTCAATTTAAATGAAATTTATCAACAATTAAAAAAAGTTAATTTAAATTTCATTTATCAACAATCAACTTGGTTTAGGTTAATTTGAAAAGTATTGATTTAATTTAAATAGGATTTATCAACAATTTACCAAAGTTAATTTAAATCTCATTTATAAAAAAAATATATCTTATTAATTGGTTGAAAAAAATTATATTTTTCAAAATTTAACCAGTTTAAAATTTTTAAATCAATAACTTAACTGTTTTTTAAAAAATATCTTGTGTTGTTACAACTATTAGCTAATATTTTAACAATTTTAAAAAAAAAATATTAATAGTTATAACAACCCTAAAATATCTCAAAACAGTTAAACAAATTCAAATATCCATGAAAATATCTAGCTAACAAATTTCAAATAATTTAAATATTAGAAACTATAGAATAAACATATATTTATATTTTCAAATAAAGATTTAGTAATGTTTACCCTAAAAATGGCTACTGATGATGTGGCAAGGATTTTTCCTACGTAGTTGACACGTGGCAGAAGTACTGCTCGACTATCAACCAGAAGCACATCGCTTCGCCAGGGGTTAATTTTTAGATACGACCAGGCTGGTCGTATAACCTAATTTATTTCCTTCTTAAACTATAATCTTATAATAATTGCATTGAATATTTCTTCATTATTATATTGATACGTGATTATTAAGGAAAGAAATGGCCCGTTGGCACATGTAACCCTCCTTGAGCCTATAAATATACATGAAATAGCTCAAGGAAGAGACTTTTGATTCCTGAGTCTTTTTGCTAAGATAGAGAAAAAGAGAGAGCTATAGTGCAATTATCCATCGTTTTATTGTATTTCTTCCAAGGTTTGTGAAACTCAAGAACCCTAGTTCTTTGATCACTACTTTGAGATTTAATCTTAATAATAGCACTAAGTGGACGTAGGTCATTACCATCTTTTGGGGCCGAACCACTATAAATCCTTGGTGTTGTCTTCTCTTCCATTAGATCATCTTTCTTACTTGCTGTTTTATCCTTTGTCGTATATTTGACTCCGTGTCGTTGGCCAAATTGGGGGTCAACAAGTAAAAATAACAAGTATTTAAAAGAAAATATCTTAAATATCTGATATCTTAATTATAATATTTTAATATATTAAAAGATTTAAAATTAAGTTGTTAGTCTATTTTTAAATTTGAATTTGAATATTTGTAAAAATATCTAATTATTTAAATCTTAGCCAACAAAAATATCTTATTTTAAAATACATTTTTAAATGATAAATCAAATCTGGTATTTTTGGCTATGATTATAAATAATCAATTTTTACATTTTTATTTTATTTTTAAAAAAAAATTCGGATGAACAGTACCCAAGACGGGCTCCTAAGAATTTATCCTTAGGTATGGTCTGAACATTAGGTAAAACTGATCATGGATCCTCAGAGAGAATCGAACATGTCATGCCTGACTATGCAAGATTATCTTACGTGTCTGGGTTTTAAGGGATCCGCAGACATGCTATGTCTGACCATGCACGTCTATATAATGTATCTGGGTTTCTAAAGATCCAAGGCTACGTCAAGTCTCTAGCATACCTCGAGCTGAATATATCGTGAGCTCGTGTCACAGGTGTTATGCCATATAAACATTACAAGCTCGTGCTTATCACTTTGCATTCCCCAGCTCGTGTTATTGTTCTGGGGAGCCGTGCTATCGTCGCGGAGAAAATACTGACTTATAGATCATCTGTTACAGTTATTCGCCAGCTGTACAGGAGCTAAATAAAAGACTCGCCTGAATTTTAGGACGTACATTTGCCCCCTAAGTCCCTACTCGTGTTCTATGATGTCAACTTCTGACTTACACAGTGGGGACTTTTAAATTTCCATCGCGATTATCCAGGCTTGCCCAAAACTCGAGTACTGGACACGTGGAACATGACGATTGGCATTTGTTCGAGTTTCGAGGACTGCATTAATGGTCTGGCGAACTTTTTACTGCCGTTTCGCCCTTTGAAACATAGCCCTTGGATTTGGTTTTGACGAAATCGGGCGGTTCACGCTGATCTATGCCATTTACGTATAAAAGGGATAGACAATTCTTACAAATTACCGTCTTTCATTGAAAAAATTTCTCCATCTTCTACCAAAACCCTTTGTTCCAAAGTCTTTCGGAGACCCAGCTGTTCAGTTGCTCAGGAGTGAGTCCTTCAGACCTTACGAGATACACCTCTTCTATCGACAATCATATTGTAAGTCCTATCACTTCACATGGGCTCTATTATTATATATATTTTTTTATTGCTTTCTGCATTTTATTTCCTATGCTTCTTCATGCTTCTCCGTAGTCGATATTAGGGTGTCTTCTTGATTTTTTGGCACATAGGTTTCAACTTTAAGTTTATACAGAAGGTTTGGAACCTTTCCTGAAATTATGACACTTACGATATAAGATGTTTTTCTGGGTAGATTTGGGCAACCTTAGATTGCTTAGGGAACACGCTTTCTTGGGTTTTTTTTCAAACTGCCCCCCAAGGATGGTAGTGGCCGGATTTTCTGACACACGGATCCCTGAATGCCAAGGGTCTGTTGGAAGACCTAGGCGTGTAGTGTATGTAGCCCGTGGCACCACGAAATGGGCTGAGATTAGCTCAGCTCAGGCTTCACAAGCATTACTTCCTTTCGTGCTTCCTTGCCTTTGCCTTTAAAAAAATGTTAGGTCGCCTACTAAGTGACTCGTCGTTCTTGTTCGCTAGTCGATCTAATGGCACCCAAGAAGAGCGCACCCAAGAAGAGTGCAGCCGAATCCTTGTCTAGACAAATCAATAAGGGAAAGGAGATCGCCTCTGAATCTCCTATTCCTCTGTTCGGCCTTGTGGTTGAGAAGGAGGTTGTGGTTGGTCCTAATGCCTTCTTCGAGGCAGAGAAAATTGTCTCCAAGATCACGACCCAAGGAAGGGTCAACAAGATAATGTTGTCCCATAACATTGAGGTCGATACTGGTGTCCTCATGGCTCGACCTCGTTATGAAGGGGAAAGGAGCTGCGCGCCTCTCCAAGACGTCTTCGTGGCCTGGATCGACGAGCATTTGAAGGCGGGGGCATTCCTTCCTCTGGACCAGTACTTTGCCGACTTCCTCAACTACGTGAAGTTGGCGCCGTTTCAGCTTCCCTCAAACTCATACCGACTATTGGCGGGGTTGAAGTATCTCTTCCTAAAGCATGAATGGGAAGTCCCTACTCCAGCGGACATCGTCTACTTTTTCTACCTCAAGACCAGCCCAGAACAATGAGAGCGAGGTGACGGGTTCTATTACTTGACCCAATTCTCGAACTCTCCCTCAGTCATCGAGCTCCCCAGCCATCCCAATGACTATAAGGATCAATTCTTTATGTCGAATGGGTTCCGAACTGGGAACACCGATACTTCAACCATCCTCGTAAGTCTTATTTCCTTTCCTTTCTTAGCTCGTGAAATCATTATCTTTGTACCTGGATCAACTTCTCGCATATATACTAATTGAGTAGTATTTTTGTGCAGCCATATTCGCAAGGATGGACAAGTCTGCGACCCTCGGAGGTCAATATTATACGCTATCTAGGCTTCCGCGTACCGAGAAGGACTACCGCCAGCTCAAGTTAGACGACACGATGCTGTCGTGTAAGTTAATTGCTGAAGGCTAGACTCTGGCTTTGAGTAGAACACGTGCTAACCTCCTGGTGGTATGCGAGCTTCACCTAACCCATGAAGGGGATGTCAAGGCCGCTGACGAAGAGCAGCATGAAGAAGACGAAGTGCCCCTCGTGCGGAAGAGGCGGGCTCCCGATGCTACTCGGAACCCTGAGTTAGAGCGAGCTTCTTCGGGGGCAGCAGCCGGACCCTTCGGCCAAGGTAACCCATACCCCTATAGGGATTTAGATAGGGTTGTCGCTAACCTTAGGTTAGTTAGGTTTAATCCAAACTAGCTTGTCCATCGCCATCCTAGTGTACCAGACCGTAATATAACCCTGCTCCAGTGCATGGACCACTTAGTGCTACGCCATGACATGGGCTACCCTAAGGGCACCGTTGCCGTAGACAATACCCTATCCTTTAGGTCGGCCTTTTTTGAAGAGTATGGAACCAATCTCAGGTCGTGGCCCTCTCTGCTCTAGGGTACCCTTGCCCGTGGACTCAGGCAGTACGTAGAGGAGTCCAGCCCGACGATGTTCTAGAAATGACAATAAAAGTAGAAAGGCTTCAGAAAAATGTTAGTAAAGAAGAGGCTAGCAAGCCTAAGCCTAAACAGCAGAGTCAACCTCAGACTGGTCAGAACAACAACCACAACAACAACATCAATCAGTCCAGCAACAATAATGGTTATAAAAGAAAGCATCTTGACAACAAGCAATTCGACAACGATAATAGGGCACAGACAAACAATGGAGGTAATCGGCCGGGTTATGTAGAATACCCACAATATGGTAAGTTCCAAAAGAAACATCCTGATGAGTGCCATGCAAACACCAAGGGATGCTTCAACTGTGGTCAAGAAGGTCAACAAAAGAGGTAGTGTCCTCAGCTCAAGCGAGAGGGAAAAAGGAAGACAAGATGGTTCCTGCCAAAGTATTTGCCTTAACCCATGGAGAAGCTGACACTAGCAATAAAGTAGTTACAGGTCAGGTTTCTATCCTCAATAATGTATGTTATGTATTATTTGATTCAGGAGCCACTCACTCGTATATCTTGTTAGGAATGATAGAGAAATTAGACAAACCTTGTGAAAGATTTAGAACTAGGTTTGTAATAGAGTTGCCTTTGGGCGAAGTAGTCCTATCATCACGAATAGTACGAGGCGTACCGATCAAGATTGAGAACGTAGAACTAGAAGGAGACTTGATTAAACTAGAGATCAAAGACTTCGATGTAATACTAGGCATGGACTGGCTAGCAAGGCATGGCGTAACCATCGACTACAAACACAAGAAAGTGACGGTTGAGATTCCTGATGGCCAGAGATTATGCTTTATGGGACAAGTTTTAGGATTACGCACACTGCTTATATCATCTCTCAAAGCTCAGAGGATGATACAAAAAGGATGTCAACCATTTTTAGCCAGCGTCACGGATGTGGTAAAGGAAACACCACTAAAGGTTGGGGACGTCCACATTGTAAAGGAATTTCCAGAAGTATTTCTCGACGACTTACCAGGGTTGCCGCCGACTCGGGAAATTGAGTTCACAATCGAACTAGTATCGGGCACCGAGCCTATCTCTAAGGCACCATACTAGATGGCACCTACAGAACTCAAGGAGTTGAAGACGCAACTACAATAACTCCTAGACTTAGGTTTCATTAGACTGAGCCATTCACCATGGGGAGCACCGGTTCTATTTG
This sequence comes from Humulus lupulus, assembly GCF_963169125.1. Lineage (NCBI taxonomy): Eukaryota > Viridiplantae > Streptophyta > Magnoliopsida > Rosales > Cannabaceae > Humulus > Humulus lupulus. The sequence goes on from NC_084801.1 coordinate 132,203,015, forward strand.
TGAAGAAGAAGAAGGACGGAAGTATGCGGATGTGCATAGATTACCGCGAGTTGAATAAGGTAACGATTAAGAATAAGTACCCGCTACCCCGAATTGACGACTTGTTTGATCAACTCCGAGGAGCGACTGTGTTCTCAAAGATCGATTTACGGTCCAGCTATCATCAACTCAAGGTACGGGAATAGGATATTCCCAAGACAGCCTTTAGAACTCATTATGGGAATTATGAGTTTTTAGTTATGTCTTTCGGTCTTACCAACGCTCCAGCCGCATTTATGGATTTAATGAATAGGGTCTTTAAGGACTACTTCGATAAATTCATCGTAGTATTCATCAACGACATCTTGGTGTACTCAAAGAACGAAGTCGAGCACGAAGAGCATTTAAGGTTGGTCTTGTTACAACTAAAGGAGTATCAACTTTACGCCAAGTTCAAGAAGTGCGAATTTTGGCTTACACAAGTAGCATTCCTCGAGCACATTGTATCCAAGGATGGAGTTGCAGTAGACACATCTAAGCTAGAGTCTATGAAGGATTGGTGAAGACCAAAGAACGCATCAGAGGTAAGAAGCTTTTTGGGATTAGCAGGTTATTATCAGAGGTTTGTAGAAGGCTTTTCTAAGATAGCCACTTCACTCACCAACCTGACCCGGAAGCAACAAAGGTTCAACTGGACTGATAAGTGTGAAGAGAGCTTCTAGTTGCTTAAAGATAAGCTCTGCTCAGCACCAGTACTTTGTGTACCGACACCCAACGTCAAGTTTTTAGTCTACTGCGATGCGTCGAAGCAAGGGTTGGGTTGTGTGCTGATGAAAAATGACAAGGTGATAGCCTACGTCTTAAGGCAGCTGAAGGAATACGAGCAACACTATCCAACACACGATATGGAGTTGACAGCGGTGGTCTGTGCGTTGAAAATTCGGCACCATTATCTTTATGTTGAAAGGTGTGAGATTTTTACGGACCACAAAATCTTAAAGTATATCTTCACTGAGAAAGAGCTCAACATGAGGCAGCGCAGGTGGTTAGAACTAGTAAAGGATTATGACTGCAAAATCCTATACCCTCGGGAAAGGACAATGTAGTTGCTGATGTGCTAAGTAGGAAAAGTTATGGAAGTCTAGTTGCATTAGCCGGAATAGAAAAGCCACTACAGCAGGAGCTGATCAGTGCCGAAAAAGAAGTAGTCATCGGTAAGCTGGCTAACTTGCCTATCCAGTCATGTCTATTAGAAGAAATACAGATTGGACAAGGGCATGATGACACATTAGTAGCGCATATGGATACAGTTAGAGAAGGTAAGGCCACATATTTCTCCATATCAGGGCAGGGGTTATTGAGATATAAGGATCGAGTATGCATGCCAAATGATCAAGGGATTAAGATGAAGATTTTGAGAAGAAGCGCACAATACCCCATACTCAGTTCACCCAGGGTCAACCAAGATGACTCACGACATTAAGGCAATATATTGGTGGTCAGGAATGAAGAAAGATATAGCAGAATTTGTGTCTAAATGTTTAGTATGCCAGCAAGTGAAAGCAAAACATAACCGGCCTGCAGGCTTATTGCAACCACTTAGCATTCTATTATGGAAATGGGATGACATAGCAATGGATTTCGTGACAGGTTTGCCACGAACAAGTAAGCAGCACGACTCGGCTTCGGTAGTAGTAGATAGACTAACCAAGTCAGCTCATTTCCTGCTTGTCAAGACTATGTATACTGCAGATCAGTACGCAGATGTTTATGTTCGAGAAATAGTTAGACTACATGGAATCCCTAAAACTATAGTGTCCGATAGAGGATCGATGTTTACATCAAGATTTTGGGAAAGTTTACAGCAAGCCATGGGTACCAAGTTAAGTCTTAGTATGACATTCCATCCTTAGACAAACGGTCAGTCCGAGCGTACTATATAGATTTTAGAAGATATGTTGCACGCTTGTGTACTTGATTTCAGAGGATCATGGAGTAAATAGTTGTCACTGATAGAATTCTCCTACAACAAGTGCTATCAGGCAACGATCGGGATGGCACCCTATGAGTTTCTTTACGGAAGGAGGTGTCGATCACCGTTACATTGGGACGAGGTAGGAGAAAGGCAACTATTTGGACCTGAAGCTGTTAGAGAGGCTCAGGACGCAGTAGCGCTAATTAGAAAGCGTATGCTCGCTGCCCAATGCCGTCAGTAAAGTTATGCGGATGCCAAGCGGCATGATGTGGAATTCAAGGTCGGAGATCAAGCCTTCCTAAGGATATCTCCTTAGAAAGGTGTGAAGTAGTTTAGGAAGAAAGGCAAGCTTAGTCCCAAGTTTATTGGTCCTTTTAGGATATTGGACAAAGTGGGAGCAGTTGCATATAGATTAGCCCTACCGCCAGCTCTAGCAGATAGCCACAATGTGTTCCACATCTCGATGCTATAAAAGTACATGTTAGACCCATCTCACGTCCTCAAGTACGATACGATAGCACTCCAAAAAGATTTAAGTTACGAGAAATGACCAGTTAGCATCCTAAATAGAGGGATGAAGTAGTTACAGTCCAAGAGTTTTCTGATAGACAAAGTCCTATGGAGTAATAGTTCTGAACGGGAGGCAACGTGGGAATTGGAGGAGGACATGTTAGCACGGTATCCATAATTGATTGGTAAGTAAATTTCGAGGATGAAATTCTTTTTAGTAGGGGAGAATTGTAGAGTCCCAGAACTTTACTTAGCTAGTTAGATAGCAGCAGCAGTAGTAGTAGTAGTAGTAGTAGTAGTGGTGGTAGTAGTAGTAGTAGCTTTATAATTTTAGTTGTAGTAGTAGTGGCTTTACTATCCACCCTGTAGCGTCTCAGAATTTTGTTAGCTAGATAGTAGTAGTAGCTAGTAGTAGTTATAATATGATAGTTACTGTGGATTTTGGTTCAAGCCGGGACTTAGTTGAACACTCGTTGCAACACTTATAGATTTTATAAGTTTAACCTATAGTTTGAGAATATTAATTATAACATAAGGTTTGATTAATATAGCTGATTATAAAGATGTTATACTATAAGGTTTAGATAGAATTAATAAGATCATGACACTTGTCGTGTGCATGTTTATTTACGGATTTAATTATAGTTTAAATAAAAGAAAGTTCAAGAAAGCTCTAGAATCTTTCAAGACCCTTAAGAGCATGACATTTGTCACAATCTTGTTTATTTTAGGATTTAAGCACTTTAAGTGGATAATTCAAAAATAGAAGTTTCTAGAAGCTCTAGACTCTTTCAGAACTTGCTAGAATCTCGTATTACTCAGTCAAACCTGATTAATCAATTCAAATTATGCTGAAAAAGTGCAATTATGTGTTTAATATATTCACGTATACCGATATATCGCGGCTTAGAAGTCGATGTATCGCCACACGGGGATTACGAAAAACATGTCAACTTCGCACAAACGAAACGACGAGCACTCGGGACATAAGGCCAGGCGATATATCGCCTATGATGGGCGATATATTGGCCCTAGGGCCATATTTTCAAATGATGTTGAAACCGAGCTTGATTCATTTCCTAACCTCTGGACTAGCCTCTGAACGTTTTGACCTAGTCTTCAGCACTTGCTGAATGAATATTCAAATATTTTTCAATTAATACTCATTATTTTTATTCATGCTTAAAGTAGATAGTTCACTCCTTGAACTCTATAAATAGGACCTAGTACCCAGCCATTTTTCTCATTCTTCAAGCTGTGTTCAAAGCCTTCAAGCTGCTAGGATTACTTTAGAGTGATAAACACTTGGGTTGGGATAAATTTTTTATCATCTTAAGATTTATAAACACTTGGGAAGTGAGATTTATAGTGTGTTTTCAATATCAAGGTGTAGTTCGATGCTAGTATATCAAAGGTATTACTAATCTTAAGTTCATTTCTGTATGGTTCCTTAGTTTCCTTTAGTTTTCTTTACTCAATTCCTAACTCGTTGTTTCCATTCTTGCTTAGGTATTTAAGTTCTTTTAACTTAAGGTTTCTTTTGGTAAGTTTCATCTTGGTCGTTTAGTTCATTTCTTTATCATCTCTTTCTTTAGAATTACTCACATTCTTATTGTTTGTTTTAGGAGTGTTCCAAATCCCGTCCTTGTTCTCAAATATCCCGGTATTTGTAAGGAAAATATGATATATTTTGTATGCTTTTATGTTTTGGATATGTGCTATGACTTATGTATGATATGTTTTTAGTTTTTAGCATATAAATTGTTTAGATAACAATCACAAAATTTGTTTAGATAACAAATATATAACTTGTTTAGATAACAAACATATAACTTGTTCAGATAACAAGTCCCAATAATTTATTCCTTGGGCATATGATTGTTTAGATAACGAGCCCATAAATTTTTGACTTGTTTAGATAACTAAGCCCCGTAAATTTATGGGCATATGATTGCTTAGATAGAAAGCCCCAAGAAGTATGATGGCCATTATAATGCATGTTTTATAGTCATATGTTGTAGTCTTATGTTTATGTGTTTATGATATATGTGCTAGTAGATTTTGCTTGTTGGGCAGTAGGCTCATTCCTTTATTTTTATGTATGCAGGAAAATAGTTATGGTGGCGGAAGGATTCTTGGCAGCTTTGTTTGTGTATTAAGGATGAAGGGATTCGATGGACTGCGTGAACGATTCAAGGACGTCATTTTAGTCTCTTTAAATTATGTTTTTATGTATTTTCCACATTTAGCTTTGTAAACAAATTCCTTTAGTTTAAAGTTATGTTTTATTTTAAAACAATGGGATCCCATACCCTGCGTTTATGTATTTCAATATTTACTTTGGAGTTTTCAATAAAGTTGTGAATATTTCTTATGTATGTTTTCTTCAAAAGTAGTAGCTAAGTCTAGTAGTTTTTAATGGTCCAAGGTCTTAGAATTAGTTGGGTCATTACATTGGATGTGGGCTTGGTGTAGGTACGAAGGGGGAGCGGGGAGCTCGTGCTCGCCGATGCGTGTACCTTGGCTGAGGCCTCAACTGGTGCATGCGGCTCGAGCTGGAGGCCTTAGGCCTCTGGCCATCGGCTTAGGGCTGGTGGCTCGTGTATCTTTTCTCTTTCTTTTTCTATTCTTCTGACGAGAATTTTTCATATTTAAATTTAAAAAATCTTATGCCCTTAATAAGTTACACAAAATCTAGAAATTCAAATTCCTATCCCAATAACACCATATAAGTCATGATCCATCACTCAACAATACATTTTAAAAACACACCCATCCATTCAATATACATATAAAAATGCATGAAACCCACACAATATTATATATATATATAAGTAGACTGCTCTCGTTCCAATTGTTGGTATTAAATCTGAAAATAAGAATGTGCAGCAGAATGCGATCTTTTTAAAAATTTATTCATAAAATCCAGGATCATATATATAAATATATTTATTAAATGACATACAAAAAGATAAAATATTTCCTTGGATCTTTTTTGTATAAATCAGCGATCTTCCTACCCTGATTCGAAAAGCTCACACCTTGATCTTCAAGATCAATCCTTAAACACACAAGGACATGTGTGGGTACGTAGGATTAAGATGTTGATTTGGAACTCTGTATATGTACTCAACACATGAGATCTAGAGAGGTTTGAGATAACATTTTAGGTTTAGAAAATTCTATCATTTTCTTGAGAGAGAGTTTGACAGTCAAAACAACTTCCGAAACACTTATTTTCTGAAAGCACTGCTTCATTTAAATTTAGAAAGATCATTAACTAATTTAATTGTTCTTTATTTTATTTAAGATAAAACTGATCAGTTACTACTTAGTTAATTAAAATCATATTTAACAATAATTAAATAAATAAGTTTGAAATTCAAAATTCAAATCCCAGGGATATTTTCTATCCAAATATCCCTCGATGGCGCCACACACTCACTGTAACTTTTACAAATTTTTATTCAATTTTAATAATTAATTCATTATTTATTAAATATACGGGTATTTTTTCATATTAAAAATATTTTGACGAAAATTGAGTCCAAGGTACTCTTTTGTTCCATTTTGCAAAAGACATGGTCCAAATTGTCATTTAACAAAACACAGTCTCCGACCGGTAACTTTTACAAAACACAGGGTCAAAATGGTATTTACCATTTATAGAATTATAGTTAGAGAGTTTTCTTTGTAATCAATCGATATAATCAATAAATGTAGTTTTATCCTCCAACTATTTGTTCGTTAATTAGAGCTGGTCAAAATTACTGCTTTACCACTTTAATTACATGTTGTTCCTTAAGTTCCCTTAATTCACCAGCGAATAATTAATCTATAATCAAATTATAGATTTGAGCTAAATAACTATTGATTTATAAAATTAACCCTTAAGGGAACCAATATTTGATCTATTTGGAAAGTGTGGATTCCGTTATTCTAAATCATGTTCCCAACCATTCATGATATTGAATCTCCAAAACAAAAGTCACTAGCCTCATTAAAACTTAACTATTGAATTAATAGATTCAATTAGCACAAACATGAGTTCATGACTAACCAGGATTTAGAATGATCTATAAATGATCATATATTATTATATGAATTAAATCATTATAGCAAACAATAAATTTATAAAGATAGTTAATTCATATTGGTCCTGTCATGTATAATCTCTATTATATACAGCCACTTTACCAAGATGTCTATCAACATCTGTCATTTGAATCTAGACTACTTGCATCAGCTATGCTTAGTAAACCGTACTAGTAATCGTTCATTAAAGATTCCTTACTTTAATATGTTACTGTGGATGCCAAAATTCTAGTGGCACGAGGCTCCTGCCTTGTGCCCTTCAAACCATAGGCTTGAGATGGAAATGACGAAGCCCGACCTTGCATCTTATGCAAAGAGACCCGCGATAGCATAAAGCGAGACAAGGTCTCAAGCCACGGACCCCTGCCTCGCCTCAATACTTCGCACGTTCATCAGGCCTTCATCTCGCGCTAAAGGCCTCATGCGCGCATCAAGGTGTGCCTCGCACCAAAGGCCTCAGCCTTGCGCCATGGCCTTGCACCACGGTCATGCACCAAGGGCATCGCAAGCGCATCACGACATGCCTCGCGCCACGGCCTCGTACCAATGGCCTCGCACCAAAGTCTTGCGCGAAGGGCCTCACATGAGCATTAGGGCGTGTCTCGCACCAAAGGCCTCAACGTCACGCTACAGACTCGCACCAATGACCTCGAACCACGGTCTCGCGCCAAGGGCCTCGCATGCGCATCAAGGTGCACCTCGGACCAACAGCCTCGGCCTCGCACCATGGTCTCGCACCAATGGCCTGACACCACGGTCTTGAGCCAAAGGCCTCGCACGTGCATAAGGGCACGCCTCGCACCAAAGGCCTCGGCCTCGCGCCACAGCCTCGCACCAATGGCCTTACACCACGGTCTCGCGCCGAGGGCCTCGCGCGTACATCAGTGTGCGCCTTGCACCAAAGGCCTCAGCCTCACGCCGAGTGTCTTGTGAGAACACCCCATGCACCTTGTCTCATACCATGTGGTCTCGCGAGGCACATTCCTTGCCTGCAGAGCATCATGTCTCGTTCAAAGGGTGTCGCGTGGTCAGCCCTCACATGTGGCATCACATCTCGCACCAAAGGACATGCGAGGTGTACATCTCACCTACAATGTTGTACCTAGCACCAAGGACATCACGCCTAAGGTAGGAGAGGTCCCTTACATATCCTTTTCATAGGGCCATCACGCGAGGTCCTTTCCTCCTAGGCATATTGGGACCGTGTCATCCATGACAATGTATAGGGATTTCAATACTTGAAGAATAAGGTACCTTGTGTGGGTGAAAGCCTATGTAGTACTCGAGGAGCTCGTACAAGTACGGAATGCACTTACAAACCAAGAGGAGTTAGAGTACGGACGCGATGACCCCGCTGAACAAGTAGTGGGAGTACAAGAATGGTTCATATCAAGCACTCCCCTAACACGCTTATGAGGTTCGTACCCAGCAAGTCGTGGAGGTACAACATGGTACCAAGACAGGAGTACTTTTGGAGACTGCTAGCGTGTACTGGAGCCGACCACCACGTTCCTGGCACCACTACCATATGTAGACTGCATATGCAGAATCATGTCCTCAGGGACCACCATGTACAGTGAGGCAATGGTGCTCTACTATAAATGTGACCTTTCTTCACCTGAGAAGGAGGGGATGGGGATTATTTTTCTAACTAATTATTGCTAATAAAAAGTGACATTCAACATTCTCTCCATTCATCATTTTAGAATTCCAGCATTTACATTTGATGTTTTTGAGATCGTAAGGAAGTTTACCCGAAGTTTAGTGAGTTTAAAGTTTACTCCTTATACAATTCCAAAAGTTGTTTTTATCAAACATAGTTAACAAGTTCTTACCGTCAACCGTTACTAACTATTTTATTCATTGTATTTGATCTTAATTCTCTTGTACTTATACAAGATCATATCCTTATAAATGAATATGGAATTTTCTTGATATTCATATAAATTATTAAAATAATAATTATAACATTCAAATATAATAAAATTGTACTTTTATTTAAATCAATAAAATGTCTTTACATGCTTTTAGGGCATAAATCCTATCAATCTCCCACTTTGCCCCAGAGCAAGTGAGGCATCTCCCTTAATCCCATGTTGTGAACATTACTCGTAAACGAATTTGTAGGAAGTGTCTTGGTAAACAGGTCTTCCAAGTTCTGTTCCAATGCTATCTTCATAATAGCCGCATCACCTTGATGCAAAATCTCTCTAACTAGATGGTATTTCCTTTCTATATGATTTTCTCTCTTGTGGCTTCTGATTTCGTAAGAGTTAGCTACTGTTCCACTGTTGTCACAGTACAGGATTAGTGGTTTCTTCGTATTTGGAAATACTTCCAATTCAGTGTAGAATATATAAGCTCACCCCCTGAATATACAAGCATATAATCTCTCATTCTCCTAAGATACTTGAGAATCTACTTTACTGTAGTCCAGTGTTCTAAACCAAGAATTGATTGATAACGAATTACAATCCCTACTGCATAGCATATGTCAGGCATAGTACACCCCATAGAATATTTTAGACTCCCAACTACTAAAGCATAGGGATACTTTCTCATGTCCTCTTCTTCCTGAGGTATTTTTGTACATTGCTTCTTGGAAAGAGTAAATCCATGTTTGGTCAGTAACTAACCTTTCTTGGAATTCTCCATAGAGAATCTTTCAAGCAGCTTATATATATAATTAGAGTAAGAAAGAGCCAAAAGTATGTTCTTCCTATCCTTAGGATTTGGATTCCTAGAACATAGCTTGTTTCACCCACATCTTTCATTTGGAACTTTTTAGCTAACAACTTCTTCACGTTTGATAGTTAATGGATCGTCCTTGCCTGTATTAGAAACAAGGACGTGTGCCTCATGTTTATAGCGAACAACTTGTCTCAGCCTCCCACTATGATATTGCATTGGGTTTCCTTTTCATGAATAGTGGTTTCCTCGGTTTGTCATTTATCATTTAATGATGATGAAGAAGGTGATGGCATCTTATCAACTGTGAGTTCCTCGAAAACTACCTTGCTCCGGGGTTTATAGTTATTCATATATGCATGTTCAAGGAAGGTTGTATTTGTTGAAAAAAAATACATTTTAGTCCTTGGGGCTATAGAAGTAACCACCTCTTGTTTCTAGAGCCTAGCCCATAAAATTACATACTTCAAACCTTGAATCAAGCTCCCCTGATTTAGGTGTAGGATGAGAAGCAGGACAGTCGCAAGTGCAGAGATGATGGAAACTAGGTTTGTTACCATTCCACAGTTACATTGGCATTTTTCTTATGGTCTTACATGGGACTACATTCAAAATGCATATCGTCGTTGTAGTGCATATCCCCATAATGAGAGAGGAAGTGAAGAGTATCTTAACAAAGACCTAACAATGTCAAACAAGGTCCTATTTCTTCTTTTTGGAACACCATTTTGCTATGGCATTCTACGTGTTGTGAGTTGGGATAGAATACAAAGCTCAAGCATGAAATCTTTGTATTCCAAATCAAAATATTCACCACATCAATCTAATTGAAATGTTTTAAGAGTCTTACCTAATTGCTTCTCAGCCGCAGCTTTAAAGTCATAAAACTTACCAAAGGTTTTAGAATTCCTAAGCATTATATAAGTATGACCATATAAAGATTAATCGTCTATAAAGGTTACGTAGTACTCATATCCACATCTAGCTTGTACATTGATTGGACCACAACCATCTTTGTGTAGTGACTGTGTGTTGAACCACATTAGGGATTCCCTAATTTTCTCATTTGTTTGTTTAATTAATATTTAAGATAATATATTTATCCCAAAATAAATATCAGGTAACTTAAAATTAACATTATCTTAAAATATCAATTTTAATATAAATGAATAAATATCTTTGTTGACCATCGTTTTGGCCAACGGCGAGCAGACGCAAAAAGGACAAAAAATAAAATAACATTGAATAGAAAATAAACAACATAAGAGTTTTATAGTGGTTCAACCCCAAAGAATTGGTAATAATCTAATCTACTTGGTGTTTTTATATTGGCCACCCTATACATGAGATCAGATGAACCTTGGCCAATAGAGTTTCTCAAGTACAGGTCAAATAATATATCGACAGAGTTTCTCTACAAAGTTTCAATTCCAAAAGTCCCCCCAATGAAGCCAATAGCCTTCTATTTATAGGCTCATTGATCGTACAAAATAGGCCTTGTGTCTTGACTTAATCACCAGCCATTTCAAATACATTTAATTAATATTATAATTAAAAATATTAATCAAATTCAAAATCTAACAAAATAGGCTATTATTTAGGGATATCTGTTAGAAATCCTCTTGAAGTTATGGACATTTCTTGTGGAGGATGTTCCTGAGATTTTGCTTGAAAAGTTACTAGTTAGTAAGTTCCCGAGATGCTCTTTTGAAGTCTTTGGTTGACATGTTTCTGAGGTGCTCATTTGAAGTCTCTCATCAGCATGTTTCTGACCAGAGGCAACCTCTCTTGCACTCAATGGTCGATAACTCTCTAACCAGTGATAGGCCTATAAGTTCTGCCAGTAGACCATTTTATAATCCCTTACACTCCTTCTAGTCAGCATATTTTTTATCATCAATGTGTCTCCTGTTACAAATGTATTGCCACATGTCACTTCAAATTGCCAGGTCGTTATATTGACTTTTTAGGGATAACATTTTCCTCACAAATTTATCATATGTATTTAACATGTGATGAACTTTATCCTGGGCAGTAATTATCCGAGCAGTCTAAACATATTATGTTCGACCAACAACTTTCTCAAGTCAGTTAATGTCTGAGAAGTAATCTACATGAAAAATTCACGTGGTAATTCCCCATTAATTTTGGTGCCTTTTGTGTCCCAAATTCCAAAATAATGGCTTTTAGTATTCTCCCGCCCTTTTAATAATCCATGATTGTAGTTGTTGGTCATGGAAATGGTGGCTACATGCTTCCTAAGTCATCGGATGATGTGAGAGAGAAGATTAAAAGGCTTGGGTATTGATTTTTAATCTCATCAATAGGGCCTCCTAGGTCTATCTATACTTCACTCTCTCTCCAAGAATGAAAAAAAATCTCTTCATTATTGCCAAAGCTCTCCAAATTTGAAGGTGCCAAATATTTTTCAAGCCTTTTCGACGCATCTTTCACAAATTCAAAGTTCCCATCACCCCTTTGGGTAACTTTCTCAAACTTTGAATTGATTTTCAAATAATTTTAGCTTAAAAACATAGAAGAAACTTTGCTTAAAGTCTGTGTGGATACCAAAAATCCACCAAGAAAAAAAAAGATTCTAGTCCCGTACTGAAGTGAGCGGCTAAGAGGAACTGAAGGTGCCAAGTGTGACGTGATGCGTCATGAGGCACCTCCTGGGGGCCATTTTGTATATATGAGCATGCCTTGGTGCTTGATCATTAGTCAAGTCTTGCACCAAGTAACCTCAGGGGTAGGGGATGACACTTTTGTAATTATGCATATGTCTCCCAAGCAAAAATCATATATGTTCCTGGGAAGACTTCATTTCCTTAGAAAGCTCCTTAGGGGGAGGTGACCTGGTGACTTAAGGAAGCACCATGGCCACCAGCAGATAGGGGCTTAAGCTGTGGACTCCCTTGCCCTATCAAGGCCTTATATGAATAAAACGATGTTTTTCCGTGTCCTTTTGTGTATGCTTTCTTTACGGTCTATGTGTTGCTTGTTTGTTAACTTTGTTGGGCCATTGCGTGCCACTTGACTATGTTGTATGCTCTGGTTGTTGTGTGGGATGTTGTCTTTGGATAGCTTGCCTAGTGCTTGCTCCCGCTTCATAATTGCCCTTACTTGTGTGAGACTTGTAACGTGGCTAACCATTGAGTTTGCTTGTCGTAGGTGTGAATTCTAGGCTGACTTGCTTGCTAAGAGCGCTAACAAGTTCCGCACGTTCCGTCAATTTGAGTATCGAAGTTGGCGGCCCGTGACAGTTGGTATCAGAGCTAAGTTTGAGAAAGCTTGGTGACCCTGCATGATGGTGAGCAACACTCAAAGGATTGAAACGCTGGAGAGGCGTGTTGGAGAGCTAGACGGCCTGGACAAAAGAGTCAGGGATCTTAGCTCTGTCAGGCTAGAACTGGAGACGACTAACGCACAAAACCGTGTGGCGGTGTTGGAGCGAGATACAACCAATCTACTAGTCGCATAACTGTAATCGAGCGGAGGGAGAACCTTTCAAGCACATCCAATAGTCCTCAGAGGGAGGAACGTATTTAGGCAGTGGAGGGAGCGGTGAAGGACCTACAAGAAGCATTAAATGATCTCGTAGAGAATTGTAAGGGGTCAGTTGAGGCATTGAAGGATGAGATGTTGGAGATGAACACCAAGCTAAACCTCACCATGAGGGCGGTTGGGAATCAGCTTGCAACTAGACCCATTGGCATGGAATATGGGAGAGTAAAAGTCCCTGAGCCGAGGCCCTACGGTGGGGCTAGAGACGCGAAGGACTTAGAGAACTTCCTCTTTGATATGGAGCATTACTTCAGAGCCGTGAGAGCTGAATCGGAAGATGGAAAGGTCGCCATGGCAACGATGTACTTATCTGTAGATGCCAAAGTGTGGTGGAGGACAAAGTACGATGACATTCAAAATGGCAGATGCACCATAGCAACATGGGAAGATCTAAAGAGAGAATTTAAGATGCAGTTTCTACCTGAAAATGTTGCCTACATAGCTCGTCGCCAGTTGAGAGAACTGAAGCACACTGGAACAATCCGAGAATACGTGAAGAAATTCTCTAGGTTGATGCTGGATATCAAAGACATGTCCGAAGTGGACAAACTCTTCGCGTTTTTAGAAGGTCTGAAGCCTTGGGCAAAGCAAGAGCTCGAGAGACAGCGAGTGGCTGACCTAGCCACTGCTCAAGCGCTGCTGAATGACTGACTAATTACTCATCAAGGAACATTCAATCCAAGAAGACCAATCCATCAACTAGTGGAAGTAATGTTGGGAGTAAAAAGTTTGGGAAGTCTTGGTAGAGCAAGAGTACGGGAGGAGAGAAAAGGAGTGTGGAGTCTAACTCTCCTAACAAAGGTAGTAACCCCCCGTTCAAGAAGCCTCTTACTTGTTGGACCTATACCGGACCTCATAAGTCGACAGAGTGTCCTCACAAATCCAAGATGAGTGCCCTCCAGGCGTCATTTTCCCAAGGGGAACAAACCAACGAAGAGGAGGAGGAGGAGTATACGCACATGGGTGCCCTCCGGATGCTGAATGCTCTCAAGAAACAAAGTGCGAAAGTGAAGAAGACCCTTGGAAAAGGACTAATGTATGTGGACGCCACTCTAAACGGTAAAATGGCCGGAAGTGTGATGATCGACACAGGTGCCACTCACAACTTCATTTCAGAGATCGAAGCTAAACGTCTGGGACTGAAATGGAAGAAGGACCATGGCCGCATGAAAGCGGTTAACTCGGAAGCCTTGGCCACAACCGGCGTGGCTAAAAAGGTGAACATGAAGATCGGCTCATGGGAGGGGCAGACTGACTTGGTGGTCGTGCGAATGGACGAATTTGATGTGATATTGGGTATGGACTTCGTTACGGAAAAGGGAGCCATTCCCAGCCCAGCTATAGGAAGCTTACTCATAATGGGGGAGACACCTGCAGTGGTACCTGCTAAAGTAGAGTAGCCCCCAGAAACCAAGTTACTGTCAGCCTTACAATTGAAGAAGGGCGTGAGAAGACAAGAGCCCACATATATTATCCTACCCATAGTATATGAGGATACAGTAGATGAAGTCATTCCACCAGAAATTCGAATGGTCTTGAAGAAGTATGGGGTTGTTATGCCGGATCAACTCCCCAGAGCCTTACCACCTAGAAGAGGGATTGATCACCAGATTAAGCTGGTGCCGGGATCCAAACGACCTGCAAAGGCGGCCTATAGGATGGCACCCCCTGAACTAGCAGAACTGAGGAAGCAGTTGAAGGAATTACTAGAGGCAGGCTTCATCACACCATCGAAGGCACCATTTGGTGCGCCCGTGCTATTTCAGAAAAAGAACGACGGGAGCTTGAGACTATGTATTGATTATCAGGCTCTCAATAAAGTTACAGTCCGTAATACGTACCCCATCCCCTTGATCGCAGACTTATTCGACCAGTTGAGTGGAGCGAAATTCTTTACGAAACTGGACTTGAGATCGGGCTACTATCAAGTGCGAATAGCAGAAGGGGACGAGCCGAAACAACGTGTGTGACTCAATATGGAGCATTTGAGTTCCGAGTCATGCCGTTTTGGTTGACAAATGCACCAACCACATTCTGTACGTTGATGAACCAAGTTTTCCAAGAATACCTAGACAAGTTCATGGTAGTCTACTTGGATGACATTGTGGTCTATAGCTCCACAATAGAAGAACATCAGCGACACTTATCTCAAGTGTTTCAAAAATTGGGAGAGAAACAACTCTATGTGAAGCGACAAAAATGCCCCTTCGCACAAGAGAGAATCAAGTTCCTAGGCCACATAGTAGAACGTGGTCGGATCCACATGGAGCTGGAGAAGGTGCGGGCCATTCAAGAATGGAAGGCCCCCCCACCAATTTGAAGGAATTACGCTCTTTCCTTGGTTTAGCCAACTATTATAGAAGATTTGTGTAGGGATATTCAAGAAGGGTGGCACCCTTGACCGAGTTGTTGAAGAAGGGTGTAACTTGGACGTGGACCGATAGGTGTGTCGAAGCATTTAAGAGTCTGAAGGAAGCGATGATGCGACACACGGCCACTTGTCACCAACATAACCTTCCTGATGACCATAGAGTCATAACCCTGGAACAACGTTCCCTAGCCATGTGACAAACGGTCACCTGAGCCTTAGGCCCTGACTCTGAGTAACTAGTCTTAGACTAGCCAAGCACTTATAAGATTCATCGACCTTAGGGTCGGTCCAACATTAATGCCTTAGAGTCATTCAACGCTGCTATCGATTAGATCTAATCTTCATTCGGCCCTGCGTTCAAGACGCTTATACCGTTTCTGACTCTTAGGTCAGTGTCCCTGACTAGTCAGTGCCATATACAAGTAAACAATATTCACTAGCATTTAATATGCAATCCATGTCCACATTTATCAACCAGCATGCATCAACAACTATCATACATGTCATATACACGGGGTGCAGTTTTCTTACCTCAGGTTCGAGCGAGAAATATTATAAGAACGACTCCTGAGAACGATCGATCTTTTGATTCCTTAGCGGTTACCTAATCACAACCAATTATAACCTCCATTAATGAGAATCAACATGGATAGGGTCTTAACCTAAGCACCACTCTCGGGACCTCGAAACATGCCCACACAGTGAGTATATTCGATCCCGGGCCTTAAGGATTGAAACCCCAAGTCAAAAACCCTTAAAAACACTCAAAACGAGACTTTGAAGGAACAGAGTAGCGCTATAGCGCTGACCCCTAGTGCCCCAGAACTATACTCAGAACCCCCTACATGCCCAAATGCCCCCTGAGTAGCACTGTAGCACCCTAAGGTGGGCGCTATAGTGCTACCTCCAGACCAGGAACCCCCTGAAACCTCCTTCTTCATCTCCTTCGATTCTAACCTGTTTCCAATGCTTCCAAATCCCATTTTTGGTGCCAAATGAACTCAAAAACCATCCTAACATACCCCAAACATCCCAACCATAAGAACCCTAGCCAAAACTCCCAACAAAACCAAGATCTCAACCTAGAAATCACAACTGTAAAACAGGGCCAACTAGGGATTTCAATGGCTAGAAACTTACCCAAAGCTCAGCTTGTGATGCTCTTCAATGGAGGAACACTCTCCCAAACTCCCAAGGCCTACTTCCCAAGCTTGAATCCTCAAGAATAGCTCAAAAATCCCAAAGGAAATTGAAAAAAAGAAGGTACGGGAAAGCTCTCCAAGTTGCTCTGTTTTTCTACCTCTTTCTTAGCTCAAAAATTGTTATATCTATCCTAGGGGTGAAATGACCATTATACCCCTAGGTCAATTTAAAGTTTCTAAAGGCTCCTAAGGGAAAAATTGGTATTTTCCACCAATCTCGTTAATCATAATTAACGCTATCCAATTCCCGCTATTCTCAATAATCTCAAACACCAATAATTCATATCCCGTTACCCTTTAATTCTCGGCAACGTTCTAATCATTAAAAGCACTCCGAGACTCATCCCGAGCCCCGAACTTAAACCTGTTATGACTAGACTGCTAATCAATAATCCAAGATCGTCTCATGCCGAATAGCTCGAACAAACCCACATTATAATGTGGTCTCAACATATATCATCGACATGCATACAAATATACAATTATACCCTCAACGGGCCAAATTACCATCACACCCCTGTGATTAAAATGTGGACCCATATGCATCCATTTAACATTATATTATAATATAATTGACATATACATGCATATTATCATTTAATGGCATAATTAAGCAAGTATGGCCCTCCCGGCCTACTAATCCCGCCATTAAACCACATCGGAGAATTCGGGGCATTACACATTTCCTCACCCAGCGAAAGCTTACCCCTAAACAAGAACGATGGCAGGAATTCATAGCAGAATTTGACTTTCATTTCAAACACAAGGCGGGCCGTCTAAACTAGGCATCTGATGCCTTGAGTCACAAATATGTCAGCTAACATGGTGACCACTCCAATCCGAGAGCGCATTAAGGAGAACCTAATGAAAGACTCGGTGGTGAAGACCATCATGAATCTCGCAAAAGAGGGCAAGACTCGCCAATTTTGGGTATAAGACGATCTTTTGTGGGCCAAGGGTGGCCGCTTATATGTTCCAAAGATGGGAGATTTGCGGAGGACACTAATGAGTGAGTGTCATGACACCTTGTGGGCGGGTCATCCAGGGTGGCAAAGAACTCATGCCCTATTGAAGCAGGGGTACTACTGGCCACAAATGCGCGACGATATCGTGGAGTTTACAAAGACCTATCTCACTTGCCAGCAAGACAAAGTGGAAAGACACAAGACGCCAGGGTTGTTGGAACCTCTGTTAGTCCCAAGCCGACCATGGGAGAGTTTGTCGCTTGACTTCATTACTAGTTTACCAAAGACAGGAGACTTGAGTGCGATCTTAGTGATCATGGACAGATTTTCAAAGTATGCAACCTTCATACCGGTGTTGAAATTTTGCTCGACAGAAGAGAGAGTGAGACTTTTCTTCAAGTATGTAGTTAAGTATTGGGGAGTACCCCAAAATATAGTTAGTGACCGTGATGGAAGATTCACGGGGACCTTTTGGTCCAAGTTATTCAACCTTTTGGGGTCACAACTAAATATTCCCTCAAGCTACCATCCTCAGACAGATGGACAGACTGAAAGATTCAATGGGATGTTGGAAGAGTACTTGCGACATTTCGTCAGTGCCAACCAAAAGAATTGGCCGCAACTACTAGACGTAGCTCAATTTTGTTTAAACTCTTAGATGAGTTCTTCGTCAAACAAGAGAGCTTTTGAAGTTGTTAACGGTTAGTAACCGCTGTTACCCCACACAATGGATGAGTATCGAGGAAGAAATCTGAGAGCCTTTAATTTCACAAAAGACTGGAAGAAAACCACCGAGATTTCCCGAGCATATCTAGAGAAGGCATCAAAGAGAATGAAGAAGTGGGCAGATCAGAAGAGACGACCGCTAGAATTCAAAGCAGGCGACTTAGTGATGATCAAGCTGAGGCCCAAACAACTGAGATTCCGAGGGAATAAGGACATCAGATTCGTCCACAAATACGAGGGTCCTGTTCCAGTCATCTTGAAAGTGGGCCTGACCTCCTACAAAGTCAGCTTACCAGAATGGATGAAGATACACCCGGTCTTGCAACCTCAAGCCGTATCACAAAGATCCAGAAGATCCAGCGCGCAACCATTCTACCAGAGAAGGAGTCAGCGTCAAGCCATGAAGCAGCAGACAACCTGTAGAAATCATAGCAGAGAAGACCGTGGTCGTGGACAGAAAGAATAAGAAAGAGTTTTTTGTGAAGTGGAAAGGGCTCAGAGATGAAGAAATTTGCTGGGAAAGGGCAAAGGACTTGCACAAGCGTATGCAGAAGATTGAAGATCAGCAAGGGGCAGGTTCGTCGAGGACGCCGAAGATTTAAGTGGGGGAGAGTGTGACGTGCTGTGTCATGACACACCTCCAGGGGGGCATTTTGTATATATGAGCATGCCTTGGTGCTTGATCATTAGTCAAGTCTTGCACCAAGTAACCTCAAGGGTAGGGGATGGCACTTTTGTAATTATGCATATGTCTCCCAAGAAAAAATCATATATGTTCCTGGGAAGACTTCATTTCATTAGAAAGCTCCTTAGGGGGAGGTGACCTGGTGACTTAAGGAAGAACCATGGCCACCAGCAGATAGTGGCTTAAGCTGTGTACTCCCTTGCCCTATCAAGGCCTTATATGAATAAAACAATGTTTTTCCATGTCCCTTTGTGTATGCTTTCTTTACGGTCTATGTGTTGCTTGTTTGTTACCTTCGTTGGGCCATTGCGTGCCACTTGACTATGTTGTATGCTCTTGTGGTTGTGTGGGATGTTGTCTCTAGATAGCTTGCCTCGTGCTTGCTCCCGCTTCATAATTGCCCTTACTTGTGTGAGACTTGTAACGTGGCTAACCATTGAGGTTGCTTGCTGCAGGTGTCTATTCTAGGCTGACTTGCTAGCTAAGAACGCTAACAAGTGCCGCACGTTCCATCAATTCGAGTATCAAAGTTGACGGCCCGTGACACCAAGTACGCTATAGAGTCAGAAGGTTATCGCGTGCCACCAAGAGGCCACATATGTGCAAGGCCATAAGCCTCACAAAGTCTCTTCATGCCAAATGAGGGACAAGAATTCCACATTGGGAAAAAGTCCCAAGCAATCAAGTCTGAACTCCACAAAGGCCCACACGCATTGCAAGACCATCACATGAGACATCAAGCGCCTCGCGCCAGGGTCTCCCAGAGGTCATCTCAGCCACACCCAGTGCCTCACGCCTGGGCCTCGTGAAGGTGCCTCGGCCACACCCAGCGCCTCACGCCTAGGCCTCGTTAAGGAGTCTCGACCACGCCCAGCAGAAGTCAATGCTTCACATAGTGAGGCCCACCTATAGCCTCGCATAGCGAGGCCACGTGTCTCGTGCCTAGCCTCGCCCCGAGGGTCTTGCGCCAAGGGCGTCTCGTGCACCAAGGGTGCCTCGCGCTTGGAAAGGGCCTCGCGTTAGGAGGAGTCTTGCACCTTGCAGGCCTCACGAGGGATAGACATTCATCAGGAACCTCACCTCGTGCCAAGGGTGTCGCGAGGCCATCTCATGCGCCCCATCTCGCAAGGGACAACCTTGCATCAGGAGCCTTGCCTCACGCCAAGGGTGTCACGAGGCCATCTCATGCGCCCCATCTCGCGAGGGATAACCTTGCATCTGGAGCCTCGCCTCATGCCAAGGGTTTCGCAAGGCCATCTCATGTGCCCCATCTCGCGAGGGACAACCTTGCATCGGGAGCCTCGCCTCACGCCAAGGGTGACGCGATGCCATCTCATGTGCCCCGTCTCGCGAGGCACAGCCGCGCAGGTTACGTCCCACTTTGCGCCAAGGGTGTCGCGAGGCCATCACGCATGCGCCATCTCGTGAGGCACAGCCGTGCATGTTGCATCCCACTTCGCGCCAAGGGTGTCGCAAGGCCATCACACATGCCTCATCTCACAAGGCGCAGTCGCGCATGTTGCGTCCCACTTCACGCCAACGGTGTCGCGAGGCCATCACGCATGCCCCATCTCGCGAGGTACAACCGTGCATGTTGCGTCCCACTTTACACCAAGGGTGTCGCGAGGCCATCACATGCTCCCCATCTCGCGAGGCACAACCTCGCATGTTTCATCCCTCTTCACGCGAGGACCTTGCCTCCCAAGCATATTGGAACCATATCCTCCATGATAACGTGTAGGGATTCCAATACTTGAGGAATAAGGTACCTTGTGAGGGTGAAAGCCCATGTATGGCCCGAGGAGCTCATACAGGTACGGAATACACCTGCAAACCAAGAGGAATTAGAGTATGGACACGATGTCCATGCCAGACAAGTAGTGGCAGTACAAGAATGGTTCATAGCAAGCACTCCCTCAGCACGCCTATGAGGTCCATACCCAACAAGTATTGGAGGCACAATATGGTACTAAAGTGGAAGCACTATATGCATGCCCCTGATACGTACTAGAGCAGACCACCACTCTTCTGGCACCACTACCACCTGTGCCATGACCCTGACAATGTACTCCTGTACTATTTTGTCGAAAGGGACCACTATGTATAAGGGGCCATTAGAGCCCAGCTATAAATAGAGCTTTACCCCTCAGAATGGGGGGTTGGAAAATTCATTGTAGACCGAAGCTATTAAGCAATATACAGTTTTTACTCCATTGTTGATCTGTGTTTATCCTTCCATAAGTCCATTCTAAGTTCTTATCTAAACATCACCTTACTTACCTTTGAATTTTCGATCTAATTTCATTGATGAGATTTCACCGTCAACAGTCTATGAAACCTGAAAATTGAAGCTTTAGATTCCTTGGAAATTTCATCAATGAACCCGTATAGGAATAGCATTTTTTTTGTTGATCTGATGTAGTTTAGGCTTTGGGTTAACCAATTTTACCTCTGATATGTTGAAATTTTGTGAAAAAATGACCCAAAATCCAAACTCTAACTTTTTTGGGTTCTTGAGCCTTTGAAGAACATTGAAGCTTCTTTGTAAAGCTTTGCAAAACAATTGAAATACACTTAATGATTTGTCTGTCACACTGCTCGGGTAGGATTTGGTATTTTACCATCACCGAGCAACAAAATCCTTTTTTTTTTTTTAAATATGCTTCTTGGCTAAAACCTTGTGTATAGATGTTGTTCCTACTGCTCGGGTAAAACTAAAGTTTTCCCACGAAAATTTCTTGTTATAGAAAAATGCACACGGCTAGGGAAAAACTAAAGTTTTTCACTTGGCAGAATTTTTCTTTACTAAAGAAAAGATACATACTTCCTATGCAAAAATTAAATTTTTTCTTTACTAAACACAAACTCTTTGTTTGCTTACTCACCTCTACCCTATTTATAGTAGATGAGTCGTTAGGACTACAGGGAGGTAACACCAAAACAGACTTTGACTCCTCGCACCATGGGCCAAGTGATACTCCTCCAAATAGTGATTATTCTTCATCAAAATCTTTTAGCAGAAGTACTCCCGAAGACCGTCTTTGCCGTCTAAAAAAATTCTTCCCCTATTAGCCTTGTACTTCCTTCATGAAGATCAATTCCTTCCGCAACATAATCAATACCATACAATGAGAGTGAAAATGACTACTCGACTGCCCCAGGAGCAAGACCCTAAAATAGATCGATGGACAATACAAAAAATAATAAAGCATGAGCATTACGTGGCAAAACAACCAGTAGAAAAGGATAAGAATCAAGCCTCTTCAAGACATTCCCGCCCAGTGCGAAAATTTAAGGGACCAAAAAAAAGACTGCTCTGTCATTCACAACGGAGATACAATATGCAGCTATGCTTAAACCAAGGAAACAAAAAGACCAAGTGCCTTCTTGGAATGTGGCCAAGGCCTCCAGATTGACTCCTAAGGTTGTCGAGAGGTATTTTGAGTCTTTCAACCTTAAAGGAGTGAATCTAATATGTCCATGTCCCAACCAGAGAGCCAACAACCCCGAAGGAGTTTACTGTGCCTGGTCGAGATATCATATCCATGCTGGACTATCCTCGCTTTGCATCCTTTTTTCCAATCGGTGGATGATTATTTCAACGTCTCTCCATTCTAGATAGCTCCAAATGGGACACAAGCTTTGTCTACCCTGTACATACTTTACTATCTTCAGAAATGGAGTCCACCTACCCTAATGAGGTGTAGTATTTGTTTGATATTAGAACCAATCCTAGCCATAAGAACACATGATTTTTCCAACATTTCCATAGGAAAAAGGGGGTTAAGTACCTTCATGGTATCACCATTAAAACAAACCATGGGAAGTATTACACAGAGTACTTCCCTACTTCTGAAATTGAGGCTAATAACTTAGCCTTCACCCATGCAGGATATTTTTATCAATCTATCCCAACAAAAGAAATGCATATCCGAGCAGAGATTCTTGCCAATATGGCAATGGAAAAAACGGATGTGGAACATTTGCTTAACTTAGACAACCTTAGGTTTGTGGGGTTGTTGAAAGAAGACCACGAGGTCGGTGTTTGGAGTACAACTGACGAAGTTAATATGATTGACCAATCAAATCAAGAGACAGAAGTAATTAATGACCAGTTATCCCTTTAGCCGTCTTCCCAACGACACCGATCGGGTGATATTATTATCACGAAACCCTTTCCTGAGGAGTCCTATCATCTAATCCTTTTTACTCGACATTGAAAAGGAAAAAGCATTGAACTCCTCAAGGAAGTCAGTTGTTCCTCGGAAGATGATGATAATTTCCTTGACAAAATTCTCAATCCATTCCCATACAAGTAAGAATTATAGTTCATCTTCTTCTTTTCTTGTTCATCATTTCTATGCTAAATCTAAAAAATTAATCGTAATAAGGACGATTTCATAGAGGCTTATGGTCATAGTAGAATTTTTTTTCTATACTTTTAAGTTTTTCTTCTTTTTCTCTATTTTTCTAATTGGTAATTTGCTTTACTTTTTTGCAGATTCAAACACGTTCAAGCAATATAACACTCATTCTACCCAGAAAGGGAAAGCTGGGGAGGGAAGCAATGTAAGCTCTCTGAGAAAATTCACTGAGATTGTCCCGACCAACAATTCAAGATCATCCGAAGAGGATGGAAACTTAGCTCACTCAACTCCTCAAGGTGTTCCGCCTCCTGCTCCAAAGAAAACTATCCGGCCAAGAACAGGTATTAAGGGCCTATATGAATCTCTTTGACTTGCTGGCGAGTATGGTAAGGAGCTTCTAAACCAGAAAATTAACTATTAGAGGATGACTCGTACCTTTGACAATCTTCCTCTACAGAATGTTGAAGTTGTCCCCAACAGAGACCTTAATTATTTTACCATGTCCATGTGTATTTTCCAACTGATTGGCCTCATACTAACTACCCTCTTTTATCTTTTACTTTCACGGACTTATCACAATCAGTCATGCTCAACGTTGAGTAGTGGATTATAAGGAGTTGGTAAGGGTGTTGAATGATCAGCTGATGCAGACTCTGGAAGAGAATGAAGGCTTGGTCAAGTATGAAAAAGATCTCTGAGAAAAAGTTGAGCGGGCGCAGAAGATAGTTGCCGACCGTGATAAATATTTGAAGCACTTGGTTGATGAGAATAGCAAAAATTCCCAAGTCATCAAGACTTTAACCGATCAGTTGGAGAAGAAGAATCAAGAAATTGAAGAGTTGGAAAAAAGACAAAGATGTTTATCTGGAATGTTATGAAGAAATCTGCTTCAACTGCTTCTATCAGATATGAAAGTTGAACAAGGCTCTTAATCTTGACTTTCTTTCTGAGGGGGCAAAGGCCGAGGAGCTCGCCAAGTGCGAGGAAAAGTCTATTGCGGAGCTCGCTAAGTGCGAGGCTAAGGCCGCCGAGGAGGCTGCTCTTCCTACTAGTGTTGTGCCTTCTTCTCCTTCTCTATCATTTCTGACCAGAAGATGTTTTAGGTGCTGAAGACAGAGTTGACCAGCCAACTACTAATGCACCTGACCAGTAATGTAACCTTCTGTTTTAGAATTTTGTAAAGAGACTTGTTGCTCGGTAGCTCTTATATTTGCTCGTACGGCCGAGCTATTGGCATTAAAACTTTACTTTTCTTTTTTAACATGAAATATTCTAAGTCTTTCTAGAATGAAAACTTTATAAACATTTTTTGGAAATAGTAAAGTTACTCTATATTATGCCTTATAATGTTTTCACATAAGTACTTGGTTATTTTTAACTTAGAAATTATATTCATTCCACAAGGTTATACTAAGTATACTTCCTCACACTCTTATTGCTCTAACATTTTATGAGAATAATAATTGTATTCACACAAATATTAATTTCAAGCTTTAAATTTTTCATAGGCAGAAAAATTCAAAGATACTCAAGCTTTGTTAAACAAGTTAGCTTAATAGGCTTTTCGACTTCAAAAATTTACTAGTCAGCCGAAAAAAAAATATTTTAACTCATGCTCTTATTATCTGTGTTAAATTATGTATCAATATACCGCATGTTCCCCCTAAGTGATCGAGGGTTGAAAGATCCTTGTTCTGTTCTACTTGATCGAATATATTCAAGCAATGAATTACTCGTGAAACACATAAAATATATAGAAAATAATCTAAGCAATTGAATACTATTTTAAATATACCAACCAGTTGATCACTGCCAAGTTTGACTAACGAGTGGAATTCTGCTAGAATATACCAGCTAGTTGAACACTTCTCAACTTTACTGACCAGTTTAACATTGTTCAAATATAAAAATAATGTATACACATGCAAAATTTGTATCAAGAATTGGCCACGTTGCACATGATCTCTTTTATTACTAGTTGTAATAAGAAATGACAAAACTTGTCTAAAAATGAGTCGTAACCCATTAACATGCTTAAATAACATGTTGAATACTTTAAACTATGCTACCACTTTGTAAGAGCTATTGACTGATAATTTTTCCTCAGATGCTTGCCATTTTAGTAGTTCTTGATCAACTCTACATTCAGTCGATATAGTTTGTAAGTACAGGGATGCAAAACTTGCTTGATCTGGTATGGTCCTTCCGAGTTTGGTTCTATCACTCTAGTTGATGGGTCATTAATGAACACCTTTCTGATGACCAAATCACCAACTTGGAACATCTGATCTTTTACTCTTGAATTAAAGTAGCAAGCCACATTTTCTTGATTAGCAGCAACTCTCAAACTTCCCTTTTCTCGTTTCTCATTGATAAAATTTAAAGACTCTATTAGAAATGGGTGGTTCTCTTCCTACTCATATGTACTCTTTCGATGGGATGGGGGGTCAATCTTAACCGGAAACATGTCTTCATACTCATAACCTAAGGAAAAAGGAGTATGACCAGTCGTTGTCTGGGCAGTAGTTCTGACGACCAAAGGACTTCTGGTAATTCTTCTGCCTAGGAACCTTAAGCCAATTCAAGGCGCTTCTTTAGAGTGTCCTTCAGTGTTTTTTTTTACTGCTTCAACTTGCCCATTTGCTTATGGGTGAGCAACCAAGGAGAAACTTTTTCCTATGCTATGTCTTGCGGGAAAATCTATAAACAAGTCACTATCGAACTGAGTATCGTTGTCTGACACTATCTTCTATGGTAGGCCATAAAGACATATAATGTTCTTTACTAAAAAGTCTAACACTTTCTTGGATGTGATTGTTGCTAGTGGTTCAGCTTCGGTCCACTTGGTGAAATAATACACTACAACTACTGCGAATTGTACTCCTCCCTTTCCTTTGGGTAACCTCCCAATCAGATCAATTCCCCATAATGCAAAAGGCCCTAGAATTTGCATATGTTTCAAGGTGGTGCACGGGGTACCTTAGAAAACCTCTGACGTTTATGACATCTTTTCACATACTCCATGGAATCCTCGCAATGTCTTTTAAGAAAGACATTGCCCCCAATGTGGTCTCCGCAAAATCCTACATGCACTTCAGCCAACAAGTGTTTTGACTAGTCTGGTGCTACCCACTTAATAGCGGTAAAGAATACCCACTCTTTTACAACAATCCATTCATTATTATGTTCAAGGCAGCTTGTCTAAACATCATATTTTCATCATTTTGGTTGCCTATTAAAGTGCCTTGTTCGAGATATGCAATGATGTGTGGCATCCAATTGTTAGTGATTGTAATGGGCAATGCTTCGTGCTCAATCATACTTGGATTAGTAAAGTATTCGATTGGTACTATGTTTAAAAGGACATCATCTTTTGCGCTAGTCAGTTTAGCTAAGGCATCTGCATTGGAATTTTGCTCTTATGGTACTTTTTTGAGGGAGTACGTTTCGAATTGTGCTAGCAGATCCTTGGCTTTATTCAAATAGGCGACAATGTACAAAACTCTAGCCTGATATTCCCCGAAAATTTGCTAAACAACAAGTTGGGAGTCATTGTTTATTTCGATTGACCAGGCATGAACATCCCGTGACAATCGCAACCCCCCAAGTATAGCTTCATATTCTGCATCATAATTAGAGGCATTGAATCCAAACCTTAATGCGAAATGGTTCCTATGTTGTTCAGGCGATATTAGTATAAGAGCTTCCCCTGAATGATGGTCATTCGAGGACCTATCTACAAAAATTTGCCCAATAGGAATATTTTATTTTTTCCTAGACGCATCAAAATTTTCCTGATGGTTGGGACTCATAGGAGTTCTGATACATTCAGCAATAAAGTCTACCAAAGCTTTCTCCTTAATGGCTGACCTGGGATGGTACATGATTTCGAATTGGCCCAAATCTACATCCCATTTAAGGAGCCAACCATATGGTTCAGGATTTTGGAAAACATGACGTAACAGCTGTGTAATGGCCTAATTTCTCATAGATTACCGAGAACAGAACATTGGATCATAATTCATAAATATTGCTCTTTTATTGAATAAAAACTTGAAAATAATTACATGGATCCATGGTTTTACAAAAATAAAATAATTGTCTTTATCATAAAAATGAGAAAAATTTAAATAAAACATTAAAATAACAGGCTTTAATAAAAATAGGCTTGTTGGATCTTCCTTGACTATATGGTCCCTACGCGTACATCACAAAGCTCTTAGGTCCCCACTCGCCACCGACCTTTCTATCATCAATTTTCTTCACAACAACATCATAAGGAGTGAGCTTCAAAGCCCATTAAGGAAAATACAAACAAGAGTTAGTCATATAATCATTTAATCAACATATACTAAATTTCACCAAAGTCATACCATAAACCCTAGGTCATATCATAACCTAAATCATACCATAAATCATAATCGATGTCATAGTCATAAATCATAAGTCATAGATAATAAATCATAGGTCATAAGTCATAATCATAACAATAGGTCATAGGTCATAATAACATGTAAGATATAATAAAAAGATAAGTGTTTATATAGGGGAGGAATTTAAGCCCCGGACATAAGTTTGTCATACATCGGACATCACTTACGTTCGTCATAAAGTTTTGGCAACTGAGCCTACCGGACATAGTCTGTTATACATCATTGGACACCTTAGGTCCAGACACACTTACTCCTTTATTGTACCTGAAATGTTAGGTCATACACATTATAAACTAGATCATAAGTTAAACTACCTCATTTTCCTTACCAAAAACCGAAATATTGGTGACAAGAGCGGGATTGAAACTCCTAAAACCAAACATAAAGAAACCATAGGTTTCCTAAAGAAAAATAAGATGAAAAGAAGATCTAAATCATCAAGATAGAAACTTACATAAAAGTTTATGTTTCAAAGAAATTGAACACCTAACCAAAAGTCACTATAATGAGTTAGGATTTCAAATGAAAGAAAATAATAAGACTAATGGAAATAGACTAAACCTAAAGATAATGAATACCTTAGATAGCTTAAAACCTCGATCTATACCTCGAACACTGAAATCACACAAAAAATTACTTCCCAAGTGTTTAGAAAAACAATAGATTTGAAAGATTTAACCCCAAAACCGTAGTGTTTCTCTCTAGAATGAACATAGCATCTTGGAGGCTCTGAACTGCGCTTGAATGATGAATAGAATGGCTGAGTGAAGGGTCCTATTTGTAGAGTTCAAGAAGTGAAACTAAATCCTTTTAAAATGAATAAATAAATGATTAAAAATTGAATAAATTTGAATTATCTGTCCAACAGATGCCCAAAACCCAGTCAAAGACAATCAGGAACGAGTCAAAGTGGTAGAGGGTTGCTTTTAGTTCGGAATTCAATGAAAATTCAAAAATGACTACTAGAGCCGATATATCACCTAGGGTAGGCGATATATTTCCCCTACCTATGCCCTGAGGGTCTGTGGTTTCGTTCGTACAAAGTGAACGTGTCTTTTTGTATCAACATAGGCGATATATCGGCCCCTATAGCTGTGATATATCAGCATACGCTCATATTTTTAAACACGTTTTTGCACGTTTTCAGCACACTTGAATTTGTTTAAACCACTTTGACTAAGTAAAATGTAATCCTAACAGATGAGGGAAGGTTCTAGAACTTCTATATCTATCCTTTAATAAGTTTATTCATCTAAAATCCTCAATTCCTTAATAAGCATACACGCGACAAGTGTCACGTTCTTAATTATTCTATCTAAACCTTAAGTTATAATGAACAATAATCTTAGGACTAGCTATATTAATCAACCCTTATGTTAAAATTAATATTTCTAAAAAATATGTTAAACTTATAAAATTCATAACTATTTCTACGAGTTTCCAACTAAATCCCGGCTTTGACCAATATCAACGAAAACTAAAATTCTAAAGCTACTACTACTACTACCACTACTACTACTACTACTACTACTACTACTACTACTACTACTACTACTACTACTATCTAGCTAAGTAAAATTATGGGACGCTATAATTCTTGTCCTCAAAATTTACTTACCAAAAATCTCGGGATACCGCTCCCTTATATATTCCTCCAATTCCCATGTGGGCACTCTTTCAATGTTATTGCTCCACAAGATTTGAACCATAGGGACACTTTTGGACCTTAACTCCTTAGTTCCTCGTTCTAGAATGCATACTGGATGTTCTTCATAACTGAAATCTTGTTTTATCTCCAGAGTCTTGTAATCGAGCACATGGGATGGATATGATATTTTCTCCACATCGATACATGAAAAACATTATACATTTTAGCTAATGATGGTGGTAAAGCCAATCGATATGCTACATGTCGTACTTTGTCCAATATCTCAAAAGGACCTATAAACCTCGGGCTTAACTTTCCTTTCTTTACGAAACACATAATCCCTTTCATCAGAGAAACTTTGAGAAAGACTTGATCGCCTACTGAAAACTCAACATTTTGTCTTTTAACATCGACATAGCTCTTCTGTCGACTTTGAGCAGCAATCATTCGTTGTCTTATCTTTTCAACTGCCTCAGTTTCTTCTCTTACATCCTCGTGTCCTAAATATCATCTTTCACCAACATCCCAATGAAGTGGCGATCGGAATTTCCGTCCATATAGCATTTCATAAGGCACAATGCCTATCATTGTCTGATAACTGTTGTTGTAAGAGAATTCTATCAATGGAAGATACTTGCTCCATGATCCTGAGAAATCTAAAGCACATGCCATCAACATATCTTCTAATATTTGTATGGTACGTTCTGACTGACCATCGATTTGAGGGTGAAATGTCGTACTTAGTTTTAACTTAGTGGCCATTGCACGCTGAAGACCTTCCCAGAACTTTGATGTGAAAACCAATCCTCTGTCAGAGACTATCATCTTTGGAACTCCATGTAATCTCTTTATCTCCGCCACGTAAAGCTCTGCGTACTACTCAGCGTTATAAACTTTTCTTACCGGCAAGAAGTGAGCAGATTTTGTGAGTCTGCCTACTATCACCCAAACAGAGTCATGCAACTTGGTGGTCCTTCGTAATCCCGTCACGAAGTCCATCGCTATATCTTCCCATTTCCATTCGGGAATCTCTAATGGTTGCAAAGTTCCAACGAGTCTTTGATGTTCGGCCTTAACTTGTTGACATGTAAGGCATTTTGCTACATATTCTGCTATGCCTTTTCTCATCCCTGACCACCAGTACAATGTCTTGACTTCGTTGTACATCTTGGTCGATCTCGGGTGAAGTTAATATGGAGTATTGTGCGCTTCCTTCATAATACCTTCTCTTGATTCACCATTTTCAGGCACACATACTCGGTTTCTATATCGTATCATGCCTTCTTTTGTCAAGGAGAAATCAACATTCTCTTAGCTTTGTAATGACGCCTTCATCTTAAGAAGAAACTCATCCTCTTGTTATTTCTCCTTTATATCCTCAATTAATGTTGACTTGATTGTGAGGTCAGCTAGTTGTCCAGTTATTAGCTCAATTTCGGACTTCTTAATATCAACTTGTAAGTGTTGAGCTATCCCCTTAAGTGTTGATAAGCTTCCGTAACTCCGCCTACTAAGTGTGTCTGCCACGACATCAGCCTATCCTGAATGATACAAGATCTCACAATCATAATCCTGTACTAACTTCAGCCACCTCTGTTGCCTCATATTGAGCTCGTTTTGCGTAAAGAAGTACTTTAGACTTTTGTGGTCCGTATAGATTTCGCACTTTTCTCCGTAGAGATAGTGCCTCCAAATATTTAGAGCAAAACCACCGCTGTCAATTCTAAGTCATGGGTCGGGTACCACTGCTCGTACTCCTTTAGCTGTCTCGAGGCATATGCGACCACTTTTTCATCTTGCATCAAAACGCATCCAAGTCCTTGCTTCGACGCGTTGCAATATACTACAAACTTACCCTTATCGTTTGGGATGCATAAAACTGGGGTTGATATAAGCTTGTCCTTTAACATTTGGAAGTTTTCTCTGCACTTCTTCGTCCATACAAATTTCTATTGCTTCCGTGTCAAATTTGTTAAGGGTGTACCTATTTTGGAGAACCCTTCAGCAAATTGCTAATAGTATCCTACCAATCCCAGAAAACTTCTCACCTTCGTGGCACTCTTGGGTTTCGGCCAGTCCTTCACTACTTTGATCTTGGCTGGATCTACTTCCACACCATTTTTAGACACAATGTGTCCTAGAAATGCCACCTTCTCAAGACAGAATTCACATTTCTTAAACTTAGCGTATAATTGATGACCTTTGAGTCGTCCCATTGTCAGTCACAGGTGCTCTTCATGCTCATTTTTCGTCTATGAGTACATCAATATGTCATCTATAAACACCACAACGAACTTATCCAGGTAGTCGTTAAATAGTCTGTTCATAAGATCCATGAACGTGGCAGGTGCGTTTGTTAATCCAAAAGACATTACTAGAAATCTGTAGTGTCCATATCTAGTCTGAAAAGCCGTTGGGATATCTTCTTCTCATACTTTTAGCTGATTATACCCTGACCGCAAATCTATCTTCGAAAATACCATAGATTCTTGTAGTTGATCAAAAAGTGTTCTCGATAGTCGATGCACATCCTCATACTCCTGTCCTTCTTTTTGACAAAAAGCACTGGTTCTCCCCAAGGCGAATAGCTTGGTTTGATGAAACTCTTGTTTAATAGCTGTTGCAATTGCTCTTTAACTCCTTTAACTCGGTAGGTGCCATTCTATAGGGAGCTTTTGAAATTGGTGCTGTCTCAGGTGCCAATTCTATTTCAAACTCGATTTCTCTATTCAGAGGCAATCCCGGTAGATCTTTTGGAAACACTTCGGGAAGTTTGCATACAATAGGCACATCCCATGGTTTGAGCTGTGTCTCTCGTGTTTTGTCAACCACACTGGCTAGCAAACACCTAGCAACCATTATTGATTAATCGTTGAGCTTTGAGAGCTGAGACTATTGGTATGCGAGTTCAGGAAGCTTCTCCTTTGAAGGTGAACTGCTTTCCGCCTTCTGCTTTAAAGTGGACTGTCTTACCTATACATTCTATCGTTGCCCCATATTTTGCAAAATAGTCCATGCCTGAAATTACATCATAATCCTTAAGGTCTAACTCGATCAAATCTACTGGTAATTCTCTTCCTTTGATTCTAACTACAATGCTACACACCCCTCTACTAGATAGCATTCTTTCCCCCGAGGGTAACTCCATGACAAACTTATCTCTAAAAATTTCGCATGGTCTATCTAAACTATCAATTGTATTCATAGAGACAAAAGAATGCATAGCTCTTGAATTGAATAAAACACTGCATAGTTTACCAGAGACAGTGACCTAACCTGTTACCACCATATTACTAGTTTCTGCTTCACCTCTAGTAAGAGCAAAAAATCTGGCTGGCACAAGTTTGTCATCTTACTTTTGATCCTTCAACTTTGGGCAATCCTTTTTAATGTGTCCTTCTTCTCCACAATTGAAACAACCTTTTGTTTTATATCGGCATTCTCCTGAATGCTTTCTCTTGCAGATAGGGCACTAGGGATTCCACATAAGGCTTCTTATTCCCATTACTTTCTAATATAGTCTTATTCTTCTTATCGGCAATCTGATTTTGACCACCGTCATGTTTTCTCTTGTGGTCATTCTGTTCATTGTTATTTCTTTTGGCATCCCTTCTGGCCACGCCTTCTTTCCAGATCCTTTCTTCTGGCTGCTCAGCTTCCAAGGCTACCTCTAATGAATTCATCCACCCTTGTGGCTAGAATCGCAGGTCTGTAATATTTCTTGTTGAACACTTGGATAAACTCATCCCATGTCATAATGTTCACATCTCTAGTCTGCTTCACTATATCCCACCAGATGCTGACGTCTTTCTTTAGTAAGCTTGAAGCGCTAGAGACTCAATCTTCATTTCCCAGGCGCATGCGCTCTAGTATGGACTCCACCTATCGAAGCCATTCTTCTACTTCTATTGGCAGTTTCTACTTTCTAAAGCGTTCATACACTGCCTCGTAGCGAGGTTCTGCCAACTGTAGTAATTGTGTTAGAGGAATAACTTGCTGCTCCACCTTTTGTTGTTGCCCTAAATTTATTTGGAACTCTTCTTCCCTTCTCCTTAGCTCTGCCCTAAGATGGGCATTTTCTCTTTCCAAATTTATTCGAGTAGGAGCAGCTGCCGGCTCTTCCACTACATTGGGTACTTCTAGCACTCCCGGGGCTGCTGGAATTTCTTCATATATGGGGGTGGTAGGTACTCCTCTTCCTCGCCCCCTGCCCCTTCCTCGGCCTCTGCCTTAGCCTCTTCCTTGGCCATTTAGTCTTTCAGATCTTCTTGGTTTCTGCTCCATGTGTCTTTTATGTATCCCCAAAAGAGAAAAGTTGAAAAACTAAGACAAACAAAACAAGTAGAGGTTACAACTTAGCATATCGTACCACTGTCTATTAGGTCCATCTATCTATAAAAACTACCCTATTACAATTAAGTCCAACTTGGGTAAATAAGCCTTAACATTTGAATCTTCCATGGAGGAGGGCTAGGTTCAATATATGGTACCCACTACTAAGGCCCCCTAACTTTCACTTGGACCCAAAAGATAGGAATTTAAACCCTTGCTTTATTAATTGTTATTCGTTTTAAATTTGACCCAATCTAATAATGCAAGGAAAATGGGCCTTCACAAATGGGCTAACCCATAAGAGAGGAAATTAAACTT
Organism: Humulus lupulus; assembly: GCF_963169125.1. Lineage (NCBI taxonomy): Eukaryota > Viridiplantae > Streptophyta > Magnoliopsida > Rosales > Cannabaceae > Humulus > Humulus lupulus. Next base: position 132,236,873 of record NC_084801.1, read on the forward strand.
TACACTTTCAATTGAATCCAAAACTCTTTACACTTACTAAAAAATGAATAACAACAAAAGCAAATAACACGTTTTATAAAAAAAAAATAGAAACTAGTGAAAATATATTAAAACATCATATAATAAAATTTAACGATGTGTTCTTATATGCGTCTAATCCTCCACATCGGATCCATTATCATGCACAGGGTCTGGCATTCTTCTTATAGCTTTAACCTTCCTAACCACACTTGATTTCATCGAGCTAATTTATGAAAATAACACAAGAAGTCATTACAAACATATTTTGGAAACAATGTGTACACTTACTTGGTAATGAGTAGGTCCTTTGTAGCTATCATGTGTATTTCGTGGGAACGTTCAGGACCAATATAGCCATTGGCTCTTATAAAACCTGTAACTCCCTAATTTCTCATAGATTACCGAGAACACAGCATTGGATCGTAATTCATAAATATTTCTCTTTTATTGAATAAAAACTTTAAAATAATTACATGGATCCATGGTTTTAAAAAAATTAAATAATTGTCTCTAAATAAAACTTTGAAATAACATGCTTTAATAAAAATAGGCCCGTTAGAACTTCCTCGACTATATGGTACCCACGAATACATCACGAAGCTCTTAGGTCCCCACTCACCACTGACCTTTCTATCATCAATTTTCTTCACAACAACATCATAAGGAGTGAGCTTTTAAGCCCAGTAAGGATAATGCAAATAAGAGTTAGTCATATAATCATTTAATCAACATATCATAATTTTCACCAAAGTCATACCAAAACATATTTATACTAATCATACAACAACAAACCCTAGGTCATATCATAACCTAAATTATATCATAAATCATAATCTAAGTCTCATAAATCATAAGTCATAGATCATAAATCATAGGTCATAAGTCATAATCATAACTATAGGTCATAGGTCATAGGTCATAATAACAAGTCAGATATAATAAAAAGAAAAGTGTTTATACAGGGGTGGCAATAAAGCCCCGGACATAAGTCCGTCATACACCGGACATCACTTAGGTCCGTTATAAAGTTTTGGCAACCGAGCCTACCAGGCATAGTCCATCATACATCATTGGACACCTTAGGTCCAGACACACTTACCCCTTTATTGTACCTAAAGTGTTAGGTCATACAGAACATAAACTAGATCATAAGCTAAACTACCTAATTTTCCTTACCAAAAACAAGAATATTGGGGACAAGAGCGGGATTGAAACTCCTAAAACCAAACATAAAGAAACCATAAGTTTCCTAAAGAAAAATAAGATGAAAAGAATATTTAAACCATCAAGATAGAAACTTATCGAAAAGTTTATGTTTCAAAGAAATTGAACACCTAACCAAAAGTCACTATCACAAGTTAGGATTTCAAATAAATGAAAAGAATAAGACTAATGGAAATGGACTAAACTTGAAGATAATGAATACCTTAGATAGCTTAAAACCTCGATCTATACCTCGAACACTGAAATCACACAAAAACTTACTTCCCAAGTGTTTAGAAAAACATTAGATTTGAAAGATTTAACCCCAAAACCCTAATGTTTCTCGCTAGAATGAACATAGCAGCTTGGAGGCTCTGAACTGCGCTTGAATGATGAATAGAATGACTGAGTGAAGAGTCCTATTTATATAGTTCAAGGAGTTAAACTAACTCCTTTTAAAATGAATAAATAAATGATTAAAAATTGAATAAATTTGAATTATATATTCAACAGATGCCAAAAACTCAATCAAAGACGTTCAGGAACGAGTCAAAAATTCAAAAATGACTACTAGAGCCGATATATCGCATAGGGTAGGCGATATATTGCCCCTACCTATGCCCTCGGGGTCTGTGGTTTCGTTCTTGCAAAGTTGATGTGTTTTCCGTATCAACATAGGCGATATATCGACCCCTGTAGCTGCGATATATCGGCATACGCTAATATTTTTAAACACGTTTTTGCACGTTTTCAGCAAACTCTAATTTGTTTAAACCACTTTGATTGAGTAAAACGTAATCCTAATAGATGAGGGAAGGTTCTAGACCTTCTAGATCTATCCTTTAATAAGTTTATTCATCTAAAATCCTAAATTCCTTAATAAGCATACACGCGACAAGTGTCACGTTCTTAATTATTCTATCTAAACCTTAGGTTATAATGAACAATAATCTTAGGACTAGCTATATTAATCAACCCTTATGCTAAAATTAATATTTCTAAACAATATGTTAAACTTATAAAATTCATAACTTTTTCTACGAGTTTCCAACTAAATCCCGGCTTTGACCAATATCAACGAAAACTAAAATTCTAAAGCTACTACTGCTACTACTACTACTACTACTACTACTATCTAGCTAAGTAAAATTCTGGGACGCTACAAGCTGCTCAGTAATTACTTTAATGGGATGAACTTAAAAGTATGGGCGCAATTTTTGAGTAGCAAGCAAAAGACAGTATGCCAAATTCTCGATCCGTGGATACCTTAACTCTACTAATATCAACCGTTCACTGATGTAGGAGACCGGATGTTGCATGTTCTATAACTGCTAGGTAGATGAAGAGATCCTCCCCGTCTATTAGTTTTGTGTGCAATGGGGAGTTGGGTAAAGTGTTTCTTTATTACTTGAAAAACTTTTTCACACTCCTCCACCCATTCAAATTTCTTGCTCCCTAAAAGTAAGTTAAAAGACGTGACACATTTGTCAGTAGATTTGGAAATAAATCTACTAGAGCAGCAATCCGCCCGGTTAGACTTTGCACGTGATTAGTTCTAGCCGGTAACTTCATTTCTAGCAGTGCCTTCATCTTCTCACGATTAGCCTCCATTTCGCGTTAGTTAACAATAAATTCGAGAAGCTTTTCAGAACTTACTCCAAACGAGTACTTTGAAGGGTTTATCTCCATGTTATACTTTCTAATTATGGAAAAGCACTATCCTAGATCTCATACATGCCCCTCAACTTCATTCAACTTGACCAGCATGTTGTCAACATATGCAAAATTATTATGGGTTTTGTAGATCCATCTTCCAAAATGCATACCAAAGATGAGCTGGTAGGTTCTTTAAAACAAGCCCATTACTAGTAATATTCTTTTTCTCAAAGCTATTATCAATAGTTGGGGCCTTTTTCTCAAAGAAGATATCTGCACTATCAATGACGTTATTTGATCTACTTCAAATACCCTAGCTTCCTTCTTAACCGTCGATCTCTCACTCTGCCATTGACATCTATTCATGGCAAAATCCTCAAAAAAGATTAATGCTTCCGCCAGTGTCTTTGATAGAATAGTTTCGCCAGATGTGGCATCTATATGTGATCTTGTTGGATCATTAAGCCCATTGTAGAACAGTTGAATATGAAAACAATCCTCTATGCCATGTTGAAGACATAATCTGAACATCTCCTTAAATCTATCCCATGCCTCATACAATTTCTCGGACTTTATCTGCCTAAATTGAGTATTCTAAGCCTTTAGTTGTGATGTTTTAGAAGGCATGAAAAATTTGGTGAGGAATTTTTGTGCCATATCCTCCCAAGTAGTCACAATTTTTAGAGGTATAGATTGAAACCTTGCTCGAGATCTATCTCTCAATGAAAATGAAAATAGCTTCAATCATATAAAATCTCTAAGAAAGTTGCCAAGTGAATATTGGGGTCTTCATCAGCTAGGCCAGAATATTGATTTTCCTGCACCATGTTAACTAAGGATGGTTGAAGATCAAAATTGTTGACATTCACTTGTTGCCTTTGAATGCCCAAATAATTATCATTCACAACCAACCTAAAATAGTCTCTCAAGGTCAGGTTTGCTGGTGCATTCAAAGGAGTATTATTGTTGTTGGCTGGTACATTGTTGTTGTTAACTTTGTGACGCCCTACTACCTTAGAACCATTACCATGTGATTTATAAATGTACCATTAGCCCGCTAATCGAGGTTTTATGTTGAAAAGTGTATTTAAATTGAAATTAAGACTCATTTTACAACATTAGTTATAAAAGATTTTGACATTCATTAAAATCATAAAAGTTATACATTTGGGATCCCAAAATATTGTTTTGAAAATGTATTACAATGCAAAATTTAGATACACTCGACCTAAGCAATAAAGCAAATCATTACAACATATTCCTCAAAATAACCCTGGTCGTGGTAGCCAGGTAGGTCGAACATGTACACGCTGCTCCACGCTCTCGAACTCATGGTTGGTTGACCTTTCCCTTGCCTTTACCTGCATCATAGAGCACCCGTGAGCTGAAGCCCAGCAAGAAAACTCAACGTATAAAAAATCACATATCAATCCAAAAATATACAGCAAAACAGTCAATAGACTAAACACATAGCGACCTACGCCAACCTAGGTGCTTTCCCAGACCCTCAGTTTGCGGTATTCACCGAGCGGGTAGACATAGCACCCTTGGAGGGTCTTGCTCTGGTGGCCTGCACTCAGCGTGCTTAACGCCAATCCCTTCCCTTGCCATACTTGGCCTTTTCCATTCTTGGCTCTTGCCGTTCCCAGCCTTCACCTTTCTTAGTCTTCGCCATTCCTGGCCTTCGTTGTTCATTCATAAGCATGCACAAAAAAGCATAGCATTCACATATATTCACACATATATTAAACAAAAATAATAGGGTCATGTCCTGCTCTACATGCACAAATAGTTTTCTTACCTTTGTCCCGAGCTGACAAATTGATGTGATCCCGAGCACGATCTCCTAACCCAAGCTTTGACCTAAAATCTTAGTCACAACACCATAATAAATTGATATTAATACATATCTATCCTATTAAGAACTTCAGATTAAAATACTAGCCTTCGGGACCTCGAATTCTTCTAAACTGGGTAGTAGAATCCTTCCCGAGCCTTAACATTTGGGTTCCTGAGCTTAAAACCCTCAAATAGCCAATAATTCCCATTTCAGCCACGGCCAAGCCCTTAAAGGTCTCGGCATGCTCAAGTAAGAGAGCATTAGGCTCTCATCAAAAGGCCATGGGCTGCGGTGTGCCTCAGCCTGCGCTGCGGTGCCTGGGCAAAATTTTGAGGCCCCCAACCCTCTGTGTTCAAACGGGCTGTGAAACCCGATTAAAATGGCCGCGGTGCGAGCCTCAAAACCCATAATTCCTCATGCATTTTACGAGCTAACCTCCGTAAAATTAACCAATTCTAAACCTTAAACCTGGAATTCAGTCTTGAATCAATATCCAAGCAACATAATTGATACAAGCACCCCAAAAACTTAGCTAAAACCTCACTGCAACCTAAGCTTAAACACTTGAATTCAAAACCATAAAACACTTATAGTAAACCAAAGAATTCAATAACTTATTTTGCATCTTACCTCAGTGACAATTCTGACCTTAGAATAGATTTCAAACATCTCTAACTGCAAATTCCCCAACTTCCAGCCTCTAATTTAGAGTTTTCCCTTCAATTATGCCCAAAGTTCTCTAAGTCACCAAGAGAGGGAGTGAGAGCTGAGAAAGAGAAAGAGGAAGAGTTGAGGTTATCCTATTTTCTTCTAAGTTATAGAATTATTTTTTGATCAACTTAAGCCTATCCTCAGCTACCAAAATCCCAAAAATACCCCTGAGTCTATCCTCAATCCTTTAATGCCACCAAGGGAAATCTCATTATTTGCCACATCCCGCTAATTCCTCAAGTGTACCTACAATTTCCCATTAAATACCCGACATACCCAAATGATCACTAAATCACTATCTGTTACTAGGTAAATCCTGAACACCAACTATGTTCCCAAAATACCCCAAGGCTCACCCCGAGCCGAGTATTCGACCTTGTTGTGACTATTTCGTTATTTTGCTCCCTAGGATGGTCTTGGATCACACATCATAGATATATCACCACAATCTTGTGGTATAAAGCACAAAACACCTATAATTCACATTTATGCCCTCAATGGGCCAAAATTAGAATTATGCCCCTTATAACCAACTTGGGCCCACATGCATATTTCATTCACCTAAACATGTATTTATCATCACATAATCATTTAATGCACATATTAACACAATTAAATCAATTATTCCCTTGCAGCACGCTAATCAAGGCACTAGGCTCAGGCTTACTGGCTTTTTCTTTACTAACATTAGCCTGCAACCTTTCTATTTCTATTGCCGTCTCTAGAACATCATCATAGGTAGTATTTCATGGGTTTGCTATCTTAACCCCTAGCTCGATCTTTGGTTGAAGTCCTCTAACGAACTTAGACACCCTCAGATAGTCAGTTGGAACCATATCGGGTGCGAACTTAGCTAATCGGTCGAACTGCCGAGCACACTCTGCCACTAATAAACTCCCTTACTTTAGGCCAGCGAACTCCTTGACTGTTGAAGCGATGACAGCCGAATTATAGTACTTTTTGTGGAACAGCTCCACAAATCGGGTCTAAGTCATAGTGGCAACATCATGCGTCCGCTGGACTAAGTCCCACCATATTCTGGCATCTTTCTTGAGCAGAGATGAAACGTAGGATATGCGGTCCGCGTTGCCTAGATTCTTATGCGTCAGGATTGGCTCCACATTCCTGAGCCATTCTTCTGCCTCGAAGAGGTCTGTAGTCCCTTCAAAGTTCGGAGCGTGTTGCTTACGAAATCGCTCATAAACTAGCTCCATGTGCTGAACTGGATATGGTGCATAGTTATCCACTGGCCATCCCCCATATGGACCAAATTGTTCGGGTGCTAGGGCCATTTGCTGCGGCTGTGGTTGCGGCGAAGGCGGAGGCTGAGTCTGAGGCTGAGCTTGTTGCCGCTGTCGCTATAATAACTCCTCAACTTGTTGTCGTAGTCTGGCGATTTCCGCAGTGTTGTCAACCGGCGATGGCGACGGCGCATTGCGGCTGGCAGTAGCACGTACTCCCCTTCTGCGAACTGGAGGGGCTTCACTGCTCACCAGAGCAGCATTGGAGGCATTTCCATTGGTGCGAGCAGACCTTCAGAGCGACATTGCAGCAGAGTTCTAACAGTTGAGAAAAACATGTTAGAATTTACCCTAATAGGCTTTAAGGAAAAAACTTAATCTAAACAAACATAACTCGGACCTATTAATTATGACTTTTTATGAAAATTATATAAGTCTTCTTTATTTTAGAGTGGGTTTCTATACTTAGAAAAATAAGCCATCTTTATTATTTTCTAAGTCTGTTTCTACTCATCCTATATGACTTAATTCTCAAGCTCGAAACTCATCTTTGTTCCAAAGTTAACCATATTGAGGGAGGGCTGGGATCAGTAAAATCGTTCCCACTACTATGGCCCCCTAACTCTCAATATAGAAACTCGATTCATTGATTTGTATCCACCCTCACCGAACTTAGTCATTATTTATTATATTTATTATTTTTTATGATTGCAAAAGAAAAATCAAACTCATACATGTTAAAAAAAATAACATTGATATTAATTTGGAATTTTTTTCACTATTTATAATCATAAATACAAATAAACAAAATAAATAATGAAACTAATCTATTCTAAAAATCGAGATCTTCTACATCTGATCCTTCATCTAGCATATCGTCATCTATCTCTTCATAGTCATCATTGTCTTGTGCCTCAAAATGCCCAAGAGGAAGATTCGTAAAAATTCTATGTTTTTGTTCATTTGTAAACTGAAATTCCATTTTTGAAGTGAACCTAAGTATGAGAAAATAATATCTCATAGCTACTGGCAACTCATCTTCATCATCTATTGTCTCCCAAATTTCTTCTAAGGCTGCAATCATGGTAGGATAATCTCTAAAAGTCTAATTACTAAAACGTATTGCTCCGTTGATCTCATCATGATCTGCTTAGATTCTTGGAGTTGGCCTATCTCCCTGTGGAACAAAAGTAGCCTCTGCGTGATTCTTTCTAGCACTCCTACGGTGTTTCGGGGTTCTCTAATTCTTTTTAAAGCCTTAATGGCTTGGATATCCTCATAAGTTAATGCTCCATTCATTCTTAACTGAAAACATAAAGACTAAAATTGTTAGCTATACATATAAAAAAAATAACTATAACTTAAACACTTACTTGGCGGTCAGATTCTGAGCTTTGAGTGTGTGTATTGAGGAGTACTTCATGCGAATGACCTAACTAATTCTAGACTTTGGATCATTAATAACTACTATACATAGACACTAATCTTAAGAAAACATACATATGAAATAGTCATAACTTTATTAAAAACTGTAAAGGAAAGGTTAAAATACATAAAATTCGAGGTATGATATGGGATCCCATTGTTTGAAAATAAACCATAACTTAAAACTTAAAATTCATTAAAAAACCAGGTGCGGAAAATACATAGAAAATATAATTGAAATGACTAAAAACAACTTCGTCCTCGAATCGTTCACGCAGTCCACTGAATCCATTCTTCCTCAATACACATTCCCAAGCCACCAAGAATCTTCCCACCGCCATAACTATTTTCCTGCACATATAAAATAAGGGAATGAGCCTAATGCCCAGCAAGGAAAATCTACTAAAAGCATGAAACATAAACTATAAATATATAACATAGACTATAAACATATATCACAATTCTAACCCATTTACATGGTAACATTGGGGTTTGCTAACTAAGCAACTATAAGCCTCAATGAGGTTTGCTAGCTAAGCAACTATAAGCCCCAAGAAAATAAAAGTGTTGGGGTTTGCAATTTAAGCAACTATAAGCCCCAAAACACATATATCATAACATATAAAAACATATTATAGCATAGTCATATAAGCATATAATAACCATCCTATTTTCCTTACCAAATACCGGGATATGAGAACAAGGATGGCATTTTGGAACACTCTTAAAACTAATAATAGAAAGGTGAGTATTCTAAAAAAAAAAGATGAAAAGGAATGAACTAAACCACCGAGAAGATACTTACTGACAAGAAACCTCAAGTTCAAAGAACTTAGATGCCTAACCAAGAATGAAAAATATCGAGTTAGGATTTGAGTAGAGAAAAACTATAAAACTAATGAAATATACAGAAATGAACTAGGAATAGGAATACCTTTTATTGCACTATAATCGAACTACACCTCAAAATCGAAATACACACTATTAACCTTACTTCCCAAGTGTTTAATAAGCTTAAGATGATAAAGCTTATAACCCCAACCCAAGTGCTTAACACTCTAAAGTAAACCTAGCTGCTTGAAGGCTCTGAACTCAGCTTGAAGAATGAAAGAAATGGTTGGGTACTAGGTCCTATTATTAGAGTTCAAGAATGAAAATATCTTTCTTTTAGCGTGAATAAAATAATGACTATTTAATTTAAAAACATTTGAATATTCGTTCAGCAGAGGCTTAAGACTCGGTCAAAAAGATTGTGAGGCTTGCTAAGAGGTTATGGGTTGAATTGAGCTCGGTTTCAAAATTATTCAAAAACCTTGCACTAGAGCCGATATATCGCCCATGGTAGGCAATATATCGCCTGGGCTTATATTTCTGAGGCTTGTCGAAGTGTTTGTGCGAAGTTACGTGTTTTTCGTATTCACCGAGTGGCGATATATCGACATACGCTGAAATATTATACACGTAATTGCACTTTTTCAGCTTAATTTGAATTGAGTAAACAACTTTGACTGAGTCCTATCATGATTTCAAAGCTGCTGGCAGACTCCGGGGTTTTCAAATATTCCTCTTATAAAACTATTCCTCAAAAATACTTAATTTCTTAATAAACATGCACACGACAAGTGTCATTCTCTTATTGGGTCTATTTAAACCTTATAGTATAATAAATATCATCTTCATAATCAGCTATATTAATCAAACCTTATGTTATAATTAATATTCTTAAAGTATAGGTTAAACTTATAAAATCTATAAGTGTTGCTACGAGTGTTCAACTAAGTCCCGACTTGAACCAAAATCGACAGTAATAAACATACTACAACTATTACTAGCCATTACTACTACTACTACTATCTAACTAACTAAGTAAAGTTCTTGGACTCTACATTAGAATTGCATGTATAGGTGAATCAAATATGCATGTGGCCACAATTTGGTTAATAGGGGAATTTCTGTAATTTTTGCCTATTGAGGGCATAAATGCAATATATATGTATGTTGTGCTTGATACCACAAGATTGTGGTGACATATTTGTGATGTGCGGTCCTAGACGGTCCTAGGGAGTAGAATAGCAAACTAGTTACAACGGGGTCGAGTACCCGGCTCAGTGTGAGCCTTGGGTTATTTTTGGAATGTAGTGCTTGTTGGGTTTTATGCCCTTATAAAACCATGTCGGACATGTAACACGATTTTATATTGTCGATAAAAGTAGTAGAAATTATTTAGTTTGACAACCGTATTTCTTGCTTGTTTTATTAGATGATTATTGAAATAATACAAACATTTACAAAATCTTGAACATAAGGATAGTTACAATTATAGTGACTAGGTCACAGTGGATTATAGTTGTAATTAATTAAAAAATATACAAATTAAAGGTTTTGAATTTAGGCCCAATTGGGATTTAAATTCAATACAAAGAGATTGGGCCCAAGTCCATTTATGGCAGCCCAAGGCTTTTATTTTTTGTTTATTAATTTTAATTAATTTAAATATAAATTTCAATAAAGCCCATTAAGTTGCATATATAAGGAATATGATATCTAGGTTTTTCATGAGGAACTCAGTCTCAATTGATTCATTGGGTAAGTGAAAACCTAGACACTCTAATCCTTTCTTAGCCACTATCTCTTCTTCTGTTCTTGATCTCTATCTCATGTGTTGAGAACCAGCACACACTAGTTCTAGGTTGATCAAACGCTTGGTGAGGAAGACTGTGTTGGTAATCTAGTTCAATCTCTTGATAATACTCTGCTGCAGAAAGGAATCAAGGGTTAGAGAGATTGAAGGAAGGAGTTGTTCCAGTTTCGTTGCGTATTCGTAAGTTTCTACACTTTTGTGTTTATGTTAATTTACGAATTTGATGTTCTTATGTATGTCATGTTACTCTATATTTCTATTATGTTTTTGGAAAAATAATAGGAAGCATGCATCTAGATTTAAATTCTAAGATCCTACAATTGGCCTCAAGCCTAGGTTGCCTAGATCTAGATGTTAAGAATGCATGATTATATGTGCTTGTTGACATGTTAAATTTTAAAAGTTTAATTGGATGGTACATGAAATTTGATATGAATGTTTTGAATGTTTATGTGTCATATTGCTAATTTAAGTTGTCAAATTTTTCATGCATTTTGAGATCTTAATTGGTGCTTGGTAAAATGCTCATTGAAAAATTGCACAATTTTGTTTTTGGTAGTTGGCAGCTACCATATTTATGTTTGATTGATATGATATATAAACCCTAGTTAGGGTTTACGTACACAAAAAAAAAATTGATAACTTTTTTTTTGTATATGGCAGCCCCAATTGATTAATTTCTTTTTTTAAAAGTTTGTTTTATACAGTTTGATTTATATATATATACATATATTTTATATAAAAAAATGTATATTCGGTTTTAATATAAGATATTTTTTTGTTTTATTTGTGCTAAAGAAATATCTAAGTATCCAATTTTAAAATTTGAGATATTTTCTTTAATGACAATTAAATTAATTTTATGTTTGATTAATTATATGATAAGTTTTCAATTGGGAAAAACTTTATGGTAATTAATTAATTTTGATAACTCAATTAATTGTTTTAGATATTGATTGATTTATTTATTTTAGCAATTGATTTATTTATTTTGGTAATAAATGTAATGATGCATAAAGTTGTGTAACATGTAATATAGTTTTTCATGTTAGGCCCATCCAATTAATAAGAAAAATAACACACCTAGCAGCATTATTAAGTTATTCTTTTGCTTTTGGGCTTTAAACATAAGTGTAATGATGGCCCAATTTTTTTTTAAAAATGTGGGAAAACTAATATAAAACTTTCATAAAATGTTAGGTTTTATTTGTGCCCAATTAGACATGTAAAGTTTAAATTCCTCTCTTGTGGGTGGATCCACTTGTGAAGGCCCATTTGCTTTGCATTAATAGATTAAACTTAATCAATTCAATAACAATTAATAAAATGAAGGTTCAAATTTCTGTCTTTTTGGAAGTTAGGGAGCCTTAGTAGCGGGTCCCTTAGTAGCGGGTCCAACATACTGAACCCAAGTCTCCTCCATGCAAGCTTAAACTGTTAAGGTCTATTCAGCTAAGTTGGATTTAATTGTATTAGGTTATATTTTTAGTTGGACTTAATAATTGATTAGAAACAGATCAATTCTATTTTTTGAATTAATTTCAATGGTAATTTTAGAATAATTGAGAAAAAATTATAAACTATGGTTTATTAATTTGGCAAACCTAAGTTAGTTTATTGATTGTTTTAATAATTTTGCCAACCTAAGTTGGTTTATTGATTATTTTAATAATTTTAGCAAACCTAAGATGGTTTATTGATTATTTTAATACTTTGGCAAACATAAGTTGATTGCGTTAATAATCTTGCAAACCTAAGTTGGTTTATTGATTATTTTAATAATTTTAGCAAACCTAAGTTGGTTTATTGATTATTTTAATAATTTTGGCAAACATAAGTTGGCTTATTAATTATTTTAATAACTTGGCAAACCTAAGCTAATATTTCTCAAAAGAATAAAATACTAAAATATTTAACAATAAGTTTTAAAAATTTGAATTCGATCTCCACCGTTGATTTAACAAGGTTAGAGTTCAGTGGGGCCTCATCGTGCTTTGATTTCGTCTCCCTACGGAAGGTGTTCACTGGACTTCTTAACATGGTTAAATTTCTTATGATAGATGGTCATAGATGGACCTTCTATAGACTCATCCCTACGGTGACTATAGGAATTAAGTCTATAGTAATCGAAATCGTGGGTCAAATTCATAAAGTAAGAAATATTTGTGACTCTCGCCTACTGGGACACATGAGTGTTCCTTACTTTGATCAAATGGAATAAGCAGTTGATAAAAATCTATGATGTTTTATTAATTGAGATGTTTCTCTATTTAACTAAGTGAATATTTGTGACTCTCGCCTACCGGGACACATGGGTTCATGGCTAGTTAAAGTACCTAAGAAATAGAGTATAAGTGTTTTAGTATTTTGCTTATCTCAAAACATTTTGTATGTTATGCTATTTCTACAAATTTAATGAATGAATGTTTGTCAAGCAATGTGTTGATTTCTACTTAGTTGATAATCGTAGCTCTAGGCTTCCCACCTCATACTCTCTCTAATCTCTAAAAGGTTACTCTATGGTGAGAACCTCAAGGAATTTTTGTCCAACATCAACATGGTGTTGATTATGGACAACATCGAATTCGTGATAATCAAAGATATTCTTATTTTTCCTATGCAACGATCACTAAATCCTTCAAAGAGGATTGTTGATGGTGGTTCGAGCAAAGGAAAGAATGCTAATAATACTAAACAAGTTCAAGGAGAAGTTGTTTTAAGCTTCTTCTTCGAAGAGCAAGAGAGGAAGAAATTCATACAAAAAGAACAAGAAGTCCACTGGAAAGGCACCAAATGCTGCAAAGCATCTTGGAGCAAGGCCTGATTATAAGTACACAGAAAAGGGAATGTTTCCAACTGCAAGGAGACTGGGAATTGGAACAAGATTTCCCAGCACTCAAGGCATATGGAACCCAAGATAATTAAATTTGTCTTAGATGCATGTGAGTTTAGAGTATGATACTTTGGTTTTTATCACTGAATCAAAACCTACTAAACATGCATGTACCTTTTTACACCTTTTTAGCATTGGGAAAGCCATGAAGGATAAAAAACTACAGCTTGGAATCCATCAAGGGTTGTTACTATCTAACAAGGAAAAAGGATAAGCTTGAATGAATTTTGGAAATAAATATATTGTTTTAAGACAATGTTTATTTTATTCTGATTTTCAATGGAAATTTTAATTTTAGTTTTTCTTATTACATCAACAACAATTTGTAGTTAATTTCACAAGTAATAAAATCCTATTTCTTTAAATGGATGTAAATTGTGGGGTGGATGTATGAAAAACGGGCTATACCTATTGCAACTAGACGAACCCTATGTTATAAATAATGAGTTGTTTAAGATAGCTAAATCTAGGACTGTTAAGCGACAAAAGGTCAATAACGTTAGAAATGACGTACCTTTGGCATTTTTCCTTTGGTCATATTTGCTATGATAGGATTCAAAGACTAACAAAGGCTATGCCTTTGAGGGAACTCACCTAGGGTGACCTACCTGTTTGTGTATCTAGTCTCGAGGGAAGAATGAAAAAGTGCCCATTCTCTGTGATAGGAGAAAGGGCCAAAGAACCACTAGGGCCAGTATGTTCAAATGTCTGGAGGCAACTGAATGTTCGAGTGAGGGGTGGTTATGAGTATTTTGTCACCTTCATCAATGGTTGCTCTAGAGACTCATATAAGTAACTAAAGCATAGGAATTATGAGAATTTGTTAAGAAGTTCAAAGAATTCATTGCTATGGATTTAAAACTAAATTAGGTAAAATGTTAAAGATCTTTCGATCTGATAGGGGTGGAGGATATTTGGATAATCAGAACCAAGATCATTTAATTGAACTTGGAGAATTGTCTAAAGAATTGCTCCAAGGACTTCGCAACAGAAAAATGTTGTTGAGTGGTGTGAATAGAACGTTTATGAAATGTGTGTTCTATGATAAGCTATTCAACTCTAGCAACTTCTTACCCATATCTTTTCTGGAGACATAGTACCTGAACCGCATGTGACATTTTTTAAATGTTGTGCCGTCTCAAAAGATGTCTCCAAGACACCACTAGAATTATGAAATGGTCGTGAACCTGGTTTACGTCATTTAGGAATTTGGAGGTGTCTTGTTTATGTCCTGAGGAAAAAGGTAGGCAATCTAGAACAATGAACTGAGGTTTGCTTGTTTGTTGGCTATTCTATAGGTACTCAGGGTGGTATGTTTTATAGTCCAGTAGACAAGAAAGTGTCTGGCTCTACAAATGCTACTTTTTTGGATAACGACTACATAATGAATTTCAAGTGTCATAGAAAAATAGTATTAGATGGGAAAATGATCAACTGTTGTTCCATCCTCACCGATGCAAGTCGATGAAAACAAGGTAGATTTAGAAACCAGTAATCCAAGTTAGAAAGACATGATTCCTCATCATAGTGGGAGGATTTCTCGGAACTCGGTACCTATGAAATGGTTAGTGAAACCCACAAGCTGGTTGGGGATACAAGTAACAATGATCCGTTGGCCTTTAAATAGGCAATGGATAAGTCTGAAAGGGATATTTGACTCGAAGCCAAGTACCAGGAAATAGAGTTTAAGTACTCTTAATTTTTTTGAGATCTTGTAGATGTGCCATTAGACCCATGGGGTGCAAGTGGATCTATAAGAAGAAGAGAGGAGCTGATTGAAAGGTCGAGACATTTAAGGCTCGACTAGTGGCAGGGAGAGAAGGCTGACTCAGAGAAAAAAATTTCTCTGGTTGCCATGTTAAAATTCATTTAGTATACTCTTATCCATAGCCACAACTCTTAATTAAGAGATAAGGGAAATGGACACCAAAAAAGCATTTTTAATGAGTACCTTGATGAGACCATTAACATGGATCAATCAGAAGGATTTAAAGTAGTTGGACAAGAAAGTCAACAAGCTGAGTAGGTTAATCTATGCATTTAAACAAGCTTCGCGCTCCTGGAACTTAAGGTTAAATGAAAACATTAAGACCTGAGGTTTTGAAAAAAATGTAGTTGACCCTTGTGTTTGAAAACTTAGGGAAAAAGACATTGTGGTGTTCTTAATCCTTTATGTAGATGAAATCTTTATTCATTGGAAACAATGTCAAGAAATTATCAAACATAAAGAACTTGCTAGAAACGAAATTCTAGATTTTACTGTAGCAAGTCGTGTTCTTGGTATCCAAGAAATGATGTTTAGCACCTTGACATGGAATTTATTTTTCTAAGCAGCAGTCTCCACAAACTCCTCAAGAGAAAGAAAAGATGTAACGATTTCCGTATGCATTTTCAATCAGAGGTCTAATGCATACTCTATTGTGTGTTGTGACTGGAGATCTGCTATGCAGTGGAGTGGTGAGCAAGTGTCAGCAAGACTTTGGAAATTAACAATAGAGGGGTCGGTATCCTTGATGGACTAGAGACTATATGCTAGTCTTTTCAAGTGGATCTTTGAACCTATTGGGCTACACAGATTCAGATTTTAGACTAATGTTGATGACAAGAAGTCTAATTTTGAACAAGGTGTTTACTCTTGGGGGTGGAGCTATGATTTGGAGAAGTGATAGGTTGTCTGCCATCTCAGTAGCTGTGATTTGGAGAAGCCTTAGCCTATCTGCCATTTTAGAATCCACCTTGGAGGTTGAGTACATAGCTGCGTGTATGGCGGCTAAGAAAGTTCTATTCATATCTCGGTATTATTCCAGAAATGGATAAACCACTCATTTTTTCTAGTCACATTAATGAGGCAATAACAAATTCGAAAGAACCTCGAAGCTACAAAAGAGCAAAGCACATAGAGAGAAAGCACCACATTATCGAGGATTTGTGGCAAAGGTGTGATGTGTAGATGATGAAGATAGCATTAGAAGGCAATCTTTCACATCCCTTAACAAAGATATAAGCACAAAGCATAATTATGAAGCATGTAGAATGTATGGTTTTGAGAAACATGTCCCATTTGTTTTAAAAGGGCAAGTGGGAGTTTGCTGGGTTTTATGCCCTTATAAAACCACGTCGGACATGTAACACAATTTTATATTGTCAATAAAAGTAGTAGAAATTATTTAGTTTGACAACCGTGTTGCCTGCTTGTTTTATTACATGATTATTGAAATAATACAAACATTTATAATATCCTGAACATATGGGTAGTTACAATTATAGTGACTAGGTCACAGTGGATTATAGTTGCAATTATATGTTGAAAAGAACGAGTCCTAAGATTAGATCAGTGAATTGGATTTTCACTGATCTAGTTACATGTTCGGGGTGTGATGTCTTGTCCAAGGATTGACCAAGTAGAAAAGATCGAATGCATTTAGTTACATCAGACTATGACTGATATTGATTATTGATTGATAAATAAGTATCGTTGTTATCAAATCTAATCAATGTCACAACGTTGACCATAGGTTAAGTCGATCTTAATTATGAGTGATAATAATTTGCTAATTAGATTATTTAATTCTTTTGATTTGTTCATTACCTGCTTACCCTACGGTCTAGCCCATACTTACATCGTGGAGATTTAGTAGTGTAACTGAGTGGGAGTATTATTCATAGATAAGAAATCTATAACTTTTGTATGAGAAGTGAAAATATGATTTTCTTAATTGCTTTGTTCAAAAGGATAAATGATTGAGATCTCATTTCTGTGATTAAGTTCACAGAAATATCATTTATAAGGAACTTAGTGGGAGTTAAGGATAAAATACTGATGAGGGGTAAAACGATAATTTGCATCGAGCTCGATAGTAAGTCATCGATAGAGGATTGACTGACGATAATGGTTATCACAATGGATAACGTATTTAAGGTTTGGAAAATACGTTCTATGAATTCAAGAGTTCAATTCCGAGTCTATAGTGTAGTCATGAGGAATTAATAAGGTAGTGAAAATATTCGTAAATAAATTCACGGTAACTTATTGGAGCTTGATTTCATGAATCCATGGCCCCCACATCACCTTTGAGTAAATCATCTAGAATGACTCAATTAATTGATTTAATTATCAATTAGAATTTTTAAAGTTGACTAGGTCAATTTTAAAAAATTTACAAAGATATGGGATTTAGAACATTAAAGATAATCTTTGGGTAAATTTATTAATGTTGATAGATTGGTATCAATATAAATAAATAATATTAAATTGAGTTTCAAATTATAACTAGTTAATTTAAATAAGGATTTAATTAATTAATTAAAAATATACAAATAAAAGGTTTTGAATTTAGGCCCAATTGGGATTTAAATTCAATACAAAGAGATTGGGCCCAAGTCCATTTATGGCAGCCCAAGGCTTTTATTTTATGTTTATTAATTTTAATTATTTTAAATATAAATTTCAATAAAGCCCATTAAGTTGCCTATATAAGGAATATGATATCTAGGGTTTTCATGTGGAACTCAGTCTTAGTTGATTCATTGGGTAAGTGAAAACCTAGACACTCTAATCCTTTCTTAGCCACTATCTCTTCTTCTGTTCTTGATCTCTATCTCATGTGTTGAAACTAGCCCACACTAGTTCTAGGTTGATCAAAGGCTTGGTGAGGAAGACTGTGTTGCTGATCTAGTTCAATCTCTTGATAATACTCTGCTACAGAAAGAATCAAGGGTTAGAGAAATTGAAGGAAAGAATTGTTCCAGTTTCGTTGTGTATTCGTAAGTTTCTACATCTTTGTGTTTATGTTAATTTACGAATCTAATGTTCATATGTATGTCATGTTATTCTATGTTTCTATTATGTGTTTGGAAAAATAATAGGAAGCATGCATCTAGATTTAAATTCCTAGATCCTACACTGCGTGTTTGGGATTATCGGGTAACGGGAAGCAATTTAATGATTGTTTAAGTATGTCGGGGATTAAATGTGGATTTATAGGAACACTCGAAGAATTAGCGGGATGTGCAAAATGATGGGATTGCCCTTCGTGGTATCAAGGATTTACGATTTACCTTAGGTGTAATTGGATCATTTTGTACTAAGGGATAACTTAGAGTAGGTTGGGTAGCTTGGAGAAGCCACTAGAACTAAGAAAAAAATAGAAGTCCCCAGCCCTTGTCTCCTTCTCTCTCTCGGCTCACTCTCCCTCTCTTGGTGACTTAGAAGATTTTGGGAACTTTGGTGGGAAGGCAAGAATTTGGAGCAAAGAATTGAGGTTGTGAAGCTAGAAGTACTAGAGAGCTAGCCTAGGTCGAATTCTTAGTGAGGCAAGGATTCAAAATTGATTTCTTTCTGTTTAATTATACTATGAATTGGAAGTTTTCATGAGAGTTCAACTTTAGTTTGATTTTGAGTGTTGATGAAGATATGAAATTATTTATGGAGTTGTTGTGATGTGTTAGGATGTTTGGATGAGGATTCTAGGCTTAATTTCAGGTTTAAATACTAGTTCAGGTGTGATTTGGTGGTCAAGGCAAGGGAAAATGTAGAAAAATGGTGGGATTTATAGGTTTTGATGCTCGAGCCACGACATTGTTCATCAGGCGTCGTGACCCGCTTGAATACTGAGGCTTGGGGGCCTCAGAAGTTTGCCCAGGTGCTGTGGCGCAAGCGTGGCGTGTCGCCACCTGTGTCCTTCAGAAGAGAGAGCCATACTCTCTGACTTGAGTGCGCCATTTCCATTAAGGGCTAGGCCGCAACTCAAATGGGAAATACTGGCTATTTGAGGGTTTTAAGCTCGGGAACCCAAATGTTAAGGCTCGGGAAGGATTATACTATTCGGTTTAGTAGAATTCGAGGTCTTTGAGGCTAGAATAATATTTTGTAGTTCTTATTTCATATAGGGCTGGATTGTTAATATGGATGTGTTGTGACTAGGTTTACACAAAGCTTGGGTTAGGGGATCGTGCTTAGTATCGCGGTAGTCGAACAACTTAGGACATAGGTAAGAAAACTGTTTGTGCCCGTAGAGCAGGGCATGGCCCTATTATTTTTGTTGCAGGGCATGGCCATATTATTTGTGTTAATATATGTGTGAATATTTGTGAATGCTATGTTGTGTTGTGCATGCTTATGAATGAACAACGGAGGTTGAGAACAGCGAAGGGCCGGGATTGATGTTAAGGACGCTGAGTGTAGGTCGCTAGAGCGAGACCCTCTAGGGTGCATTATTCACCCTGTAGCGTCTCGGAATTTTACTTAGCTAGATAGTAGTAGTAGTAGTAGTAGTAGTTGTTTGTAGTATTTTAGTGTTCTGGTTATTGGTTCAAGCCAAGATTTAGTTGGAAACTCATAGAAATAGTTATGGATTTTATAAGTTTAACCTATAGTTTAGAAATATTAATTTTAACATAAGGTTTGATTGGTAACGTCCTACATTTTCGGGCACCTTTAAACGACTCGGGTCGGGACTTTTTCCCCGAGTTAAGAATATTATTTTAAATAATATTATATTTGTTTGGAATTTATTTCCATGAGTTATTACTAGCTAAATTATGAATTTTGTGATTAAAAGTCAAGATAAGACTTTCGATCTTGGACTGACACAAAAACCTTGATCTGGTAAAAATCTCAAAAAATAAAATGAAAAATTGTGGTAAATATATTTTGGACATAAAATACATTCATATAAATTAAAGTTTTGTCAAAAATAATAAACCTTAGGGAAAATGGAAATTTTAGCGCATTTTGTGTTAAATGCTTAATTTTACCAAAATGGGGAATTTTATTCCATAAATGGACCTTAGGTTAAATTTTATTGAGTGATTAATTAGATTAAATGTGAGAGACATTTAATTTAATTATTTTATGTTGAGTTTTGTTTTTAAAACTTAATAAGAGTGAAAAAGGTATAGAAAATCAAATTGGGTTTTTCTTCTTATGAAATATTTATTGACCATTATAAAAAAAAATATTTAAAATACATATAAAATAAGATGGGTGGCTGGCCATGTGAAGAATTAAATGGGGGTGAAATTTTTTTAATTGAGTTTAATCCCATTTTAAATATTAGGGATAATGTCAAGTGGGTAGTAAAATACTTGTGTTTTAGGATATAATTTTAGAGTTGTATAAACTCTTCTACCCCCCCCCCCCCCCTCCCAAAAAAAAAAAAAAACCGACCACTCTCTTTTTCTCTTTCACCATCATCTTTTTGAAAACTCTCTCAAGTTTTCTCTATCGTCAACCTCAAGAACACTAAGGAGGCTTGGAAGCATTTAAGCCTTGGTCTAGGAAGGGTTTTCCCTTCGGTAAAGTTTCCATAAACTAGACTTTTGTAAAGTTTTAACCATAGGTTTTTCATTAGCTAATTATCTATGTTGTTGGGGGGAGTTGGTTAAGGTTTTGAAAGGGTTTTGAAGGAGCCAAAGCTAATAGGAAGATCCAAACCTTAAGCAAGAACAACAAGAGGTAAAATGTTTACTTTCTATAGTTTTTATTATATAGTTTTTATTTTTAAGCATTATTTTGTATAGTTAATGCTTACAGTTTCTTATTGGTGATCTAATAAGGTTATGGTAGTTGTTTAATAATTTTTATGATTCTTGTGTGTCCAGGGACCAAAACCCCAATGGTTTTGTTGGAAACCCTAAAACAAAATACATATTTTGAGCTATAACTTACAAGGGGTCAAGCATCCACTGTATATTGATTTTGTAAAATTTAATTGTACTTTGATGTTGATGAGATTGAGTACATACAATTGAGCTTTTGAAACACTAAAAAATGTTTAAAAATGAGTGAGTTATGCTATTTCAAAGTTTAGGTAAAAAACTGTTTTTTCGTATTCTTAATTTCGAAACCAAGTTTGGATAGCCACTGTATAGGGCAAATGAACCCTATACAGTGACCCTAGCCACTGTATAGTTTAGATAGTTTTTAAATATCTCCAAGCTAAAATAAAATAAATGTGACCAAAAATAAATTTTGTCACGTAACACATAATTTTGGTAATTTATTCAAATTGACCAAAATGCCCCTAGAGGCTCGGGCAAGAACTTCCAGTCTTAAGCTAGATAGATTGGAATTAAATCCTCAATCAATTTTTCTTAAATTATCTGGCTCGACTATACAGTCCCAGTTGCCAAATATTTTTATGCCATAGTATTCCTCATTTTACCTAATTAGAGATTTTTTTTCCGTTATTAGGGTTTGCCCCTCAGTCCAAGACCAATTTTCTCTGCATAGGCCTAAACCCTTTATCAAATTAGCACAACGACTATAAAATTCACGAAATAACATAATTTCACATAATATTTTTTATTGAAATAATATTTCACAAAATTCTTCTCCGGCTCCAACCAGCTACTAACGGTGTTCAACATACAGGATGTTACAATACCTACAATTTATAGAATTTTCGTCCCTGAAGCTCAAAATAGATGGGAGTATCGCTCCCACATCTAGACTTACGTCTCCCTGGTTTCCTTTTTGATGTCATGGTTACACCACTGCACCTTTACCAAAGGTATTGTTTTATTCCTTAACTCCTTGTCTTTCCGATCCAGAATCGCGACCGGTTTTTCCTCATAGCTTAGCTGAGGATCTATGCTATGTTCATTGTAACTTAGCACATGAGGGGGGTCATTCACGTACTTCCTTAAAGTTGAGACATGGAATACATCGTGAACTCTAGAGAACGCAGGCAGAAGGGCTAGTCGGTAAGCCGCCTTTCCAATGTGTTCTAAAACCTTAAAGGATCCTATGTACCTAGGGCTCAACTTGCCCTTTTTCTTGAACCTCATAACTCCTCTCAGTCGAGCTATTTTTAACAATACATTGTCCCCAACTTCAAATTATAATGATCTACAACAGCAATCAGCATATTTGCAATATCGATCTATAGAAGTCTGCAACCTTTGACGGATTGATTTAATGTCTTCCGTAGCTTGGTCTACCTCTTCTGATCCCAAGAATTTTCTCTCATTAGTATCATGCCAATGGATTGGAGATTGACACTTTCTTCTGTATAGTGCCTCATAGGAAGACATTTTTATCAAGTCATGACAGCTATTGTTGTAGGCGAACTTAATTAATGGAAGTTTCACACTCCACGAACCTTGAAAATCTAGCACGCAAGCTCTCAACATATCTTCCAAGGTCTAAATTGTTCGTTCGCTCTGGCCATCCATCTGGGGATGGAAGGAAGTCCTAAATTTGAGTTTAGTTCCCAATCCCATTTGCATTCTTCTCCAAAATGCAGAGGTAAATCATCCATCACAATCAGACACTATAGAGATGGGAACCCCATGTAATCGCACTATCTCAACAATGTACAAGTCTGCCAACTTATCTATACTGTTTGTTGTTGTAATGGGTAAGAAATGAGCAGGTTTTGTCAATCTATCCACAATAACCCAAGTAGCATCGTGCCCCTTTGGGGTGTGTGGTAACTCGGTAACAAAGTCCATGGCGACCATTTCCCAATTCCACTCAGAGATCTCTAGCGGCTGCAATAACCATGCAAGTCGCTAATAGTCCACCTTGGTTTGTTGACACATCAAACAATGTGCCACGTACTCCGCTCCATATCTCTTCATCCCTACCCACCAAAAGTATCTTTTGAGATCCTAATACATCTTAGTGGTTCCCAGATGCATTGCAAAAGGAGTATTGTGAGCCTTATAAAATATTTTCCTCTTGATCTCCTCATCATCGGGCACGCATATTCTGCCCTTGAAACCCAACATTCCATCCTCCGAGATGTGAAACTCTAGTCGCATGTCTTTCATAGTCTCATGCACCAGTCATTAAATCTACGGAAAAACCCTTAAAATTCTACATCATATTGAGGAGGGGAATACCTTGGCCAGGAATTCGAAGATTTCTTGATAAAGCATGGAATTGTTTCACAGCTCACTATACCAGGTACTCCGCAACAAAACAGTGTTGCAGAAAGGAGAAATAGGACTTTACTGGACATCATGAGATAAATTTTTAGTTACTCATCATTGCCCCTATCATTTTGGGGATATACTTTACAGACAGGTGCATACATCTTAAACCTAGTTCCATCTAAGTCTGTAACTAAGATACCCTCAGAATTATGGACAGGTCGCAAACCTAGTATGAGGCCTGTGCGTATATGGGAATGTACAGCACATGTGCTAAAAGCTAAGACCGGGAAGTTGGAACCTAGACCTTAAGTATGTTTTTTTGTTGGATACCCCAAAGGAACTATAGGAGGTTACTTTTATAGTCCAGCAGAAAAGAAAATATTTGTATCGACAAATGCTACTTTTCTGAAATAAGACTATATGAGGGACTTCAAACCTCGAAGTAAGGTTGTACTCGAGGAGTTACTTGGTGATAAAATCACACCACAATCAACTTTAGAAGTTGGAACAGAACAGACCACAGTTCCACACTAGGATACTACAGTAGTTCGTCATAATGGGGGAGTTGTTTGTTGTAACATTGCATCTTCTGAACGGTTGTAGTGGGAGAGTTCAAAAGACAAAATCAGCAAACAACCATGCTAATTCCTTTATGAAAACATTGTCTACTACGAGTTTTGATAGTCATTTATTAGATTTAGGATTACGCGACATATCTCATCTGCTTTAGGGTAAGTGGGAGATTGTTGGGATTTGTGCCCTTAGAGCGTATTTTTGTAGGAACGATTACTATTAATTAAATAAAGTTAATATTTTGCACTCATATTTGTATTTAATTATCATGCCACTTATCATGAAGATTCAATATTAATGATGTGTTCTTGAATTAATTGTATGTATAATGATATATATACAAGAGGATTTAATTCAATATAATAATATAAAAATTGTCTGTAATCGCTAAATAAAGTGGGAGCTTTATTTATTAAAGATTATGAGTACGGTCTATCTTCTGCTTAAGACAAAACAATTTATCTAGACTGAAAGTGTAGCGACACAAAGAGAAAGTGGTACCGTATACAATATAAATTGTATTTGACTGGGACATGATGAAAAAAAGAGCTTATGATAATCTCTGTTAAAATATAGAAGTTCAACATTCATCAATCGATGGTCGTTTTAGACTTGACCTCAATCCTAAAGTGTGTAATGAACTCCTATTTGTGCTTTTATGACTTTTGACTTATCTGGTAAGGTTCAATATTCCTACGACCGAATTCCTGATATCTTGGAGTCATAGAACTACAAGTGGCTGGGAACATATTTCACAGATATGGAATATGCTCCTTACTTAAATGAAAGCAGATTAGTTGTTCCTTTTAGTGTTGATTCGAGGCTTGAACATAGAGCGCTCAATTTTTGTTAGAGAACAGAAATTTCATTCTATAATTAAATTTATAGAATAATGTTCATTAGAGGATCAATGGAACTAATTGATAAAGACATAATTAAAGAGGTTAACGTACATTAAGACCTAGTTCTAATTATGAACAACTAGAAGAGGGTCATAACTCATGCAATGACTAAATCAATGGATGGCTTTATAGTTATAGCTTCCAATAATAGAAGACTGTAGTTTTGAGAGTTCAACTATGAATTTCTAGTGGAATAACTCATAGTTCATAAATTAATTAATGGAACTAAGAGTTAGTGAAATTAATTAACTTATTGGAGCTTAGAACTACGGGTCCATATTGTCACTGTACTAACTCGATAACACAGAGGTAGGATTTTGGTATTAAAAGGAATTAAGTAAAAATAATAAAGTATTATTTTTAATCTCACATAATAATATTATTTGTGAAATAATATTCAAAATATTATTTATGAAATAATATTTCATGGCAAATAAAATTATATTGATAATTATGTTAAATTAATTTTATTGAAAATTAATTTAATCATATTTAATTTTGTGGTATAATCGTATACTGCATAAAATAATAATATGAAGACATAACAAATAGCATTTTATAGAGAAATATACCATAGGGCCCAAAGCCCTGTAGTTGGCACCAACCACAATCCAAATGGACTGTGGCCCGCGCAGAGGCCCAATAACATTAGGGCTAGGTCTTATTTCTATTGTTATATTAATAGAATATAGTATCAAGAAAACTAAGAAAATACATCATATGCATTTCATGTTATATTTCCAAGAGAGAAAAATAGAGAAGTTTGTTCTCTTTGGATTGTGAGAATAACACTGTGAGCACCGTAAATTGGACATTATCTTGAAAGATCATGGCCTCACGCAAGGACTTCACAAGATTGACCTGTCTCACCCCACGTGCGGCCTCACGTTTACCTCGTTGAAGGTCCTATGGCCCTATGCCTATGTGCCGCACTCAGGTGCCCAGGGCCACGCCTCAGCCGCGCTTAGGTGCCCAGGCCACGCACCTGTATCTCGCGAGGCCATTCGCAAGGCGCGCTTCAACCATCCCACACACCTGCATCCACGGAGCCCCTCTCGCGAGGCCATCCGCAAGGCACACTTCGACCGCACCCACACACCTACATCCGCGGAGCCCCTCTCGTGAGGCCATCCGCAAGGCGTGCTTCGACCGTGCCCACACACCTACATCCGCGGAGCCCCTCTCGTGAGGCCATCTCTCAAGGCCATCCACAGGGCACGCCTCGGCCGTACCCACAAGCATGCATCCGCGAGGCACCCTTCGCGAGGCCATCCGCAAGGTGCGCTTCAGTCGCCCCCACAAACCTGCGTCTGCAGATCCATTCTCGCGAGGCCATCCGCAAGGTGCTCTTCAACCGCGCCCACACACCTGCGTCCGCGAAGCCCCTCTCGCGAGGCCATCTACAAGGTGCGCTTTGGCCGCGCCCACATGCCTGCATTCGCAAGGTCCCCCCTCGCAAGGCCATCTCGTGAGGCCATCCGCAGGGCAGGCCTCGGCCGCGCCCAAATGCCTGTATCCGCAAGGCCACTTTCGCGAGGCCATCTCGTGAGGCCTTCCGCAGGGCCCGCCTCGGCCGCACCGACACGCCTGCATCTGCGACGCCCACCTGCTTAGCATACTCAAGGCTACAAGTCCTCTTATACTTAACAAAATAGAAAAAGGTTTGGAGCAAGGGTGTTTCTTGGCTATATGAGAGCAACCTTCAGATACAAGGCACACTTATGGGAACGGGTTGTACGACCAGGAGGAGTACGGAGGCGTGACTCCGAGGTCTGTACTAAACATGTAGTGGTGGTACAACTTAGTACCAATGGTGGAGGCACTACTTGTATGTCACTGACCATGTGTCAGGGTCGACGCCACAACCACCTGTGCCACTACGTCTGGTGCCACTCCTCTGACACACGTACTAAATAAGTAGTGGAGGCGTTCCCACATACCATGTCTATGTATCAGAGCCGACACCATGACCTTCTATGGCACTTCTTCATGTGCCACCACAGTGACGACGTACTTATGAGCAATCTGGTCCCTTGGGACCACAATGTATTAGGGGCCATTAGAGCCTACTATAAAGGGAACCACACTTCATCATGGTGGGGGGTTGGGAAAATTCTTGTAAGATCAGATAAATCTAAGAGCGAAATACGAGTTTTCTTTGTATTTCCTACTTGCAATTTCCCTTCAATTTTCTGTGGATACCAAAAATCCACTATAAAAAAAAAATCTCCAGTACATGGTTAAAATACAAGGCTAAAGGTCACTTAGTCACATTATTAGGCTCAGACCTGTAAGTCTTGTGAAACCGGGAGATTGTCCCAAGGGAAGCATCACCTTACGAGCCGTGAAGTATTGCCTTGGCAGGCTAAGAGGCCAAGCTACGCGTCACAAGAGGGCAGGTGCACGAGGCCCTCGCATAGCGAGGCCCTACTTGTCTTGACGACGAGAGATGTCAAGGGCACCAGAGCTTTGAATCTAGGAATTCTTCCCTTGTGAATTCCATCCAAGAGAGCCACCCTCACTATGCGAGGCTCACGGCTGGCCTCCCACGCACGCTTCAGCACTCGGACATGAGTACCCCGACGCGCCACCCTCGCTACGCGAGGCTCACGGCTGACCTCCTACGCGTGCCGTGTCTACGCGAGACATCGCGTCCTGCCTCCAAGTGATCACATGGGGTGCAGCCTCGCTAGACTTCTCGTGCCCCGCATGCATAGATGCATGCATCCGAACATAGGTCCCAAAGGGCTACCACGCTGTGCGAGACACTCTAAGGACCATGAAACCCTCTCGCTATGTAGGGCACTTTGCTAGGCTTCCCGTGTGCACCTTGCCTTGCCTCACGCACTAGCCACGACAAGGGTCTCGCGGCCTCACCTCGTGCACCAGCCGCCTCCTTGAGGGCCTCGCGAGACATGGCCTACCCAGAGCGTCTCATGTCCTTAAGGGCCTCGCGAGACATAGCCTCCCTGAAGCGTCTCGCACCCTTCGGGGCCTCGCGAGACATAGCCTCACCGAAGCGTCTCGCACCCTTCGGGGCCTCGCGAGACATAGCCTCCCCAAAGCGTCTCGCGCCTGTTGGGGCCTCGCGAGACATAGCTCCCCCAAAGCGTCTCGCGCCCCTAGGGGCCTCGCCTAAACACCCTTCGGCGACGCACCAAGGGCCTCGTGCACCCATGGTCCCACAGCCCCTTAAGGCATCTCGCGCCACCAGCCTCGCGCACCTGGGCATAAAGGCCTCGCGCACCCGTGTGCAAAGGCCTCACGCACCCATGGTCTCGCGGCCCCCTAAGGCGTCTAGCGCCACCATCCTCGCGCACCTGGGCATAAAGGCCTCGCGCACCCGTGTGCAAGGGCCTCACACACCCATGGTCCCGTAGCACCCTAAGGCATCTTGCACCACCAGCCTCGCACACCTGGGCATAAAGGCCTCGCGCACCCGTGTGCAAGGGCCTCACGCACCCATGGTCCTGCGACCCCCTAAGGCATCTCGCACCACCAGCATCGCGCACCTGGGCATCAAGGCCTCGCGCACCCATTTGCAAGGGCCTCACACCACCATGGTCCCGCGGTCCCTCAAGGTGCCACGCACCAACATAACCATCAGATACAAAGTACTCGTACGTGTACGGGTGTAGGACGTACGACCATGAGGAGGACAGAAGCATGACCCTGACATCTACATCACGCAGGTGGTGGAGGTACAAATTTGTACAGAGAGTGGAAACACTATGTGCACGCCTCTGACCACATACCAGGCCAACACCATGACCTTCTGCTCCACCACAACCTGTGCCACTACCCAGACAATGTACCTATGTATAGTCTTGTCCCCTGGGACCACAATGTATGAGGAGCTATTAGAGCTCCAGTATAAATAGATTATTACCCCTCCAGAAAAGGGGTTGGAAAATTCATTGTAAGCTGAAGCTATTAAGCAATATACAGTTTTCACTCCATTGTTGATCTGTGTTTATCCTTCCATAAGTCCATTCTAAGTTCTCATTTGAACATCACTTGACTTACCTTTGAGTTTTCCAATCTACTTTCATTGACGAGATTTCACCGTCAACAGTTTGGTGCCATTTGTGGGAAGAACAAGAATCAAGCTAGCGTTCTTCCATCACTTCCAACAAAGAAAGATGCTAAGACGTTCAAAACGCCTACGGCAAATATAAGACGATGAGGTTCGCTAGGACGAAGTAGAGCGGAGGGCTTCCAAGAAAGACCGCCCTTTGCCCAAGCATGGAGGTAGACTGAAAGAGCCTCTTCCCCTAAGGGAGGAGAAGGAAGCATCATCCCCCGCCATCCGGCCCGACGAAGGTTATTCAGACCCACCAGTGCATCCACTTCACTGACCCCTGGTGGCACCACGCTCAGGCCACCAAGACCCAGGTCCATCGACGCACGAGTCAAGGAAGGGTCCCGAGGTACACTCGGTAAGTTCTAGCTCAAGGACTCGCTTCTACAGGGATAAGATTCAAGAGTTACATAAAAAGACTCGAAGGCTGGAAACCATGATAGAGAACATGCAGGAGGTCTTAAATGACCTACTGCAAGGAAAGTCAAGCATACCCCTTCCTAGGCGTAAAGAGAAGGAGCATGAAAAAGGGGAAGACACTGTCCCCATAGACGATGGAGGAACCTGACTTTCCACCAGTAAAACTCCCCCGACAAGGTCCCATGGGGAACCTAGGCCGACAAAATGCCCCCAAGAGCAAAGGCAGAAGGAAGATGTTGGTCGTAAGAACGAAGTAGAACTCACCTCAAAAGAAGCGCCCCCTGCGAGTCTCCCGAGGAACACCACCAAAGTAAGGATTCAGCCTGAGGACTCGCGAGACTCCTCAAGCAAAAGGAGGAGGGGACTAGACACTAAAATGCGAAGCCCTCGGGAAAAAATTACCACTGCACCTGGGGGGCACAAAGATAACGAAGAATTTGACCGTGATTCATCCTTCATAAGGGAGATCCAGGCTGAGAAAATGCCCACTGGCTTGAAAGAGCCTCGCATGACTCTGTACGAGGGTACTACAAACCCCAAAGGCCAGAGCAGAAGAACAATGCTGACCCTCGTAACGAAGTCAAAGTCACTTCAAAGAAAACACCCTCAGACTTACGGGAAGAGCTCAAGAAGAAAATGGCAGATAAAAGGACTACACCTGTTATGGTGCCCTGGGAAGACAAATGAAAGGGAAATGATAACCCGTCCACGTTGAAAGACTCCTTAAACAAGAGGAGACAAGACCTTGAGTTATAAATGAGGAGCCTTCGGAGAAAGATAGTCGCCCCATCTGGGGGACAAGCCTTTGACGACGAGTTCGACCATGAATCACCCTTCACTAAGGAAATCCAAGCCATCCGGCTCCCAGCCAACTTCAAGGAACCTCATATGACCCCATATGAAGGAAATACATATCCTAAGTACCATCTGGACGCATTTAACGATCTGATGAAGTTAAGGGGTATTAGTAGCGGGGCCAGATGCCATTGCTTTGCTGTCACGTTGAAAGGATCTGCGTACAAATGGTTCAAAAGACTTCGACCAAGGTCCATCAGGTCTTGGCAACAATTTTCTGATGAATTTCTTCAGCAACATCACGCCGTGCGTGATTACCCAATGC